>NC_065448.1:116898015-117578640 GCF_917563875.1 Diabrotica virgifera virgifera
ACAATAATTGTTTTGTACATTGTGTCCAATTAACACGTTGACGGACACTGCGTCAAATGTATAAGCAAGTGTTGTGACACTATATGTATTTTGCAAAGTAGAATAGGGAAAAATTCAACGTATATAGACGTTGTGTCACATTACATCAATGGAAATTAGACGACTATAGACGTTCTGTTCGTCAACGTGAAAAGTTGTGCATGGTCTAAATTAAAAATAGAACCATCAGTTCATTATTTTTAAGCCGTATACGAGATATTATGTAAAAAAATATGAATTTTACTCAAGAGTAAAGTAGCTTTATTATTCAAAATATTGAAAATTGTTATAATGAAAAGTTGTTTGGAATTAAGAACTATATTCTAACATGCCATTTCATCTTTCTAATTAAAAAAAAGTTGATTTTTTTTTTAATTATGGATATACAACATTATTTTCAGTTATTTCAATTATGATAACTCTTTTATTATAGACCAGTAAGGATTTGTGAAAAAACGTCTATTTTTGGATGTGAAAGGTGGCATTCGGATTTTTTCAGATAAAGTTAGGTGATACAATTACAATTAACAAACTTCGTTAATAATAATTGACTTATGCTCCTTCTCAAATATGCCCGGAACATTAATAAAAAAAAATAAAATATTTAAAAATTTCGAAAAACGTCGATTTTTTTCTGCTTTCTTTGCTTATAACTTTAAAACGATTCGTTTTGGAACAAAGTTGTACAAATAAAATAAAGATAATTGAATTTTGTATGATATCCGACTGGTCAAAAATGTCTTAACTTATTACCTTTTCTGCAATATTAGGCCAATCAAGTTAGGTTTTTACTAGACATAACGGAAAAGACGAGGTTTGACAGTTGAAATGTGTAGTATGAGATATTACAAAAAGACTACCATCTTTGGATTCATCAATTTTTTAGTGGAACATTTTTTAAATAAACAATCAAAACGTCAAACTTAGTTTTTTACTCATAACTTAAAAACTTGTTTATTTAGAAATTTGACGTCCACAGGTAACTTTCTCAGAAAAAAAAGATACATCGAATGAGATACGCTAAATAAAAATCGGTTAATAAACAAAAAAGTTATTGCAAAACGGATAACAAAATCACTGTTTTTGAATATAGTTAATAACAATTTTATTGTTTGTTAAAATACGTTTTAATATACCCAAAATTGAGGGCACTATGGTGTTTGAATGGTGTGCAAAAAATGGTCCAGATCTGTTAAATAGTTTTCGTAAAATTGAATTTGTTTATAAATTTTTTTGAAAAACGAGCTAATTTCTGAGGCTGGTCCAGTTAATATGGCTGAATGTATCTCAATAATCCGGGGCTCATTTCCTTCGTTAAGATGTATACTAACAGCTTATGAAAAAAAAAAAGTAAAAAAATTACATATACGTACACAAAATTATTTGTTAATAAATAGCAGTTTTTAAGCTTATAAACAATTACAATAATTTCGTAGAAATTAGATCAAATTAAATAACAATAAAAAATACGGAAAACTGGTTAAAATACCCAACTTTCAAAAAAAATTTTTAGGTCCTACGACCCTTGGGGTCTGAGATAGCCCCTTTTTTTGAAAAAATCACTGTTACGTTAATTAACAACACTAAGAGCTGAAATTAACCAATCTTTTATAAGAAAAGTCAAAGTTTGTAACAAAGTTTTTAGTAAGAAAAAATGTTAAAAATTGTTTAAATAGGAGTGTTATAAACACAGAGTATTTTGCGTTCCGACTAAAGTAAAAAATAGCGGGCCTAGTCGACTGACTGAATAGTGGGCGCGGTTGGCGACCGGCATGCGGCAGCAACTATTAAAATTACTTTATCCCGACCACAAAAATACACTTTAAGGTGAATGACAAATTTTCGTCATTCCTTATGTTTTTGAGGTCTCTGAATCCGAATATGGAGTTAATTTTTTTCTAGAATTAGTGGAACATGTTCAAAAATCAAATTTTATGTAAAAATGCGAAAAATCAATTTTGATGATTTTTCAATTTTAACTCACTGTATTTTTGGTCGCTGTAAATATATCCTTTTGAAAATGTTACTGTGTTATTTTTGAAGCATTTAGATAACAATGAGATTTGTCCAAAATGACCCAACACGTTACAAGAGAAGTTGTTAATTTTTAAACATTTTGTCGTCAGATTTCGTTAGTTTCATGTTTACTTAAAAAAGTTGAGTGACAAACTTTTTAGTTTATAATTTTAATTAACACAGAAATAAAATATAATTTATGAAGAAGTTTTCCAAAAAAATTTAATTTAAAATATGCAATAGGAAAAATGTTATGCGACTTTATAGACGAGCGGCACACCCCAAAAAAAGCTTATTTCTCGAGATACTGATACTAATTTTGGTCATACTTTATATTTTTGATGGTGCTCAAAACTAAAATTAGGGTTGTTTTGAATTTTACGTGGGGGAACATTATCAAAATCAAAACTTTACCCTAAAAATAAAAAAAAAATCACGTTTTTTTGAGTTTAATTTGCTACAACTCTTTTCCATTGTAATATTTTTTTCTGATATTTTGATAGTATATATTTCTCACATTTCTGAAGACAATGGGACCTGCTTCAATATTTCTGTCTTGCCATAAAGAAAGTTATAAATGGTTTGAAGTAAAAGGTGCAGATTCTTGAATTGCAAAGTTTAATCGCAAAAGTTGAGTAACAAAATTTGAAATTTAGCTGTTTAATTAATTTTAAGTTAAAATCTAGAGTACAGAGAACAAAATGTTTTATAGAAAAAAAGTGGTGTAACTTTTAATTTTAAGAAAAACGTGATTTCATCTTTTTTTATTTTTAGGGTAAAATTGCGATTTTGACAATGTTCCCCATCTAAAATTCAAAATAAAACTCATTTTCGTTTTCAGCACCATAAAAAGTATAAAGTAAGACCAAAATTAGCTATTCACCACACCGTCGTTGATATCTCGAGAAATGAGCGGTTTTTTTTGGGGGGAGTAACACGTACCACTCGTCTATAAGGTCGCGTAACTTTTTTTCTGTTGCATATTTTGACTTTGTGGCCTTTTTATTGTTATTTTTTAAATTTATTTATTTAAAATATAATTTTACTAAATAAATGAGCAACATAATAATATTCATAAAATTCAAGTTTCTACCAAAATATATAAATATAATATTAAGCTTCAAATCCGGTATACTGTCAATGTTAAAAATGGGCTGCAACGGTCTAGCGCTAGCGAATGCTAGTCCGCGAATTTATTCTCATTCGGCTGCGCCCATCATTTTTTTTTACTTTAGTCGGAACGCAAAATACTCTTTCTTTATAACAATACTGTTTAAACAATTTTTAACATTTTTTCTGGCCAAAAACTTTGTTAAAAACTTTGACTTTTCTTATAAAAGATTGGTTAATTTCAGATCTTAGTGTTGTTAATTAACGTAACAGTGATTTTTTCAAAAAAAGGGGCTATCTCAGGCCCCAAGGGTCGTAGGACCTAAAAATTTTTTTTAGAAGTTGTGCATTTTAACCACCTTTCAGTATTTTTTATTGCCATTTAATTTGATCTAATTTCTACGAAAGTATTGTAATTGTTTATAAGCTTAAAAACTGCTATTTATTAACAAATAATTTTGTGTACGTACATGTAATTTTTTTTACTTTTTTTTTCATAAGGTATTAATATACATCTTAACGAAGGAAATAAGTCCCTGATTATTGAGATACATTCAGCCATATTAACTGGACCAGCCTCAGAACTTAGCTCGTTTTTCAAAAATTTTTATAAACAAATTAAATTTTGTAAAAACTTTTTAACAGATCTGGACCATTTTTTGCACACCATTCAAACACCATAATGCCCCCAAGTTTAGGTATATTTAAACATATTTTAATAAACAATAAAATTGTTATTAACAATATTCAAAAACAGTGATTTTGTCGTCCGTTTTGCAATAACTTTTTTGTTTATTAACCGTTTTTAATTTGGTGTATCTCATTCGATGTATCTTTTTTTTCTGAAAAAGTTACCTGTGGACGTCAAATTTCTAAATAAACAAGTTTTTAAGTTATGAGCAAAAAACTAAGTTTGACGTTTTGATTGTTTATTTAAAAAATGTTCCACTAAAAAATTGATGAATCCCAAGATGGTAGCCTTTTTGTAATATCTCATACTACACATTTTAACTGTCAAACCTCGTCTTTTCAATTATGTCGAAAAACGGCTTATTTTTTACTAACTTGATTGGTCTATATAGCAATAAATACAAAATAAGGGGGCAAAATATGCCTGTTGTTATTCAATGTTTTTAACCACTTTGGTGGTATTTAGAACCTTAATAATTCACTTAGGAAATTCTTTGTAACATACTTAAACCGTGTACCAAATTTCATTAAAATCGACCTAATAGATTGTGCATAATAAATTTGCAATTTAAATGTTTTTAAAAAAGTTCAAATTTCTTAAAATCTTTCTGAACAAAAAGTAGACCATGTAGAAGTTGTCTAATTTTTTTACATATAAAGAGGTGCTTTACCTATCCAATACACTTTACAGAATTAAAATCGGATTATTTAAGGGGCCTCAGCAATGTTTTAAACTTATAAACAATTTTTTGGCTTATAAACAAATAGCTTTGTTTAATAATAAAAAATTAATTTTTAGCAATGCAAATAATTAAAACCGGTATAATTTGATTTAAACTTTCAAGTTATGTCAGCAGGATTGCTATTTTATTTTTTAATCAAAAGTTATTCGCGTTCAACAATTGCACTTTTTCGATTTATTGAAAGTTCCACTTCGTTTATCTCGAAAACTATGCATCCTACGAAAAAACTTGTAAGAACATTTTTTGCTTAGACTTACCCAAGAAATATAAAAAAATGTTTTATTTTGCGAAAAATCGATCTTATGTAATTCCTCAAGTTCTTTGTTTATAATAATTTTATCGACATCCGGATCAACTGTTACCCAAAAAAATCGTGTTCCACGATCTTGGGTAAGTCCATCTAAATAAAGGAGCCCGCAGCACCCCCTCCTGGCCACAGGACTAATTTGTTTGTAAGCCAAAAAATTGTTTATAACTTTAGAACATTGCTGAGGCTGCTTAAACAATCCGATTTCAATTCTGTAAAGTGCGTTAGATAGGTGGAGTGCTTCTTTATATTTAAAAAAATCGACAAATCTTTGTATGTACTAGTTTTTGTTGTGCAAGATTTTAAAAATTTTTAATTTTTTAAAAAAGTTTAGATTGCAAAATTTTTATTCAAAATCTAGTAAGTCAATTTTAATGAAATTTGGTGTACGGTTTTAGCACATTACAAAAATTTTCTAAGCGAATTAGGAAGGTTCCAAGTAAAGTGCCTTTTCCTTCCTTGAATGATTACTGCCCTCCGCTACGCGTCGGGCAGTAAACTTCATTCTCGGGAGGAAAAGTAGCACTTTCCTCCCTTGTTATACAAATAGCTATATGTATCATAATTTAAATAAACAACTAAAAATAATGTTGATTAGAAAAATTTTCAAATTTTTTTTCCATTAGAAGGATGAAATTGCATATCAGAATATAGTTCTTAATTCCAAACAATCATGTTAAATTATATAATTTAAAATAATTTTAAAAATATCGTTGAATTTTGTTTCTATTTTGTTTTTGATTATGCTGAATCCGAATATGGCATTACAATTTGAAAATGCTTATAAAGAATCTCTTCTACACTATGTCTGCGTAGCAAGGAACCATATTTGAAACATTTTTAATACAAATTTTACGAAAAAAAGTTTATTCTTCATAAATTGCTCTGCATAGTCTAAAATCTAAAACCCAATCATCAGATATCAATTTTTATCAATTTTATACGAGGTATGTCAAAAATACGAATTTTTTTAAAGAGTAAAGTACCTTTATATTCCAGAATATCAAAATATGGGTATTATAAAAAGTTGTTTGGAATTAAAAACTATGTTTTATTATAATTACATCATTCTAATTGAAAAAAAAAATTCAATGTTTTCTCAAATTACGGATACCCATCATTATTTTATTTCAATTATTTCAACTATTTTATTATTAATTTTACGAAAAAAAGTTATTCTTCATAAAATACTCTATTCTGGTCTAAAGTCCAAAAAACAACCATCAGATATCAAACTTTTTCAATTTTATACGAGGTATCTAAAAAATATGACTTTTGCTTAACAGTTCAGTATGGTTTGTTCAACAGTAAATGGTTGAGTTCAATTAGTGCGGTCGTAAATATTATTAAATTTTTCTGACCTGGGCCATTGTTAAGACCCACCCGGAGCGATAAGCAACCGAGGTAGACAGAGTTGGTCTTTTGACAATTAACACTGACTAGACGGTAATCCCATAATAAAGCAAAGAAATTGTACCAGAAAACATATTTAAATTTTACCTGAAACCGGACCTTTTATACTATTATCGGTTATTCCAGGATGTTTATAGTGGTAACTAATTGAACTCGACCATTTACTGTTAAACATACCATACCTTTATAGTTCACAATATCTCATTTAGAAGAATGTAATTGAACAGTGAAACATACTTTGTAATTCCAAACAACTTTTTTTAATAACAATTTTCGATATTGTGAAATCTAAAGGTACTTTACTCTTGAGTGAAATTCATATTTTTTATATACCTCGTATGTCAAAATGTAAAATCGTATGTAAAACCTCGTATGTAAAATTAATAAAATTTGATATTTGATGGTTGCATCTGAGATCATATACGATACAGAGTATTTTATAAAGAATAACTTTTTGCGTAAAACTGGTAATAAAAAAGTTATTAATAGGTTCGAAGTTACGCAGACATAATGTTTAAGAGCTAAAAATATTTTTTTGTTGAAAATGTATTATTGTTCAAGCTTATTATTAAATTTATTTTAGGTAAGTTTTAGAGAAAACATTTTTGATCACTTTTTATAAACAATTTTTTAGTTGGTAATTTTCGGTTTTTGTATTACATTTTTGTTATCTTTCTTAATTTTTGTCAAAAAGGAATAGTTTATTTCATTTCTAAAATAAAATTATTGAGTAAATTTTAAAAAATACATCAAAAGCTTTAAAAAATCACCTATAAAATTGTAAAAACTCTTCTCAAACTTGAGTAATACCGTTTTAAAGTGCTGGTAATTCTGTAAACTACGTTTTTGCTTAAAACTTACGTAAAAGTTTTCAAAAATTGCATTTTTTGCGTCATATCATTTGAATTAAATTTTTGGCATTTTTTTGAATGAAACATTGTTTACTAAGATGTTTGAAAGTTAAGTTGTGCAAATTTGAGAGCTTTATAAGAAAAATTTTATTAGTTACACATTTTTAAATAATGTTTAAACAAAATTCAGCCCACACCGTACTTATGCCCATACATTTTATTTCTTTTTATATTGGGTTATTTAAAGAAACATCTAATTTCGCAGTTCATTTGTTTAATAAAAAATTAAGTGCCCACTTCTAGAGTAGAACTTTTTAATATGTTGTTTATTAAACATTTCTTAGGGCCATCGGTATATAATTCGCAAATATTTTAAGGCTATCCCTATTTTTTTTCTGTCTTTACACGGCAAATTACGTGTAGTAAAATTGTCACTGGTATGGATATGTATTAACTGTAAAGATGGCTTTTGAATGTTCTTGGATAACTTTTACTAGTATAATTAATTGCCTTAATTGTTAATTAAGTTAATTAATATGATTATTTTATATTTCCGACCAATAGAAAGCTACAAAAATACAAATTAAATTGATCATTTTTGATAATATCCCATCGTCAAGTATATTACGTCAGATGCCCTTCGTTGCTGTGAAAAAATACATTCAGTGACATTAATGACAATTACTGTTTTAAAACTTCTAAAAGTGATGACTTTCAATCGTCAAATATTTATAACAACTGTGTGTTTAATTGTACTAATTTGTACTTACATAAATAAATTACAATAAAATTTTGGTTTTAAACAGTTTTATTCATGAAATAATCGCAGCAAATTGCAGCTCGATCTCTGAAATTATTATCGAATTGTTTCCCTTGTGCCACTTGACGTAATTTCACTCCCCTTCGGGTCGTGAAATTAATACTGTCAAAGTGTCACTCGGGAAAAATTCGATAATTTCAGAGCTCTTGTGCAATTACTACTGATAATTTTTTCACTACCTATGTATTCAGTATTAATTTATCTACTGTACAACAAAAGCTAATAATCAATCGAGAAAAGAGGAAAAGTGATAAAGTGATTTTTTAATAACATATTGTTACTATGAAACGCTTACAATTTTGAACATCTGTAACAACACAATACTTGAATCACTGAATATATCCTGGTGTATTCTCTGCTTTGGATCTTCCATAAATAATAAACAATAAATAACTTTTTATTAAGTTCACGTCTTAAATCAATTATTTATCAAACACATTATCAATATTATTTAATCAACAACTGAAAATATTCCCGATGTCAGGTCAAATATTTAAAATTGTCACTGTCTGACTGACAATATGCTGGCAATATTCTATTTACTACTGACAAAGATTTGGAAAATATTACCACGGACATTGTGTTCATTTTTTTTTTCAAATCCTGAAAAAAAACAATAAATATTTTTGAAAAATTTAAACGCAAAATGAAAGACTAAATTATTACCGAGGGCCCAAAGTCTCTTACAATAAATAAAAAGTTTATTTTGGATGAGCTATTTTGAAATTAAAAGTCACACTAAATTTTCTTTTAGTTTTTTAGCCCTGTAACTTATTAAAATAAACATTATAGAAGTTCTCAGGGACTTTCTGCCCTCGTTAATAACTTAATCTCTTATTCTGAGTTTAAAATTTTCAAAAATACTTATTAGTTTTCTCAGAATTCGAAAAAAAAATGTATTCCATTTGAGTAGCATTTCAGCAGAAATTACGTACCCATCCTCTTAATGAAATTAAAAAACATCTATATTGTTTGATTTTTTTCGAAGGGAAAATCTATATGCATTTGTATTAAATATTTTGTATTTGTATTAAATGAGGCGCTCAGAGCAACAGTGGCACAGTCCACAAATTGAGCATTTTTAGATTAATACATCAATAAAAGCAGAAAAATTGGATATATGGTTCAACAGTGGTCTACACAATCTAGCTCTATATTTGGCAAGATGGCACTACATAATGTATTGTTGCCTTGACAAATACAGTAGAGCGTCGATAATCCGAACTAATTGGTGCAGGGGTAGTTCGGATTATCAAATTGTTCGGATTATCAAACATATGTTTAAAATACATACAAAGCTCATAAACATAGAACTCGTACATATGTACATACGTTTTAGTTACAAGGAATAAAACACCTGCATAATAAACAAATATATTGTATGTATTTCAGCATAAACAAAACAAAAATCCGCGGTCATATTTTACCCATATTGTCCTATTAAATCCAAAAATTCGGTCCGCGATCATATTTTTTAATTTTATAATTTTTTTTGCGTTCGGACTAGCGATCGTTCGGATTACCTGGGTTCGGATTATCGACGCCCTACTGTACTAAAAATACGAATGAAGCAGTGGCCTAACCCTCAATTGTGTGGCTCAGACCCAACAAACAAGTGTTTATCTTATCAGAATCAGAATAATACGCATAATTCATAAGAATGACTATTTTTAATTTTATAAAGTAATATTCAATAATAATAACTTTAACCCCGTCCTTGACTGAGTGGTAAGAGCGCCTACCTTTGGATCGAAAAATCCGAATGGTTGTGAGTTCGAATCTCACCAGGGTCAGAAATGTTTCATTTATTATAAATTAATAAATGAAAATAGTTTCTGTCCTTGTGGGATCGGTACTCACCGGAGGGACCGCAGACGTTCGGATACAGTTAGCGTCTCTTTGCAAAGACAATGACGTCAACTTTGCAAAGTAACAAGACACTTACTCAACACACACACACACACACTACACATTACACTAGGTACCTAACTGTTAAAAATTACCGTACCTACCATGCCAATGGCCATTAGTTGTCGAGGCATTAACTTTTTTAAATAAAAAAAAACAATAATTTAATTTGTCATATTAATTTCCTATTTGGTAGCAAACTTTGTGGCTTATTACAAACTAAAATAGTGAATTAGTAATACAAAGTATTAATTTGTATTAATTGTATCAATTAAAATAAATCATTCTTTTGCGATTCAATTTTTAAATCTTTTTTCTGTCGGTATCTTACTGTGTACAGGTAATGCTAAGAATTACCATAATCTGTTCTCGGGAGTCTTAGTACACAAGATTATTGACGATGAACGACCCAAAAATACGAAAAATGTGCATTGCCAGGTAATAATAAAAATGTTTACAACCTAATACATAGTACTTTGAGGAATGCGCAAAAAGTTGCCAAACTTCAGGGCTTCTTATAATCGGTAGCTCAATGTGGGCTTCCTAACGCTGCTGAACTTCTACAGAGTATATACTTTTTTTCGCAACGCAAACTGGTGGTAGATACCATGAACTACGAGTGTATGTTTTGATAATAATTCCAGGCATAAGAAGCCCGGGCTTCGTATTGTTAATCATGATTTCAGAGCTACCTATGGTACATTTCTAAAATTTGTCCGAATATATATTAAGCCCAAGCGTATTTACATGTTCTGAGCTTGGTTAAAATATCGAGAGATGGTGTAAAGTACGTTTTTTGGGGAAATAACATTAAAGAATTACGAAGCCCGAATCCGGGCTTCGTAAGGAGGTGTCGGGCTTCGTATGACCGGTGCGATATAGCGTTTTTGGCTTCCTAAAGTCGGAATCCATATATATATATATATATATATATATATGGCTCACAAATGATAGGAAGCCCGCTACAACCTGCCGATGAATGGAAGCCCGCGGTTTACGGGGTAAGGGGATTGTAGCACTGTCTTATTCCTACAGTCTTACGAAGCCCACTCGTATAAACGCGTTCACAGTGTATATGGATTACGCATTATACGAAGCCCGACGATGTTGCCATGTTTTAATTTACGTTTAAATAATACGACTGTTCTACGAGATCCTTATATGTGTATATAAGTCGTCATATTGCCTGTTATAAGAAGCCCAATTCT
This sequence comes from Diabrotica virgifera virgifera, assembly GCF_917563875.1. Taxonomy (NCBI): domain Eukaryota; kingdom Metazoa; phylum Arthropoda; class Insecta; order Coleoptera; family Chrysomelidae; genus Diabrotica; species Diabrotica virgifera. The sequence continues at coordinate 116,909,121 of NC_065448.1, forward strand.
ATTCAGCAATCTATACGAAGCATTTTAGAAGAGTCAAGATAGAACGAAAAGATGCATTGTTTCGGAGCAATTCAAACAAGATTATCTTTTTCTAAAACTTTTTTTGTTAGTTTATATACATGTTAAAGTAAAAAGTTCTACTCACAGATTTTGCCGCTAATTGTTTATTATTTGTTTAAACAATAACAATAATTGTTTTGTACAGTGTGTCCAATTAACACGTTGACGGACACTGCGTCAAATGTATAAGCAAGTGTTGTGACACTATATGTATTTTGCAAAGTAGAATAGGGAAAAATTCAACGTATATAGACGTTGTGTCACATTACATCAATGGAAATTAGACGACTATAGACGTTCTGTTCATCAACGTGAAAAGTTGTGCATGGTCTAAATTAAAAATAGAACCATCAGTTCATTTTTTTAAGCCATATACGAGATATTATGTCAAAAAATATGAATTTTACTCAAGAGTAAAGTAGCTTTATTATTCAAAATATTAAAAATTGTTGTAATGAAAAGTTGTTTGGAATTAAGAACTATATTCTAATATGCCATTTCATCTTTCTAATTAAAAAAAAGTTGAATTTTTTTAATTATGGATATACAACATTATTTTCAGTTATTTCAATTATGATAACTCTTTTATTATAGACCAGTAAGGATCTGTGAAAAAACATCTATTTTTTGATGTGAAAGGTGGCATTCGAATTTTTGCAGATAAAGTAAGGTGATAACTTCGTTAATAATAATTTACTTATGTTCCTTCTCAAATATGTCCGGAACATTAATAAAAAAAATAAAATATTTAAAAATTCGAAAAACGTCGATTTTTTTCTGTTTCTTTGCTTATAACTTTAAAACGATTCGTTTTGGAACAAAGTCGTAGAGAAATAAAATAAAGATAATTGAATTTTGTATGATATCGGACTGGTCAAAAATGTCTTAACTTATAACTTTTTCTGCAATATAGCAATAAATACAAAATAAGGGGGCAAAATATGCCTGTTGATATTCAATGTTTTTAACCACTTCGGTGGTACTTAGAACCTTAGTAATTCACTTAGGAAATTCTTTGTAACATACTTAAACCGTCTACCAAATTTCATTAAAATCGACCTAATAGATTTTGCATAATAAATTTGCAATTTAAATGTTTTTAAAAAAGTTCAAATTTTTTAAAATCTTTCTGAACAAAAAGTAGACCATTTAGAAGTTGTCTAATTTTTTTACATATAAAGAGGTGCTTTACCTATCTAATACAGTTTACAGAATTAAAATCGGATTATTTAAGGGGCCTCAGCAATGTTTTAAAGTTATAAATAATTTTTTGGCTTATAAACAAATAGCTTTGTTTAATAATAAACAATTAATTTTTAGCAATGCAAATAATTAAAACCGGTACAATTTGATTTAAACTTTCAAATTATGTCAGCAGAATTGCTATTTTATTTTTTAATCAAAATTATTCGCGTTCAAAAATTGCACTTTTTCGATTTTTTGAAAGTTCCACTGCGTTTATCTCGAAAACTATGCATCCTACGAAAAAACTTGTAAGAACATTTTTTGCTTAGACTTACCCAAGAAATATAAAAAAATATTTTATTTTGCGAAAAATCGATGTTATGTAATTCCTCAAGTTCTTTGTTTATAACAATTTTATTGATATCCGGATCAACTGTTACCCAAAAAAATCGTGTTCCACGGGTCAAAAAATACATAAAAACCTTGGGTAAGTCCATCTAAATAAAGGAGCGCGCAGCACCCCCTCCTGGCCACAGGACTAATTTGTTTATAAGCCAAAAAATTGTTTATAATTTTAAAACATTGCTGAGGCTGCTTAAACAATCCGATTTTAATTCTGTAAAGTGCATTAGATAGGTGGAGTGCCTCTTTATATGTAAAAAAATTGACAAATCTTTGTATATACTAGTTTTTGTTGTGCAAGATTTTAAAAAATTTTAATTTTTTAAAAAAAGTTTAGATTGCAAAATTATTATTCAAAATCTAGTACGTCAATTTTAATGAAAATTGGTGTACGGTTTTAGCACATTACAAAAATGTTCTAAGCGAATTAGGAAGGTTCCAAGTGTAACCTAAGTGATTGAAAATAATTGAATAAAAACAGGCTTGTTTTGCCCCCTTATTTTATATTTATTGCTATTTTGCAGCAAGGGTGATTAATTAAGAGATTTTTAACCAATCACATCTGATAGAAAATTTAATTACCTTTGTTTTATTCCTATACGACTTTGTTCCAAAATGAATCGTTTTAAAGTTATAAGCAAAAAAATTTGAAAAAAAAACGAAATTTTTTGAAATTTTTAAATATTTTATTTTTTTTATTAATGTTCCGGGCATATTTGAGACGGAGCATTAATCAATTATTATTAACGAAGTTATCACCTAACTTTATCCGCAAAAATCTGAATGCCACCTCTCACCTCCATCTAAAAACAGATCCTTACTGGTCTATTATTAATTATACGAAAAAAAGTTATCCTTTGTAAAAAGTTCTGCATGGCCAAAGACCTTAAATACAACCATCTTATATCAATTTTGATTAATTTTATACGAGGTATGTCAAAAAAGATAAATTTCGATCAAGAATAAAGTACCTTTATAGTTCAGAATATTTCAATGAGAAGGATGGAATATTGGAAGATGGTTTTTAGTGTTGTTCTGAAGCTATTTTCTTGTGGCATTTTTATAATTATTTTGATTGGGAAATAAGCCACAATTAAATTGAAAAAATAATTTTATTAACGTTTCGACGCCCAAATCGGATGTCCTTGTCAAAATACAAAATATTACCGAGTAAATATTAGTAATATTTTATATTTTGACAACGACATCCGATTTGGGCGTCGAAACGCGAATAAAATTATTTTTTCAATTTAATTGTGGCTTATTTCCCAACCAAAGATAGATTCCCAACCTAGCGACCCGGCATTGGTCGCTAGGTAGATTGTTACGCGAGTGGTCGCGCGTGAGATTTTCTCTCACATATCCAAATTTTACCTTTTTTTACAAAATAAAGTTTTTAAAACAGTTTTTAAACTTTTTTTATTGACTAATAATAAGAAAAAAAGAATGTAACATAATATAGATAATAATATAATAAAATAAAAAGAAATAATCGGAATTAAACCAATATTAATCAATCTCCGTATCTTGATCATTTACGGCACAGCACACAAATATAACAAGAATGCTCTGGAAAAATTGATTGATGACAATTACAATTTTTTTTTACATTATTTTAGGTTTTAAGTGCCAAAATAAAATTAATTTTTATGTACAGTTCGTAACGCGGGTGGTCGCTTGATGAGAGAATGTCTCACTTGAAGCGCGCTGACTCAACAATTGGGTGATATTAGGTCAACTGAGTCACTATCTAAGCGGACGATTCTATTAGATTGTCGAGGGAGGATAGTTAGGAGACTAGAAGGAACTACAGATCTTATAATTTCCCAGAAAAAAAATTCTGTGCAATTTTCTGAAACCGTGAGAGAAAATCTCATATAGCGACCACTGGCGGGTTAATGATGGTTTTTAGTTCTAAACAACTTTACATAAGCACAATTTTCAATATTGTGAAAAATAAGGGTATATTATTTAAGTACTCTTGGGAAAATTCATATTTTTTTTATATACCTCGTATAAAATTGACAAAATTTGATATTAGACGGTTGTATTTTAGGTTTTAGACCCTGTAGAACATTTTATAAAGAATAACTGTTTTTCGTAAAATGAATAATAAAAGAGTTTTCCACCTACCTCTACCGAAAGTATACTTTTCCGGACCTGATTGTAGGGAGCAAAGTTGTACTTTTCCTCCCTAGGGAAGAAAAGTAAAAGTGACATCATGGTATTTCATTAATAAAAATATAACTTTTTGACGCCCTGTACAATATCTATTTTCTATTACGTAAGTTTGTATACATTTTAACGTTTATTTATAAAACACTCTGTATTTCACAGAATGGTAAAAAACTGTAAGCTGTTATTTTGATTTAACAATGTTTACATTTTTATTTTGACTTATATTTGACAGTTGACAGTTATATTGTACGTACTTATTAGTTTTAGTTCTAATAAATTTTGTTGGTTAGTTACATAAATAAATTAAGTAAACATGAAAAAATGACTTGTTATTTGAGGAAGGTGGAAAAACCATATGTATAACATGGGAGTAAAGTGCCTTTTCCTCCCTTGAATGATTACTGCCCTCCGCTACGCGTCGGGCAGTAAACTTCATTCTCGGGAGGAAAAAAAGCACTTTCCTCCCTTGTTATACAAATATCTATATGTATCATAATTGAAATAAACAACTAAAAATAATGTTGATTAGAAAAATTTTCAAATTTTTTTTTGCCATTAGAAGGATGAAATTGCATATCAGAATATAGTTCTTAATTCCAAATAATCATGTTAAATTATATAATTTAAAATAATTTTAAAAATATCGTTGAATTTTGTTTCTATTTTGTTTTTGATTATGCTGAATCCGAATATGGCATTACAATTTGAAAATGCTTATAAAGAAGCTCTTCTACACTATGTCTGCGTACCAGAACCTGCGAACCATATTTGAAACATTTTTATTACAAATTTTACGAAAAAAAGTTTATTCTTCATAAATTGCTCTGCATAGTCTAAAATCTAAAACCCAATCATCAGATATATCAAGTTTTATCAAGAATAACTTTTTTCGTAAAACTGGTAATAAAAAAGTTATTAATAGGTTCGAAGTTACGCAGACATAATGTTTAAGAGCTAAACATATTTTTGTTGAAAATTTATTATTGTTCAAGCTTATTATTAAATTTATTTTAGGTAAGTTTTAGAGAAAACATTTTTGATCACTTTTTATAAACAATTTTTTAGTTGGTAATTTTCGGTTTTTGTATTAGGTACATTTTTGTTATCTTTCTTAATTTTTGTCAAAAGGAATAGTTTCATTCATAGTTTCATAGTTTCATTTCTAAAATAAAATTATTGAGTAAATTTTAAAAAATACATCAAATGCTTTAAAAAATCACCTATAAAATTGTAAAAAATCTTTTCAAACTTGAGTAATACCGTTTTAAAGTGCTGGTAATTCTGTAAACTACGTTTTTACTTAAAACTTACGTAAAAGTTTTCAAAAATTGCATTTTTGCGTCATATCATTTGAATTAAATTTTTGGCATTTTTTTGAATGAAACATTGTTTAGTAAGATGTTTGAAAGGTAAGTTGTGCAAATTTGAGAGCTTTATAAGAAAAATTTTATTAGTTACACATTTTTAAATAATGTTTAAACAAAATTCAGCCCACACCGTACTTATGCCCATACATTTTATTTCTTTTTATTATAACCATAAGATAGCTTAATTGTTCTTCTTTCCAATTAAGCTATCCTTTCTTGTTCCTTCTCTTAATTTTCTTCTTTCTTGTCCAATTTGTAAAATTTTATTTGATCCGTTAATTAGAGAAATACACTGAAATAACTCAGCCGTGCACTTCGCTAGTTTACAGTGCGCCAATGTTTGTGAGAAGGGTGACTTTAGCGTTATAAATAAAAAATTATAGAAGCTACAGATTTAATTTTATAAAAATTTTAATCTTATATTTAGGTTTTTTTCAATAGTCTGAATTTTTCAATAGTCAAGTCAGTTTTTTTCTAAAATTTATATTTTCGGGGTTATTTAAAGAAACATCTAATTTCGCAGTTCATTTGTTTAATAAAAAATTAAGTGCCCACTTCTAGAGTAGAACTTTTTAATATGTTGTTTATTAAACATTTCTTAGGGCCATCGGTACATAATTCGCAAATATTTTAAGGCTATCCCTACTTTTTCTGTCTTTACACGGCAAATTACGTGTAGTAAAATTGTCACTGGTATGGATATGTAAACTTTACTTGACAATTTCATCATTAACTGTAAAGATGGCTTTTGAATGTTCTTGGATATCTTTTACTAGTATAATTAATTGCCTTAATTGTTAATTCAGTTAATTAATATGATTATTTCATATTTCCGACCAATAGAAAGCTACAGAAATACAAATTAAATTGATCATTTTTGATAATATTCCATCGTCAAGTATATTACGTCAGATGCCCTTCGTTGCTGTGAAAAAATACATTCAGTGACATTAATGACAATTACTGTTTTAAAACTTATAAAAGTGATGACTTTCAATCGTCAAATATTTATAACAACTGTGTGTTTAATTGTACTAATTTGTACTTACATAAATAAATTACAATAAAATTTTGGTTTTAAACAGTTTTATTCATGAAATAATCGCAGCAAATTGCAGCTCGATCTCTGAAATTATTATCGAATTGTTTCCCTCGTGCCACTTGACGTAATTTCACTCCCCTTCGGGTCGTGAAATTAATACTGTCAAAGTGTCACTCGGGAAAAATTCGATAATTTCAGAGCTCTTGTGCAATTACTACTGATAATTTTTTCACTACTTATGTATTCAGTAATAATTTATCTACTGTACAACAAAAGCTAATAATCAATCGAGAAAAGAGGAAAAGTGATAAAGTAATTTTTTAATACTTATATTGTTACTATGAAACGCTTACAATTTTGAACATCTGTAACAACACAATACTTGGATCACTGAATATATCCTGGTGTATTCTCTGCTTTGGATCTTCCATAAATAATAAACAATAAATAACTTTTTATTAAGTTCACGTCTTAAATCAATTATTTATTAAACACATTATCAATATTATTTAATCAACAACTGAAAATATTCCCAATGCCAGGTCAAATATTTAAAATTGTCACTGTCTGACTGACAATATGCTGGCAATATTTATTTACTACTGACAAAGATTTGGAAAATATTACCACGGACATTGTGTTCATTTTTTTTCAAATCCTGAAAAAAAAAAACAATAAATATTTTTGAAAAATTTAAACGCAAAATGAAAGACTAAATTATTACCGAGGGCCGAAAGTCTCTTACAATAAATAAAAAGTTTATTTTGAATGAGATATTTTGAAATTAAAAGTAACACTAAATTTTCTTTTAGTTTTTTAGCCTTGTAACTTATTAAAATAAACATTATAGAAGTTCTCAGGGACTTTCGGCCCTCGCTAATAACGTAATCTCTTATTTTGAGTTTAAAATTTTCAAAAATAATTATTAGTTTTCTCAGAATTCGAAAAAAAAAATTAATTCCATTTGAGTAGCATTTCAGCAGAAACTACGTACCCATCCCCTTAATGAAATTAAAAAACATCTATATTGTTTGATTTTTTCCGAAGGGAAAATCTATATGCATTTGTATTAAATATTTTGTATTTGTATTAAATGAGGCGCTCAGAGCAACAGTGGCACAGTCCACAAATTGAGCATTTTTAGATTAATACATCAATAAAAGCAGAAAAATTGGATATATGGTTCAACAGTGGTCTACACAATCTAGCTCTATATTTGGCAAGATGGCACTACATAATGTATTGTTGCCTTGACAAATACTAAAAATACGAATGAAACAGTGGCCTAACCCTCAATTGTGTGGCTCAGACCCATCAAACAAGTATTCATCGTATCAGAATCAGAATAATACGCATAATTCATAAGAATGACTATTTTTAATTTTATAAAGTAATATTTAATAATAATAACTTTAACCCCGTCCTTGACTGAGTGGTAAGAGCGCCTACCTTTGGATCGAAAAATCCGAATGGTTGTGAGTTCGAATCTCACCAGGGTCAGAAATGTTTCATTTATTATAAATTAATAAATGAAAATAGTTTCTGTCCTTGTGGGATCGGTACTCACCGGAGGGACCGCAGACGTTCGGATACAGTTAGCGTCTCTTTGCAAAGACAATGACGTCAACTTTGCAAAGTAACAAGACACTTACTCAACACACACACACACTACACATTACACTAGGTACCTAACTGTTAAAAATTACCGTACCTACCATGCCAATGGCCATTAGTTGTCGAGGCATTAACCTTTTTTAAATAAAAAAAAACAATAATTTAATTTGTCATATTAATTTCCTATTTGGTAGCAAATTTTGTGGCTTATTACAAACTAAAATAGTAAATTAGTAATACAAAGTATTAATTTGTATTAATTGTATCAATTAAAATAAATAATTCTTTTGCGATTCAATTTTTAAATCTTTTTTCTGTCGCTATCTTACTGTGTACTGTGTACAGGTAATGCTAAGAATTACCATAATCTGTTCTCGGGAGTCTTAGTACACAAGATTAATGACGATGAACGACCCAAAAATACGAAAAATGTGCATTGCCAGGTAATAATAAAAATGTTTACAAGCTAATAGTACTTTGAGGAATACGCAAAAACGTTGCCAAACTTCAGGGCTTCTTATAATCGGTAGCTCAATGTGGGCTTCCTAACGCTGCTGAACTTCTACAGAGTATATACTTTTTTTCGCAGCGCAAACTGGTGGTAGATACCATGAACTACGAGTGTATGTTTTGATAATAATTCCAGGCATAAGCAGCCCGGGCTTCGTATTGTTAATCATGATTTCAGAGCTACCTATGGTACATTTCTAAAATTTGTCCGAATATATATGAAGCCCAAGCGTATTCACATGTTCTGAGCTTGGTTAAAATATCGAGAGATGGTGTAAAGTACGTTTTTTGGGGAAATAACATTAAAGAATTACGAAGCCCGAATCCGGGCTTCGTAAGGAGGTGTCGGGCTTCGTATGACCGGTGCGATATAGCGTTTTTGGCTTCCTAAAGTCGGAATCCATATATATATATATATATATATATATTGATACATGTATCCATGTGACTTCCAAAGTAGTTTCTCGTAATACGTTGTTACTTCATATATACCGGTATGACTTCCGATTTCGGAAGTCACAACGTTTTGCCTATATTTTTACGAATTTGGCTACTAGATGGTATCAGAAGGCTTATATTAAAAATTTCGCTGGAAGTCATATCGTATCTAACATACTCATAAGATCAGATTTTAGTTCGACGGTATATCACCAGCGCTAGTGTCGCTCCCGTGCTACTATACAGGTTATGTACACAACGCGTAGCGTCTTCCGTATACCACACCGCTCGGTGTGACTTCCGTTTTTTGGCAACCCTGTGTAACGGTTTCCAGACATTTATCTGTTGTAGATTCGCGGTCCTAATCGTACTTAGTGTTTTGTGTGCCTTTTGTTTTTAAACATGAATAATAGCAGATCTGCTTTACTTTTAAAGTTAGCCTTAAATGAAGGTACAATAAGTGATTATATATCTCTATAATTATATATTTTCTGTACTTATTTCAATCTATAATATTTACTTACCTATTTACTTATATAAATTCATTTTTCTCGTGTTTTTGTTTACTTCCTTTTTTAAAATGAACTTCTAATTTAATCTACACTCACCGGCACGAAAAACGGGCACCCTAAAAAAATGGGTAATTTTTGATGTCTCGTATCTCCCAAACCTTTGGTCCGATTTAAGTAATGTTTTTAATATGTTATAGCCTTATTATTTAACAATATAGCTATGATAACATTGTTGATAGACAGTTAAATTTTCATTGTATACCGGGTGTACCAATCAAACTGGGTTTTTTTCTCAATTTTCACAACACCCTGTGGAATATTCTAGCCTTTATAAAATATTTAAATTAAAGCCTAACTATAGCTCCAGGTTTTATTAATATTCTGTTTTTTATTCATTTACTTACGTTGGATAATAAAAAAGTTAATAAGGACTTTAACAACTAGCCATGTTCTTTATCGATACAGGTGTTTCTAAATATAAGTGCGACAAACTTTAAGGGGTAATTTCTGCATGAAAAAATAATAATCGTTTGGCAAAAGAATTTTATATTTGCAAGCATTTGCGGACATAATTTATCAAGTAAACGATCATTATTTTTTCATGCAGAATTACCCCTTAAAGTTTGTCGCACTTATTTAGAAACACCATGTATTGATAAAGAACATGTTTAGTTGTTAAAGTCCCTAACTTTTTTATTATTCAACATAAGCGAATGAATAACAAACAGAACGTTAAGAAAACCTGGGGCTATAGGTGGGTTTTAATTTCAATATTGTATAAAGGCTAGAATATTCCACAGGGTGTTGTGAAAATTGGAAAAAAAAACAGTTTGATTGGTACGCCCAGTATACAATGATAATTTACCTGTCTAGAAACAATATTATTACAGCGATATAGTTAAAGAATAAGGCTATAACATATTAAAGAAATACTTAAATCAGAGAATAGGTTTAGGAGATACGAGCCATCAAAAATGACCCATTTTTTGGGGTGCCCGTTTTTCGTGCCGGTGAATGTATCTATTAAATAATCTAAATTATTTTTAAAAATCTTATTAAAAGCTTAAATACAAGAAATGTAGGTAAATGTTCTCATTTAACGAAATTTCCGAAAATTGCGTATTTTTTGACCCAAGTAAAAACGTGTAAAAATATACAAAAAATTGAATGTACAATTAGGGAATGAATGGAATTAAATACACGAAAAAAGAGCGATAAAAAGTTTAAAGTAATAAATTCTAGTAATAATATGAAATACAGTAAACTCTCTCAAGGGGGTAGGCGCAAAATCTCGGTCCAATGCTATTTAAATGCATTCATTTTTTACGAATTCTGAGAAAACTAATAAATACTTTTTAAAACTTACAGCCAGAATGAAAGATTATTATTGCGGAGGACCGAAAGTCCCTTAGAATAAACAAAAAGTTTCTTGATAATGAAATATTCGAAATTAAAAATCACACTAACTTTTCTCTTGTTTTTTTATCCCGCTATCTTATTAAAATAAACATTATATAAGTTTTCAGGGACTTTCAGGCAGACCGACGGACCTAATTGCTCATCTTTAGCACCATCGTTGGATTATAATCGTTCATTCGAAACCTCATTTGTCATTTTCCCTGGCATAATGACGGAGTATTTACATTCGCGCTCGCACGGACAGATGAACAGACAGCCTTGGTCAAATGTTTCATCTTTAGTACCATCCTCGGTTATAAGCTTTCATTCGACACCTTATTTGCGTCAGACAGACCGACGGACCAAATTGCTCATCTTAAGTACCATCGTTGGATTATAACCGTTCATTCGACACCTCATTTGTCATTCTACCTGGCATTATGACGGATTAGTTACATTCGCAGTTGGACGGACAGATGGGCAGACAGTCTTGGTCAAATTTATCATCTTTACTACCATCCTTGGTTATAAGCTCTAATTCGACACCTTATTTGTCATTCTACCTGGTACAGTGACGGAGGAGTTATAGTTGCGGTCAGACATACCGACGGACCAAATTGCTCATCTTTAGTACCATCGTTGGATTATAACCGTTCATTCGACACCTCATTTTTCATTCTACCTGGCATAATGACGGAGTAGTTACATTCGCGGTCGGACGGACAGATGGACAGCCAGCTTTGGTCAAATTTATCATCTTTAGTACCATCCTTGGATTATAAGCTTTCATTCGACAACTTTTTTCGGCAAAATTATTTCTTGGGGATTTTGTGTCCGGGATTTTTTGTGGGGATATTTTGTCCAAAAAAAATTGTAGGGATTATCTGTCCGGGATTTTTTGCGGGGATTTTTTGTCCAGGGATTATTTGTCCGGGGATTATTTGTGGGGATTACTTGTGGGGATTTTTTGTGGGGATCTTTTGTCCGGGGATAATTTGTGGGGATTTTTTGTCCGGGATTATTTGTCCGGGGATTATTTGTCCTAGCTTCTCAAGCAGACATTTCCGTTCAAGCAGAATTTTTAGTCACAATACATCAATGTTAAATATTATTAGAACAAGGTTACGGTGTCACGTTTCTTTTAATGACCGACACACATATTTTATTTTAATTACGGATCCCACATTTTGCTAAACAGTTGAGAATGTAGTAGAAACATCAAACTTAAGAAACATATTTTTATTACCTACTGCTGATAAATTAAACAGTATCAAATATCACTCGTTGACATCTCTGTATTAATTTTAAATAATAAAATATATGTAGTTTTGTATTCTAAAATATTTGGAAAAAATACCTATGTATTTTTTTTTCATTTACACATCATTTTAAGGGAGTGTCCGTTGAAGAGTACAGGTTCAATATTATCGGCAAATGAGTTTTGTCTTAAATACCGTGCGTATAGAGGAGGTGTCCGTTAAGGAGATAGGCGCAAAATCTTGGTAAAATGCTAATTAAATGCACTAATTTTTTTCGAATTCTGAGAAAACTAATAAGTATTTTTGAAAAATTTAAACGCAGAATGGAATATTACATTATTACCGAGGGCCGAAAGTCCCTGAAAACTTATATAATGTTTATTTTAATAAGATAGCGGGATAAAAAAACAAGAGAAAAGTTAGTGTGATTTTTAATTTCGAATATTTCATTATCAAGAAACTTTTTGTTTATTCTAAGGGACTTTCGGTCCTCCGCAATAATAATCTTTCATTCTGGCTGTAAGTTTTAAAAAGTATTTATTAGTTTTCTCAGAATTCGTAAAAAATGAATGCATTTAAATAGCATTGGACCGAGATTTTGCGCCTACCCCCTTGAGAGAGTTTACTGTATTTCATATTATTACTAGAATTTATTACTTTAAACTTTTTATCGCTCTTTTTTCGTGTATTTAATTCCATTCATTCCCTAATTGTACATTCAATTTTTTGTATATTTTTACACGTTTTTACTTGGGTCAAAAAATACGCAATTTTCGGAAATTTCGTTAAATGAGAACATTTACCTACATTTCTTGTATTTAAGCTTTTAATAAGATTTTTAAAAATAATTTAGATTATTTAATAGATACATTCACCGGCACGAAAAACGGGCACCCCAAAAAATGGGTCATTTTTGATGGCTCGTATCTCCTAAACCTATTCTCTGATTTAAGTATTTCTTTAATATGTTATAGCCTTATTCTTTAACTATATCGCTGTAATAATATTGTTTCTAGACAGGTAAATTATCATTGTATACTGGGCGTACCAATCAAACTGTTTTTTTTTTCCAATTTTCACAACACCCTGTGGAATATTCTAGCCTTTATAAAATATTTAAATTAAAGCCTAACTATAGCTCCAGGTTTTATTAACATTCTGTTTTTTTATTCATTCGCTTACGTTGGATAATAAAAAAGTTAAGGACTTTAACAACTAGCCATGTTCTTTATCGATACAGGTGTTTCTAAATATAAGTGCGACAAATTTTAAGGGGTAATTTCTGCATGAAAAATAATGATCGTTTGGCAAAATAATTTTATATTTGCAAGCATTTGCGGACATAGCTTTATCAAGTAAACGATCATTATTTTTTCATGCAGAATTACCCCTTAAAGTTTGTCGCACTTATTTAGAAACACCATGTATTGATAAAGAACATGTTTAATTGTTAAAGTCCCTAACTTTTTTATTATTCAACATAAGCGAATGAATAACAAACAGAACATTAAGAAAACCTGGGGCTATAGTTGGGTTTTAATTTCAATATTGTATAAAGGCTAGAATATTCCACAGAGTGTTGTGAAAATTGAAAAAAAAAACCAGTTTGATTGGTACGCCCAGTATACAATGATAATTTACCTGTCTAGAAACAATATTATTACAGCGATATAGTTAAAGAATAAGGCTATAACATATTAAAGAAATACTTAAATCGGAGAATAGGTTTAGGAGATACGAGCCATCAAAAATGACCCATTTTTTGGGGTGCCCGTTTTTCGTGCCGGTGAATGTATCTATTAAATAATCTAAATTATTTTTAAAAATCTTATTAAAAGCTTAAATACAAGAAATGTAGGTAAATGTTCTCATTTAACGAAATTTCCGAAAATTGTGTATTTTTTTGACCCAAGTAGGCTGAAAAATCGATTTTATAGTTATTGTTATTTCGAAAGTAATAAAACGTGTAAAAATTACAAAAAAATTGAATGTACAATTACAATTGAATGGAATTAAATACACGATAAAATGAATCAAGAGCGATAAAAAGTTTAAAGTAATAAATTCTAGTAATAATATAAAATACAGTAAACTCTCTCTTAAGGGGGTAGGCGCAAAATCTCTGTCCAATGCTATTTAAATACATTTATTTTTTTCGAATCCTGAGAAAACTAATAAATATTTTTTAAAACATACACCCAGAATGAAAGATAACATTATTACGGGGGACCGAAAGTCCCTTAGAATAAAAAAAAGTTTCTTTTGAATGAAATATTCGAAATTAAAAATCACACTAACTTTTCTCTTGTTTTTTCATCCCATTATCTTTATTAAAATAAACATATATTAGGTATATAAGTTATTAAAATAAACATTATATAAGTTTTCAGGGACTTTCTGCCCTCGGTAATAATGTAAGATTCCATTCTGCGTTTAAATTTTTCAAAAATACTTATTAGTTTTCTCAGAATTCGAAAAAAAATTAATGCATTTAATTAGCACTGGACTAAGATTTTGCGCCTATCCCCAACGAGCACCTCCTCTATACGGACGGTATTTAAAACAAAATTCATTTGCCGATATACTGAGCCTGTACTCTTCTAGGTCTGGATCCCGCGTATGAAAAAAAAGTTGATTAATAGCAAGCTGAAAATTTGTTAATAGCTTAAGGGTGTCTAGTCGGATAAACTTTGATATATGGGAACACTGGAACAGGGGCAGTTTTAATTGTGGAACAGGTTAAAAATTTGGAACGGTCACACCACGAAAACGGCACATTTATTTTGTCCGAGAGAATAGACTTAAACTCTCCGAACAGAGAATAAACTCTCATGCAAAAATCAGACTGCTATTTATGACCTGTCATAATTCCTGTCATTTGACATATTCTACATGTTCCACTCATTAAAACGCCCATTTAGTGATAAATAGCAGTCTGATTTTTGCATGAGAGTTTAATCTCTGTTCGGAGAGTTTAAGTCTGTTCTGTCGGACAAAATACATGTGCCGTTTTCGTCGTCTGACTGTTCCAAATTTTTAACCTGTTCCACAATTACAACTTCCCCTGTTCCAGTGTTCCCATGTATCAAAGTTTTTCCGACTAAACACCCTTAAGCTATTAACAAATTTTCAGCTTGCTATTAATTAACTTTTTTTTCATACGCGGGATCCAGACCTATTCCGGACAATCCCTTAAAATGATGTGTACCTAAATGAAAAAAAAATACATAGATATTTTTTCCAAATATTTTAGAATAAAAAACTACAATATTTATATTTTATTATTTCAAATTAACACAGAGATGACAACGATTGATATTTGATAACTCTTTACCTTATCAGCAGTAGGTAATAAAAATCTGGTTCTAGTGTGGGATCCGTCATTAAAATATTTTGTGTGTCGGTCATTAAAAGAAATGTGACACCATAACGCGTTGCTCTAATAATACTTTAACATTGATATTATGTTGTGACTAAAAATGTTAACGGAATGTCTGCTTGGCAAAAGAAAACATCGGCACAATATCAGTTTTCTTCTTTGATATGTTACCTATGTGTATGCCAAATTTCATGTCAATCTTAAGTGGTTTTTTAAAATTTATGGGTTTTGCAATATTTTACCGTCAGCGAACGGACTAATAGAAGAGGATCCGATATAAGGCCGATCTGCATCGATATATTTAATGGATAACAATAATTATTGGATATGTAATTTAGTATGTTAACAATTATAAAAAACAAGGGGTGCATGATCTAATTTTCTTCTGACTATAATCAATTAATAATTAATAAATGACTTTTATCTACTCTATGTCATATTATAATATATAAATTTTTAGTTTGTGAAAACTGTCATTATAGATAGCAGTGCTTTAAAGTAAGCATGAAGTAACAATGTATTTTAAATGGGATTTACTTTTTCTCACTGTTTTTGACACACTTTCATATAATTAAATATTCTTTCAAGTGCCATCTCCGCGAAGGAGGTCGGCAATCATCATAGCTATTCGGACCTTGGAGACGGCTGCTCTGAAAAGTTCGTTTGATGTACATCCGTACCATTCTCTCAGGTTGCGCAACCACGATATTCTGCGTCTCCCTATGCTTCTTTTTCCTTGAATCTTTCCCTGCATAATGAGTTGGAGCAAGTTGTATCTCTCTCCACGTGTAATATGTCCGAGATATTCCAATTTTCTGGTTTTAATTGTAGTTAAGACTTCCATTTCTTTATTCACCTTTCTCAGAACCTCTTTGTTTGTGACGTGTTCTGTCCATGATATTTTTAGAATTCTTCTATATACCCACATCTCGAATGATTCCAGTTTTTTCATTGATGCCGCATTCAAGGTCCAAGCTTCCATTCCGTAAAACAGAGTCGAGAAAACGTAGCACCTAGCCAACCTTATTCTTAGCTCTAACCTTAGATCTCTTGTGCAGAGCACAAGAGAGGTGATGACATAATGAGCAATAAATTACAAAAAAAAAATTTTTACAGTTTTGTGGTTTGAAAGAAATTAGAATCTTTATATGTCACAGTTCTAAGAATTGTAGAATAGAAATGAATTCCAGTGACGAAGAGTTACAGTATTTTTATTTGTTTATCGTAGATAAAATATTGTATGAAATTGTGCGTGAAGTACTTTTTGCGAACTTACGCGATGTATAGCACTCACTCCGTTTCATAAATAACTATTTTCATATATTAAAAAAAAATGTTTCGACCCGGGTAGATATTATTCCAGATTTTCAGATTTGGGCACAGAGTTGGATTGTTGGGTCATATATGGAGAGCAGGTAGCGCAACAACTATAAACTCAATTTTACAATGGAGACCCGGAGTTAGAAGGAGACGCGGAGGAACTAGAATAAATGGTTACAGGAATTAAAGGAAGATTTATATAGGGCAGGAATTAGAGACTAGCAGAAAAACAAAAGAGGATAGAAAGAAATGGACAAGCATAGTCAATAGTATCGAGTAGCAGATTGGGAAAAATCTGCTCGAAAAAGATGGATCTAGATAGCTTTTTAGCGGGTAATCCCCACCTGGAGGGTTTAGCCATTTAATTTTTTATTACATATTATTATTGGTACATCAAAAATTAAAAGGACGGTGCCTGTAATAAAATCTAAAATATTAAAATTTTCTATAAGTTCAAATTTATTTATTAACATTTTTGATATAATTTTCATAAATAAATGACTTACTATTAACACTTTTTTAATTAATTCCAATAAATCCATTTTACAGCAATAATAATATATTAGTATTTTTGTTAAAATAAATATCAATCATATTATCATAAATAACACAGGTTTACAAAAAAACTAAATTTCGGACAATTTGACGAAACCATATGACAAGGGGGTTTTTGGAGTGGCTGATCACAAATCCGGGGTCTGCTCACCTCTATCGCGTCAGGTAAAGGTCATTTCAAGGTCAAATCAAGATAAATCGACAGTCGCTCTGAAAAAGTATATTAGGGGGTTCTTGGGGTCGCTGAAGATGAATCCGGAGTCCGCTGACCTCTATCTCGTCTAGTTCTACGTCATTTTAAGGTCAAATCAACATAAATTGACACAATTGCTCTGAAAGTATAGGGAGTTTTGGGGTCGCTGATCATGAAAACTGCGGTCCGTTGAGCTCTACTACGTCATGTAAAGGTCATTTCAAGTTCAAATCAGGAGGAGATAACAAAATTGATTTGACCTTGAAATGGCCTTTACCTGACGTGGTTGAGCTCAACGGGCCCCAGTTTTGTGATCAGGGACCCCAAAAACATCCTAATATACTTTTTCACAGCGATTGTGTTGATTTATCTTGATTTGACCTCGAAATGACCTTCAGCTACACGTGATAGAGGTCAGCGGATCCGGGATTCGTTATAAGCGACCCCAAAACCCTCCTAATATACTTTTTCAGAGCGACTGTCGATTTATCTTGATTTGTCCTTGAAATAACCTTTACCTGACGTGATAGAGGTTAGCGAACCCCGGATTCGTAACCAGCGACCCCAAAACCCCCCTAGTCATATGGTTTCGTCAAATAGTCCGAAAGGTATTTTTTTGTAAACCTGTATAATCAAAAGAATATCAATATTTTAATTTAAATAGACAACTTTAAAACACAGACAACTGTATTCACAGTAAAAGTTTCAAAAGATCACACATTACGCTCAAAATAGGAGGTAAATCTAGCAGAAGAGTCGTTGTGACTTCCAAAATATGACAACACCGCTGGAAGTGACAACGCGCCTTGAACTACCCTATATATGGAAGCCATAACGTATGCTGTACGCTTCGGTATATACGTATATATATACAAAATTTATTTTGGTAAATCCTTTCCCCTCAATAGGTAGATCCATTTTATAAGCCCCCTTTTACCAAATACACAATTTTTAAAAAATAATTCCTAGTAGAAAAGGTGGAAGTCGGACAGCCTCTTCTGTAAACCGGAAGTCACAACTTAACGTGCATCAATATATATATATATATATATATATATATATATATAATCAAACAGATGAAATAGAGAATGTGGAAAAATCCCCTTACGAACAATTCACACATCCACCATTTCGGGTTGGGAAAAATTTTTTGAATAGAATCAAAGATCCAAACACCAGTTCTTAGAAATGTGTTTCGCCCTCTTCAACCTCTCTGGGCTTATCAATAAAGATGAGAGGTTGAATATCTTTAGACACATTCCAATCAAAAAACAACATTCGAGACCTAGACATAGAAGGTGCGTAAATCTACGGCAAGTCCGACAATGACAGTCTCAAGTTTTAATTCCCTAATTACTTAAAGTAAGTAAAATATATGTTTAAAAACATGAGATGTAGATCCTTGAAACACACTCAGTGATCAAAAGATCCAAGGTTAATGGTTTGACGACCACTCGTACGAAATCAAACAGATGAAATAGAGAATGTGGAAAAATCCCCTTACGAACAATTCACACATCCACCATTTCGGGTTGGGAAAAATTTTTTGAATAGAATCAAAATGGAAAAAAAACCCGAAATGGTGGATGTGTGAATTGTTCGTAAGGGGATTTTTCCACATTCTCTATTTCATCTGTTTGATTTCGTACGAGTGGTCGTCAAACCATTAACCTTGGATCTTTTGATCACTGAGTGTGTTTCAAGGATCTACATCTCATGTTTTTAAACATATATTTTACTTACTTTAAGTAATTAGGGAATTAAAACTTGAGACTGTCATTGTCGGACTTGCCGTAGATTTACGCACCTTCTATGTCTAGGTCTCGAATGTTGTTTTTTGATTGGAATGTGTCTAAAGATATTCAACCTCTCATCTTTATTGATAAGCCCAGAGAGGTTGAAGAGGGCGAAACACATTTCTAAGAACTGGTGTTTGGATCTTTGATTCTATTCAAAAAATTTTTCCCAACCCGAAATGGTGGATGTGTGAATTGTTCGTAAGGGGATTTTTCCACATTCTCTATTTCATCTGTTTGATTTCGTACGAGTGGTCGTCAAACCATTAACCTTGGATCTTTTGATCACTGAGTGTGTTTCAAGGATCTACATCTCATGTTTTTAAATATATATATATATATACTATATATATATATATATATATATATATATATATATATATATATATATATATATATATATATATATATATATATATATATATATATATGTTCGCAAAGGTTTCCGCGGTTAATACAATGAAACTTAAAGCAAAATCAATATCAACAAAAGAATTAATATTAAAATTAAACTCACCAGGCTTCCGGGTTGAACCGCGTCGTTGGTTTCTAGGCCGAGCTTTCGACGTCCTCTCTGACGTCATCTTCAGGGCTTCCGGGGTCTCAGTCTCCTGAGGCTCCAGACACTACACTCACTACTCACTACTTCACTACTCACTGCAATACTGTTGTTGCTGACGCTGGGGCGGTCATTTATACCGTGGACTGATGTGACTGACGTGGCTGTCGATGACGTGGCGGAGTGGGAATTAGCGCGAAGACTATTTGGAGTGGCGCGAAGATTTTTGACGGCTGGATATATATATATATATATATATATATATATATATATATATATATATATATATATATATATATATACATCCCGCTATCATTATGTCATCTTTTCATGTTGCAGTCATTTGGCATCACCAAGAAATACTATCATTTTCGAATTTTAATTCGTGTATGTTTGTTGAGCGCATTTTTTAACGCCCTGTATCGTTCTCAGTTTTCTAAAATTTTAATTTTAAAAATTTAAATTATATACAAAAATTTTTACACTTCATAACCATTTTGACTTCCACCACATAAAAATGTGTATTTCCCATCATTTTGCCGCTTTTCGACGTTGCCACGAGTTAAAAATACCGATCTTTTGAGGACAGGTAGAAAAGGTCTATTGTAAACTTAGAGGATGGAATATTTTGGTAAAATATTCCATCCTCTCAGATTATAAACTACATAAAAGGTAGGTTCTTTACCTGTTCAGCTGGATTACCAAGCAAGGGTCTAAATATTTTACGAGTTGAATTGTGTTTATTTGATTTCATCTGTTAAATTAAAATTTCTCATACCGACTTAAAATATTTGTTTGAAAAATTCATTTTATATTTTCGTTTAATTTACTTAGGGTTTTTGGTCAGAACTTTGAAGAAACGCTTGGTTTGACATAAAATTTGGGACACGTACCTATAGCTAATATGTTAAAGAAAAAAAGTGATATTGTGCCGATATGTGCTTTTGATCTGGAGGTGAGTTTCGTCGGTTATAGGGTATGAAAACAAATACGTTCAAATAAGTCCGGAATTGGATAAACTGACTAATTCTAAGCAACTTCTATTTTATAGCGTTTTTCACTAAGTCAATACTTTTAGAGATATTTGCGAGTGAATATGTTCATTTTTCAACAAAAAAAAAAAAAAAACGTTTTTATACGGTTTTTCGCAAATAACTCAAAAAGTAGGTACTTTATTGAAAAAAAATTAGCAAATAGTAAATATAGCTTATAAAAAAGTGAAAAAATGGTATATGTGTCAGGTCTGTAGACCCAGTAGAAGCAGAGTTATTGCTAAGCTTTGTTTTAAAACCAAGAGGAGTAGGTAAACTAAATGGCAGATTCACACCCAAGAAAGTCACTAGAAATATCATCAGATAAATCTTCTTTTTTGGTTGATCATATCGGCCTTTGACGGTAATCTTGACTAAAAATCTAAAAATAAAAGGAAGAACGCAGAAAATACAAAAATTGCTGATAAAATAAATAAACTGACCTATGAAATGCCAATAGTGTCAAAATTTGATATGAGTAAAATTGCCTGAGGTTGTACCAATTACAAACAAGGTGTACGGCGCGGGAAATTTGAATGACTCCTCTTGTTTAAAAACAGACTATAGTGAAAAATAAGCTCTTATATCTCAAATTCCAAATCGAATATTTTAACGTGAAATAAAAAAAATGAAACACTTTTCTGGGAAAACTTATTACAACTTTCTTAAAGTGTTTAAGAAAACGTTTATTTTTATTTTTTTTTTTTAAGTTTCCAGCAGCAAGAGTAAGTAGGTTACGCTCAAAATACAGTTGTTCCTTTTTTTTTGGTTAAAAATATTCTAAAAACTCCCTCTAATTAACAGCCCAAATGGAATTAATCGTTACCACTTCACAAGTAACTTTATGTATTGTTTGTGTTTGTAAGTTTCATCAGTTCAAAGTGCTTATTTGTGGAAAAATTTGGTTTTAAAGTAAATTTTTTTAAATCTTTAATTTTGAAAAAAAGACTTTTGTCAAAATAACTTAAAAATTATTAGTGATACCAAATATCTTAAAGAGTAAAAAATGTAGGTGTTGCTTTTTTAAATATTTGGAATTTTTTGATTTTCTGGAAGACAAAAATTGGTTAAGATATGGCTGTTCAAAATTTGCATATACATACTCGTGACTAGTGATTCGTTCGAGGCCTTTCAACAAAACCCCTTTCAAAAATAAGCATTTTGAACCAATGCAACTTACAGATCATATACAGGGTTTCCCCGAAAATAGTGCGTTCCTTAAAGGTATAGATAGAAAGCACAATGTAGAGCAAAAAAGTCTTATAACATTTTATTCTAAATTCAGCCGTTTGACCAAAAAACGAAAATACATTTTGATATGCAAATTGATACTCAATTAGTAAATAAACAAGGGGTCCCATTAGATTAAATTTCACAGTCACAGGTTCTTCTACGCCATGTTGCCAGGTCATATAAATTTATGAAAATAAAAATTTACTCTTATGGAGAACAACGTAATTTTTGTTGAAACGGTTAACTTTAGGAAAAAATGTTACAACACCTTTTTGTTCTAAATTGTGTATTATATCCACACCTTAAAGGAACGCACTATTTTCGGAGACACCCTGTATAAACAATACATTTATCTAAAGTAACGTGTGAAGCGGTAACAATTAATTTTCATGACTTTCTTTTGCCAAAAAAAAGGGAACGATTCTATTTTCAGCGTAACTTGCTTACTTTTCACGCTAGAAACTGTTTTAAAAACACCAAAAAAAATTTTTTTTAAACACTTTAAAAGAGTTATGATGAGTGTTTTCCGAAAAGTGCTTTATTTTTTTGGTTATTTTACGTTGAAATATTCGATTTGGTATTTGACGAATAAGAACCTATTTTTCATTAGCTGCAACCCTGCTTCTACTGGGTCTACAGACCTTATACTGACACCTCTTTTTCATAAGCTATATTATTGCTAGGAATATTTTCTTCGATAAAATATGTACATACTTACTTTTTGAGTTATTTGCGAAAATCCGTCCAAAACGTGTTTTTCTATGAAAAATAAACATATTCACTCGCACAT
Source organism: Diabrotica virgifera virgifera (assembly GCF_917563875.1). Taxonomy (NCBI): domain Eukaryota; kingdom Metazoa; phylum Arthropoda; class Insecta; order Coleoptera; family Chrysomelidae; genus Diabrotica; species Diabrotica virgifera. The sequence continues at coordinate 116,931,942 of NC_065448.1, forward strand.
ACCTCGAAAAGTATTGACCTAAAACTTTTATAGAACAAAATTTGCTTAGAATTAGAATTAGTCAGTTTATCCACTTCCGGACTTATTTTGCACGTATGTTTTTTCACCTCCAAGAAGGGGTGAAAGTCACATCCAGGACAAGAGAACATATCGGCATAATCTCACTTTTTTCTTTGGCATTTTAGCTACGTGTGTGCCAAATTTTATGTCAATCCAAGCGGTTCTTTAAAATCTGGAGGTTTTGCGATATTTTATCGTGAGTGAATGGAATAATAATTATTACAACGGCAATTATTGCCGTTGTCACTTTTAGATAAGAAGTCATTATCACAATGATATAGTCAGGTTAACTGAATTGTATAATTATTGTTTTTATCATTAAATGTGAAAACCTAGAATTATCCATGTCTGTCCGTCAATAAACACAACTCGTCTATTAGTAGGACAGAAAGAATGACAAATAAGGTGTCAAATGAAAGCCTATAACCAAAATATGATATTACATGTGAGAAGTTTGACCTCGGACTGCCTGTTCCAGAGTTGCAACCGAAAGTACTGTTTTAAATTCGTCGAAATAGTACAAACTATTGGTCAACACGACTAAGAAAGACCAGAACAAATACATACTTCCGGTTTCATGCCTGTCTGTTCGTCCATATCTGTAGGTGAACAAAATTCATCCGTCATATCAGCTGACAAAAAGTTACACGAAGGGTTCAAATATCGACTGCCGGTTCAACTTCCGGTCACTTTTTGTGAAAAATTAGAACTTACGATGTCCAATTGCTTGTTACAATTTTTTTATAAGTGTTCTACTCTATCTAGTCTGACTTTTCATTAACTTACTTAGATCACATATAATTTAATACAGTTTTGATGTCAGGGTCTTCAAAATTTATGTGGTGAGTTCCGGTATGTGATGAATGAAAAACGACTCCATAAGCAGAAGAAAAAAGTGTTCTCAAGACCTAAGACAATACATCGACTCACAAGAGCGTTGTGACAGTAGCAAAAATTCGAGTTGGGGTTCTAATTACTTTCTCATGCGGCTTACTCTCCTGACTTGGCCCCCTCCGATTATTAAGTGTTCCCAAATCTGAAGAAATGATGGGCGGTTCACAAAGTTTCACAAAAAAGCGAATATTTCGCGAAATGAACGTCAGATCGAAAAACTAAAAAATGCGTGTTCAATATTTTTCAAAAGTCTATCGAATGATACCAAAAACGAACCCCCACGGAAAGGGGTGAGGAGTAAATTAAAAATTTTAAATACGAACCCTGCGATATTTCGCGAAATGAACATCAGAGTGCCAGTGTGTGCTTTTTTTCTGGGGATGAGTACCACCCCCTTCTCGAGTGTGAAAAAATATAGGTCCAAATAAGTCCGTAAGTGGATAAACTAATTAAATTCCTTGTAACTTTTATTTTTAGATGGTTTTTCGCAAATAAATCAAAAAGTAAGTATTTGATCGAAAAACTATTCCTAGCAAATATAAAGCTTATAAAACAGTAAAAAAAATGATGTATGTATGAAGTCTGGACACACAATAAAAACAGAGTTGGAGCTAATCAAAAGTTGGTATTTATTCGTCAAATTCCAAATCGACTAGGTCAACGTAAAATGTCCAAAAAATAACGCACTTTTCGGGGAAAACCCGCCACAAATTTTTTAAAGAGTTTAAAAAAAGTTTTATTTTTGTTATATAAAAAGTATCTATTCTATCACCATCAGCATCAAAAGTAGACCGGCCAGTATCGTCGCCCCCGCTAGCGAAATTATTCCGATTCGATTTTTTTGCACAAACTTACTCAAAAAGAGGTCCTTATAACATATCCAAAGGGTGCCGGGCGGTGCATTGGTCGAAAAATTGTTTAAAAAATTTTTTTGAAACAAATTCACAAAAACAATTTTTTCATTTCGAACAATTTTTTTTAGATAACTTGTATCATTCTGGGCAAAAAAGGTGTCTTGCCATTTTTGTTTAAAATTGATTGTTGTCGAGTTATATGCGATTAAAAATTTGAAAAATGCGAAAATGGCCATTTTTAAGTCTTAATAACTCGATTAAAAGTTATTATTATGAAATTAAAAAGTGAGCAGATCAAGTTTCAAACCCTTGCTTCAAGGTCCTTAAGAGATTTTTGTCATTATTTTATTACAAAGCTGTTATTTTTAATTATTAATAATTAGCGCTATGGTCCCGGATTTATCGTCGCCCCTGTTAGTGAAATTATTCCGATTCGATTTTTTTGCACAAACTTACTCAAAAAGAGGTCCTTATAACATATTCACAAGGTGCCGTGGTCGAAAAATTGTTTAAACAATTTTTTAAACAAATCCACAAAAATAATTTTTTCACTTTGAACAATTTTTTTTTAGATAATTTTGGACATTCTGAACAAAAAAGGTCTCTTGTCAATTTTCTCTAAAATTGATTGTTGTCGAGTTATACGCGATTTAAAACCTGAAAAATGCGAAAATGGCCATATAACTCGACAAAAATCAATTTTAGAGAAAAATCTCAAGATACCTTTTTTGCTCAGAATAACCCAACTTATCTAAAAAATCGTTCGTAATGAAAAAATTATTTTTGTGAATTTGTTTAAAAAATTGTTTAAGGTGATACAGTAGCGATCAACAGGTAGCCAAAACGCGTTCCAAGATTGCGGCTGTAATTTTGAATATTTTTTCAAGATATTTGGCACACGTATCCGTAATATAATAAAGAATGGCGGTACAGAGCCCAATTTGAAAAATATATTAGGTAATATTTGAAAATTATTCTGTAATTAAATACAATATTAAAAAAACGAGCCTGTACCGCCATTAAGAAGAACAAAAAAATACACTTTTTTCAAATAAACTTTTTTATCCGATGCCTAGATTTTGTGTCATTTTGGAACTACTAAAATGTTTTATTTCATTAGTCCAAAACAAAATTTAAATTTTTTAATTCGACAAAATATTTCCACGCACAGGCTGTGGTCTGTATTAATTCGAGAACCAAGAGAGACAGCTCATTAACCGCCTTTCATTTTTTCTTAGAAAATAAACGATCTCTACACAAAGTACTTATAGGATAATACGCCGCCGTTATGAAATGATTGTAGGATGTTAAAATGACGAAGGATGTTTTACCCGGAAATCCGAATTTTATATACTTTTGTTATATTTAATACCCTAATAGCACACGACGTCCTTTGGACGTCCAAAATAGGTCAATTTTTGGTCCTAACGTCCATGGACCATAAACGGACGTCCTTTGGACGTCCGACGCTGGACGTACTTCGGGTGTACTAAATATGTACGTCCTTTGGACGTCCGGCGTTGGACGTCCGGCGTTGGACGTCCTTCAGGTGGACTAAATATGTACGTCCTTTGGACGTCCGGCGTTGGACGTCCTTCGGGTGGACTAAATATGTACGTCCTTCGGACGTCCGGTGTTGGACGTCCTTCGGGTGGAATAAATATGAACGTCCTTTGGACGTCCGTACTCGGACGAAATACGGACCTTTTCCAATCGTCCATATTGGACATATTCTACCAATAAGGGGATTAAACAGCAAAATTATTTAATAAAATATTAACTTAATTATGTTAATAAAATAGTTTAAATGGAAAAGATTATAAATCATATTTAATTCAAAACTGTATATGTAGTTTAATATCTAATACATGTTTTTGTTTTTATGTAAAGTGTGAAAATCTGATCGGTAAATTATTCGTTATGTCCACTCTACATCAACAATAAATTGAACAAGAAATTTACTAAGTTATTCAAGGCCAAATTTGACGAGTACAAAATGTATGATTTGTAAAAGAAAATGAAGGAATTTGATGAAATAGAACAATTGGATATGTTTTATTTTGTCAAATTTCTTTATTTTCTGTTTATTCACGGCAAAATTGGAAGTAGAATTGTGTTTTGTATAAGCCAAATTTGACCTTGAATAACTTGTCGTCAATTTCTTGTTCAATTATTGTTGATGTAAAGTGGACTTTATAATGTTTTATTATTCCCGTTACCAAGATGATAGAAGTTTGGTGGTTAATTCTAATAAGCAAAAATATAATTTTTATCAATGTATCCTTACTACAGATGAATATTGAGAGCATCTTTTTGAAGTTGAGCGTACGTGTGCCCAAAATAGGTCCAGTTTTAGTCCTAATGCGGATGGACTATAAATGAACGTCCTTCGGACGTCCGACGTTGGACGTACTTACGTGTTGAATAAATATGAACGTCCTTTGGACGTCCATTGGACGTCCGTGCTCGGACGTCCGTTGGACATTGACATCGATCCGTGAGCGTCATCTGCAAAGAAGAAAATCACAAGCCAGGACAACCAATCCAAATAGTGAGTGTTTCAAACTTTTGTGTTGTGTTGTCAAAAGTTTATTTAATTATTTATGTTTTTCCTTACATACTTACATATTTTTTCAAGCTTTTTGGTATATTTTTCATATTTTTTACTATATTTCGATAAAAAAATTCTTCGCAGTTTTATCCTAATCAACATCATCATCATTCTATCCAAAAAGGCAAATCGCCAAAATCGCAATTTTATCATAATAAGATATGTATATTTGCATTTTACCACATTTTTTCGATGTTTTGAAACATTTTTGTATATCTTTTGTGTATCTATCTATATTTTGTATATCACCCCTCCTCGGGGTGAAACTCACCCCCCAAATTCACATACTAATTTGTAAGTACACATACTTTGTAAGTATGGAATAAAGGTTGCTTAATATTAATCAGTTTATCGAAGTCCGGACTTATTTTGAACGTTTTTCACCCCAGAGAAAGAGTGAAACTCACCCCAGGGCAATAGCACACATTGGCACAATATCACTTTTTTTCTTTGGCATGTTAGCTATGCGTATGCCAAATTTCATGTCAATCCTTTAAAATTTACAGCAAAAAACATCAAAGAATGTAGTAATACTTGTTTTCATGAAGTCGGTGATAGAGTTTGACAAATCTTTATGGTTGTTAAATATCTTTTAATTTGTGTATTCGATTTTTAAAGGTAGGTACTATATACGTCCATTTGGCACAATAAAAAATAACCTTCGACCGGTACATATTGCTTGTATCGATGCTCGGTGCATTGTTCAGTCATAAATTTTACCTGTCCCTATAGCGTCGGCCGTCGGGTCCTATTGTAAATTATTATAATAATAGTCCGTCTCGGTATTTTATTATTTCTGTCATAAGTATCTCTGTGGAAATGCAAATGCTGCTTGTAACATCCCAAAAACCAGCTCTACTATTAATTGTACTCGTATAAATAAGTGTATAATATGTACCTACCTACTTATTTATTGTATTCATTTATAGACCTGGATCCCGCGTAATAAAAAAAGTTGATTAACCCTTTGTGGGCCAGTGGTCCCATAGTGGAACCACAATTTCAAGAATTTTTATCCTACTGTCCCGGTAAGCGTCGGCCGGAACCACAGACAAACTCTTTAATCCCCTCTCTTACACTATCGGCCATGCATACGATCAGGTTTTGGAGCGCTTTAGTGTGTTCTAGTAGGTGATTGATGTGACACGTTTTTCGCTATTTTGCGCGCCAACTACTAAAATTTCTACTGAACGTAAACAAATTGATAATGGCAGGTAAGAACAGCTAAATTAGGTAATTTTGATGGTTTTAAAGAGATCGTATACAATTTATTCTGATATTTTTGTATATTTTATATTTTCAAGTCGTCTAAAAGGTGTGGTTCCGTATGGACCCACAAGTACTTTTTATTATTTTTTGTTGTTGTTTTTTATTTTGGGACAGACAACGAAGGCAGAAGGTCTAAATACTTTGTGTACCGTGGCTGTCTAAAAATTGAACTAGAGGTTCTTCTTCTTTTTGATGTGCCTATCCTTGACGAATGTTGGCGATCATCATGGCAATATTTATTTTAACCAGGATGTTCTTCTTCTTCCTGGACCTCGCTTTCCAAATATTTTTCCTTGCAGGATGGCTTGTAGGACTAAAGGTTGGGGAGGGGTAATATATTGATACGGGATTTGAAAGACTTTACAGTTCCTGAACATTTTTTTCATTTTTATTACAGAAAGAAAACAATGGACAATAAATAATTTAGAAGCTATGGGTAATGATGGTGTATTTGCTTTGATTGAGGAAATACCATCTGACGGAGAGTCAGAAGCGTCAGATATTGATTCTGATGTTGAGGATCTTGGAAATAGTGAACCAGATAACGGCATCCCGGGCACTCAACATTCATTGAAAGAAATGAATCAAATGGTTGACGAAGGTGAACATGAAAAAGAAAATAACGAAAGTGTTTTCAGTGATTCGGATGATTGTACGCCGCTATCTGTTTTTGGAAAAAGGCAAAGAAAGCTTACAAAACAAAAACAAACTGCAAGGAAAAAAAATAATAATGTACATGCAAAGAAAAATGAGATTGTCAAATGGTCAGAAAATATTCAAACTTATTACAAGACACCTTCATCTTTTGTTGAAGAAGTGGGTCCTGACATACCGGATTTACTTGAAGATCCGTTGGAGTTGTTCATGTTGTTATTTTCAGAGGAGCTGTTAGATATATTAGTGTTTCAAACAAATCTCTATGCAACCCAAATAAATCTGGGAAATGCTAACAAATTTACTCCCACTAATCGCGAAGAAATGAAGTGTTTCCTGGGGATAAACATTCTGATGGGAATAAAGCATTTACCAAGCTACAAGGATTACTGGTCTTCGAGGACAGATCTACGTGATGGTTTTATTGCATCTTATATGTCTCGCAATCGATTCAGTTGGTTACTGGGACATATTCATTTAAATGATAACAGTCTTGAACCGAAAAAAGGTGAAGTTGGCTACGACAAATTGTATAAAGTGCGACCAATGCTCGATAGGTTATCTGACAATTTCATTCGATATTATAAGCCAAGTGAATGCCAGTCAGTAGATGAGTCAATGATTAGATTCAAAGGTAGAAGCATTTTACGCCAGTATATGCCCAAGAAGCCTGTAAAACGGGGCTACAAAGTTTGGATTCGTGCTAATGAATCTGGTTTTGTTTCAGAATTTCAAATCTACACTGGTAAAGTTAACAACTTACCTAAAAAAGGCTTAGGTGCACGGGTTGTAAAAGACCTCACAAGCAGTCTTGCTGGAAAATGCCATAAAATATTTATGGACAATTATTTTACTTCGTATGATCTTTTGGAACAACTTAGATCCAAGTATATATATGGATGTGGAACAGTAAAAGCTAATACTAAATATTTGTCAGAATGTAATTTTCTAGAGGACAAAACCATGGAAAGGGGAGACACTCAATGGAAGATAAGTGATGTTGGTGTACTTGCTGTGAAATGGATGGATAACAGAGCAGTTTATTTTATGAGTAATTTTCATGATCCTACTGATGTTAAACTTATTTCAAGGAAACAAAAGGATGGCTCCAAAGAAAATGTTACTTGCCAAAATTTGGTCAAAGATTACAACGAGCATATGGGTTATGTGGACAAGTCAGATATGCTCAAATCTTGTTACGAAATTAACCGCAAATCCAAGAAATGTTGGCCTAGAATATTCTGGCATTTTGTTGACTTAACGGTTGTTAACGCCTTCATTATTTTTAAAGAACGATCTGGTGCTGCATCAACACTTTCTCTAAAAGAATTTCGGTTAGCAGTTTCTGCAGGACTTATGGGTACTCCTTAGCTTACTCAGAAAGGAAGAAAATCGTCCGGTTCTGAGGTAAATAAATTTAAAATCTGCGTTCCTATTGAAATACGCACCAACAAGTCGGAGCATATGCCAATACATGGAACCAAAGTAAGATGTGCTCGATGCAGTACAAGAAACCAACCTCATCGAACGAGGTGGCATTGCACTGTATGTAAGATGGGACTATGTTTATCTGAAAAAATCAATTGTTTTTTAGAATATCATAAAAAATAAAGTGAACTTACCTCCTTTATGAATATTTATTATCATTTTATAAAAATTGAGATAGTACTAATCAGTACCAGTGGTTCCACCATGGAACCACTTCCAAACTAAACCACCCCTTATATAAAAAAAATTTAATTGACACTTGACGTTATCTTTTGTATCACTGTATCCCTAACTTGTAATAACTTTGCAGTTTTTTGTTTAATACTTAATTCGGTCCGCAAAGGGTTAACAGCAAGCTGAAAATTTGTTAATAGCTTCACGGTGTCTAGTCGGACAAACTTTGATGTACGGGAATACTGGAACCGGGGAAGTTTTAATTGTGGAACAGGTTAAAAACTTGGAACATCAGACTACCGAAAACGTTCCATGTATTTTGTCGGACAGAACTTCCAATTGATTTGTTACCATTTCATTAAACTCTTATGCAAAAATCAGACTGCATACCAGTCTACTTTTATTCTCTTAATATTTTTACTTAAAAAAAGTGTACTACAATCATCTCGCTAAACTTAATATAACTGTTTTCGAGATAAACCCATTTTAAATCTGCGATATAACATAATTTTTTGCATAATATTGTAGTTAAATCCGAAAAGTCAACTTAAAACCATAATAATAATTGTGCCAATTCTCATTTATGTCATTTATATTTTTGGAGATTTTTATGGTTTATAAGTTATTTTTCGAGTTTAGCGAGACGAATGTAGTATATATTTTTTAAGTAATAATATTAAGAGAATAAAAGTTTTGATTCGAAAAGTATATGTAATGTAGAGTTCCCTCAGCGATGTGATATAATATTATACAGTATAGCTCCCCGTGCATGACAAGCTTATGGAGGTAGCCCATATAGCCTAGGCTATAATATTATTAAAAAAATCACTTAGATGGGACAATGGCTTTAGGAAATTCGAGACATAAAAATGGCCCATTTTTAAGGTGGTGCGTTAATTTCTTGGAGAAATGTAATTATAATTTAATGTATATAATCCAATATCCAATAATTGTAAATTAATATAAGATGTAATATAAATTCCTTAAAAAATATATTTTTTATTTCCCACAATATATTCTCCACAGGTATAAATATCGTCTCTAGACGTCCACCGAACGTCCTCCCAGGACGTTAGATGGATGATCGGCAGCAATACATTGGACCAAACTGGGACGTCCTATGAAGGCCCAATTGACGTCCACCGAACGTCCCTTCGGACGTTAGGTGGACCTCCATTGGGCGTTTGGCAACGTGGAATTTGGACCAAAATTGGACGTCCTGTTAAGGTCCAATTCACGTCCCCTAAGACGTCCGATTAAGATCCAATTTACTCCGATTAAGGTCCAATTTACGTCCAATTAAGGTCCCATTTACGTCCGATTAAGGTCCAATTTAGGTCCGATTAAAGTCCAATTTACGTCCGATTAAGGTTCAATTTACGTCCGATTAAGGTCTAATTTACGTCCGATTAAGGTTCAATTTACGTCCGATTAAGGTCCAATTTACGTCCGATTAGGGTCCAATTTACGTCCCCTAGGACGTCCGATTAAGGTCCAATTTACGTCCGATTAAGATCCAATATATGTCCCCTCGGACATTAGATGGACGTCCAATGGACGTTCGGTAGCGCGACATTTGGACCAAAATAGGACGTATAAAGGACGTTCCTCGGACGAAAACGGACGTCCAATGGACGTCCCTAAAGTCCGTGAAGGACGTCCATTGGACGTCCTTGTGCTATTAGGGTAGGTACCTACCTATAATTCTGGTGATTTTTTAAATCCTCTATTGTTAAGAGAATTTACACCTTTAGCCAAAGTTTTACGATTTTCTAACGGAAATTAACAAGTTATTTTAAATACGCACCAATTATCGATGTTGAAAGGAGTTTTTCAAGTTATAAAAATATTTTGTCTGATCAAAGAATATGTTTCCTCGTAAAGAATTTGGAAAAACACATTGTAGTGAATTATAATCGAAGATATATTTATAGTGATATTGTTGTTTTATTTTAAATAGGTAACTATTGGTAGCAGTTTTTGTAAAAACTGTGAATAAATTGCATATATAAAAAATGATTTTATTTGAAAAATAATAAATAAGATTACTAAATAAGACAGAAAATTTGTGGTTTCCCGAAATGCGCATTTTTTGAATTTTTGTGCATATCTTGCGCATATTTCGTAATTTTTTACCGCATATATATGCGAATATTTCATCAAAATTGATCGCATATAAATCCGCTCCCTAGTCATTGTATTCTGTTGGCTGATTCCAATGATTTGAGCCGCCGTACGACACGTTGGGACCAATGGGAGTGAAGATACGTAACTAATACCTATCAAGAGGTTTACTCAAACTTCTTTTCTGTACTTATACCTACCACTCGGTATAAGTACAAAAAAGAAGTTTGTGTAAACCTTTGCACAACTGTGTAAATACTAAAGAAAAATCTAAAATATTAAAAAAAAATAGTGGAATCCGTTAATCTGTTCTCGAAAAAATTAGCTATGAAAATGAGCAGAACTTTTGACGAGCAGTTTAGCTTAAATGGGGAAAAGCTGTAAGCTTAGACCAAACACCAGTAGGAGGCATTCAATTAATTGAGGAAAAAAATTAAATGGATAACAATATTCATTTCAGTTATAGAAAAGGCATTGCCCCGCTAGAATGGTTGAAATCACAAGTAACAATTAATAGTCCTACAAAAAAAGACAGGCGCTTGAAAGTGATAAGACCATTGAACAATAAGCCTGCGAACTGCCTTTTAAACACATTCTTAAAAATAATCCATAACACAATTAAAAAAAGGTTTGTTAAGAAATTCTTTTATAGACTTCAGAAATTCAACAACTTCTCCTGATTATGTTTAAAAAACGTACGGAATGCACTAAATGAAAAAAAGAAGAAAAAGATTTATCATACCGTTATACTCTAATATATTCTTACGTTGAATATTTGATGCTTCCCTGTAGAGTATAAAACGGACAGTTGTGTTTTTCCCGTGAGCTGCCTTGTTTAGTCTTCTTTGTCGTTCTATTCGTTAAATCCTATCTTCTCAAGTCACAGCGTCAGAAAGCAGTGGGTATATGCAGTGAACGGGAGGCCTATGTCGAGCAGTGAACGTTGGGGCCCTTTCGCGTTTATCATATGTAGAGAAGTCGCTTGTCAAAAACTGGACGTATGTAATCGTATTCTATTTGTTAAATACTCTCACCTAATATGTCATACCATGTGTGTTAATCCATTTTATTTCTACAATTTTAAAGTGTTATTACATGCCGTCATTTTCATTTGTCTACACCATCTTATTCTGCCAGTTAAATCCCATCATTTCAGACGCTGTACGTCACGATTGAACCAATAGAACCGTAGATACAAGACTAAGGCCCTTTTGACATGATGCTGTAATTGATTTTCATACGTCATTGTATTATATTAGTCAAATCCAGTTATTTTAGGTGCTGTACGCCACGATTGGACCAATAGGAGCGAAGATACGTAAATAAGGCCTTTTTGACATATTGCTGTATTTGATTTTTCTGTGTCATTGTATTCTGTTCATTAAACCCTACCATTTGAGCTGCTGTACGTCACAATTGGACCAATAGGACTAGATATACATAACTAGGGCCCTTTGACTTGTTGCTGTATTTGATTTTTCTGTGTCATTGTATTTTATTTGTCAAGTCCTATTATTTGAGATGCCGTACGTCACGATTGGTCTTATAGGACCGAAGATACGCGACTAAGGCCCTTTTGACATGAGGTTGTATTTGATTTTTCTCTCATTGTATTCTGTTTGTCAAATCCTATCATTTGAGGTGAATACATCACGATTGGACCAACAGGACCGAAGATACATAACTAAGGCCCTTTTGACATATTGCTTGTTTGATTTTTCTGTGTCATTGCCTTCTATGATGTCTAAGGCATATCTCTGATATGCCCTATTTTTAAATTGGACTTCGTAAGTCCTAGGTTTTCACCCACAAGCTTTTATTTGACACCTCATTTGTCATTCTACCCGCTATAATGGCGGAGGAGTTATATTGGCGGTCGTACGGACCGACAGAAAGAGTACCCAGCTCAAATATCTCACCTTTAGTACCATCCTTGGATTATAAGCTTTCATTTGACAGCTCATTTATTATTATAGCTGGTATAATGATAGAGGAGTTACATTCGCGGTCGGACGGACCCACCGACAGACCGCCTAGGTCAAATATCTCACCTTTAGTACCATCCTTGTATTACCAGCTTACATTTGACACCTTATTTGTCGTTCTACCTGGTATAATGACGGAGAAGTTATATTCGCGGTCGTACGGACCGACAGAAAGATTGTCTAGGCCAAATATCTCACTTTTAGTACCATCCTTGGATTATAAGCTTTCATTTGACACCTTATTTATCATTCTACTTGGTATAAAGACGCAGAAGTTATAGTCGCGGTCGTACGGACCGGCGGAAAGACAGCTTAGGTCAAATCGCTCACCTGTAGTACCATCATTGGATTATCAGCTTTCATTTGACACCTCATTTGTCATTCTACTTGGTATAAAGACGCAGAAGTTATAGTCGCGGTCGTACGGACCGGCGGAAAGACAGCCTAGGTCAAATCGCTCACCTGTAGTACTATCATTGGATTATCAGCTTTCATTTGACACCTCATTTGTCATTCTACCTGGTATAACGACGGAGGGGTTATATGCGCGGTCGTACGGACCGACGGAAAGACAGCCTGGGTCAAATATCTCACCTTTAGTACCATCCTTGGAATATAAGCTTTCATTTGACACCTCATTTGTCATTCTACCTGGTATAATGACGGAGAAGTTATATTCGCGGTCGTACGGACCGACAGAAAGATTGCCTAGGCCAAATATCTCACCTTTAGTACCATCCTTGGATTAGAAGCTTTCATTTGACACCTCATTTATCATTCTACCTGGTATAATGATTGAGGAGTTATACTCGCGGTCGGACGGACCGACGGACAGACCATGTAGGTCAAATATCTCACCTTTAGTACCATCCTTGGAATATCAGCCTTCATTTGACACCTCATTTCTCATTCTACATGGTATAATGACGGAGGAGTTATATTCCCGGTCGTACGGACCGTCGGAAAGACAGCCTAGGTCAAATATCTCACCTTTATTACCATCCTTGGAATATAAGCTTTCATTTGACACCTCATTTGTCATTCTACCTGGTATAATGATGGAGGAGTTATATTGGCGGTCGGAGGGACCGGCGCACAGATCGCCTAAGTTAAATATCTCACCTTTAGTACCATCCTTGTATTATAAGCTTTCTTTTGACACCTCATTTGTCATTCTACCTGGTATAATGACGGAGGAGTTATATTCGCGGTCGGAGGGACCGACGGAAAGACAGCCTAGGTCAAATATCTCACCTTAAGTACCATCCTAGGATTATCAGCTTTCATTTGACACCTCATTTGTCATTCTACCTGGTATAATGACGGATAAGTTATATTCGCGGTCGGAGGGACCGAGTCACAGACCGCCTAAGTCAAATATCTCACCTTTAGTACCATCCTTGTATTATAAGCTTTCTTTTGACACCTCATTTGTCATTCTACCTGGTATAATGACGGAGGAGTTATATTTGCGGTCGGAGGGACCGACGGAAAGACAGCCTAGGTCAAATATTTCACCGTTAGTACCATCCTTGGATTATATGCTTTCATTTGACACCTCATTTGTCATTCTACCTGGTATAATGATGGAGGAGTTATATTCGCGGTCGTAAAGACCGACGGACAGACCGCCAAGGTCAAATATCTCACCTTTAGTACCATCCTTGGATTATCAGCTTTCATTTGATACCTCATTTGTCATTCTAGCTGGTATATTGACGGAGGAGTTGTGGTTACAGACAGACGGACAGACGGACGTGGATAATACAAAGTTTTCACATTTTTTCAAAATTGGGTGAAAACAATAAAACATGATGCCAGACTGATTTCTTTATGAAAATAATATATACATTCTCAAATTGTCTATTTTTCGTTGTGAATAATATTGTATTCAACAGTGATGCCAAATTTCTGATGCCAAAATGATTGATAATGAAAGTGGGATATACGTTTTCATGTATATAACGGCAGCGACAAAACGGTAAAACACTGAACTAAATGTATATAATATTTTCACTGTACGATCATTTTGGACTCAAACATTTTATGGAATAAACTTATATAACTTAGTAAGAGGTAAACAAGGAAAGCTGATATATTAAAGTAACATCAAGGAATCAAATCTCTAACTACCGAGCTGATTAGACTTCTGGTAGCAAGTACAGGAATAAAGTTATTAAGGTAGTATAAAGTGGCATCGATATACAGATGCCACTTTGCAAGACGATGCCAAATCGATGGTAAATGCATAATGTATCGATGCCAAATTGATAGTAGGATGTATATATATATATATATATATATATATATATATATATATATATATATATATATATATATATATATATATATATATATATATATATATATATATATATATATATATGTCTTCATATCAAGGCGAGATCCGTTTGTATCATAAGCTATACAAGATGAGATCCGTTTTGCAAGGCGAGATCCGATTTTGGATCTCACCTTGTATTCACGTGTATATAGTGACATCTCGATGTAACAATGGTTAGGGTACAAGGAAATCGATTTTTGTCTGGACCTCATGTTGCACCCCTTTTGGTGAATTTTATATTGCAGTGGTTCCACTAAATCCGCTGTAGAGGGCAGCGCGCGCGATCCGTTGTGTATATGGTAAATATATATTTTGCAGACAACTCGAGATCCGGTAAATTTGGAAACATCGCAAATGAATTTCACGGTCAGCTCTCTCACTCGGCTTATGTCTAGCTTGAATAAGAATGTTTACATTATTTAAGGGCTCTGTCCAGAAAGGCGATTGTCAAATATCTCGAGAATTAGACGGCATATCGAAAAAACTTTGGAATGCTTTTTGAATGGTTTTTCAAAATCTATATACTTACGCAATAGCAGGGTTCTTATTCTGCCTGCGAAAGCGGTGGGTGTAGCAACTTTGAATTTTCAACTGAAACACTTTATTTTTAATTAAATAGTTGAAATTTAGAATTAAAAATACACAACTTTTGTTTGAATCGATAATAGCTTCTTTAATCCAGTCGGAAGAGCTTCAAAATCGTCGTTTTGATGACATTTTTAGGGTTTAGGGGTACCTCAGGTAGTTACCTTAAAACGTAAGAAATAAATTTGAATAGTTAATATTTATTGATAAACAAAGCTCCAATTCTATTTTACTTCAACTCATTTTAAGGCTATTTCAATAAACTAATCGGTTCTTTTTTCAGTTTTTTGGTAAAACATTGTAACTTATAGACGAAAATTCTTAAAATCGGCTATTTTTCATTTAAATTGTCAATAAATAATTAAATTGAGAAAAAATTGGTCAGATTTACATAAATTTTGTTATTCCGTCCATATAGAAACTAAAACAATTGTTACGTAGTTACACTGAGTGTCATAAAAACCGTGTATTTTTACTCATTTTTTTGAGCTATTTCACGTAATATCGAGATATAAGTTGTATTTTTTACATAAGTTATATTAACGTTAAACTGACTTAATTTATAGTTTTATAAGCAACAATTAAGTATAGCGAAATTTATAAAACCTTGTTTAAATTGTTTTACATGCTCTATAATGCGGTTATCTTAAATTTTGTTTTGAATGTTTTTCTTCTTACTGGTAGACAAAAAATGCAAAATGTGCATTTTTGACATCAAATTGTTGATAACCAACATCGTTACTTCTCAAAATATTAAAAAAACTAACCGTCGGTATAACAGGTTGCCTGGAAACCAGATGCAGAACAGTACCATAAATGTTTTAGACTTTTTAGCACTTTCTTTAAGTGAAATTTAAAATCATTTACCACCCATGTACACTCATTACGGAATCTGTTACAAGAATTTCAGCGATTTCAGCCATTTTTTCAAAATTTATTTGGATTTTCTCTAGTTATCCTTCCAAAAGACAATACATAAATGGTGAATACCTTTTACACCAACTTCAAGGAGGGTAATTTATACAGGTACATACCTGGAATTATTATATGGACCGTTCACTCTTGTTAGAGTATAGTTCCCTCAAATATGAGCTCTTTTAATCCATTTCACGCGGTAAATTAGTCCGCTTTTCCTTTAGGTCTTAGTTCATAGGTTGTGATGTTTTTTTGCCCTCTCTACTATCTTCTTCCACTCTCTCCGGTCCTGAATCTTTTCTCTCCAGTTTGCAATTTCCATCTTTGATATATCGTCTAGCAGTTGATCTTCCCATCTAATTTTTGGCCTTCCTCTTGGTCTATTTTTTACTGGTTTCCAGTTCATTATCTGCCTGATCAGTTCTTCTACCCCTCTTCTTTGTGTTTGCCCAAACCATCTGAGGCTTTGTGCTTTAATGAATTTTACTATATCTTCTCCTATATTTATATTTATTATTTCATGGTTCATCAGCTTTCAATATTCCCCTGTTTCTGTCTTTACTGGGCCATGTATCCTTATAATTTTTCTCTCAATTATTTTTAACTTTTCTTCGTCTTTTTTCGTAAGGCACATTGCTTCTGCTCCATAGGCTATCACTGATCTGATTGCTGCTGTGTATATTTTTAATTTTGTTTTTTTTTGCTCAGGTTTTGTCCTTGAGTAGTTGGTGATATTTCCAATATACTCTATTACCTGCTTTAATTCTGTCGTTTATCTCTATAGTCCTTCCGTTTTTGCCGTCCACCATCACCCCCAGGTATTTGAAGCAATCTACTCTCTGGAATGTATTTTCACCTATCTTTATTTCTGCTATTCTGTTTACATTGTCTCGTGTGCTTATAAGATATTTTGTTTTATTCTGATTGATTATTAGTCCTCTCGTCTTTGCTTCTCTTACCAGGGTTAAAAGTGCCTCTTCTAGTCTTTTTTTATCTCGTGCTACCAGTCCCAGTTCATCTGCATATCCTATGATCTGTGTTGAGCTTTGAATAATTGTCTTTTTCAGCCCTGTGTCCCTAATTACTCCTTCTAGAGCGATATTAAATAGTGTCTTTTGTTGTTGACAGACTGTCTCCTTGTCTTACTTCAAGTTCTATTTTGATGTCATTTGTATCGCCCTCATTTGTTTTAACTTTTGCTGTTGAGTCTTTTATTTCATTCTAGTTAGTCTTATTAATTTTGCCGGTATCTCCATTTTTTTCATTTCTTTTAATAATTGTTGTCTGTATATGCTGTTGAAGGCCTGTTGGAAGTCGATGAATAGTATGTGTAGCTTTTTTCAATTGTTTGTGTCAGTACGTGTATTGCATCTATTGTTGATCTTCCTTTGATCTATTGTTCTAAAACCCTGTTGATATGGTGCTATAATTTTTTCTGTGTATTGATTTAGTCGGTTTCTTAAAATTGTGGTCAATATCTTATACGTTGTATTTAGTAGCATAATTGGTCTGTAGTTGCAGTACTTAGTTGGATCCCCTTTCTTAAAGATTGGTGCGATGTGTTCGTTTTTCCATTCTATGGGCATGCTTTCGTCCTTCCAAATTGTAACCATTAACTTGTGCATTCGCTTCGTGAGCTCCTCTCCGCCGTTGATGATCAGTTCGTTGTTGATTTCATCTGGCCCTGGCGTTTTGTTTACTTTTAGTTGTTTTAATACCTCCATGAATTCCTAATAAGTAGGTGCTACTTCCTCTTCATCTCTGTTATCTCTTATATCCTCATCCTCTGAATATGCCTTATTGTCGTTTTTGTATAGGTCCGTGAAATGTTTTTCCCAATCTTTTTTGTTTATTTTTGTGACAGATTTTTTGGTACTGTGTTGTTCTTTTATCTATTCGAACAATTTCTTGTGGTCTTTATTATTCGTTTTTAATTCTTGCATTTGTTCAGAGATCCATGTGTTCTTCTTTCTTCTATAGAGTTTCAATGCTTCTTGTTTTTCTTTTCTATATTGGTCCAGTTGTTCCTGTTCGGCACTTTGTAGCCATTTGTTTCTTGCGAGGTGCTTCAGTTGACTTTTTTGGTGACATTCCTCATCAAACCATTCTTTCGATTCTTTGTTTTTTTGGAATCCTATTATTTGTTCTGCTGTCTCTATTATGCTCTTCTTTATGTTTTTCCATTCTCCTTCTATTTCTATGTGCTCGTACTGACCCAATTTCTGTTCCAGTTTTTCTGTATATTGTTGCTTTGTTTCTTGCGTTTTCAGATTGGCTATATTCCATTTCCTCCTTTTTCCTTCCTTATGATTATTTGCTTTGATTATTTTCATCTTAAGTTTTGCTATCAACAATATGTGGTCAGTGCCTCCATTTGCCCCTCTATATGACCTTACGTCTTGTACTATTTGTGTACACTTTTTCGAAATTAGAGTATGATTTATTTGGTTTCCATCCATTCTTCCTGGTATCATCCATGGTATTTTGTTTTCTTTTTTATGTTTATGCCTAGTACTAACTATATATGTATTTGTTGCTGCTGCTAGGTTGCAGATTTCTCCTCCATTATCATTCGTAGTTTCATGAATGGTTTCTTTGCCAGCTACATTACGATTATAGTCCTCCTTTCCGATCTTTGCATTGAAATCACCCAATATTATTAATATGTCATTCCTCGGAATATTTTCACAGGTTTCTTCCAGGATGTCTTAGAATTCTGTTTTATCTTCTTGGTTTGCTTCTTCGGTGGGTGCATAGCAATTGACTATAGATATGTGGGCTTGTTTATTTTCTTATGTAAGATATCCTTTCATTAACTGCTTTGAATTGTATCAGTTTTTCCCTCATTTTTTTGTTCACCATAAATGCCGTACCATTCGTTCCCTGTTTGTTTTCTCCCGAATAATACATGCTAAAGTTTTTCCTCTCAATTTTTCCTTCTTTCTTCCATCGTATTTCCTATACGGCTAGGATTTCTAGTTGTTATTTTTTCATTTCAAGAGCTATTTCTTGCATCTTACCTGCTGCCAGCATGGTTCTAATATTCCAAGAGCCCATTCTAATGGGTTTTGTTCTTTTCTTCTTATTAAGATTATTTCTTTATTTTGTGTGCGTTATTTTGTTTTCGTTAACCGTTTGCATTTCCGAGTCTTTTTTTGCCATGTCAATATCATATTTCAGCCGCTGTTCTTCGTTTATTAGTTTTTTGAATGTTCTATCAGCTGTTCTCTCTCTTCGTCCCATATCTAGATTTTGCCATTCACTATTAATTTCTTGTAGCCGATTTTCGTTTGCTTACCTTTGCTTCTTTCGTCCTTTGCTATTTTAGTTATTTCCTTTTGTATTTCTTTTTCTTTCGATGTCCAATCGTTGTTTATATAGATACGATCTTTATGCTGTTTTAGTTTACGTTTCTTGTTTAGGATTTCCATTTTATCCGTGAGGGCTTCTGTTTCTATTGCGCATACTGTTTCTCCTATTTTTTGCACTTCTTAGTTTTATTTGTATTTGCAACTCTTGGGCTCTGAAATTTTCCATTTCTTCTTTTAATTTCTTATAATCATTTGTTTCTACTTTCAACCCAGTTACGATCAAGCTTTTCTTTTTGCTAAATTTCTCCAGTTGCTCCATTCATTCATGTAGCTGTTTTACTTCTTTTTTTAGTTTTTGTTTCTCTGCTTTTACACCCATTAACTCTTTATTGGTTTGTTGTTATTCTTTTCTTATTTGTTTTATTTCCTGAAGCATTTCATCGTTTTTATTCATTAGCTCTTTCATTATTGTAATCATAACATTTTCCATGTCTTCCTTGTTTTCGTTGCCTGCTTTGCTTGGTGACCGTTTTTTAATTTTACTTCTATTAAAACAATCATCCAAGTTTTCTCTTTTGCGTTTCGTTTCATCATCGGTTTAATTTTTTGTGACATTTTTTCCATTTTCTAGGAGTGCAGCGCTAAATACCTGGAATACCGATATTAGATTATCAACAATACTTAAAAAATGAAAGTTACCAATTCACCGGTAGTTAATGCGTTATTTAAAAATTACCTGCGCACCAGAGTTGCCAGTTGGTCTGTAATTAGGATGGGGATTAAAATATATACGAATTGACCGGGACCCGGAAATATGCACACCCTGATATTCTAGTTACGTAAGCTTGTCCGATTGGCGCATGACGTTAACAACAGAGTAAAGCATAGTCCCGTCTATGCGTTCGTAATACGAACGCGAATGAAATTTGAGAATAGTACAAATGAATGAATTATGACTAAGAAACTAAGTGATTTTTATAGTTTAGAGGAAAATTATTTAACTATTTACTTTTATTTAAATTGATTTTCAGTTATTTGTAAAGTTCCCAGTTTCTTGATTATATTGGTATCCGGAAAATGAAAATATTCATATAATCGATATCTACTAAAATTATTATATTTCGTTAGTTGGCAAAAATTGATTAGTGGCCTACACATTAGTAAATATAATTTTTACCAAGGGGAAGAAAAGCCTCAAAATAAAACCATAAATTTAATGGATTGATAAAAAAACAAAATTTTTTACTTTTTAAATAATGTATTTCATCAGATTTAAGCAAGAGGCTTGGAAAAGACAAAAATAAGTTTTACAGTTTTCATGCCATGCACTTTATTTAAATTTTGTGCATGTGAAATAGACGTACATACAGCAACTATGTAGCAATTTTCATAATTTTTCTTTTACGCAATGTCAGGTTGTTAAGAGACTTGTTTAATTCTTTAATTCGGAAGTACATCCGAGACCTAAAAAATAACTTGTTCGCTTTGTTAGAACAGTCTACAGTTGCACTTTTGGACATAAGGTTTTCTAAATAATTTTTAGTTACCAAAATGGAATCACCATTCATGTGGAAGGAAAAATTGTCTCCAGTTACTTAATATATGACAAGAGAGTGTCTGAAGGTTTACATAAACCACACTTACTCAAATGATCAACCCACGTGTACGTTGAAACATCTTCGGATTGAATACTGGAGTCCTTCAATTTATGGCAGATATAACCAGACAAATTCTCCAAACCATCATACTCGTTATCAGTTAAAAATAAAACAACAGATAAATATACAATTTTTATCATTTAATTGTGTGGAATTTTAAATAGAAAAATGGTATATGTTTAATTGAACAACTTTCACGAGATGCAAGGAACCAGTGACGGCCCGTCTGCAGGGGATCCACATAATTTTCAAGGTAACAATAATGTAAATTATTTTATACCACAATATCCATACAACATTCCGCTCCAAAATCAATGGCAGGGCCAAAGCCAGCTACAATCACACCAACCACAAGCTTTATTTTTTCAACAACATTACCCACAAATTGCATATGGTCAATCTCAAGCACAGACAACAAATATGTTGGTTGATCAAATGGCAACTGCTGCAAATTACACACAACCACCCACACAGTTAGCATACCAACAACCTACTACAGGTAACTACGTCCCACAACAGATGTCTTTTCCATCAACATCGAGATATCCGGATTTGCCAACGCAAAACACTCCCATCAATAAAGCATGCCATGTCTCTAAGCGAAATGATGAAATCAAACTCTCTGAGGAACCAAAAGAAAATGAACCAGAAGTAGAAGAGCTCTACGAACCAAACCAATTCCAAACAATAAAATCACGGAGCAAACGCAAACGAAGCAGAGACAGCCCACAGAATAACTCGAAATCAGCAAAAACTATGACCATAAGTAACAAAGTTGAACTGAGCAATCGTTTTGATATACTACAAGATACTGAGGGAGATCAAAACGAAACCACAAACGACAACAAAAGTACCACAAAGAAAGTAAGCATTCCACCATTTATACTATACGGGGTGAATAAAAATGCCCCAAACCTGCTAAAGCTAATTGAAACAGTAACAACTGATTTTACATATCGCTTACTTTACGATAACAAAATGAAAATACAAGCCAATAGTGTTGAAAATTATAAAAAAATTAAAACACTACTGGATGAAAATAAGATTGTAAGACATACATACAAATTACCAGAAGAAAAACTTTTTCGAGTAGTTTTGAGAAACCTCCACCACAGTACAGACACCAATGAAATAATAACAGCGCTAAAAGAAAAAGGTCACATGGTTCATCAAATATTGAATGTTAGAGACAAACGAACCAAGGAGCCAAAAAACTTATTCTTTATAGACCTCCAACGAAACGAAAAAAATAAAGAAATCTATGACATCAAAATATTACTGCATGCAGTGGTTAGATTCGAAATGCCATATAAAAAGCAAGAAATAGTCCAGTGCAAGAGATTTCAGAATTATGGACACACTAGAAATCAATGTACACAGCAATTTCGATGTGTTAAATGTGCAGGACTACACGATTATAGACAGTGCACAAAGAAAAAAGAGGATGGTAAGCCACCCAAATGTTCTCTTTGCGGAGGAGCGCATCCATCAAACTACAAAGGGTGCCAGGTATATCTTGATATCATAAATCGTAGATTTCCTCAAAACAGAAGTGCGCCTGGCAAAATAAACACACCCCAACCAGCCAAAATAACAAAACATAGTAACACAAATGAAGAAAGGTCAATAGCTATGACGTATGCAGAAGCTGCGGCAGAACATGTAGTGATACCAACAAATACAAACGCGCAACCAAATGCCTCAGCAAATGATTTTCAAGTAATAGCATTTCTACAACACCAAAACAATTACCTCCAGCAACAAAACAGACAACTGCAGCTAACAATTGAAAAACAACAAGCTTCAATCAACGACTTAATACTAGAGGTTAAAAAACTAAGATTGGAGGTAAAACAAGACAGGGAAACTAG
This sequence comes from Diabrotica virgifera virgifera, assembly GCF_917563875.1. Lineage (NCBI taxonomy): Eukaryota > Metazoa > Arthropoda > Insecta > Coleoptera > Chrysomelidae > Diabrotica > Diabrotica virgifera. The sequence continues at coordinate 116,954,739 of NC_065448.1, forward strand.
AGTATAGATGGCACAGTTATTCAAAATTGCTCTTTGGAATGCTAATGGTGTATTGAACCATAAAAATGAATTGCAGATATTTTTAGAGTCTCATAAAATAGATATAATGCTAATCTCAGAATCCCACCTAACTTCTAACACTAATTTCAAGATATATGGATATACCAGTTATAATGCAGCTCACCCTGATGCCGTTAGACTAGCAAGAGCAGGAGCCATGGTCCTAATAAAGGATGGCATTAAACACCATTTGGCTGACAAAGTAGAAGAAACATACCTCCAAGCAGTCAGCTTAGTCATAGAGGATTGGATAGGGCCAATAGCGGTTTCAGCTGTCTACTGTCCTCCTAATTATCCACCTAACAAAGAAGCATTCACCAACCTCTTCAAAAGTCTTGGCAATAGATTCCTAGCAGGGGGTGACTACAATGCTAAACATACCAGCTGGGGATCTCGGCTTACAGCACCCGGTAGAGGCAGAATACTCCATCAAGTAAAACAGGAATTAAAACTAGACCATCTATCTACATATCGACCAACCTACTGGCCAACAGATCATCGAAAAATACCTGACTGCCTAGACTTCTTCATTACAAAAGGTTTTGCACAAGGATACCTAGACATACAGTCAAATTTTGATATTGCCTCTGATCATACACCAGTAATTGCTACAATTAACTCTTCGGTAGTATTAAAAGAAAAACCGATAACCTTATGCAATAACAAAACTGATTGGGATCTATTCCGGGATAAAATTGAAGAAAAGCTAAACCTAGCTATATCCTTAAAGAATGCAAAAGAACTCGAAGATGCGGTGGAGTACTTCACAACACTGGTCCAAGGGGCTGTATGGGAATCAACCCCTACCACAACACCAAAGCAAAAACAACTAAACTGCCCCTTAAATGTCAGAGAGATGATTAACGAAAAGAGAAGACTAAGAAACACCTGGCAAAGAACAAGGCACCCAGATGATAGACGAAGATACAATCGAGCTGCAAGGCAACTAAAAGAAACACTTAGAAGACTCAAAAATAAATCATTTACAGAATATCTACAGAACTTATCACCCTCAGCCGATACTAACTATAGTCTCTGGAAAGCCACAAAACACCTAAAACAGCCACGAGATCAAATCCCACCAATTAGAAAATCTGATGGTACCTGGGCCAAAACAGATGGAGAAAAGGTAGAAGTTTTCGGTAGATATTCGGAGGAAGTATTTCAACCGTTACCACCTGCAAACGGAATTAATGACGACGAAATATATGCATTCCTTGATGAAAACGAGCAACAAATGGAGCCTATTAAAAACTTCACAATACAAGAAACTTACGACGTTATAAAAAATCACCTAGACCCCAAGAAGGCACCTGGCTATGACCTGCTTACCGGCCAAATATTAAAAGAACTTCCTAGAAAAGCAGTCGTTATGTTGACGCAACTCTTCAACGCAGTTCTAAGACTGAAGTACTTCCCTGCACAATGGAAGGTAGCAGAAATCATATTAATTCATAAACAGGGAAAACAGCCAAATGAACCTAGCTCCTATCGACCAATCAGTTTACTACCAGTCTTGTCAAAAATAATGGAAAAGTTACTGATGAAGAGACTGATGGAAACTGTCGCAGCAAAAAGCTTAATCCCAGACTATCAATTTGGGTTTCGTCAGAAACACTCGACAGTAGAACAAGTACATCGTGTTGTTAACACAATCATCAAAGCATTCGAAGATAAAAGTTACTGTGAATCAGCTTTTTTGGATGTGAGCAAAGCCTTTGACAAGGTGTGGCATGAGGGACTCCTTTACAAATTAAAAAAGCAGCTACCAACAACAATATATTTGATTCTAAAATCCTACTTAGAAGAACGATACTTCAGAGTCAGATACGAAAATGAAGTAACTAAACTACGCATCATCAAATCAGGAGTCCCACAAGGGAGTGTCTTAGGCCCAGTCTTATACCTACTCTTCACAGCTGATCTGCCATGTACTGATGACACAGTCACCTCTACGTTTGCTGATGACACAGCTATATTAGCAGTAAACAGAAATCCTGAAGTAGCAGCGACAACGCTACAAACCAGTCTCAACAATATAGCAATGTGGGCAAGGAAATGGCGAATTACAATAAATGAAAGTAAATCTGCACACATAACATTCACAAAATGCCATGGTGAAACGCCAAGCATTACATTCAACAATGAACGAATACCTAAAACAGACAGCGTAAAATATTTGGGGATACACCTGGACAAACATCTAACCTGGCGTACCCACATATGGAAAAAAAGAAAGCAGCTGGATACTAAATGGAGGAAGCTGTACTGGCTCCTTGGCAGAAAATCACAATTATCATTGCGGAACAAATTACTAGCGTACAATACCGTTCTCAAACCAGTATGGACCTATGGAATCCAGTTATGGGGAACAGCATCTAAATCGAACATTGCTATCATCGAGAGATTCCAGTCAAAAGCCCTGCGCAGTATAGTAGATGCTCCTTGGTTCGTAACAAACCGAGACATTTATAATGATCTAGAGATGCCAACAGTTACTGCAGTGACTAAACAGCTTAGCACAAACTACCTAAGACGCTTAGAGCAACATCCAAACACACTGGCAATTAATCTGCTTGACAACAGCGAAGAAACCCGAAGGCTGAAAATAAGAACACCCTTGGATCTACCATTCCAACAGCAATAATTGTACATATGAAATTAATTTTAAATTGTGATAGTTTTATTTTATTTTTTAATATCAATGTATTAATGTAAAGTTACAAATTTTTATTGTTTTTAACATAAATGTAAGTGGACAATTCGACGTAGATCTCAGGATCGAATTGATTTGTAATGCCCCTTTGTCCGCTTCTTCTCGATCGACGATGGTAAATAAATGTTTGAGTGTGGAGAAAAAATATGGTTTTATTGACAGCTACGTAATTACACTATAGTTGATGTTCAGGTAACTTTCTATGATAGACTGCCTTTAATGACAGCTACTGATAATAATTACACTCGGCGTAACTTCTAACAACGACTTACGCACTTGTTAACGAGGTAACTATTTCAATTAGACTGCAACCCAAAATAATCCCTTTGGTTAATTTATAATCTCGTCAAAATATACAATTCATCAATAAGTTGCTTGACAACCGAACTACGGACTTTGCATGTTGAAAGATTGCAACTACAGTTTAAAGGAAGCTATTGCAAAACTTGTAAAGTTCAATTGAAAAATATATTATTTGGCATTTTATTAAGTTTGCGGGTTGAATGGACTCTAATTATTAAAATATTACTCGATGTTTCCCAATGTTTCAATCATACACGGTGAAACTATAAAAGTTTAGCAAGTTAAGAAAAAATGTGAGATTACAAATTAAGGGATTAATTTGAGATTGAACAGTAAGAATGTAAAAGTGCATACAGAGAGTGGATCATTGGACAAACTCTCTCTCACGACATTGTACCAATCAACATGTATGCTTATTGTTATTGTATGATGTAACAGATTGCAAAATAAACATTAAACAAAAAAAAAATCATACTCGAGGTCACTAATGTTTTTTCATTCTAACTCTCATTGAAAACTTGAAAATCCACAACTGTTTCGTTGTTAGAATCCAGCCTTTGGATCAATTGTCCAGAAATTGGTAAATCTGGGATGTCGTCTGTTTAAACGTTCGAAAATTCGTTCCGTTGTCTGTCCTACCCGTATATAACTTTTATAAAATAAAATAAAGCTTTTTGTTAACACTTTAAAAAATTTTTAATGGGTTTTCCCCGAAAAGAGCTTCATTTTATGGTACTATGTATCACGTTAAAATATTTGATTTGGAATTTGAAGGATAAGATCGTCTTTTTATGAGCTACAAATTTACTTTTACTGGTTCTATAGGCTAAGAATATACCATTTTTTCGTTTTTTTTTATATGCTACATTTTTTCCAAGAATATTTTTTCGATATAATACTTACTTTTTGAGTATTTGCGAAAAACCGCCGAAAAACGTGTTTTTTTTTGTTGAAAAGTAAATATTTTTAGTCGCAAGTGACTCCCTACTACTAAATTAACCTAGTACCTAAGTTAAAAAAACTCTATAGAACAAAAGTTGCTTAAACTTAGTCAGATCTCCTTCCGGACTTATTTTAAACGTATATTTTTTCACCCTCCAAATAAAAGCAATCAACGGCACAAATTCAGCTTTGAAGTGTGGGATGGGTAGAATCTAAATCCAAATTTTCATGCAATTAGGAGTTGACCCTGAAAATTATGTGTGTTTCTTTTTATCTTTTAAATCATTTTACTTAAAATCATTTTTAACTATCAAATAATAATTACATATTGAGTTATTTTATTTTTTAAACTTTAATAATATTTATAAAAAATTTTACTTTCTTGTAAAGTATTTTTAAAACAAGCAATCATTTAAATAATTATTTTGTAACAATTTGTATTATTTAAGAAAATAATAATTACATTTTGGTTTGGTAGTAAGTGTTTTTTAAGAATATTAATGTATAGTTCTAAAATATTGTATTGCAAATAATTATCATTATTAAATGGTTATTATTTGTCAAGTATTCTTTTTCTTTTTTCACACCCTTATGTATGTAATAAAACTAAGGGACTTTCTGAAAGGTCAATCGTAGACTTTAAAGACACAAAAGAAGCGATACTTAAAAGTTACGCCCATTATATATCTTTATATAGTGGGAAATATACAATACAACACGAGCTCCAACCGCTCGACTAATACTCTTTAGAGCTGGTATCAGTGTGTGATCTCGCGTTGAACGGTAAATATCTAAAATTTCGTATATAAGTCCTCCCCTTTATTTTCAGCGACGGATCTCGTTTCGCTTTAAATTTATCAGAAAAATTTAACTACAAAAATCTTTACCCCTCTAAGTGTGCCATGATTAATATGTTAATTATAAAGATACTTATGAACAATATACTCCAATAATTAATTTCCTATTGGTGGATCTCGGGTTGTCCTCGATTTAGTCGGATCTCGCCTTGATATGAAGACGTATATATTTATATATATATATATATATATATATATATATATATATATATATATAACAGGTATATAATCTTTGCTGAACAGTTAGGAAACAAGGTTGAAAAATGTTGTATTATCATTTCGCTCTTTTCCTATTTCAAAATTTATTAGAAATTTATCAAAAATTGTAATTGGTTCAGTAGTTGTGACGTTTCTGTATGAATTCAAAGAAAAATGAATAAACATCCATAACATTTTGTTAGACATTTTGTAAAATGCCAATTAGACATACACAATTTTTTAAAAGATAATTTTAGCTTTTATCATTTTATACTCAGATTTTTATAAGTTTTTATATAGTTTTTACTTTGAATTTATATTATCTACTACTTTTACCAAGACAAAATTTCGTTGTTATGTTAGTATTTAACAACTAGGCTCTACATCCTCACATAATGTAAGTACCAAAACATATAAATAACTTTTTAGTAAGGTTGTTCTGTGATATGCGTTGTTTCTAGTGAGAGTATTAGCTCTGCATTTCTCAGAACAATATTTTGTTGTTTTTGTGTTTTTGAGGATCCTTGACACCTGGTTTAGTGAGAGAAAACTATGGTGTTTTGGATTTTTGATGGCACAAAAATAACAATTTTTATTGACTTTAATTAGACTAATTGTTAAATACTGTATATTTATATTTGTAGTTTCCCTGAAGATGATAATAAACATTATCGAAAGCTTGGAATTATTATAAAGAGTTTTCTTTGAGATTGCTGCTACCCCAATATTTCAACCTTGTTTTATATATATATATATATATATATATATATATATATATATATATATATATATATATATATATATATAAAAAACAAAATATGCACAAGGTGGAATGCAACCATAGACACGTGTTTCTGACTTATTAGTCGTCATCAGTATGATATAGCTAAACAGGAGCAATGCAACCAATTTGTGGCTATAATGTTAGAAGACCCTCAGGATTCGAGAGCAACAACTAACAAATCCACGGAGGAAGCTACAGCTACCTGAGGCAAGGAATGCCAAACGTTCAGAACGTCCTAAACAATCAAACAAGGAGAGGTTAGCGCGAGTTAATAAATATCGGCATGGCTCGCAATAAGTATAAAAAACAAAATATGCACAAGGTGGAATGCAACCATAGACACGTGTTTCTGACTTATTAGTCGTCATCAGTATGATATAGCTAAACAGGAGCAATGCAACCAATTTGTGGCTATAATGTTAGAAGACCCTCAGGATTCGAGAGCAACAACTAACAAATCCACGGAGGAAGCTACAGCTACCTGAGGCAAGGAATGCCAAACGTTCAGAACGTCCTAAACAATCAAACAAGGAGAGGTTAGCGCGAGTTAATAAATATCGGCATGGCTCGCAATAAGTATAAAAAACAAAATATGCACAAGGTGGAATGCAACCATAGACACGTGTTTCTGACTTATTAGTCGTCATCAGTATGATATAGCTAAACAGGAGCAATGCAACCAATTTGTGGCTATAATGTTAGAAGACCCTCAGGATTCGAGAGCAACAACTAACAAATCCACGGAGGAAGCTACAGCTACCTGAGGCAAGGAATGCCAAACGTTCAGAACGTCCTAAACAATCAAACAAGGAGAGGTTAGCGCGAGTTAATAAATATCGGCATGGCTCGCAATAAGTATAAAAAACAAAATATGCACAAGGTGGAATGCAACCATAGACACGTGTTTCTGACTTATTAGTCGTCATCAGTATGATATAGCTAAACAGGAGCAATGCAACCAATTTGTGGCTATAATGTTAGAAGACCCTCAGGATTCGAGAGCAACAACTAACAAATCCACGGAGGAAGCTACAGCTACCTGAGGCAAGGAATGCCAAACGTTCAGAACGTCCTAAACAATCAAACAAGGAGAGGTTAGCGCGAGTTAATAAATATCGGCATGGCTCGCAATAAGTATAAAAAACAAAATATGCACAAGGTGGAATGCAACCATAGACACGTGTTTCTGACTTATTAGTCGTCATCAGTATGATATAGCTAAACAGGAGCAATGCAACCAATTTGTGGCTATAATGTTAGAAGACCCTCAGGATTCGAGAGCAACAACTAACAAATCCACGGAGGAAGCTACAGCTACCTGAGGCAAGGAATGCCAAACGTTCAGAACGTCCTAAACAATCAAACAAGGAGAGGTTAGCGCGAGTTAATAAATATCGGCATGGCTCGCAATAAGTATAAAAAACAAAATATGCACAAGGTGGAATGCAACCATAGACACGTGTTTCTGACTTATTAGTCGTCATCAGTATGATATAGCTAAACAGGAGCAATGCAACCAATTTGTGGCTATAATCCTTGTTTGATTGTTTAGGACGTTCTGAACGTTTGGCATTCCTTGCCTCAGGTAGCTGTAGCTTCCTCCGTGGATTTGTTAGTTGTTGCTCTCGAATCCTGAGGGTCTTCTAACATTATAGCCACAAATTGGTTGCATTGCTCCTGTTTAGCTATATCATACTGATGACGACTAATAAGTCAGAAACACGTGTCTATGGTTGCATTCCACCTTGTGCATATTTTGTTTTTTATACTTATTGCGAGCCATGCCGATATTTATTAACTCGCGCTAACCTCTCCTTGTTTGATTGTTTAGGACGTTCTGAACGTTTGGCATTCCTTGCCTCAGGTAGCTGTAGCTTCCTCCGTGGATTTGTTAGTTGTTGCTCTCGAATCCTGAGGGTCTTCTAACATTATAGCCACAAATTGGTTGCATTGCTCCTGTTTAGCTATATCATACTGATGACGACTAATAAGTCAGAAACACGTGTCTATGGTTGCATTCCACCTTGTGCATATTTTGTTTTTTATACTTATTGCGAGCCATGCCGATATTTATTAACTCGCGCTAACCTCTCCTTGTTTGATTGTTTAGGACGTTCTGAACGTTTGGCATTCCTTGCCTCAGGTAGCTGTAGCTTCCTCCGTGGATTTGTTAGTTGTTGCTCTCGAATCCTGAGGGTCTTCTAACATTATAGCCACAAATTGGTTGCATTGCTCCTGTTTAGCTATATCATACTGATGACGACTAATAAGTCAGAAACACGTGTCTATGGTTGCATTCCACCTTGTGCATATTTTGTTTTTTATACTTATTGCGAGCCATGCCGATATTTATTAACTCGCGCTAACCTCTCCTTGTTTGATTGTTTAGGACGTTCTGAACGTTTGGCATTCCTTGCCTCAGGTAGCTGTAGCTTCCTCCGTGGATTTGTTAGTTGTTGCTCTCGAATCCTGAGGGTCTTCTAACATTATAGCCACAAATTGGTTGCATTGCTCCTGTTTAGCTATTTCATACTGATGACGACTAATAAGTCAGAAACACGTGTCTATGGTTGCATTCCACCTTGTGCATATTTTGTTTTTTATACTTATTGCGAGCCATGCCGATATTTATTAACTCGCGCTAACCTCTCCTTGTTTGATTGTTTAGGACGTTCTGAACGTTTGGCATTCCTTGCCTCAGGTAGCTGTAGCTTCCTCCGTGGATTTGTTAGTTGTTGCTCTCGAATCCTGAGGGTCTTCTAACATTATAGCCACAAATTGGTTGCATTGCTCCTGTTTAGCTATATCATACTGATGACGACTAATAAGTCAGAAACACGTGTCTATGGTTGCATTCCACCTTGTGCATATTTTGTTTTTTATACTTATTGCGAGCCATGCCGATATTTATTAACTCGCGCTAACCTCTCCTTGTTTGATTGTTTAGGACGTTCTGAACGTTTGGCATTCCTTGCCTCAGGTAGCTGTAGCTTCCTCCGTGGATTTGTTAGTTGTTGCTCTCGAATCCTGAGGGTCTTCTAACATTATAGCCACAAATTGGTTGCATTGCTCCTGTTTAGCTATATCATACTGATGACGACTAATAAGTCAGAAACACGTGTCTATGGTTGCATTCCACCTTGTGCTTATTTTGTTTTTTATACTTATTGCGAGCCATGCCGATATTTATTAACTCGCGCTAACCTCTCCTTGTTTGATTGTTTAGGACGTTCTGAACGTTTGGCATTCCTTGCCTCAGGTAGCTGTAGCTTCCTCCGTGGATTTGTTAGTTGTTGCTCTCGAATCCTGAGGGTCTTCTAACATTATAGCCACAAATTGGTTGCATTGCTCCTGTTTAGCTATATCATACTGATGACGACTAATAAGTCAGAAACACGTGTCTATGGTTGCATTCCACCTTGTGCATATTTTGTTTTTTATACTTATTGCGAGCCATGCCGATATTTATTAACTCGCGCTAACCTCTCCTTGTTTGATTGTTTAGGACGTTCTGAACGTTTGGCATTCCTTGCCTCAGGTAGCTGTAGCTTCCTCCGTGGATTTGTTAGTTGTTGCTCTCGAATCTTGAGGGTCTTCTAACATTATAGCCACAAATTGGTTGCATTGCTCCTGTTTAGCTATATCATACTGATGACGACTAATAAGTCAGAAACACGTGTCTATGGTTGCATTCCACCTTGTGCATATTTTGTTTTTTATACTTATTGCGAGCCATGCCGATATTTATTAACTCGCGCTAACCTCTCTTTGTCTCCTTGTTATATATATATATATATATATATATATATATATATATATATATATATATATATATATATATATATATATATATATATATATATTATAATATTATTATTATCCAGATTTAGCCATACGGCTCACATTCCCTCTAAGGGGAAAATTGACTCATCCCAGATACCTACGGTATCAAAAGGATTGAGCTCTGGTGGGACTGTTTCCGTGTTATCGAGCCCTAGGTGACTTGGAATGCAGGTGTATCTCCCAGAAATTTTCGTACGCATCTGGCCGTCGCGAGTAGTACAGCTTTCTGCATGGTCTTATAAAGATGTTCATTCAGACCAAGCTTTTTTATGCTTTCGAGGAGGGTCTTCGGAATGACTCCAGTAGTAGAAATAATAATCGGTATCGTCTGGGTACTTTGCATTCTCCATTGCCTTCGTATTTGAATTTCTAGATCTCTGTATTTGGCGATCTTTTCAGTAAATTTACTACGTAGATTATTGTTGTTAGATATCGCCACATCAATTAGTGTTGTTTGTCTTGTTAATTTATTAACTAGTACGAGATCTGCTCTACTATGTGCCACTGTTTGGTCTGTGAGCACAGTGCGGTCCCAGTATAGCTTGTAGTTGCCATCCTCAAGCATACTCTCAGGGACGTATTGATAATACGGGAGATGGTCTGTTTGGAGAAGTCCCAGCTTGATAGATATCTCTTGATGAAGGATTTTTCCCACTGCACCATGCCGTTCCTTGTATTCAGTTGCAGCAAATGCCTGGCAGCCCCCTGTAAAATGTTGGATGGTTTCTTGGGCTTGGCATCCATATCGGCATCTGTCGTTTTGAACCTGAGGGTCTTTGATGATATATTTCAGGTAATTTCTGGTTGGTATAACCTGATCCTGAATGGCCAGTAATGACCCCTCCGTTTCAGGGAACATTTTTCCTGATGTCAACCAGTAGTTTGACGCTATATTGTCGACATAATCTTGGCTGACCTCATTGGGATGTCGCCCGTGCAGAGGTTTACCCATCCAGGCGCGCACTTTTTCGTCCTTAGTAAGGTGATTTATGCGCATTTCTGGTTCCCTCAGTTTGATCGGTGTTGTGTCATCTACTGCGCAGATAGCGCGATGTAGAGTAGATGTCTCAGCCTGCATCTGAAAATAAGTTCTTAAATTAGCAATTTGTTTATCTAATTGCTCACCTATATCCATAAGTCCTCTTCCTCCTAGATTCCGTGGTAATGTTGTTCTTTCTACTTCATTTTTAGGATGATGTTTTTGTGCTTTTGTGAGGTGTAAATTATAGGAGATATTATATTTATTAGGATATTTATTATATTTATTATATTTATATAGGAGATATAGGAGATATTATTATTATCCCAGATTTAGCCATACGGCTCATACTCCCTCTAAGGGGAAAATTTACTCATCCCAGATACCTACGGTATCAAAAGGATTGAGGTCTGGTGGGACTCTTTCCGTGTTATCGAGCCCTAGGTGACTTGGTATGCAGGTGTATTTCCCAAAAATTTTCGTACACATCAGGCCGTTGCGAGTAGTACTGCTTTCTGCATGGTCTTATAAAGATGTTCATTCAGATCCAGCTTTTTTATGCTTCCGAGGAGGGTCTTCGGAATGACTCCAGTAGTAGAAATAATAATCGGTATCGTCTGGGTACTTTGCATTCTCCATTGCCTTCGTATTTGAATTTCTAGATCTCTGTATTTGGCGATATTTTCAGTAAATTTACTACGTAGATTATTGTTGTTAGATATCGCCACATCAATTAGTGTGGTTTGTCTTGTTAATTTATTAACTAGTACGAGATCTGCTCTATTATGTGCCACTGTTTGGTCTGTGAGCACAGTGCGGTCCCAGTATAGCTTGTAGTTGCCTCCTCAAGCATACTCTCAGGGACGTATTGATAATACGGGAGATGGTCTGTTTGGAGAAGTCCCAGCTTGATAGCTATCTGTTGATGAAGGATTTTTCCCACTGCATCATGCCGTTCCTTGTATTCAGTTGCAGCAAATGCCTGGCAGCCCCCTGTAAGATGTTGGATGGTTTCTTGGGCTTGACATCCATATCGGCATCTGTCGTTTTGAACCTGAGGGTCTTTGATGATATCAGGGATGATATCTGGGGGTCTTTCAAATAATTTCTGGTTGGTATAACCTGATCCTGAATGGCCAGTAATGACCCCTCCGTTTCAGGGAACATCTTTCCTGATGTCAACCAAAAGTTCGACGCTATATTGTCGACATAATCTTGGCTGACCTCATTGGGATGTCGCCCGTGCAGAGGTTTACCCATCCAGGCGCGCACTTTTTCGTCCTTAGTAAGGTGATTTATGCGCATTTCTGGTTCCCTCAGTTTGATCGGTGTTGTGTCATCTACTGCGCAGATAGCGCGATGTAGAGTAGATGTCTCAGCCTGCATCTGAAAATAAGTTCTTAAATTAGCAATTTGTTTATCTAATTGCTCACCTATATCCATAAGTCCTCTTCCTCCTAGATTCCGTGGTAATGTTGTTCTTTCTACTTCACTTTTAGGATGATGTTTTTGAGCTTTTGTGAGGTGTAAATTATAGGAGATATTATATTTATTAGGATATTTATTATATTTATTATATTTATTATATTTATATAGGAGATATAGGAGATATTATTATTATCCCAGATTTAGCCATACGGCTCACACTCCCTCTAAGGGGAAAATTGACTCATCCCAGATACCTACGGTATCAAAAGGATTGAGCTCTGGTGGGTCTTTTTCCGTGTTACCGAGCCCTAGGTGACTTGGTATGCAGGTGTATCTCCCAAAAATTTTCGTACACATCTGGCCGTTGCGAGTAGTACTGGTTTCTGCATGGTCTTATAAAGATGTTCATTAATACCCAGCTTTTTATGCTTTCGAGGAGGGTCTTCGGAATGACTCCAGTAGTAGACATAATAATCGGTATCGTCTGGGTACTTTTCATTCTCCATTGTCTCCGTATTTGAATTTCCAGATCTCTGTACTTGGCGATCTTTTCAGTAAATTTAGTACGTAGATTATTGTTGTTAGGAATCGCCACATCAATGAGGGATGTTTGTCTCGTTAATTTATTGACTAATACGAGATCTGGTCTATTATGCGCCACTGTTTGGTCTGTGAGAACAGTGCGGTCCCAGTATAGCTTGTAGTTGCCATCTTCAAGCATACTCTCAGGGACGTATTGATAATATGGGAGATGGTCGGTTTGAAGAAGTCCCAGCTTGATAGCTATCTCCTGATGAAGGATTTTTCCGACTGCGTCATGCCGTTCCTTGTACTCAGTTGCAGCAAATGCCTGGCAGCCCCCTGTACGAAGGATCAAAATAACACCCAAGATCCAGCCCAATACTGCCCAATTACTTGTCTTCCAACTTTGTATAAATTGGTCACATCCTGTGTAGCCACTTATTTAATTCCGAAGGATCAAAATAACACCCGAGATCCAGCCAAATACTGCCCAATTACTTGTCTTCCAACTTTGTATAAATTGGTCACATCCTGTGTAGCCTGGCGTATCTACCAACATTGTGCTCTGAACAATATCATAGAGCCTCAACAGAAAGGATGCGCTAAGGGTTCCATGGGTTGCAAAGAACAACTCGTCATCGACTCAGTGATTTCTAACCAGGCATATTCCAAAAAGAGGAATTTTTTACTGCCTTCATTGATTACAAGAAGGCCTTTGGTTCAGTGCCGCATGAATGGCTTATAGATATATTGAGAATATATAAAGTCGATGATAATATAGTGACCTTTTTAGAGCATATAATGACGGAGTGGGAGACTAGAATTCACCTTCAAATACCTGGTGAAAATAACATCGAAACTGAAAATATCGCAATCAACCGGGGCCTGTTTCAAGGAGATTCGTGGAGTCCGCTGTGGTTCTGTCTAGCTATGAACCCACTATCTCAGCTATTAAACTCCACAGACGCAGGTTTTAGCATCAAAAATAACAACAATGTGGTGGCGAAGCTTAATCATTTATTGTATATGGATGATTTGAAATTAATGGCTTCCACTCGAAACTAACTCGATGAGATGCTAAAAACTGTAGAAACTTTTTCTAATGATACTAGCATGCACTTCGGACTAGACAAGTGCCGTATTTTAAATATAGTCAAAGGAAAAGTACAGCCCGGGGGATTCGATATGCAAAATGACCAGAAAATCGAGGCCATGGGTGAAATCGATATGTATAAATATCTTGGAGAAAAGCAAGCGCGGAAAATTGACCATAAACAAATGAAAACAGAGATAACTACTGAGTTTATACGAAGGATAAAACAGCTGCTTCGCTCACACCTTAATAGTAGAAATTTGTTTAAGGCACTACATACCTACGCATGTTCCGCGCTTAGCTATTCACTTGGCATTGTTAAGTGGACAAAAACGGACATAGAAAATCTTCAGCGAAAAGTAAGAACGCACCTCACAAAGGCACAAAAACACCATCCAAAAAGTGCAGTAGAAAGAACGGCATTACCGCGGAATTTAGGAGGAAGAGGACTTATGGATATGGGTGAGCAATTAGACGAACAAGTTGCTAATTTAAGATCTTATTTTCAGATGCAGACTGAAACATCTACTCTACATCGCGCTATCTGCGCAGTAGATGACACAACACCGATAAAACTGAGGGAAGCAAAACTGCGCATAAACCACCTTACTAAGGACGAAAAAGTGCGCGCCTGAACGGGTAAACCTCTGCACGGGCGACATCCCAATGAGGTCAGCCAAGATTATGTCGACAATATAGCGTCGAACTACTGGTTGACATCAGGAAAGATGTTCCCTGAAACGGAGGGTTCATTACTGGCCATTCAGGATCAGGTTATACCAACCAGAAATAACCTGAAATATATCATCAAAGACCCTCATGTTCAAAACGACAGATGCCGATATGGATGTCAAGCCCAAGAAACCATCCAACATCTTACAGGGGACTGCCAGGCATTTGCTGCAACTGAGTACAAGGAACGGCATGACGCAGTGGGAAAAATCCTTCATCAGGAGATAGCTATCAAGCTGGGACTTCTTCAAACCGACCATCTCCCATATTATCAATACGTCCCTGAGAGTATGCTTGAGGATGGCAACTACAAGCTATACTGGGACCGCACTGTTCTCACAGACCAAACAGTGGCGCATAATAGACCAGATCTCGTATTAGTCAATAAATTAACGAGACAAACAACCCTCATTGATGTGGCGATTCCTAACAACAATAATCTACGTTCTAAATTTACTGAAAAGATCGCCAGGTACAGAGATCTGGAAATTCAAATACGGAGACAATGGAGAATGAAAAGTACCCAGACGATACCGATTATTATGTCTACTACAGGAGTCATTCCGAAGACCCTCCTCGAAAGCATAAAAAAGCTGGGTCTTAATGAACATCTTTATAAGACCATGCAGAAAGCAGTACTACTCGCAACGGCCAGATGTGTACGAAAATTTTTGGGAGATACACCTGCATACCAAGTCACCTAGGGCTCGGTAACACGGAAAAAGTCCCACCAGAGCTCAATCCTTGTGATACCGTAGGTATCTGGGATGAGTCAATTTTCCCCTTAGAGGGAGTGTGAGCCGTATGGCTAAATCTGGGATAATAATAATATCTCCTATATCTCCTATATAAATATAATAAATATAATAAATATCCTAATAAATATAATATCTCCTATAATTTACACCTCACAAAAGCACAAAAACATCATCCTAAAAGTGAAGTAGAAAGAACAACATTACCACGGAATCTAGGAGGAAGAGGACTTATGGATATAGGTGAGCAATTAGATAAACAAATTGCTAATTTAAGAACTTATTTTCAGATGCAGGCTGAGACATCTACTCTACATCGCGCTATCTGCGCAGTAGATGACACAACACCGATCAAACTGAGGGAACCAGAAATGCGCATAAATCACCTTACTAAGGACGAAAAAGTGCGCGCCTGGATGGGTAAACCTCTGCACGGGCGACATCCTAATGAGGTCAGCCAAGATTATGTCGACAATATAGCGTCGAACTTCTGGTTGACATCAGGAAAGATGTTCCCTGAAACGGAGGGGTCATTACTGGCCATTCAGGATCAGGTTATACCAACCAGAAATTACCTGAAAGACCCTCAGATATCATCCCTGATATCATCAAAGACCCTCAGGTTCAAAACGACAGATGCCGATATGGATGTCAAGCCCAAGAAACCATCCAACATCTTACAGGGGGCTGCCAGGCATTTGCTGCAACTGAATACAAGGAACGGCATGATGCAGTGGGAAAAATCCTTCATCAAGAGATAGCTATCAAGCTGGGACTTCTCCAAACAGACCATCTCCCGTATTATCAATACGTCCCTGAGAGTATGCTTGAGGATGGCAACTACAAGCTATACTGGGACCGCACTGTGCTCACAGACCAAACAGTGGCACATAATAGAGCAGATCTCGTACTAGTTAATAAATTAACAAGACAAACAACACTAATTGATGTGGCGATATCTAACAACAATAATCTACGTAGTAAATTTACTGAAAAGATCGCCAAATACAGAGATCTAGAAATTCAAATACGAAGGCAATGGAGAATGCAAAGTACCCAGACGATACCGATTATTATTTCTACTACTGGAGTCATTCCGAAGACCCTCCTCGAAAGCATAAAAAAGCTGGGTCTGAATGAACATCTTTATAAGACCATGCCGAAAGCAATACTACTCGCAACGGCCTGATGTGTACGAAAATTTTTGGGAAATACACCTGCATACCAAGTCACCTAGGGCTCGATAACACGGAAAGAGTCCCACCAGACCTCAATCCTTTTGATACCGTAGGTATCTGGGATGAGTAAATTTTCCCCTTAGAGGGAGTGTGCGCCGTATGGCTAAATCTGGGATAATAATAATATATCCTATATCTCCTATATAAATATAATAAATATAATAAATATCCTAATAAATATAATATCTCCTATAATTTACACCTCACAAAAGCACAAAAACATCATCCTAAAAGTGAAGTAGAAAGAACAACATTACCACGGAATCTAGGAGGAAGAGGACTTATGGATATGGGTGAGCAATTAGATAAACAAATTGCTAATTTAAGAACTTATTTTCAGATGCAGGCTGAGACATCTACTCTACATCGCGCTATCTGCGCAGTAGATGACACAACACCGATCAAGCTGAGGGAACCAGAAATGCGCATAAATCACCTTACTAAGGACGAAAAAGTGCGCGCCTGGATGGGTAAACCTCTGCACGGGCGACATCCCAATGAGGTCAGCCAAGATTATGTCGACAATATAGCGTCGAACTACTGGTTGACATCAGGAAAAATGTTCCCTGAAACGGAGGGGTCATTACTGGCCATTCAGGATCAGGTTATACCAATCAGAAATTACCTGAAATATATCATCAAAGACCCTCAGGTTCAAAACGACAGATGCCGATATGGATGTCAAGCCCAAGAAACCATCCAACATCTTACAGGGGGCTGCCAGGCATTTGCTGCAACTGAATACAAGGAACAGCATGATGCAGTGGGAAAGATCCTTCATCAAGAGATATCTATCAAGCTGGGACTTCTCCAAACAGACCATCTCCCTTATTATCAATACGTCCCTGAGAGTATGCTTGAGGATGGCAACTACAAGCTATACTGGGACCGCACTGTGCTCACAGACCAAACAGTGGCACATAATAGAGCAGATCTCGTACTAGTTAATAAATTAACAAGACAAACAACACTAATTGATGTGGCGATATCTAACAACAATAATCTACGTAGTAAATTTACTGAAAAGATCGCCAAATACAGAGATCTAGAAATTCAAATACGAAGGCAATGGAGAATGCAAAGTACCCAGACGATACCGATTATTATTTCTACTACTGGAGTCATTCCGAAGACCCTCCTCGAAAGCATAAAAAAGCTTGGTCTGAATGAACATCTTTATAAGACCATGCAGAAAGCTGTACTACTCGCGACGGCCAGATGCGTACGAAAATTTCTGGGAGATACACCTGCATTCCAAGTCACTTAGGGCTCGATAACACGGAAACAGTCACACCAGAGCTCAATCCTTTTGATACCGTAGGTATATGAGTCAATTTTCCCTTTAGAGGGAATGTGAGCCGTATGGCTAAATCTGGGTAATAATAATATTATAATATATATATATATATATATATATATATATATATATATATATATATATATATATATATATATATATATATATATTTTTAATTGCAGTGATAGCAGATTATATCCTGAAAGATCTGCTCTTGCGGAATATGTTAATAAAGAACATCACAAAATGAATTACGAATCGGTCAGAGTTTTAGCTTCTGAATCCTACTATACTAAAATACTGTTCTTAGAGATGGCTTTCATTTCGCAAAATTCTAATGCAATGAATAAAAGGAGTGACATAAATCAATTAAGCTCTATTTACTCATATCTATTATGTTTGGACAACTATCCTCATTTCAATGATATCTCAACATCTGATTCATTGTAAAGTTTCCAGCTTTCAGTGCATTGAAATGTAAATTATTTATAATTTTGGTTTTCAACTTCAAACAAAAGTCTGGTAAATTTTTGATGTGTATTCTTAAAGTATTAGTACTACATAAGACAAAGAAAAAAGAAGAAGTGGTGTTATTTGCTTATGTCCAGGAATGACATTGACTTCTAACCTCACATTTCACACTTGCCGGCACACGTGGCATGTAAATCTTTTTAATTGTCTTTTTCTTATATGTTAGTGTAGAAAATAATTTGTCAATTTGGTCTTTTACACCATGTATTTTTTAATATTTGACTCAATCAATGAGTGGTGCGTGAACTTGTCACCTGTGAGTATAACACCCACGGAAAGCAAATCTCAATAACGTAAGTTTTTAAACCTTTACACCTTGTACTATATGTTTTCGAGGATGCTGTACTAACAGTAGCACTTTATTTCAGTTATTCCTGATGATGAAAATAAACATTTTCGAAAGCTTGAAACTTAGTTAAAAGAGTACACTTATTTCACCGCTGCATATCCCAATAACCTCAGAATTCCGTTTTCTACGTTGTCAGCAAAGATTTCTTTTTCCTTATATATTTATATATATATATATATATATATATATATATATATATATATAAAGTAGTTTGGTATTATTGACTGACAATATGTAGATACAAGTTTTTATTGAGGTTGCAGTCAGTGTAAGGGGCAGGATGAGAGAAACTCTTTGTTACAGTCGAGCTTTCGCAAAATTTATTTGCTTCGTCAAGATTAGCTAAAATGAGTATATAATTACAAATAAAATGAAATTAAAGATTAAAGAACATTGTATAAAAAAGCACAAAAACTTACAACGTGAGGTTAGTTCATTAATTTAACATTTCCACAAAACATAATTATACCCAAGTAGCAATTTGTCGACGCGACAACGTTGTCTACCGCGTGGCAACGTTTTGTTACAACGTTGTTATTGCCTAGAAGACGACCCTATTCTGCACTAATTTGGTGGACGATTTTTGAGTTGTCTTGACGTTACCTAGGCAACCTCCTATGAAGCAACATCGTTTCGTAAGCGTTGCATAAGACAACTGAAGCGACTATAAAAAGAACCTGCGCGTGCAATGGTTGCTCAAGGAGTCAGACTAGTTATGTTTTTTTACCTATATTTTTAACACCTGTAAGGTGAATGCGAAAACCAGAATGGTAACTATTTTGACATCGTATTAGGTATTTAAATTTATATAAATACATAAAAGACATAACAAAATTACCTGATCTGAAATTAATAAACGCATCTCAGATTACCGTCAAATATGGATATTTCACCTTTAAAAAACACACGCGCTACTTTTTTACGACATTTTTGACAAAAAATATGCAAATTTAAAAAAATCAAATTTTAATATAAAAGTCAAAATTTATGTTAAAGATGTTCTGTATAAATTTAATGTATTGATGGTGCTTTTAAAGGTATCAGAAAATGCCTGCATTTTTTATATTCTGTGTTTTCATTTTCTTTACATCCCAAAAATCTCAAACAAAAACCAAAATGGTGCATTAAACAATATTACTAAAAAAATACCTTATTACCAACCCTAGACCGATAAGACAACTTAGAAGTCCAATCGCCAACCAAACCCGGCCGCGCTGACTATTCCAACCATTTTAGAACGCACCCTCTTATTGGGTGACAGAGAGGTCATGTGACCAGTGTCAAAAGTGTAGCATTCTCCTTAACAGCGTTGCCACATTTAGGAGATTTCTACTTTTTTGGTAGATTTTTGATATTTTTTAAAATATTCTAGTAGGTAATATTTTTTAGTAGATTTTTGGTATATTTCAACATTTTGTTATGACTAAAATAAAATTTGCTTTTTAATAGTATTTACCCCATTTCTAAATTAATTTTCACACATTTGGTTACAATTTCCCAATCCGAAAATAAGACCGAAAATAAGATTCAGGACGTAGATGATGAATATTACAGAGAAATGAAACTGGATTCTTGTGTAACAAACTTGCAGATTTCAAGTAACAGTGCAAGCAGTATTTCAGGTGTTATTGAAGAGTTCTGGCATTCGGTGAGCCTATTAGAAGCTAACGATGGAAAACTAAAATATCTAAACATATGTAACTTTGCAAAACACAGAATATTGGGTTCACGTGTTTCTAATGTTAAATGTGAAACAATTGTTTGAAGAATTTGATCCAGACATGCAGCTGTTAAAATTAGTGGATGAGAAAATATTCTAGTTGTTAAATGTACCTATTCATTTTTTTCGAATCATGAGGAAACTATAATAAGTATTTTTGAAAAATTTAAACGCAGAATGAAAGACTGCATTATTTAGAAAAACCAAAACGTTTCTTTTGAATGAGATATTTGGAATTAAAATGACACTACATTTTGTCTTTTTTTACATTTTGTCTTTTTTTCACCCCTGTAACTTATTAAAATAAACATTATAGAAGTTTTCAGGGACTTTCTGTCCTCGGAATAACTTAATCTTTCTTTCTGCGTTTAAATTTTTCAAAATACTTATTAGTTTTCTCAGGATTCGCAAAAAATGAAAACATTTAAAATACATTGAACATTTTAACGGGCGACATTTTGCACCTATCCCCTTAAGTTAGCTGTTGTTTTTATTATCAAAAATCCCAAATATATCCCAAAAATCCTTAAGTATATTTTAGTTTTTGATTTAGTAGATTTAGTAGATTTAGTAGTTCAAAACTTCTTGAGCCAAAAGTTTTGAACTCAATCTGGTCCAGGAGATTTCCAGTTATAAAGCTCTTTGATGGTATTTGAGACTTCTTCAGTAGTGAAGGGTTCGTAAAGGGTGGTAATGTAGTGTTGACAGTTCTGTGTCGTATCTTCTATCCATCCAGCATTGTTGTTAAGAGCAGCTGGCGTGGACAGTTGATTTCCCCAAAACTCATGAATTTTTTCTTGGATTGGGTAAGTCTTATCGACACGTTCTACAGTGGAATTGAGTTTTCGATAGAACGCCTTTTCAGAACTTTCAAATAGAGCATTGTCGCTTTTGCGGTTGTTACTAACTTTGTACCTCCTTAGTCGTCCTGAATAAACGGAGAGCTTTTGTTTTAATGTATCCAGACACTGATGGACTGTCTTGTTTTCTGGATCATATCTTGAGTGCCTTGCGGTAGTCAGCATTATTTCTTCAGCTCTTCTGATGACTTTTCTACTTGTTACACCTCGTATGTATTCTGTGACTATACCAATATCCCTACGTAATAATTCGATCTTTCCGGGCAATCTTTTTTCCCAGGGTGCAATTCTGTTACCAGTTCTTTCGTTATTAGTAACCCGTCGTGTTCTGATCTTAACGCTCATTACATTAGCAATTGCTGTTGCTGCACAGTAGATTAGCATATGCAAATATTCCAACCTGTGAGCTTCTACGATATAGTTGGGTAGGACTTCAGTGTTCACAATTTGTAACAGCGCAACTAGTTTCTTACAAGAGTTTATTCGTGGTAGCGGTGGTCTGCTAAGTGGGTTTGTTCCATTAAACTCTTGTACGGCACGAGCCATTTCGTTTGCTAGACTATCGCGCAACTCGTTGTTTTCCTGCTGTGTATTGTCAGGTTGAGTTTCTGGTATGGGAATCTCAGGAATCTGCTCCTCAAGGATTTCATTAGCGACTTGATCTAAAACTAGCTCTTGGTTATGAATCTCCCGTTCGACTTCGCTTTTGATCGTATTTCGTCTAGTCTCTGGGATAAGGTTGTTTCTTATGATTACCCGGTATTGATCTGATACTCTTTGCTCCGATACTTGAATATCTGGGAACTCCCTGCAAAATTCGGCATACAGCTGTTGTCTGTAGCCGATCGTTTCTTGACCGAGGTTTGTCACCTTATAATAGAAGCGCAAAATGCTTTCGTTAATGGACACAGTACATTTCATGCGCTGCCTCGGTCGTCCCGCTTGAGTGAGCGCCGGCTGATGTTCCAGCGCAGCACCTTCAGCGAGTGAAGCTCTTGCTGTTGTTTGGCTCGCTTGTGGTTGTTGTTCTTGTTGTTGGGCTGTAGCTGTTTGTATGACAGGGGCCCGCCTCCTCAACACCCTGCCACCGACGTCCCGCATGCTGTCACGTCCAGCGCCGGCTCCAGACGTGCCCTGGCGATCCCCAGGCAGCGATCCTAAACATAAACCACAATTCTCCATATTAATGGGTGTGCATTTTGTACCTACTGCCAGGTGTCAATTTTTGTTCCACGGCAAGTATCCCTGCTACTCTCTGGGTATTGGCGCTACGAATACCCAGAAAGCATCCCCCATTCGCAGGGGGCCGCGCCTGATAGAAGAACTGACAAAAAACTCCCACAGGTTATTATTATTATTATTCAGATTTAACCATACGGCTCACACTCCCTCTAAGGGGAAAATTGACTCATCCCAGATACCTACGGTATCAAAAGGATTGAGCTCTGGTGGGACTCTTTCCGTGTTATCGAGCCCTAGGTGACTTGGTATGCAGGTGTATCTCCCAAAAATTTTCGTACACATCTGGCCGTTGCGAGTAGTACTGCTTTCTGCATGGTCTTATAAAGATGTCCATTAAGACCCAGCTTTTTTATGCTTTCGAGGAGGGTCTTTGGAATGACTCCAGTAGTAAACATAATAATCGGTATCGTCTGGGTACTTTGCATTCTCCATTGTCTCCGTATTTGAATTTCCAGATCTCTGTACTTGGCGATCTTTTCAGTAAATTTAGTACGTAGATTATTGTTGTTAGGAATCGCCACATCAATAAGGGTAGTTTGTCTCGTTAATTTATTGACTAATACGAGATCTGGTCTATTATGCGCCACTGTTTGGTCTGTGAGCACAGTGCGGTCCCAGTATAGCTTGTAGTTGCCATCCTCAAGCATACTCTCAGGGGCGTATTGATAATATGGGAGATGGTCGGTTTGGAGAAGTCCCAGCTTGATAGCTATCTCCTGATGAAGGATTTTTCCCACTGCGTCATGCCGTTCCTTGTACTCAGTTGCCGCAAATGCCTGGCAGGCCCCTGTAAGATGTTGGATGGTTTCTTGGGCTTGACATCCATATCGGCATCTGTCGTTTTGAACATGAGGGTCTTTGATGATATATTTCAGGTAATTTCTAGTTGGTATAACCTGATCCTGAATGGCCAGTAATGAACCCTCCGTTTCAGGGAACATCTTTCCTGATGTCAACCAGTAGTTCGACGCTATATTGTCGACATAATCTTGGCTGACCTCATTGGGATGTCGCCCATGCAGAGGTTTACCCATCCAGGCGCGCACTTTTTCGTCCTTAGTAAGGTGGTTTATGCGAAGTTCTGCTTCCCTCAGTTTTATCGGTGTTGTGTCATCTACTGCGCAGATAGCGCGATGTAGAGTAGATGTTTCAGCCTGCATCTGAAAATAAGATCTTAAATTAGCAATTTGTTTGTCTAATTGCTCACCTATATCCATAAGTCCTCTTCCTCCTAAATTCCGTTGTAATGTCGTTCTTTCTACTGCACTTTTTGGATGGTGTTTTTGTGCCTTTGTGAGGTGCGTTCTTACTTTTCGCTGAAGATTTTCTATGTCCGTTTTTGTCCACTTAACAATGCCAAATGAATAGCTAAGCGCGGAACATGCGTAGGTGTTTAGTGCCTTAAACAAATTTCTACTATTAAGGTGTGAGCGAAGCAGCTGTTTACCCTTCGTATAAACTCAGTAGTTATCTCTGTTTTCATTTGTTTATGGTCAATTCTCCGCGCTTGCTTTACTCCAAGATATTTATACATATCGTTTTCACCCATGGCCTCGATGTTCTGGCCATTTTGCATATCGAATCCTCCGGGCTGTACTTTTCCTCTGACTATATTTAAAATACGGCACTTGTCTAGTCCGAAGCGCATGCTAATATTATTAGAAAAAGTTTCTACTTATTATATCTAAGTTATTATTAAAGGGTAAAACAGCTGCTTCGTTCACAGCTTAACAGTAAAAAATTGTTTAAGGCACTAAACACCTACGCTTGTTCCGCGCTTAGCTATTCATTTGGTATTGTTAAGTGGACAAAAACAGATATAGAGAATCTTCAGCGAAAAGTACGAACACACCTCACAAAGGCACAAAAACACCACCCTAAAAGTGCAGTAGAACGAACGACATTACCCCGGTATTTAGGAGGAAGAGGACTTATGGATATAGGTGAGCAATTAGATAAACAAATTGCTAATTTAAGAACTTATTTTCAGATGCAAGCTGAGACATCTACTCTACATCGCGCTATCTGCGCAGTAGATGACACAACACCGATCAAACTGATTATTATTATCCCAGATTTAGCCATAACTAGTACGAGATCTGGTCTATTATGTGCCACTGTTTGGTCTGTGAGCACAGTACGGTCCCAGTATAGCTTGTAGTTGCCATCCTCAAGCATACTCTCAGGGACGTATTGATAATATGGGAGATGGTCCGTTTGGAGAAGTCCCAGCTTGATAGCTATCTCTTGATGAAGGATTTTTCCCACTGCGTCATGCCGTTCCTTGTATTCAGTTGCAGCAAATGCCCGGCAGCCCCCTGTAAGATGTTGGATGGTTTCTTGGGTTCGGCATCCATATCGGCATTTGTCGTTCTGGATCTGAGGGTCTTTGACGATGTGTTTCAGGTAATTTTTAGTTGGTATTACCTGATCCTGAATGGCTAGTATTGAACCTTCTGTTTCAGGGAACATCTTACCCGATGTCAACCAATAGTTCGACGCTGTATTGTCGACATAGTCTTGGCTGACCTCATTGGGATGTCGCCCGTGCAGAGGTTTGCCCATCCAGGTGCGCAGTTTTTCGTTCTTAGTAAGGTGGTTTATGCGCATTTCTGGTTCCCTCAGCTTGATCGGTGTTGTGTCATCTACTGCGCAAATGGCGCGGTGTAGATTAGATGTCTCAGCCTGCATCTGAAAATAAGTTCTTAAATTAGCAATCTGTTTATCTAATTGCTCACCTATATCCATAAGTCCTCTTCCTCCTAGATACCGGGGTAATGTCGTTCGTTCTACTGCACTTTTAGGGTGGTGTTTTTGTGCCTTTGTCAGGTGTGTCCTTACTTTTCGCTGAAGGTGTTCTATATCCGTTTTTGTCCACTTAACAATACCAAATGAATAGCTAAGCGCGGAACAAGCGTAGGTGTTTAGTGCCTTAAACAAATTTTTACTGTTAAGTTGTGAACGAAGCAGCTGTTTTACCCTTCGTATAAACTCAGTAGTTATCTCAGTTTTCATTTGCTTATGGTCAATTTTCCGCGCCTGCTTTACACCAAGATATTTGTACATATCGTTTTCGCCCATGGCCTCGATGTTCTGGCCATTTTGCATATCGAATCCACCGGGCTGTACCTTTCCTCTGACTATATTCAAAACACGGCACTTGTCTAGTCCGAAGTGCATGCTTATATCATTAGAGAATGTTTCTACAGTTTTTAGCATCTGTTCTAGGTGTTCTCGAGTGGAAGCCATTAATTTCAAATCATCCATATACAACAGATGATTGAGCTTCGCTACCACAGTATTATTGTTTCTAATGCTAAAACCTGAGTCAGTGGAGTTTAATAGCTGGGAAAGGGGGTTCAAAGCTAAGCAGAACCACAATGGACTCAACGAGTCTCCTTGAAACAGGCCACGGTTGATTGCGATATTTTCGGTTTCGATATTGTTTTCACCGGGTATTTGGAGGTGAATTTTAGTCTTCCAATCTCTCATTATATGCCTTAAAAAGGTCACTATGTTATCATCGACTTTGTATATTCTTAATATATCTATAAGCCATTCATGCGGTACTGAATCAAAGGCCTTCTTATAGTCAATTATTATCCAGATTTAGCCATACGGCTCACACTCCCTCTAAGGGGAAAATTGACTCATCCCAGATACCTACGGTATCAAAAGGATTGAGCTCTGGTGGGACTCTTTCCGTGTTATCGAGCCCTAGGTTACTTCGAATGCAGGTGTATCTCCCAAAAATTTTCGTACACTTCTGGCCGTCGCGAGTAGTACAGCTTTCTGCATGGTCTTATAAAGATGTTCATTCAGACCCAGCTTTTTGATGCTTTCGAGGAGGGTTTTTGGAATGACTCCAGTAGTAGACATGATAATCGGTATCGTCTGGGTACTTTGCATTCT
This sequence comes from Diabrotica virgifera virgifera, assembly GCF_917563875.1. Taxonomy (NCBI): domain Eukaryota; kingdom Metazoa; phylum Arthropoda; class Insecta; order Coleoptera; family Chrysomelidae; genus Diabrotica; species Diabrotica virgifera. Next base: position 116,981,100 of record NC_065448.1, read on the forward strand.
CCATTGCCTTCGTATTTGAATTTCCAGATCTCTGTACTTGGCGATCTTTTCAGTAAATTTACTACGTAGATTATTGTTGTTAGGTATCGCCACATCAATTAGTGTTGTTTGTTTTGTTAATTTATTAACTAGTACAAGATCTGGTCTATTATGTGCCACTGTTTGGTCTGTGAGCACAGTGCGGTCCCAGTATAGCTTGTAGTTGCCATCCTCAAGCATACTCTCAGGGACGTATTGATAATACGGGAGATGGTCCGTTTGGAGAAGTCCCAGCTTGAAAGCTATCTCCTGATGAAGGATTTTTCCCACTGCGTCATGCCGTTCCTTGTATTCAGTTGCAGCAAATGCCTGGCAGCCCCTGTAATATGTTGGATGGTTTCTTGGGCTTGACATCCATATCGGCATCTGTCGTTTTGAACCTGAGGGTCTTTGACGATTTTCAGGTAATTTCTGGTTGGTATAACCTGATCCTGGATGGCCAGTAATGAACCCTCCGTTTCAGGGAACATCTTTCCTGATGTCAACCAGTAGTTCGACGCTGTATTGTCGACATAGTCTTGGCTGACCTCATTGGGATGTCGCCCGTGCAGAGGTTTACCCATCCAGGTGCGCATTTTTTCGTCTTTAGTGAGGTGGTTTATGCGCATTTCTGGTTCCCTCAGTTTGATCGGTGTTGTGTCATCTACTGCGCAAATAGCGCGATGTAAAGTAGATGTCTCAGCTTGCAACTGAAAATAATTTCTTAAATTAGCAATTTGTTTATCTAATTGCTCACCTATATCCATAAGTCCTCTTCCTCCTAGATTCCGTGGTAATGTTGTTCTTTCTACTGCACTTTTAGGATGGTGTTTTTGTGCCTTTGTGAGGTGTGTTCTTACTTTTCGCTGAAGATTCTCTATGTCCGTTTTTGTCCACTTAACAATGCCAAACGAATAGCTAAGCGCGGAACATGCGTAGGTGTTTAGTGCCTTAAACAAATTTCTACTGTTAAGTTGTGAGCGAAGCAGCTGTTTTACCCTTCGTATAAACTCTGTAGTTATCTCTGTTTTCATTTGTTTATGGTCAATTTTCCGCGCTTGCTTTACTCCAAGATATTTATACATATCGTTTTCACCCATGGCCTCGATGTTCTGGCCATTTTGCATATCGAATCCTCCGGGCTGTACTTTTCCTCTGACTATATTTAAAATACGGCACTTGTCTAGTCCGAAGTGCATACTAATATCATTAGAAAAAGTTTCTACAGTTTTTAGCATCTCATCGAGTTGGTTTCGAGTGGAAGCCATTAATTTCAAATCATCCATGTACAATAAATGATTAAGCTTCGCCACCACATTGTTGTTATTTTTGATGCTAAAACCTGCGTCTGTGGAGTTCAATAGCTGAGATAGTGGGTTCATAGCTAGACAGAACCACAGAGGACTCAACGAATCTCCTTGAAACAGGCCCCGGCTGATTGCGATATTTTCAGTTTCGATGTTAATTTCACCAGGTATTTGAAGGTGAATTCTAGTTTTCCACTCTGTCATTATATGCTCTAAAAAGGTCACTATATTATCATCGACTTTATATATTCTCAATATATCTATAAGCCATTCATGCGGCACTGAATCAAAGGCCTTCTTGTAATCAATGAAGGCAGTAAAAAGATTCCTCTTTTTGGAATATGCCTGGTTAGAAATGACTGAGTCGATGATGAGTTGTTCTTTGCATCCCATGGAACCCTTAGCGCATCCTTTCTGTTGAGGTTCTATGATATTGTTCAGAGCACAGTGTTGGTAGATACGCCGGGCTACACAGGATGTGACCAATTTATACAAAGTTGGAAGACAAGTAATTGGGCGATATTTGGCTGGATCTTGGGTGTTATTTTGATCCTTCGGTACTAAATAAGTGGTACCCTGAGTTAGGAATGCTGGTATATCTTGCGGATTAGAAATAACATGATTAATTAATGTTGATAAGAATTCATGAACACTCCAAAACTTCTTGAGCCAAAAGTTTTGAACTCCATCTGGTCCAGGAGATTTCCAGTTATGAAGCTCTTTGATGATATTTGAGACCTCTTCAGTAGTGAAGGGTTCGTAAAGGGTAGTAATGTAGTGTTGGCAGTTCTGTGTCGTATCTTCTATCCATCCAGCATTGTTGTTAAGAGCAGCTGGTGTGGAAAGTTGATTTCCCCAAAACTCATGAATTTCTTCTTGGCTTGGGTAAGTCTTATCGACACGTTCTACAGTGGAATTGAGTTTTCGATAGAACGCCTTCTCAGAACTCTCAAAAAGAGCATTGTCGCTTTTGCGTTTGTTACTAACTTTGTACCTCCTTAGTCGCCCTGAATAAACGGATAGTTTTTGTTTTAATGTATCCAGACACTGATGGGCTGTGTCGTTTTCTGGATCATATCTTGAGTGTCTTGCGGTACTCAGCATCATTTCTTCAGCTCTCCTGATAACTTTTCTACTTGTTACACCTCGTATGTGTTCTGTGATTATACCAATATCCTTACGTAGTAATTCAATCTTTCCGAGCAGTCTTTTTTCCCAAGGTGCAATTCTGTTACCAGTTCTTTCGTTATTAGTACCCCGTCGTGTTCTGATCTTAACGCCCATTACATTAGCAATTGCTGTTGCTGCACAGTAGATTAGCATGTGCAAATATTCTAATGCGTGGGCTTCTGCGACATAATTGGGTAGGACTTCATTGTTCACAATTTGTAACAGCGCACCTAGTTTCTTACAAGAGTTTATTCGTGGTAGCGGTGGTCTGCTAAGTGGGTTTGTTCCATTAAACTCCTGTACTGCACGTGCCATTTCGCTTACTAGGTTATCACGTAACTCGTTGTTTTCCTGCTCTGTATTGTCAGGTTGAGTTTCTTGTATGGCAAGCTCAGGAATCTGCTCATGAACTTCAACAGGGACTTGATCTTCAATTACAACATCGTTCTGAATCTCCCGTTCGACTTCGCTTCTGATGGTATTGCGTCTAGCCTCTGGGATAAGGTTGTTTCTTATAATTACCCGGTATTGGTCTGATACTCGTTGCTCCGATACTTGAATATCTGGGTATGTCCTGCAAAATTCGGCATACAACTGTTGTCGGTAGCCGATTGTTTCTTGACCGAGGTGTGTCACCTTGAAGTAGAAGCGCAAAATGTTTTCATTAATGGACACAGTCCATTTCATGCGCTGCCTCGGTCGTCCCGCTTGAGTGAGCGCCGGCTGATGATCCAGCGCAGCACCTTCGGCGGGTGGAGCTCTTGTTGTTGTTTGGCTCGCTTGTGGTTGTGGTTGTGGTTGGGCTGTAGCTGATTGTATGACAGGGGCCCGCCTCCTCAACACCCTGCCACCGACGTCCCGCATGCTGTCACGTCCAGCGCCGGCTCCAGACGTGCCCTGACGATCCCCAGGCAGCGATCCTAAACATAAATTATTAATCTCCATTCTCATGGGTGTGCATTTTATACCTACTGCCAGGTGTCAGTTTTTGTTCCACGGCAAGTATTCCTGCTACTCTCTGGGTATTGGCGCTACGAATACCCACAAAGCATCCCCCATTCGCAGGGGGCCGCGCCTGATAGAAGAACTGACAAAAAACTCCCACAGGAATTATTATTATTATTATTATTATTATTATTATTAATTAAACTTATTCAGATTTAGCCATACGGCTCACACTCCCTCTAAGGGGAAAATTGACTCATCCCAGATACCTACGGTATCAAAAGGATTAAGCTCTGGTGGGACTCTTTCCGTGTTATCGAGCCCTAGGTGACTTGGTATGCAGGTGTATCTCCCAAAAATTTCCGTACACATCTGGCTGTTGCGAGTAGTACTGCTTTCTGCATGGTCTTATAAAGATGTTCATTCAGACCCAGCTTTTTTATGCTTTCGAGGAGGGTCTTCGGAATGACTCCAGTAGTAGACATGATAATCGGTATCGTCTGGGTACTTTGCATTCTCCATTGCCTTCGTATTTGAATTTCTAGATCTCTGTACTTGGCGATCTTTTCAGTGAATTTACTACGTAGATTATTGTTGTTAGGTATCGCCACATCAATTAGTGTTGTTTGTCTTGTTAATTTATTAACTAGTACGAGATCTGGTCTATTGTGTGCCACTGTTTGGTCTGTGAGCACAGTGCGGTCCCAGTATAGCTTGTAGTTGCCATCCTCAAGCATACTCTCAGGGACGTATTGATAATACGGGAGATGGTCCGTTTGGAGAAGTCCCAGCTTGATAGCTATCTCTTGATGAAGGATTTTTCCCACTGCGTCATGCCGTTCCTTGTATTCAGTTGCAGCAAATGCCTGGCAGCCCCCTGTAAGATGTTGGATGGTTTCTTGGGCTTGACATCCATATCGGCATCTGTCGTTTTGAACCTGAGGGTCTTTGATGATATATTTCAGGTAATTTTTCGTTGGTATAACCTGATCCTGAATGGCCAGTAATGAACCTTCCGTTTCAGGGAACATCTTTCCTGATGTCAACCAGTAGTTCGACGCTATATTGTCGACGTAATCTTGGCTGACCTCATTGGGATTCCGCCCGTGCAGAGGTTTACCCATCCAGGCGCGCACTTTTTCGTCCTTGGTAAGGTGGTTTATGCGCATTTCTGGTTCCCTCAGTTTGATCGGTGTTGTGTCATCTAGTGCGCAGATAGCGCGATGAAGAGTAGATGTCTCAGCCTGCATCTGAAAATAAGTTCTTAAATTAGCAATTTGTTTATCTAATTGCTCACCTATATCCATAAGTCCTCTTCCTCCTAGATTCCGTGGTAATGTTGTTCTTTCTACTGCACTTTTAGGATGGTGTTTTTGTGCCTTTGTGAGGTGTGTTCGCACTTTTCGCTGAAGAGCATCTATATCTGTTTTTGTCCACTTAACAATACCAAATGAGTAGCTAAGCGCGGAACATGCGTAGGTGTTTAGTGCCTTAAACAAATTTCTACTGTTAAGGTGTGAGCGAAGCAGCTGTTTTACCCTTCGTATAAACTCAGTAGTTATCTCTGTTTTCATTTGTTTATGGTCAATTTTCCGCGCCTGCTTTACTCCAAGATATTTATACATATCGTTTTCACCCATGGCCTCGATGTTCTGGCCATTTTGCATATCGAATCCTCCGGGCTGTACTTTTCCTCTGACTATATTTAAAATACGGCACTTGTCTAGTCCAAAGTGCATACTAATATCATTAGAAAAAGTTTCTACAGTTTTTAGCATCTCGTCGAGTTGGTCTCGAGTGGAAGCCATTAATTTCAAATCATCCATGTACAATAAATGATTAAGCTTCGCCACCACATTGTTGTTATTTTTGATGCTAAAACCTGCATCTGTGGAGTTCAATAGCTGAGATAGTGGGTTCATAGCTAGACAGAACCACAGAGGACTCAACGAATCTCCTTGAAACAGGCCCCGGCTGATTGCGATGTTTTCAGTTTCGATGTTACTTTCACCAGGTATTTGAAGGTGAATTCTAGTTTTCCACTCTGTCATTATATGTTGTAAAAAGGTCACTATATTATCATCGACTTTATATATTCTCAATATATCTATAAACCATTCATGCGGCACTGAATCAAAGGCCTTCTTGTAATCAATAAAAGCAGTAAATAGGTTCCTCTTTTTGGAATATGCTTGATTAGAAATGACTGAGTCGATGATAAGTTGTTCTTTGCAACCCATGGAACCCTTAGCGCATCCTTTCTGTTGAGGCTCTATGATATTGTTCAGAGCACAGTGTTGGTAGATACGCCGGGCTACACAGGATGTGACCAATTTATACAAAGTTGGAAGACAAGTAATTGGGCGATATTTTGCTGGATCTTGGGTGTTATTTTGATCCTTCGGTATTAAATAAGTGGTTCCCTGAGTTAGGAATGATGGTATATCCTGCGGATTAGAAATAACATGATTAATTAGTGTTGATAAGCATTCATGAGTACTCCAAAACTTCTTGAGCCAAAAGTTTTGAACTCCGTCTGGTCCAGGTGATTTCCAGTTATGAAGCTCTTTGATGATATTTGAGACTTCTTCAGTGGTGAAGGGTTCGTAGAGAGTAGTAGTGTAGTGTTGGCAGTTCTGTGCCGTATCTTCTATCCATCCAGCATTGTTGTTAAGAGAAGCTGGTGTGGAAAGTTGATTTCCCCAAAACTCATGAATTTCTTCTTGGCTTGGGTAAGACTTATCGAGATTGTCTACGGTGGAATTGAGTTTTCGATAGAACGCCTTCTCAGCAGTCTCAAAAAGGGCATTGTCGGATTTTCGGTTGTTACTCACTTTGTACCTTCTTAGTCGTCCTGAATAAACTGAGAGTCTTTGTTTTAATGTATCTAGGCACTGTTGGGCTGTGTTGTTTTCTGGATCGAATCTTGAGTGTCTGGGAGTATTCCGTATTATTTCTTCAGCTCTTCTGATGACTCTTGTACTTCTTACACCTCGTATATATTCTGTGACTTGACCAATATCCCTACGCAGTAATTCAATCTTTCCGAGCAGTCTTTTTTCCCAGGGTGCAATTCTGCTACCAGTCCTTCCGTTATTAGTACCCCGTCGTGTTCTGATCTTAGTGCCCATTACATTAGCAATTGCTGTTGCTGCACAGTAGATTAGCATGTGCAGATACTCTAATGTGTGGGCTTCTACGACATAATTGGGTAGGACTTCAGTGTTCACAATTTGTAATAGCACACCTAGTCTCTTACAAGAGTTTATTCGTGGTAGCGGTGGTCTGCTAAGTGGGTTTGTTCCATTAAACTCTTGTACAGCACGTGCCATTTCGCTTACTAGGTTATCATGTAGCTCGTTATTTTCCTGCTCTGTATTGTCAGGTTGAGTTTCTTGTATGGCAAGCTCAGGAATCTGCTCATGAACTTCATTGGGGACTTGATCTTCAATTACAATATTGTTATGAATCTCCCGTTCGACTTCGCTTCTGATGGTATTGCGTCTAGTCTCTGGGATAAGGTTGTTTCTTATAATTACCCGGTATTGGTCTGATACTCGTTGCTCCGATACTTGAATATCTGGGTACGTCCTGCAAAATTCGGCATACAGCTGTTGTCGGTAGCCGATTGTTTCTTGACCGAGGTTTGTCACCTTGTAGTAGAAGCGCAAAATATTTTCATTAATGGACACAGTCCATTTCATGCGCTGCCTCGGTCGTCCCGCTTGAGTGAGCGCCGGCTGATGATCCAGCGCAGCACCTTCGGCGGGTGGAGCTCTTGTTGTTGTTTGGCTCGCTTGTGGTTGTGGTTGTGGTTGGGCTGTAGCTGATTGTATGACAGGGGCCCGCCTCCTCAACACCCTGCCACCGACGTCCCGCATGCTGTCACGTCCAGCGCCGGCTCCAGACGTGCCCTGGCGATCCCCAGGCAGCGATCCTAAACATAAATTATTATTCTCCATTAAACTTATTATTATTATTATTATTATTATTATCCCAGATTTAGCCATACGGCTCAAACTCCCTCTAAGGGGAAAATTGACTCATCCCAGATACCTACGGTATCAAAAGGATTGAGCTCTGGTGGGACTCTTTCCGTGTTATCGAGCCCTAGGTGACTTGTAATGCAGGTGTATCTCCCAGAAATTTTCGTACGCATCTAGCCGTCGCGAGTGGTACAGCTTTCTGCATGGTCTTATAAAGATGTTCATTCAGACCCAGCTTTTTTATGCTTTCGAGGAGGGTCTTCGAAATGACTCCAGTAGTAGACATAATAATCGGTATCGTCTGGGTACTTTCCATTCTCCATTGCCTTCGTATTTGAATTTCTAGATCTCTGTACTTGGCGATCTTTTCAGTAAATTTACTACGTAGATTATGGTTGTTAGGTATCGCCACATCAATTAGTGTTGTTTGTCTTGTTAATTTATTAACTAGTACGAGGTCTGGTCTATTATGTGCCACTGTTTGGTCTGTGAGCACAGTGCGGTCCCAGTATAGCTTGTAGTTGCCATCCTCAAGCAAATTCTCAGGGACGTATTGATAATACAGGAGATGGTCTGTTTGGAGAAGTCCCAGCTTGATAGCTATCTCTTAATGAAGGATTTTTCCCACTGCGTCATGCCGTTCCTTGTATTCAGTTGCAGCAAATGCCTGGCAGCCCCCTGTAAGATGTTGGATGGTTTCTTGGGCTTGACATCCATATCGGCATCTGTCGTTTTGAACCTGAGGGTCTTTGATGATATATTTCAGGTAATTTCTTGTTGGTATAACCTGATCCTGAATGGCCAGTATGGTCTAAACATAAATTATTATTCTCCATTCTCATGGGTGTGCATTTTATACCTACTGCCAGGTGTCAGTTTTTGTTCCACGGCAAGTATCCCTGCTACTCTCTGAGTACTGGCGCTACGAATACCCAGAAAGCATCCCCCATTCGCAGGGGGGCGCGCCTGATAGAAGAACTGACAAAAAACTCCCACAGGTTATTATTATTATTATCCAGATTTAGCCATACGGCTCACACTCCCTCTAAGGGGAAAATTGACTCATCCCAGATACCTACGGTATCAAAAGGATTGAGCTCTGGTGGGACTATTTCCGTGTTATCGAGCCCTAGGTGACTTGGTATGCAGGTGTATCTCCCAAATACTTTCGTACACATCTGGCCGTTGCGAGTAGTACAGCTTTCTGCATGGTCTTGTAAAGATGTTTATTTAGACCCAGCCTTTTTATGCTTTCGAGGAGGTTCTTCGGAATGACTCCAGTAGTAGACATAACAATAGGTATCGTCTGGGTACTTTGCATTCTCCATTGCCTTCGTATTTGAATTTCTAGATCTCTGTACTTGGCGATCTTTTCAGTGAATTTACTACGTAGATTATTGTTGTTAGGTATCGCCACATCAATTAGTGTTGTTTGTCTTGTTAATTTATTAACTAGTACGAGATATGGTCTATTATGTGCCACTGTTTGATCTGTGAGCACAGTGCGGTTCCAGTATAGCTTGTAGTTTATTATTATTATTATTATTATTATTATCCAGATTTAGCCATACGGCTCACACTCCCTCTGAGGGGAAAATTGACTCATCCCAGATACTTACGGTATCAAAAGGGTTGAGCTCTGGTGGGACTCTTTCCGTGTTATCGAGCCCTAGGTGACTTGGAATGCAGGTGTATCTCCCAAAAATTTTCTTACACTTCCGGCCGTCGCAAGTAGTACAGCTTTCTGCATGGTCTTATAAATATGTTCATTGAGACCCAGATTTTTTATGCTTTCGAAGAGGGTCTTCGGAATGACTCCAGTAGTAGACATAACAATAGGTATCGTCTGGGTACTTTGCATTCTCCATTGTCTCCGTATTTGAATTTCCAGATCTCTATACTTGGCGATCTTTTCAGTAAATTTACTACGTCTGCAAAATATCCCAAATAAAGAAATCGCTATCATCATGGGTGATTTAAACTCAAAAATCGGTGTTACTATGGATGACGAACATATACGAAATATTGTGGGTAGATATGGAATAGGTGAACGTAATTCAAGGGGAGACCGCCTTATCCAGTTCTGCGTTGACAATGACTTGACAATAATGAACTCTATGTATAAGCACCACCCCAGAAGATTGTACACTTGGATCTCACCTGGCGGACGACACCGAAATCAAATCGATTACATAATGATTAAACATCGCTGGAAAACATCTATTAGCCAATGTAAAACACGACCTAGCGCTGACTGCGGCTCTGACCACCAACTTCTTTTTGCAACGCTAAAGCAAAAATTCAAGGCATGTGCTAGGATCCGCAACAAGAGGATATCAAAAATAAAAGATACACAACAATTTAAAAGCCAATGTAATGAAAGATTCGAAAATATTTTACCAACTATCGCCACTCATGATTCCGAAAAGATTTGGTTATCTTTTAAAAATACCTTGATACAGACCTTGACTGACTGCGAGGCACAGTCTAATGCCGTCTCAACCGGACCAAAAAAAGTGTGGATGTCTGCAGATACTTTTGACCTCGTTGAAGAACGTAGAAAACTTAAAATTGCTGGAATCGAGAACCCTCTCAGGAATTCCCAGTACCGACAGCTATCTAGAGCTATTCAGGCTGCTTGTAGACGAGACAAAAACAAGCATATAGAGAAAATCTGCAGAGAAATTCAACTACATGCCGACACAAATAACACCAAAGAACTCTTTGATAAAGTCAGACTACTCACACGTAAATTCAAACAGAAATCTTGGTCTATCAAAGATGATGAAGGTAATGTACAGACGGATTTGGACAAGGTTATTGATGTTTGGAGGGCGTATTGTAAGTATTTATACGCCAATACGGACCAGATGCCGGCGGACACCCCGTTTGTACCTGACTGCCAGACCTCCACTTTCCATTCTCCTTCAACAGAGACACACCACACTAGTTTTGAATCTGAACCTGACATACTTTTTTCCGAGGTGGAGTTCGCTTTAAAAAGACTTAAGTTAAACAAAGCAGCAGGATATGATCTCATTACTGCAGACGTCTTGAAGCATCTTCCGGAATGTGGAGTGAAAATATTACATCGATTGTGTAATGAAATATGGCACACAGGCGTTTGGCCTGAGGATTGGAGAAAGACCATAATCATACCTCTTCATAAGAAAGGTTCAACAAATAATTGTAACAACTACAGGCTATTAGCTCTAATATCACACGCCAGTAAGGTGATCCTCTACATACTGCAACGGCGTCTAGAAAACTTCATAAGTTGGCAAATAGCACCTGAGCAGGCTGGATTTGTAAAGGGCAGAGGTACTAGAGAACAAATCCTTAATGTAAGAAACATCATAGAAAAAGCCAGAGAATACCAGATCCCGATATTTATATGTTTCGTCGATTATACAAAGGCCTTTGATAATGTTAGATGGGACAAACTATGGAACATATTGACGACAATGGGTGTACCTAAACACTTGACTCACCTTATTAGCAAACTGTACCAAGATAACCTGGCATATATTCGAATGGACGGATACCTGTCTGACAAATGCACTTTGGAGAAGGGAGTACGCCAAGGATGCGTTTTATCTCCCTTATTATTTAACATCTATTCGGAGTTCATAATGCGCAGAGTCTTGGATGGTTGGGAGGGAGGAGTAAACCTAGGTGGTGTTAAGATATCTAACTTGCGTTTCGCAGACGACACTACACTTCTAGCCTCTACTCCAGAAGAAATTATTGAATTATTAAAAAAACTCGAGGAAGAAAGTGCTAAATTTGGACTCATGGTTAACTACAACAAAACCAAAATCATGGTTATTGATCGCCAACAACAGTTTCCTGAAACCCAAACTATTGCGGGATGCGAGGTAGTATCATCTATGATATATCTTGGAGCTCTAGTTAACAACACAGGCAGTTGTGACCCGAAATTAGAAGACGCATTCAACTAGCAAGAGCAGCAATGAGTGAACTAAACGGGGTCTGGCGTGATCGTCACATTACTATGACAAACAAAAAGAGACTCGTTTCAACTCTGGTCTTTTCCATATTTTACTATGCATGCGAGACATGGACAGTCAAAGAATCAGATAGACGACGTATAGACGCCTTTGAAATATGGACATGGAGACGCCTGCTTCGAATTCCATGGACGGCTCGCCGTACAAATGTCTCGGTTCTGGATGAAATTAAACCGGATCAGCGTCTCTCCAGTACCGTTTACTCTAGAATTTTAAAGTTCTTTGGTCATATCCATCGGAGTGATCACAAAATGGAGCGGTTGGTGGTCCAAGGAAGGCCTCAGACTCAACGCCAACGCGGAAGATCTCCACAGCGATGGGCGGATATTACTAAAAAGCTTCTCAACAAACAGTATACTGAGGCAATACATGTAACTGATGACCGCGACCAATGGAGAAATATTATCAATCAAACTGTCCGAGCTGCTGAAGCCCAATTATGAACCACAACACATCTACTAAGATGTTAATGAATATGATGATGATGATACTTGGCGATCTTTTCAGTAAATTTACTACGTAGATTATTGTTGTTAGGTATCGCCACATCAATTAGTGTTGTTTGTCTTGTTAATTTATTAACTAGTACGAGATCTGGTCTATTATGTGCCACTGTTTGGTCTGTGAGCACACTGCGGTCCCAGTATAGCTTGTAGTTGCCATCCTCAAGCATACTCTCAGGAACCTATTGATAATATGGGAGATGGTCCGTTTGGAGAAGTCCCAGCTTGTTAGCTATCTCTTGATGAAGGATTTTTCCCACTGCGTCATGCCGTTCCTTGTATTCAGTTGCAGCATATGCCTGGCAGCCCCCTGTTATAGGTTGGATGGTTTCTTGGGCTTGACATCCATATCGGCATCTGTCGTTTTGAACCTGAGGGTCTTTGACGATATATTTCAGGTAATTTTTGGTTGGTATAACCTGATCCTGAATGGCCAGTAATGAACCCTCCGTTTCAGGGAACATCTTTCCTAATGTCAACCAATAGTTCGACGCTGTATTGTCGACATAGTCTTGGCTAACCTCATTGGGATGTCGCCCGTGCAGAGGTTTACCCATCCAGGTGCGCAGTTTTTCGTCCTTAGTAAGGTGGTTTATGCGCATTTCTGGTTCCCTCAGTTTGATCGGTGTTGTGTCATCTACTGCGCAAATTGCGCGGTGTAGAGTAGATGTCTCAGCCTGCATCTGAAAATAAGTTCTTAAATTAGCAATCTGTTTATCTAATTGCTCACCTATATCCATAAGTCCTCTTCCTCCTAAATACCGGGGTAATGTCGTTCGTTCTACTGCACTTTTAGGGTGGTGTTTTTGTGCCTTTGTGAGGTGTGTTCGTACTTTTCGCTGAAGATTTTCCATATCCGTTTTTGTCCACTTAACAATACCAAATGAATAGCTAAGCGCGGAACAAGCGTAGGTGTTCAGTGCCTTAAACAAATTTTTACTGTTAAGCCGTGAACGAAGCAGTTGTTTTACCCTTCTTATAAACTCAGTTGCTATCTCAGTTTTCATTTGCTTATGGTCAATTTTCCGCGCCTGCTTTACTCCAAGATATTTGTACATATCGTTATCGCCCATGGCCTCGATGCTCTGGCCATTTTGCATATCGAATCCACCGGGCTGTACCTTTCCTCTGACTATATTCAAAACACGGCACTTGTCTAGACCGAACTGCATACTAATATCATTAGAGAATGTTTCTACAGTTTTTAGCATCTCTTCTAGGTGTTCTCGAGTGGAAGCCATTAATTTCAAATCATCCATATACAACACATGATTGAGCTTCGCTACTACAGTATTATTGCTTTTAATGCTAAAACCTGAGTCAGTGGAGTTTAATAGTTGGGAGAGGGAGTTCAAAGCTAAACAGAACCACAGTGGGCTCAACGAGTCTCCTTGAAACAGGCCCCGGTTGATTGCGATATTTTCGGTTTCGATATTGTTTTCACCAGGTATTTGGAGGTGAATTTTAGTCTTCCAATCTCTCATTATATGCCTTAAAAAGGTCACTATGTTATCATCGACTTTGTATATTTTCAATATATATATATTAGCCATTCATGCGGTACTGAATCAAAGGCCTTTTTATAGTCAATGAAAGCAGTAAAAAGGTTCCTTTTTTTAGTGAATGCCTGGTTAGAAATGACTGAGTTGATGATAAGCTGTTCTTTGCAATCCATGGAACCCTTAGCGCATCCTTTTTGTTGAGCCTCTATGATATTGTTTAGAGCACAGTGTTGGTAGATACGCCGGGTTACACAGGATGTGACCAATTTATACAAAGTTGGAAGACAAGTAATTGGGCGGTACTTGGATGGATCTTGGGTGTTATTTTGATCCTTGGGTATTAAATAAGTAGTTCCCTGAGTTAGAAATGATGGTAATTCCTGCGGATTAGAAATAACATGATTAATTAATGTTGATAAGCACTCATGAATACTCCAAAACTTTTTAAGCCAAAAGTTCTGAACTCCGTCTGGTCCAGGAGATTTCCAGTTATGAAGCTCTTTGATGACATTTGAGACTTCTTCAGTCGTGAATGGTTCGTAGTTAGCAGTGACGTAGTGGTGACAGTTGTGCGTCATATCTTCTATCCAGCCAGCATTGTTGTTAAGAGCAGCTGGTGTGGAAAGTTGATTTCCCCAAAACTCATGAATTTCTTCTTGGCTTGGGTAAGACTTGTCGACACTTTCTACGGTGGAATTGAGTTTTCGGTAAAACGCCTTCTCAAAGTTCTCAAAAAGTGCATTGTCACATTTTCGGTTGTTACTAACTTTATACCTTCTTAATCGTCCTGAATAGACGGAGAGTTTTTGTTTTAATGTATCCAGACACTGTTGAGCTGTGTTATTTTCTGGATCGTATCTCGAGTGTCTTGCAGTGCTCCGCAATATTTCTTCAGCTCTCTTAATGACTTTTCTACTTGTTACACCTATTATATATTCTGTGACTTGACCAATATCCCTACGCAGTAATTCAATTTTTCCGAGAAGTCTTTTTTCTCAGGGTGCAATTCTGTTACCAGTCCTTCCGTTATTAGTACCCCGTCGTGTTCTGATCTTAACGCCCATTACATTGGCAATTGCTGTTGCTGCACAGTAGATTAGCATATGCAGATATTCCAATGTGTGGGCTTCTACGACATAATTGGGTAGGACTTCAGTATTCACATTTTGTAACAGCGCACCTAGTTTCTTACAAGAGTTTATTCGTGGTAGCGGTGGTTTGCTAAGTGTGTTTGTTCCATTAAACTCTTGTACAGCACGTGCCATTTCGCTTACTAGGTTATCATCTAGCTCGTTGTTTTCCTGCTCTCTATTGTCAGCTTGTGTTTCTTGTATGGCATGCTCAGGAATCTGCTCATGCACTTCATTGGGGACTTGATCTTCAATTACAACATCGTTATGAATCTCCCGTTCGACTTCGCTTCTGATGATATTGCGTCTAGTCTCTGGGATAAGGTTGCTTCTTATAATTACACGGTATTGGTCTGATACTCGTTGCCCCGATACTTGAATATCTGGGTACGTCCTGCAAAATTCGGCATACAGCTGTTGTCGGTAGCCGATTGTTTCTTGACCGAGGTTTGTCACCTTGTAGTAGAAGCGCAAAATGTTTTCATTAATGGACACAGTCCATTTCATGCGCTGCCTCGGTCGTCCCGCTTGAGTGAGCGCCGGCTGATGATCCAGCGCAGCACCTTCGGCGGGTGGAGCGCTTGTTGTTGTTTGGCTCGCTTGTGGTTGTGGTTGTGGTTGGGGTGTACTTGATTGTATGACAGGGGCCCGCCTCCTCAACACCCTGCCACCGACGTCCCGCATGCTGTCACGTCCAGCGCCGGCTCCAGACGTGCCCTGGCGATCCACAGGCAGCGATCCTAAACACAAATTATTATTCTCCATTCTCATGGGTGTGCATTTTATACCTACTTCCAGGTGTCAGTTTTTGTTCCACGGCAAGTATCCCTGCTACTCTCTGGGTACTGGCGCTACGAATACCCAGAAAGTATCCCCCATTCGCAGGGGGCCGCGCCTGATAGAAGAACTGACAAAAAACTCCCACAGGTTACTATTATCCAGATTTAGCCATAAGGCTCACACTCCCTCTAAGGGGAAAATTGACTCATCCCAAATACCTACGGTATCAAAAGGATTGAGCTCTGGTGGGACTCTTTCCGTGTTATCGAGCCCTAGGTGACTTGGAATGCAGGTGTATCTCCCAAAAATTTTCGTACGCATTGGGCCGTCGCGAGTAGTACAGCTTTCTGCATGGTCTTATAAAGATGTTCATTCAGACCCAGCTTTTTTATGCTTTCGAGGAGGGTCTTTGGAATGACTCCAGTAGTAGACATAATAATCGGTATCGTCTGGGTACCTTCCATTCTACATTGCCTTCGTATTTGAATTTCTAGATCTCTGTACTTGGCGATCTTTTCAGTAAATTTACTACGTAGATTATTGTTGTTAGGTATCGCCAAATCAATTAGTGTTGTTTGTCTTGTTAACTTATTAACTAGTACGAGATCTGGTCTATTATGTGCCACTCTCTGGTCTGTGAGCACAGTGCGGTTCCAGTATGGCTTGTAGTTGCCATACTCAAGCATACTCTCATGGACGTATTGATAATACGGGAGATGGTCTGTTTGGAGAAGTCCCAGCTTGATAGCTATCTCTTGATGAAGGATTTTTCCCACTGCGTCATGCCTTTCCTTGTATTCAGTTGCAGCAAATGCCTGGCAGCCCCCTGTAAGATGTTGGATGGTTTCTTGGGCTTGACATCCATATCGGCATCTGTCGTTTTGAACCTGAGGGTCTTTGATGATATATTTCAGGTAATTTCTGGTTGGTATAACCTGATCCTGAATGGCCAGTAATGAACCCTCCGTCTCAGGGAACATCTTTCCTGATGTCAACCAGTAGTTCGACGCTATATTGTCGACATAATCTTGGCTGACCTCATTGGGATGTCGCCCGTGCAGAGGTTTACCGATCCAGGCGCGCACTTTTTCGTCTTTAGTAAGGTGGTTTATGCGCATTTCTGGTTCCCTCAGTTTGATCGGTGTTGTCATCTACTGCGCAGATAGTGCGATGTAGAGTAGATGTCTCAGCCTGCATCTGAAAATAAGTTCTTAAATTAGCAATTTGTTTATCTAATTGCTCACCTATATCCATAAGTCCTCTTCCTCTTGATTCCGTGGTAATGTTGTTCTTTCTACTGCACTCTTAGGATGGTGTTTTTGTGCCTTTGTGAGGTGTGTTCGAACTTTTCGCTGAAGAGCACCTTTATCTGTTTTTGTCCACTTAACAATACCAAATGAGTAGCTAAGCGCGGAACATGCGTAGGTGTTTAGTGCCTTAAACAAATTTCTACTGTTAAGGTGTGAGCGAAGCAGCTGTTTTACCCTTCGTATAAACTCAGTAGTTATCTCTGTTTTCATTTGTTTATGGTCAATTTTCCGCGCTTGCTTTACTCCAAGATATTTATACATATCGTTTTCACCCATGGCCTCGATGTTCTGGCCATTTTGCATATCGAATCCTCCGGGCTGTACCTTTCCTCTGACTATATTTAAAATACGGCACTTATCTAGTCCGAAGTGCATACTAATATCATTAGAAAAAGTTTCTACAGTTTTTAGCATCTCGTCGAGTTGGTTTCGAGTGGAAGTCATTAATTTCAAATCATCCATGTACAATAAATGATTAATCTTCGCCACCACATTGTTGTTATATTTGATGCTAAAACCTGCATCTGTGGAGTTCAATAGCTGAGATAGTGGGTTCATAGCTAGACAGAACCACAGAGGACTCAACGAATCTCCTTGAAACAGGCCCCGGCTGATTACGATATTTTCAGTTTCGATGTTACTTTCACCAGGTATTTGAAGGTGAATTCTAGTTTTCCACTCTGTCATTATATGTTTTAAAAAGGTCACTATAATATCATCGACATTATATAATCTCAGTATATCTATAAGCCATTCATGCGGCACTGTAAAGCCTTCTTGTAATCAATAAAAGCAGTAAATAGATTCCTCTTTTTGGAATATGCTTGATTAGAAATGACTGAGTCGATGATAAGTTGTTCTTTGCAACCCATGGAACCCTTAGCGCATCCTTTCTGTTGAGGCTCTATGATATTGTTCAGAGCACAGTGTTGGTAGATACGCCGGGTTACACAGGATGTGACCAATTTATACAAAGTTGGAAGACAAGTAATTGGGCGGTATTTTGCTGGATCTTGGGTGTTATTTTGATCCTTCGGTATTAAATAAGTGGTTCCCTGAGTTAGGAATGATGGTATAACCTACGGATTAGAAATAACATGATTAATTAGTGTTGATAAGCATTCATGAGCACTCCAAATCTTCTTGAGCCAAAAGTTTTGAACTCCGTCTGGACCAGGAGATTTCCAGTTATGAAACTTTTTGATGATATTTGAGACTTCTTCAGTGGTGAAGGGTTCGTAGAGAGTAGTAGTGTAGTGTTGGCAGTTCTGTGCCGTATCTTCTATCCATCCAGCATTGTTGTTAAGAGCAGCTGGTGTGGAAAGTTGATTTCCTAAAAACTCATGAATTTCTTCTTGGCTTGGGTAAGACTTATCGAGATTTTCTACGGTGGAATTGAGTTTTCGATAGAACGCCTTCTCAGCAGTCTCAAAAAGGGCATTGTCGGATTTTCGGTTGTTACTCACTTTGTACCTTCGTAGTCGTCCTGAATAAACTGAGAGTCTTTGTTTTAAGGTATCCAGGCACTGTTGGGCTGTGTTGATTTCTGGATCGTATCTTGTGTGTCTTGCAGTATTCCGTATTATTTCTTCAGCTCCCCTGATGACTCTTGTACTTCTTACACCTCGTATATATTCTGTGACTTGACCAATATCCCTACGCAGCAATTCAATGTTTCCGAGCAGTCTTTTTTCCCAGGGTGCAGTTCTGCTACCAGTCCTTCAATTATTAGTACCCCGCCGTGTTCTGATCTTAATGCCCATTACATTAGCAATTGCTGTTGCTGCACAATAGATTAGCATGTGCAGATACTCTAATGTGTGGTCTTCTACGACATAATTGGGTAGGACTTCAGTGTTCACAATTTGTAACAGCACACCTAGTCTCTTACAAGAGTTTATTCGTGGTAGCGGTGGTCTGCTAAGTGGGTTTGTTCCATTAAACTCTTGTACAGCATGTGCCATTTCGCTTACTAGGTTATCATCTAGCTCGTTGTTTTCCTGCTCTCTATTGTCAGGTTGAGTTTCTTGTATGGCAAGCTCAGGAATCTGCTCATGAACTTCATTGGGGACTTGATCTTCAATTACAACATCGTTATGAATCTCCCGTTCGACTTCGCTTCTGATGATATTGCGTCTAGTCTCTGGGATAAGGTTGTTTCTTATAGTTACACGGTATTGGTCTGATACTCGTTGCCCCGATACTTGAATATCTGGGTACGTCCTGCAAAATTCGGCATACAGCTGTTGTCGGTAGCCGATTGTTTCTTGACCGAGGTTTGTCACCTTGTAGTAGAAGCGCAAAATGTTTTCATTAATGGACACAGTCCATTTCATGCGCTGCCTCGGTCGTCCCGCTTGAGTGAGCGCCGGCTGATGATCCAGCGCAGCACCTTCGGCGGGTGGAGCTCTTGTTGTTGTTTGGCTCGCTTGTGGTTGTGGTTGTGGTTGAGGTGTACCTGATTGTATGACAGGGGCCCGCCTCCTCAACACCCTGCCACCGACGTCCCGCATGCTGTCACGTCCAGCGCCGGCTCCAGACGTGCCCTGGCGATCCACAGGCAGCGATCCTAAACACAAATTATTATTCTCCATTCTCATGGGTGTGCATTTTATACCTACTTCCAGGTGTCAGTTTTTGTTCCACGGCAATTATATCTGCTACTCTCTGGGTACTGGCGCTACGAATACCCTGAAAGCATCCCCTATTCGCAGGGGGCCACGCCTGATAGAAGAACTGACAAAAAACTCCCACAGGAGTTATTATTATTATTATTATTATTATTTTTCAGATTTAGCCATACGGCTCACACTCCCTCTAAGGGGAAAATTGACTCATCCCAGATACCTACGGTATCAAAAGGATTGAGCTCTGGTGTTACTCTTTCCGTGTTATCGAGCCGTAGGTGACTTGGAATGCAGGTGTATCTCCCAGAAATTTTCGTACGCATCTGGCCGTCGCGAGTAGTACTCGCTATAATACAGATGTAGAGTAGATGTCTCAGCCTGCATCTGAAAATAAGTTCTTAAATTAGCAATTTGTTTATCTAATTGCTCACCTATATCCATAAGTCCTCTTCCTCCTAGATTCCGTGGCAATGTTGTTCTTTCTACTGCACTTTTAGGATGGTGTTTTTGTGCCTTTGTGAGGTATGTTCGTACTTTCCGCTGAAGAGCTTCTATATCTGTTTTTGTACACTTAACAATACCAAATGAGTAGCTAAGAGCGGAACATGCGTAGGTGTTTAGTGCCTTAAACAAATTTCTACTGCTAAGGTGTGAGCGAAGCAGCTGTTTTACCCTCCGTATAAACTCAGTAGTTATCTCTGTTTTCATTTGTTTATGGTCAATTTTCCGCGCTTGCTTTACTCCAAGATATTTATACATATCGTTTTCACCCATGGCCTCGATGTTCTGGCCATTTTGCATATCGAATCCTCCGGGCTGTACTTTTCCCCTGATTATATTTAAAATACGGCACTTATCTAGTCCGAAGTGCATACTAATATCATTAGAAAAAGTTTCTACAGTTTTTAGCATCTCGTCGAGTTGGTTTCGAGTGGAAGTCATTAATTTCAAATCATCCATGTACAATAAATGATTAAGCTTCGCCACCACATTGTTGTTATTTTTTATGCTAAAACTTGCATCTGAGGAGTTCAATAGCTGAGATAGTGGGTTCATAGCTAGACAGAACCACAGTGGACTCAACGAATCTCCTTGAAACAGGCCCCGGCTGATTGCGATATTTTCAGTTTCGATGTTATTTTCACCAGGTATTTGAAGGTGAATTCTAGTCTTCCACTCCGTAATTATATGCTCTAAAAAGGTCACTATATTATCATCGACTTTATATATTTTCAATATATCTATAAGCCATTCATGCGGCACTGAATCAAATACCTTCTTGTAATCAATAAAAGCAGTATATAGATTCCTCTTTTTGGAATATGCTTGATTTGAAATGACTGAGTCGATGATAAGTTGTTCTTTGCAACCCATGGAACCCTTAGCTCATCCTTTCTGTTGAGGCTCTATGATATTGTTCAGAGCACAGTGTTAGTAGATACGCTGGGCTACACAGGATGTGACCAATTTATACAAAGTTGGAAGGCAAGTAATTGGGCGGTATTTTGCTGGATCTTGGGTGTTATTTTGATCCTTCGGTATTAAATAAGTGGTTCCCTGAGTTAGGAATGATGGTATATCCTGCGGATTAGAAATAACATGATTAATTAGTGTTGATAAGCATTCATGAGCACTCCAAAACTTCTTGAGCCAAAAGTTTTTAACTCCATCTGGTCCAGGAGATTTCCAGTTATGAAGCTCTTTGATGATATTTGAGACTTCTTCAGTGGTGAAGGGTTCGTAAAGAGTAGTAGTGTAGTGTTGGCAGTTCTGTGCCGTATCTTCTATCCATCCAGCATTGTTGTTAAAGGCAGCTGGTGTGGAAAGTTGATTTCACCAAAACTCATGAATTTCTTCTTGGCTTGGGTAAGACTTATGGAGATTTTCTACGGTGGAATTGAGTTTTCGATAGAACGTCTTCTCAGCAGTCTCAAAAAGGGCATTGTCGGATTTTCGGTTGTTACTCACTTTGTACCTTCTTAGTCGTCCTGAATAAACTGAGAGTCTTTGTTTTAATGTATCCAGGCACTGTTGGGCTGTGTTGTTTTCTGGATCGTATCTTGAGTGTCTTGCAGTATTCCGTATTATTTCTTCAGCTCTCCTGATGACTCTTGTACTTCTTACACATCGTATATATTCTGTGACTTGACCAATATCCCTACGCAGCAATTCAATCTTTCCGAGAAGTCTTTTTTCCCAGGGTGCAGTTCTGCTACCAGTCCTTCCATTATTAGTACCTTGTCGTGTTCTGATCTTAATGCCCATTACATTAGCAATTGCTGTTGCTGCACAGTAGATTAGCATGTGCAAATACTCTAATGTGTGGGCTTCTACGACTTAATTGGGTAGGACTTCAGTGTTCACAATTTGTAACAGCACACCTAGTCTCTTACAAGAGTTTATTCGTGGTAGCGGTGGTCTGCTAAGTGGGTTTGTTCCATTAAACTCTTGTACAGCACGTGCCATTTCGCTTACTAGGTTATCATCTAGCTCGTTGTTTTCGTGCTCTCTATTGTCAGGTTGAGTTTCTTGTATGGCAAGCTCAGGAATCTGCTCATGAACTTCATTGGGGACTTGATCTTCAATTAAAACATCGTTATGAATCTCCCGTTCGACTTCGCTTCTGAAGATATTGCGTCTAGTCTCTGGGATAAGGTTGTTTCTTATAATGACCCGGTATTGGTCTGATACTCGTTGCTCCGATATTTGAATATCTGGGTACGTCCTGCAAAATTCGGCATACAGCTGTTGTCGGTAGCCGATTGTTTCTTGACCGAGGTTTGTCACCTTGTAGTAGAAGCGCAAAATGTTTTCATTAATGGACACAGTCCATTTCATGCGCTGCCTCGGCCGTCCCGCTTGAGTGAGCGCCGGCTGATGATCCAGCGCAGCACCTTCGGCGGGTGGAGCTCTTGTTGTTGTTTGGCTCGCTTGTGGTTGTGGTTGTGGTTGTGGTTGGGCTGTAGCTGATTGTATGACAGGGGCCCGCCTCCTCAACACCCTGCCACCGACGTCCCGCATGCTGTCACGTCCAGCGCCGGCTCCAGGCGTGCCCTGGCGATCCCCAGGCAGCGATCCTAAACATAAATTATTATTCTCCATTCTCATGGGTGTGCATTTTATACCTACTGCCAGGTGTCAGTTTTTGTTACACGGCAAGTATCCCTGCTACTCTCTGGGTACTGGCGCCACGAATACCCAGAGAGCATCCCCCATTCGCAAGGGGCCGCGCCTGATAGAAGAACTGACAAGAAACTCCCACAGGCTTATTATTATTATTATTATTATTATTATTATTATTATTAACATTCAATAAGAGTAGAGGATTAGAATTCTATTATACTCTAAAAGCTAAACAAATTTTGGTACTT
Organism: Diabrotica virgifera virgifera; assembly: GCF_917563875.1. NCBI lineage: Eukaryota > Metazoa > Arthropoda > Insecta > Coleoptera > Chrysomelidae > Diabrotica > Diabrotica virgifera. The sequence continues at coordinate 117,003,780 of NC_065448.1, forward strand.
AACTGTTTTACACTTAAGCTGAATTACATATAATTAAATTAAAAATACAATTAATTATTATCGTGTCTATTCTTAAAACTATTTGTACTAGGAACCATAGCGACATAAGCCGTAATGAATTCCAAGCATGAACAACCCTATTTGATAAAAAGTTTAACCTGATGTTGGTTCTGCAGAGTTCTTTTCTTAGTTTTCTGGGATGGCCTCTTAACCGCTCATCTGTATTGATTGTAAAGAAATTTCTTAGTGAAGAAGTTTCGTAATGAAATGAATTGAATGTTGTAATTAAGTCGCCTCTAAGTCTGTGGGCGGATAATGGAACTAAATCCATGATCCTTAAACGATCTTCATATGAAGGACGCACCAATGAATACGGGATCCGTGTTACTCGTCGCTGTACATTTTCCAGCATATTTACGTCACGCTGAAGAACCGGGCACTACACTGTATTAGCAAATTCTAATATAGGTCTCACATAAGTTTTATACAATTTTGCTAAGGTTCGACTGTCACAGGACGAAAAAACTTTACTAATAAGGTATACCATGCGATTGGCTTTATTACACTGTTGCAACGTTTGAGGAGTCCAGGACAATTGTGAGTCTATTAACACGCCGAGATCAGAGTGACAATCGGTCTTTTTTAAAACGGTGCCGTTAATAAAATAATTTAACCGAGGGTTATTCTTGCCGAGATGAAGAACGACACATTTTTCTATATTAAGCGGTAGCAACCTGTCAGTACACCATCGAGAAATGCTGTCCAAGTCTTTTTGCAAACACTGAGAGTTTATTTTAGGATTGTTGTACAGCTTTGTGTCATCCGCATAAACCGAAAACTTTGATGAAATGATGTATTTTAGCTCCGATGTAAATATATTAAACAGTAGTGGCCCTAAAACAGATCCTTGGGGGATCCACTTATTACGTCATATAGGGGGCTATTTGAAGACTGTACTCTTACTGAAAATTTTCTTTCGCTTAAGAAGGCTGAAATCCAGTTTAACAGTTGCCCGCGAATTCCAATTCTGTTTAATTTTTTCAAAAGCCTTTCTATTGGAACTTTATCGAAAGCCTTGCTAAAATCTAAGTAGATAATATCAATATCCTGTCCCATATCTACTTCGGCAGTCCAGTCATTTAGGCAACAAAACAAGTTGGTAAAATCCGATCTTCCACTGGTAAAGCCATGTTGTTCGTTCGGGATTATTTGATGCTGGTTCAAAAATACGTGTAAATTATCCACAATAATTGATTCCATAACTTTGGATATAACTGGAGTGAGACTAACATGCCTATAATTTTTGGGGTCGAGTTTATCTCCTTTCTTAGAAATTGGTTTCACCCGTGCTTCTTTCCAAATAAGTGGCAGAGTAGCAGAGTGGAATGATTGTTCCATAAGCAAATGGAGTGGATATTTCAGAGCATTTGCACATGACTTCAGGAAAGTAGGAGAAAGATTGGTAGTAGCGGATAGATACACTTATACGACCCCGGTGTAAGTCAGATCTATTTCAGGGACGCGACCCTGCTCACGCAAGCCATGGCTATCCCCCAAACCCAAATAGGGGAGGTCATGTCCCGATCCAAGTTTCCTACAAAATATCCAAAAATCCTTTCCGATTATCCAACCCACAGGAGTAAACCTAATGCGCCAGAAAAATCATTGGGGAAGGCAACGGGAAACCACTCCAATTATTTCTCCCGAGTAAAGTTAACATGGCGCAATCCAAACATAATCAGGATATTACTGATCATGGATCTCGGAAACCAAGATCCGGCAGGGAAAGGTGCGCACCAGACTGTAGGGCCTTCCCGGTCGTCACCACATGAAACCCCTACAATTTAAAAAGTACGACAACTTTAAAAATGTCTAGCAGTACAATCAGATTAGGCACATGGAATGTTAAAAGCCTCTATGCAGCATGCAAGCTCAGTAACTTAGTTCAAGAGGTTAAACGCTTAAAAATTGATATAATGGGCATCAGTGAGCTCCGCTGGCCTGGAGCTGGAACATGTGAACAAAATGAAGGCACACTATACTATTCTGGAAGTGTAGAAGATGACGTACATCATAGGAATGGAGTTGGCATATTTATAACATCTAAATTCAAGACATATGTAAAAAAATGTGTACCTGTAAATGAGAGACTTGCGATACTCCAATTAAATAGTAAACCATTTAATGTCAATGTTATCCAGATATATACCCCTACTTCAGAAAAGAAATATGACAATGATGTTGACTCATTATACAGTCAATTAAAACAGACACTTAACAATCTAAAAAGGAACGAAATCACATATATTATTGGAGATTTTAACGCGAAAATTGGTCAAGGACGAAGATCTGACCTGATAGGTGAATATGGACTAGGGGAGAGCAATGAAAGAGGCGATAGATTATACCAGTTCTGTCAAGAACATGACCTGATAATCGCAAATACATGGTTCAAATTACAAAAAAGAAGATTATATACATGGAAGGGACCAGGAGATAACTCGCTTCATATAATAAGAAATCAGATAGATTATATTCTGGTAAACAAGAGATTTAAGAATGGTGTCAAGAGATCAACGACATATCCTGGTGCAGATATCGGTTCAGACCATAACCCTCTAATAGCTGACATCCAAGTGAAGTTAAAAAAAGTCGAAGAAAGCCCCAAAACACCAAAATTACATATATCAGCATCCAACAAAACGCTAATAAAAAATGACCTGAATAATCAGCTAAAGAATTCAACAAATGAAAACAATACAGAAATATGGAACACGTTTAAAGATCTTACCTGGAAAGTAATGGAAAAATATACGACAATGATGCAGAGGCACAAAAAACAACAATGGATGACTGATGAAATCCTGGAATTGATGGAGCAGAGAAGAAAACTGAAAGATAACAAAACAGAATAAAAAGAAAAACAGAAACTAATTAAACAAAAAATAAAGGTAGCTAAAGAAAAATGGATGGAGGATAAATGCAAGGAATTAGAAAAGTTGAATGAAAAACATGATACGTTTAATATGTTTAAAAAAGTTAGAGAAGTAGCTGGTCTTTATTATAAGAAAACTCCACATACTATAACCGATTCGTCGGGAAAAATGATAATAGACGAACACGAAATCCGAACTACCTGGTATAATTATATAAATGAACTGTATAATGATGATAGACCCGAAGAACTGGACACTTTAGATGAAGGTAGTGTTGCCCAAAATCGGTCTTGGTCTTGCAGTCTTGGTCTTGTTCTTGCGTTCCAAGACCAAGACCAAGACTTACCGTGCAAGACTTGAGCAAGAACAAGACTAAGCCTGCGAGACTCTTGCGTCTTGCAGTTAGAATTGAGGGTCGTTTTAGGAAGTATATAAGTTCGGCTATATTCTTAGATACTCTATGAGAAACAAAAAAAATTGTAACAAAAATTTTGAAAATTGGACTTATGCGCATTACGAACAATACCATAGACATACATAGCGAATCAAAATATCCATTAAAAGAACACTCGACACATTTGACATGTACTGAGAGGTCATTATTATAATGTAAAAATAAAATTTTTTAGTTATACATTCTTTCTCAGCAGCAGTGGCATAGCTAGCCCCACAGGGGCCCCGTATCAAAGATTTTCGCGGGGCCCTTTTCAGGAACTGATATAAGGTAGTGCTAGAAAATGTTCAATGGAACACCGTACTTATGTGAATGTGTACTCTTTTGTATGGTGTCGAAGGTTAGACTTTAACGGATACCCTTCTCAAAAAGCTGCAGCCTTTGAAACCTTGGTGTATCGGAATAAGAAAAATTTGAATATTTTTTTGGCCATGTTATGAGGTACTATGTGCTATCCGTATTATACTACGGGATGGACGCGTGGACACTGAAGAAAATTTACGTGAGAAGACCGGAGACATTCGAGATATGGATGTACCGAAGAGTGCTGAAGATCTCATGGGTAAATAGAATAACCAACGTAGAGGTAATCATACAGACGTATGCATAAGGAAAGAGAAGTAATTCTAACAATTAAGAGAAGAAAACTGAGATATATGGGACATGTGATGGGAGGAGATAAATATCTAATACTCCAGTTCATTATGTAAGGAAAATCCAGGAAAAAGATTTATAGGAAGCTGATAGCTGATTTAACTCATGACTGAAGAATTTTAGGGCATGGTTTGGATGTAGTAACAACGAATTATTTAGAGCCGCACTCTCAAAAGTAAAAATCACTTTGATGATTGGCACCTAGAGAGGAATGCGCCACCCAGAGAGTTATAATATACTCCATTTAATAACAAAAGGCAAAGGAGACGGAAGAAAAGGGCCAGGTCGAAGAAAAACGTCATGGCTTAGAAACCTAAGAGAGTGGTTTGAAAAACTCCAGCTTCCATTTTCCGAGCTGCCGCCAACAAAATTACTATAGCCAATTTTGATAGCCAACACTCGATAATCGAGCACGGCACATGAAGAAGAAGACATGTGTGAATAATTTTATTCCACTTTAAAATTCCTGAAATTCAAATACTCATCAGTACGAACTAACCAGCATCTGAAAGAATTACTAAGAAGTGCTGTCACCATTTATTCATTAGGGTTTAAAGAATTATCAAAAGAAGTAAAAAAGCTCTGTAAAAAATGTTTCAACGCCTCTTTTTTGCATAACTTTTTAATACGCATTTAATGACGGTTTCTAAAAAAATTCAAATTTCTATCAAAGAATATCAAGGACCTTGGCCACCCCTGTTACAGACGACAATTAGATAAGAATTATTATTTCATTAGTAGATAGAGATCTAGTACCTACTTACCATTGCAATCTAAATCACTTAGGAGAATCTGGTTGATGGAAAAATGAAGAAATTTTGGGTATCTTCTTCAGAACTTCTTCCTTTTTTTGTTTCATTTTTCTTTTCATCGCTCCACTCAGCTACTCTCTTTTTATTTCACTCATTTTTTTCACTTTACAATATTTTCAGAATTTAAAATTTAAACTTTCTGAATCGACTGCACAAACTGAACCTAATAAACCCAATAAACTCTAATAAACCAAACTCAAAAAATAGATTTGAAAACAGATTCAGTTTTTTCAACAACACTTGTTCTTGTTATATTATATAAGCCAAGGGTGACTGGACAATGAAAAAATGTAATATACACACTTTTCCAAATCGTCAAAGAATAAGCGATAACAAAAATTGCAATTTGGCCATTTTACAGTGTGTCACCGCCAACAGTGAATGAACAATGAAAAGTAACTTGAAACCAAAAACAAAGCTAATTTGTTGTTATGGAATATGGCGGCAAATATTATAGATAAAGAATCCGTTACACGAAAAGGTCGACATCCAAACAATACACTGTTTCAAAGCGTTTTATTAGGGAAATTGTAGAATATTTTGTTCAATTTTTTAAATGGAAGTTTTGTTTCGACATGCAGCGCCGGGGCCCTGTATAATTGATACCGCGCGGCGGTAGGCATTTGCTCCGCAGCCGACTTCTTTGCTCTGAAATTATTAATTGTCCTGGTTTTGAGAATAGTCGTCTTCTAATCATATTCATATAACACAACATTCCTGCGTTGCGACGCCTACAGTAATATCGAATATCGTATCCAAACTTTTTAAAAATATATCACCTTAGCACTTATATTTCTCCAAGAAATTAATGCACCACCCATCTTTATTTATACGTCCATGGCACGTCCAGAACGGGGCATTTTTAATGTCTCAAATTTCCTAAACCTGTTGTTATTTAAATTTAAGTGATTTTTTTTTAATATTTCGTCTTATTTTATTCTTTATAAATATCGCAGTAATAATATATTTTGTTGGTAGACAGGTCAATTATTGTCAGTGTATACCGGGTGTACCAATCAAACTGTGTTTTTTCTTACTTTATAAAAGCTTTGTTTACCAAATGTTGAAATTTGAAATTTTTCTTACAAACTGACGATTTATTTATTGCTCTAAAATCGGTTGAGATATGCAAATGAAATTTTGTGGGTTTTAAGAGGTAGTTTTTACTTTAGTTAGTTAGAACATAGACAGCGATCGTGGGTTGAAACCCCACCCGGTGTTAGTTGCTTAGATATTTATTAATTTGGCTAGTCTTTACTATGGCTATGATATTTTGGCTAGTCTTTACTATGGCTATGATATTCAAGCTTAAAATGTACCTCTTTGTTACGTTGTTCTAAGATATGCAATAGGCTAATGGGCAACTGCGAGACTTGCAAGACTCTTGCTGCAAGACCAAGACCAAGACCAAGACCGGGAGCGCAATACCAAGACCAAGACTGTCTAAGTCTCGTCTTGGTCTTGCATTTGGGCAATACTAGATGAAGGTGAAGGACCAGAAATACTAAAATCAGAAATACAACATGCTATAAAATTGGCAAAAAACAAGAAAGCCGTTGGTCCCGACAACATACCTACAGAAATGTTAAAGCTCATAAATAAGGAAAACATTGGAATACTAGTCAAACTTTTCAATGATGTTTATTCGGCTGGTGATATCCCTGAAGATTGGTTAAAGTCCGAATTCATAACCCTACCAAAAAAACAACGTCCGAAAAACTGTAGCGACTATAGAATGATAAGCCTTATGAGCCACACCTTGAAAATCTTTCTACGTATCATCCACAGTAGAATCAGAGATAAATGTGAAGAAGACCAGGATGAAACACAATTTGGCTTCAGAAATGGACTGGGAACCCGGGACGCACTCTGTGCACTAAATGTGTTATTGCAGAAATGCCGAGATCAAAGGAAAGACGTCTTCGCTGTATCTATTGACTATGAGAAGGCCTTTGATCGAGTACAACATCACAAATTAATTAAAATACTAAAGGATAAAGGAGTTGATAGTCAAGATGTACGAATCATAGAAAAATTATACTGGCGTCAAACAGCGACAGCTTGCATAAATGGAAAATCAACAGAAATATGCAAAATACAAAGAGGCGTCAGACAAGGTTGTATACTGTCCCCACTGTTGTTCAATTTGTATTCAGATAGAATATTTAAGGAAGCGCTGCATAATTTGGAATGGGGTGTGAAGGTTAATGGAATTCTGATAAATACAATCAGATATACAGTTATTTTAAGTGATGATATGAATGGATTACAACAACTTTTAAATGCCATTGACAGAGTGGGAAGAGAGTTTGGCCTAAATATAAACTGTTCAAAAACAAAATACATGGTATTTAGCCGTTTGGCCCATCAAGATTCACGGTTATATGTTGATGGTCATATAATTCAAAGAGTACCCAGCTTTAAATATCTTGGTTGCCATATTACTGAACAACTAGATCCAGATAAAGAGATAAAATGTAGAATCGAGATAGCCCGCACGACATTTTTAAGAATGAGGTCATTCTTCTGTAATGATACCTTGCAACTTCAACTTCGAAAGCGCATGATTAAATGCTACATTTGGTCAGTCCTCTTGTATGGTGTCGAAGCATGGACATTAAAAATATCCACCATTAACCGTTTGGAGGCCTTTGAAATGTGGCTGCACAGACGTATTCTAAAAATACCATGGACGGCTATGCTGACAAATGTGGCAGTCCTTAAGAGAGCAAATGCTACCCGCGAGCTGCTTGATAACATCAAATATAGAAAGATGGCCTATTTTGGACACGTAGTAAGGGGAGACCGGTATAATATTCTTCAACTTATTATGATGGGTAAAATCGAAGGACGCAGAGGAATTGGTAGAAAGCAGGCCTCTTGGTTGAAGAATATCCGGGAGTGGACAGGAATAAAGAAAGCAGAACACCTATTTAGAATAGCTCGAGACAGAGACAGTTTCGACATGTTAATCGCCAACGTCAAGGGGACTTGATAGGGCACGTTAAGAAAAGGAGAAAGATTAACTGGTCCTGGAGATTTGTTGGTGTCAAGTTCTTTAAGTTTTTTAAAAATATCATCAGGAGAAAATTCTACTGAGGTAATAGAACTATGATTTACGGGTTCATAATGTAAGTCTGGGAGCGGGCCATCAGGTTCTAAAGTAAAAGATCCGTAAAAGCTCTTAGCAAAAGTTGTAGCCACTTTCAAATCATCATTTGTAATATCACCTGAATCTGTTTTTAATTGAGGAACAGAAACTTTTGTGTTTATGGAAGTTCTAATATACTTATAAAACTTCTTTGGATTATTGCTGTCTATAATATTTTTTCATAGTTTCTCCTAGCATTGCAAATTTTTGTTTTCAATAGATTGGCAACATTCCTATGCGTAACAAAATCATTCTCCAAACGTGATCTTTGATACTTTTGCCAAAGGGCTTTCTTTCTCTTAATCAATCTGTGAATATCCCAATTAATCCAGGGTTTAGAAGGAAATGTAGTTATAAGTCTTGAGCTTGTATTCTTTTTTATGATGTTGCTACATTGTTCATGAAAAATATTCCAGTTTTCCTGTACATTTGGTAACGACAGGACGGAAGCCCAGTCAATCAGTGACACATCTTGATTAATACCCCTATAATCAATGAAATATCTTGATGAGTATAGTTTTTTTTGATCAGTAACAAGAATTAACTGCATTTGGAACTGAAGAATTGCATGATCGGATTTATTACACAGATATGTTACACTTGAAGTTTCCGCGGAAGCTATATGTGCTTTCTGTTGTTTTCCGGGTTCGACTCCGCGTTGAATAATTTTGGTTTTAAGAAAAACCATTATTTTGACGACGTTTCGGCAAGATCTCACTTGCCATTGTCAAGTCAGGTAGTTCCGCTTCTCGCTGCTGCTTGAAGTAAACAGTTTACTTCAGTTTACAAAATTATTCAACGCGGAGTCAAACCCGGAAAACAACAGAAAGCATATATATACAGTATGTCCCTGTAAGTTTTATCCATATGGAAAACTTTTTTATTATTAATTTTACGAAAAAAAAGTCATTCTTCATAAAAATCTCTGCATGGTCCAAAACCTAAGATTCAACCATCAGATATCAAATTTTATGAATATTATACGAGGTATGTCAAAAAGTTTGAATTTCACTCAAGAGTAAAGTAGCTTTATTTTTCACAATATTGAAAATTGCTATTATGAAAAGTTGTTTGGAATTAAAAACTATATTCTAATATGCAATTACATCCTTCTAACTGAAAATTTTTTTTTGAAAAATTATGGACAACTAACATTATTTTCAGTTATTTCAATTCTGATAACTCTTTTATTATTAATTTTACGAAAAAAGTGATTCTTAATGAAAAGTTCTGCATGGTCTGAAACCTAAAATAAAACCATCTTATGTCAAATTTTATCAATTTTATACAAGGTATGTCAAAAAATATGAATTTGGCTCAAGAGTAAAAAACCTTTATTTTTCACATTATCGAAAATTGTTATTATGAAAAGTTACTAAGAATTAATAACCATGTTTCAGGATGTAATTACATCCTTCTTATTGAAATATTTTGAACTATAAAGGTGTGTGTGTGGAAAGATAATGGCATGGAATCAAGTCCATTTGCCACAGAAAGTTGTAAAAGGAATTTTCTTATAGTATAACTACAGAGATGTGGGTTATGCCGTTTTAAATTTGTATTTTATTTTCTTTAATAAAATTTACTAAAAGTTCCAAGGTGTTTTTATTGGCAGCTAACAAAATGTGTGTGAGATTTAATGAAAGAAAATATTTCATTTCAATAAGTGTACGAATTAAATCATTGGATTTTTTTAAATGTTTTTTGCAACCGAAAAATATATGATTTAGATCTCCGTAAGAGTTCTGATCACAACTACACGCCGAGGACTGTATAATGCCCAGCTTAGCAAGGTGCGATGGAAATCGCCCATGATTTGTTTTAAGTCGAAAAACACTTGCCGAAAAGAATTTTGAAGTAGGGTAGTTGAAAATATATAGAGGTGGGGATGGTAGGGTAGGATGTATTTTAAAGTAGGTATTTTGTGAGTTTTCTACAGTATTTTCCCACTGTCGTTCCCATTTTAATCTTATTTTATTTTTTATCAAATGAAAGACGTCTGATAATGCATAAATATTACGAAGAACTCCGTTAAGTACTGCTTACTTAGCCAAACTATCTGCTTTTTCATTACCTACTATACCTGTATGACCTTTGACCCATACAAATGTTATATTTAAATCTGCTATCAAATTTTTTAAATTGCATAATATAGGACATTTCATTCTTTCAAATTTTATGCTTTTTATTGACTCCAATGCAGACTTAGAATCAGTTAGTATTACTCCATCTCGTAAATTATTTGATGTTAACCAAGTAATTCCCTTCCAAATTTCTATAAGTTCAGCAGTATATATGCTACATATTGATGGTAATTTAAACATAAATGATTGTTTTGTATTTTGGATAAAAACTCCACAACCAACTCCGTGTTTTGTTTTTGATCCATCTGTATATATAAATGGCTTATTGACTAATCCACCTAATATGGATTTTAGAAGGGTGTGATTTATATGATGGTATTCTGTATAATTGGGTATTATGACTCTGTGTGGTTTTATTAGTGATCTATAGGGTATGGTATACATAAACAATGTTTTATTTTTACCAAAAGAAATGTGATCAGCATTGGTCTCAACGAAAGCTTCTGCCAGTGGAGGAGAATTCTTTATTTTCCAAAAGCGGTTTGTTAAATCTTCTTTTGCAATATCACTTAATTTGTTGATCATGTTTGACTCTAAGGATTTTAGTTTTAAAAGATATTTTTGTGATAATAGCTGCCGACGCAAATCCAAAGGCAATTCATTACATTCTGCCAGTATTGCTTTCACCGGTGATGATATCATTCCACCTATGCAAGTTCTAAGACATTTATATTGAACTCTGTTTATTTTGTTTAGATTGGTGTTACAAGCAGATCCGTATAAACAACATCCATAGTCAATGATAGACCGCACATAGGCTCTATAAAACAATAAAGCTATACCAGTAGCTGCGCCCCAACTTCGATTTGTTACACATCTAAGCAAATTATAGCCTTTCTCACATTTGTTTATTAAGTGACGTATGTGACTCGACCATAGTAACTTGGTGTCAACAATGATACCTAAATACTTAAACTCTTTAACTACCGACAAGTTACGCCCACACAGAGTTAATCTCTCTGGTGCACGTAGTCTATGCCTGGTAAAAAACGTAATAGAGCATTTTTCTGTTGAAAGGGTCATACCAGTTTCTTCTGTCCATGTACTTACCTTATGCATAATATTATCAAGAACCTCAGTGCATGCTTCATAACTATTTTGGATGGTGTATATACAGATATCATCTGCATATTGTATGCAATTTACGGAATTATGAAATAGTGAATGAATATTGGAAGAATATATATTAAAGAGTATAGGACTAAGTACGGATCCCTGTGGCAACCCATGATAAACAACCCTTGGACCATGTAACACATTTCTATGGTCTCTAATATAGACATGTCTAGAAAAATATAGTTGCAATATATTTAGAGCAGTCGTTTCGCTAAGACCAATCTTAAGCATTTTCTGTTTAAGTATATTTATATTTACAGAGTCGTAAGCCCCTCTTATATCTAAGAATAAACAAGCTAGATACTTGTTGCCAGAAAAGGCAATCTGGATGTCATTTACTAAATGAGTTACTGCATCCAAAGTACCATATCCCCTTCTAAAACCGTATTGAGTATTAGGTAAGATATTGTTATACTCGATGTACCACTCCAGTCTTGTTTTTATCATTCTTTCGAACGTTTTAGTTATACATGACATTAAAGATATAGGGCGATAAGAGGAAGGCATATTTCTATCTTTAGTAGGTTTTAAAATTAAACAAATGGTAATTTGTTTGAGATGCTCAACATAGTTTGAATTCACCCACCAATCATTGTATATATTTAGTATAAAATTTTTAGCAACTTGGGGAAGATTTTTAATAATGTCATATGTAACATAATCATTACCCGGAGCAGTACATCTAGAGGTCTTAATTGAAGCTTCAAGTTCTGTTATATCAAAAGGTGCATCCATGTAGTGGCTGCCAATTTTCTCGTTCGGACCTTCAAGCATATTTGGCACAAAACTAGGTGCTACAATATCAAAAATTTGGTTTATTAGTTCTTCAGATAGAGGATGTTTTTTAAAAGGTGAGTTTTTGTTCGATATTTTTTTTATAAAACTCCAAATTTTTGATATTGGGGTATTTTTATTTAATTTGTTAATAAAATCTTTCCAGCATAGTTGTTGCTTTTGTTTAAAAAGTAATTTAGCTTTGGCCTGAATATGCTTAAACTTGAGGTAATTTTCATAATTCGTGGTAATATTATATTCATGGTATGCGTCTTTTCTATCATTAACAATTAAAGTGAATTCATTATCCCACCAAATAGGATTTGGAGGTTTTTTACTGTTACCTGAACGAGATTTCATTGACTTAGAAGCTGCATCATTTATTACTTTCATAAAAAAATCAAAGGAGTTATTATTACTGTTATTGTTATAGATTTGTGTTTCGATTAGGTTTTGAAAAAGCGTCCAGTCAGCTGAAGACTCAATCCATTTTCTAGAAGGTGTTTTGTTAGTGGGGATATATTCCCGAGATATAGTAATATGGATAGGGAGATGATCTGAGCCAAGTGTATAGAGATATATATTGGTAGAGCCCCAAAGACTGTGATGACAGTTAAAATCACCGCATATAATGACATCACCCTGTAGTTGTGAAAAAAGATTATTCCAGTCAGTCTTAGTTGCTTTTATGTTGGGAGCTTTATAAATGGAGGCTAAGGATATCTTAAGGTCATCGATATATGCTGCACATACTTCTATTTTGGAACTAAAGTTTTTACGAATTGAAATTTCATGATAGCATAGGGAATCTTTAATAAGTATGGCAGTGCCTCCGAATCCATCAGTTCGATCTACATGTAATATATTGTAAGTTGGTAAATGAAATATTTTCTTTTTAGATAACCAAGTTTCGTTAAGCATAATTAAATCAAATTTAACAGCGTGATCGTTTAGAAAATTAATAAGATTAGCTTTGTTTTTTGTAATGGAGTTACAGTTCCATTGCAATATATTTATCATCTACTTAATAATAATTTTCGTCACTATCACTATCATTGTATTGTATCGTATCTAAGACTGTTCTGAGTTCTGTCTGTGTTTCCTGGATAACTAGTGGATCTGGGTTTACTAAATTAAATTTTTTAAGCATATTTTCAAAAATAGAAGGAAGTTTCTGCAGTATCTGTGATTCTAATTTTTCTTTGTATGAATGGAAAGCTTCTCTATGTGGATTAGGAATGATAGGGTTTGAAGCGGTATTTTTAAGTTTAAATGAAGGGGGTTTATTAACTGAAAGAGGCGAACTTACTTTGCGCTTTTTCGGCTGTTGGTAATGAGGACGTGGTACCCAATTTCTATTACTCGTGGAGGGGGAATTGTTCATGTCAATATTACCATTCAGCTCAGGGAAATTGTTTAAATTATTTAAAATATCGAAATTATTATGTGTTACTATTTTAGCGTAAGACGGATTTCTTACAATAACTTCAGCTTCTTTAAATGATACATTTTTTTCAGACATGATCTTTTTAATTTTTAATTGTTCCTGGTATTTCGGGCAAATTTTTGATACGGACTGATGGTCATGCTTTTCACAGTATATGCAGTAGGTGTCAGAAGTGCAATCGGTATCATCATTTTCATCGTGGGTTTGACCACATTTTTTACATTTAGTTGTAGTGTTTTTACAGTATTTGGCTGTGTGGCCATATCGAAGGCACCTGAAACACTGAACTACGGGATATATGTAGGGCTCTACAGCAAATCTCACCAAATCAATTTTAACAAATTTTGGCAAACTATTTCCTAAAAACGTCAAGACGATCATTTGCCTAGGGACAAACTGTGTCTCATTATCAGAATCAACTATCCTACGTTTCATTCTTTTTACATCTACAACTTTATGTTCACTTTCGATATTCTCCATTATATACTTTTCGGACAAAAATGTGTCAATTTGTCTGATAATGGCCTTTTTATGGTTGAAAAAAATAGGTATATACGCGATCAAATTGTTATCTTTTATTAATTTATGTCCTATAATGGCATTAGCAATATTATAAGATTTAAAAATAATTTTTACTTTATTTCTCCCGACTAATTTTATGTCAATAACAGGTGTGTTAAAAGTAGTATTTTTAAATAAATAGTGCCCAACTTTAACAGCCGATAAATGACTTTTTTGATCAACCGGTTCAACGATAACATAGTACGGTCCGATGTCTGTCGAAATATATTTGTTGTCTAAATTATATATTTTATTATCAATTTCCATTTCGCCTTGTATATCTTTCTCATCTGGTGGGTCTTTTCCAGACGGGGGAGTACCCCCGTCGGAAGAGTTACTCATCATAATATTAAAAAACTTGTACTTACCTTAACTATGGGTTTATGAAATAACAAACCAAAATAAAATATCTACCTGCCTAAATTCGAGCAAAAAGTAATTAAGCGCGTGTAACAAAACCAACCTTACTCTTCGGAAGACACACTAATACTGGAACTATAAAGGTAGTTTACTTTTGATCTAAATTTATCTTTTTTGACACACGTCGTATAAAATTGACATAAGATGGTTGTATTTTAGGTTTTAGAGTATTTTAGACCATGCAGAACTTTTTATTATGAATCAATTTTTTCGTAAAATTAATATTAAAAGAGTTATTAGAATTAAAATTACTGAAAATAATGTTAGTTATCCATAATTTTTCAAATTTTTTTTTTCAATTAGAAGGATGTAATTGCATATTAGAATATAGTTTTTAATTCCAAACAACTTTTCATAATAGCAATTTTCAATATTGTGAAAAATAAAGCTACTTTACTCCTGAGTGAAATTCAAACTTTTTGACATACCTCGTATAATATTCATAAAATTTGATATCTGATGGTTGAATTATAGGTTCTGGACCATGCAGAGCTTTTTATGAAGAATAACTTTTTTTTTCGTAAAATTAATAATAAAATAGTTTTCCATATGGATACAACTTACAGGGACATACTGTATATAGGTGAGTCACCACTAACGGGACGGAAGATTACAGGGAAACGGTAAAAGATTTGAAAAAAATTTAAATTGAATAGTCTGTAAGTTGATAAAAGCTATATTTTAAAATTATTTTGAAATATACAGGGTGTCCCAATAAATGGCGGCGTATCAAAGTTATATTTTTTCTTATGGAACACCCTGTATTTTATTGCATTTTTAATTGTCCGCAAAAAAATAAGGTATAGTTCCATAAGGCTTCCCTATACCTATGTACAGAGTGTTCCGAGTTATGTTGACTTTTCTTAAAATGTAAAGTTATTTAAGAAATTATAAAAACATTACTTTTACATCTAAATAGTTGGATATTGGTTGAATGTATTTCATGATTAATTATTACACATTTATCTACAGGGTGTTCAAAATTTATAGTTTCATTAGTGGGTATTCAATGTGTCATATGATGCGTATTTTAAATAGAACACCATGTATATTAATAAATAATTATACTTATTAAATTTACCTCTTTCGAATGGTATATTGATGTCCTATACCTAGGTCTCATAGTTTTTGCGTAATTTACAATTATTTAAAGACAAAAATAAAACAGAAATAACATGTATACAAAGATCTCAAAAAGTAATAATACAGAAAATTCACATAAAAGAAAAAGAAATGAACTAAAAGAACTACTGTCTTAGAACCTATAAGGTTAGCACCACGGTGGGCTGCCGATTGTAACAAAAAGAAGTACTTCTGTTGGAGTGAATGTAAAGAGAGGGATAAACTCCAACAGAAGTAGAAAAAGAAAACAGGTAAGTAATTGTGACAGACGAAAAGAACCTCAGCTTTTACTTTTGGTTGAACATTCGGAGTGAGTAGCATGGGAAAAATTTAAGTTCAATTTCGAGGTTAACAATACCTCGTGACAGATAAAAATGTGAATTCCGAAATATGGATTACCAAACCCATTGAGGATTATTTCGGAGAAATAATTCTTCCAATGAGGTTTTCTGTATAAAATCATCGAGTCTCATGGTAACTTCAATTTTTATAATAATTTTTATAACAACCTGTTGTCACTCTGTTTCATGGTGACATATATAATTTTTTCAATTAAATCATACGTGTAAATTTATTCAGTGAATTTAGTAGAAATCTTTTAATTATTTCAAAATCTTTAAGTAATATTCCTTCAGAGAAAATCCTAACCTTAATTTTTAGCTATTTATCTGTATCTTTGATATCTGTATATTTCATTCCAACATCTAATAAATAGCTTATAATTATTTTAAAAGAATCAATATCTATTCTGTATTTAAAATCCTAAACTCACATGTCTGTAATTAGAAATTCTCACATAAATCCTTGTCAAGGTCAAGTAGTCCATTAATTAGAGGTCTCGTTTTGTGTGTAACTACTGGGTTTTTTACATTATTATCCATCCTAAAAACTTTGCTAATTTTTCTTCTTTCCTTTCTTTAATTTGTCGTACAGTGGGAAATTGAAATAAACGGGAATTATATTTTTTTGTAGCCACTCACGGGAAAACTTAAAAATATCTCACAACACAGAGAGCCAACCATAAGTCACTGGGAGTATGTCATTGGGAACAAGCTTTTGAAGTGTTCCAGCTCCATTTTCGTCTGGACACTTAGGCCTACAGGAGGCACGATTTGGCACCATCCTAATGCTCATTTCCGAGGATGCAGCAGCAGCCTCTTTAGGAGTTGTTCGGGTTTGTTTGGGAACAATCAAAGTGCTTTGAATAACTATTGGTTTTACATTTCAGACATTTGTTTTAATTCACTACGTTATTAATTTTTTTTTCAGATTTAGATTACCTTTGTTTTTTATATGACATATTTGTGTATTAATATTTGGTTCCCAAACTATTGTATCTATGGTAAGTTACTTGTGTGCACCAGGTAATCAGGCCTAGAAAATTAGGGTTTTATACTTTACTATTGGTTTGATATTTATTTTGTAATATTACTTGCTTGTCTCCCAAATATTTTATTGTTATTCACTTTATTCCATTTGTTCGGTTAATTTAGGTCATCGTTTCGGTATTTATGCTAATTCATTTCTATAACTTTTAGTCATTAATTTTGCTTAATTCATCATTGCATTTTCTCTTCGGCAGGATTGTGCCTATTTATTGTAAATAAAAAAGTCTGCAAATAATCTGTTAATGCTAGCCAGTGAATGCGTGGGTTCGAAATTTGGCAACTGATCACTGCTATCCGATTTCGTAACCTATGTTTTCATAGCAGAGTCCGCAGATGTCTATTCGTCATCACCTTGTGTATTCAGTCCAATTATTCCAGTTACCTTTTAAAGGTTGATAGGGAAGTTTATTTAGTTTATATTTTATCTCTTACTTCATAGTATGTTGAACTTTGACCGTTGATGGATTAATATCCTAGTGTACACTTATTTATCGATCAATGCTTTGTCTATCCCTATACATAGTAGGTTCGTTAATTCAGTGTTTGAAGTGTTTGAACAAATGAATTGTTTATCGTTAGTATAGTATAAGAGCTGTGAGACATTTTTGAGTAGGTATTTTAGGCAACCTGACAATTTTTCAGGTGACTCTTCTCTGATAGCCTAATACAAAAATGCCGGTCTGGCTGGAGGGTAGCTGTTATTTTCCCCAAAAATCCCCCCAAAGTTAAAAAAGGGTAAAAATTGTTATTACACAAAATATCAATGATAGGACTTGAACGTAAATTTAAATATTCAAATATAAAGAAAATAAACAGGCCAGGCGATTTGAGGGCGATTTTAACTCTGCAAGATACTTGCATGGGCGCCCCAGGATTATTTTCAGGGGTGCATCTGAACTTTAGAAGATTTCATCTGAATCTGTACATGCTATTAATATAGTCCAGAAAGCCACTGCGCATCCGCTAGGAAAAATATTCTAATTCGGATTTTTTACACAATCTTACTCAAAAAGGACCCCTTTTAACAAATTTGCATGTTGCCAGGACCAAAAGTTGGTCAAAAATTTTTTAAACGTTTTTTTTTTGTTTTTTTCCTAAAATTATTTTTTTTTGCATCGAACAAAATTTTTTTACGTTTTTTGGCTCATTCCAAACAGAAAAGGTATTTAGTGACTTTTCTCTAAAGTTGATAGTTTTTGACATATAAGCGATAAAAACTGAAAAATTTCGAAATCGGCCATTTTTAACCCTCAAAAACTATGTGAAAAACTGAAAACTTGAATGTTGCCAAGGTAGATAGATATTCTTTAAACATCGATTGATGAAATCCCGAAGAGTTTTTTGCAATACAATCTCAAAAACCCCTTTGTTTTTTAATTGCCAATCAAGCGTGCGCGACACTATTTTCCACCGTTGCATGTGTATGCAGTATGGTGCAAATGAAAGGAATAAACTCGTTATTTCGTAAACCGGCGACTTTAAGGAAAAATCCCGAAACAGGTCGATTTTTATTTTTAAGTTATGATATTGTGGCATATATGGTATACTAGTGACGTCATCCATCTGGGCGTGATGACGTAATCGATGATATTTTTAAATAAGAATAGGGGTCGTGTGCTAGCTCATTTGAAAGGTTCTTCAACTCTCTATTCAGTAATATAAACATTTACATAATTATTTATACAGGGTGTCCAATAATTTAATTTTTTTGTCAATTTGCCAAATGATTTAAGTTAATAAAAAATTTTTGGACACCCTGTATAAATAATTATGTACATGTTTATATTACTGAATAGAGAATTGAAGAACCTTTCAAATGAGCCAGCACACGACTCGTATTCTCGTTTAAAAAAATCATTGATTGCGTCATCACACCCAGATGGATGACGTCACTAGTATACTAATATGCCACAATATCATAACTTAAAAATAAAAACCGACTTGCTTTGGGATTTTTCCTTAAAGTCACCGGTTTACGAAATAACGAATTTATTCCTTTCATTTGCACCATACTG
The DNA here is from genome assembly GCF_917563875.1 of Diabrotica virgifera virgifera. NCBI lineage: Eukaryota > Metazoa > Arthropoda > Insecta > Coleoptera > Chrysomelidae > Diabrotica > Diabrotica virgifera. Next base: position 117,022,774 of record NC_065448.1, read on the forward strand.
TATACACATGCAACGGTGGAAAATAGTGTCGCGCACGCTTGATTGGCAATTAAAGAACAAAGGTGTTTTTAATATGGTATTGCAAAAAACTCTTCGGGATTTCATCAATTGATGTTTAAATAATATCTACCTACCTTGGCCACATTCAAATTTTCAGTTTTTCACATAGTTTTTGAGGGTTAAAAATGGCCGATTTTGCAATTTTTCAATTTTTAATCGCTTATATGTCAAAAACTATCAACTTTAGAGAAAAGTCACTAAAAACCATTTCTGTTTGTAATGATCCAAAAAACCTAAAAAAAAATTATTCCATGCAAAAAAAATAATTTTAGGAAAAAAACAAAAAAAAAAACGTTTAAAAAATTTTCGACCAACTTTTGGTCCTGGCAACATGCAAATTTGTTAAAAGGGGTCCTTTTCGAGTGAGATTGTGCAAAAAATACGAATTAGAATATTTTTCCTAGCGGATGCGCAGTGGCTTTCTGGACTATAACGAGTATAAAATATACAAATATACATGTATAGATATGTACATTCCTTCCGGATAGAGAGGTGCAATTGTTATTTTGACAGGATATTTTTTAATTTTAAAAATAAATATTCTACAAAAGACAGGTTTTTTCTGGTGAAAGTTTCCAATTGCCATGTGATCAAACAAATTACTTGTGCATATAAATGAAAACCGCTATAAGTAAGCAGCAGTGTGAGAAAGAGCGTATACCGATAGCTATTTGAGTTCTCTGTTATAGTTGAGTGAGTCCGTTCGCTCGAGAAAATCACGTGACCTGGCGATATCCATGTTGTTGTGGCTCGAAACGTTAGAGTTATTATTATATATATTATAGTTTTTAAGTAATTTTCTTAATTAAAGGAAAATATTACATACTATACAATAGATTTTGCAAATATGATAGAAAAAGACAAATTTATTATTATAAATTTATAGGTAGAAAATATAAAACTATAAACTAAATTAATTCGGTGTCCGAATCTTGTAGTTCTTCTTCAAACTCCTCATCTGAGCCTAAATGTTCATTCTGTTCTTCTTCGTCAGACTCCCCTCGAGACTCCGATTCCTCTTCTACATGATCTGTAAATAGTTGTAATATGTATTTAGAATTAATTAAAAAATCCGGTTCCACCGGAAAAGAGAGCAGCTGCACGAGTAGGTACTATAATTAAAAAGGAAAAGGTAAGACATTTACAGGACTGGAAAAGCTGGTCATAAAGAATAGTCGCTCTTGAGATGAAAGATGAACAGGGAGAGCCACAGACAATAATTACGGCATATGGACCCGATGAAAATGAGAAAAAAGAAATTAAAGACAAATTCTGGACAGACCTAAATATAGCAATAGAAAACAGTAAAGGGCGGATATACGTCATTGGAGACTTCAACGGAAGAGTAGAAATCAAAGATAAGACAGTAACGGATGTAATTGGAAGGTATGGTGAAGAAGTGAGAAATGATAATGGAAAACGGTTAATAGAATTCTGCGTACTAAATAATTTAATAGTAACAAATACACACTACCAATACAAAGATATTCATTAATTTACTAGGCAAGGACCAAGAGAATCAGAAAAATCGATAATTAATTACATACTAATATAACGCGACAATCGAAAGGTAATTCAAGACGTTTGAGTCAGAAGAGGGCCAGAAATAAATAGTGACCATTATTTGTTGGAAGCTAGAATAAAAACAAAAACCCCCGGAACATACAAAAGAAAACAAAAGAAAAATTGAATACGAATCAATCAGAACTTATAAGCTCAGAAACAAAGAGATTGCCCTAAGATACAAACAAATTGTTGATTTAGAAATAGCAGCTCTGGAAAATGCAAATGATGAGTAACAACCTAAAACAAAAATGGCAATCATTTAAAAATATATTATTGGAAGCGGCGAAAAAAGTATGTGGCATTTGTAAAAGGAATGACAAGGTGAAACAAACAAACTGGTGGAATGCTGAAATAAAACAACAAGTGAAAACTAAGAAAAAACTTTGGAATAATTATTTAGGAAACAAAACAGAAAACAATTACAACAAATACAAAGAGGAAAGAATTGCAGTAAGAAATATTATAAAAATGGAAAAAGGAAAAGAGTTGGCATCAATTTGGCAACGGCTGGAACACAATAGCAAAGAAAATCAAAAACTTTTTTATAGAACATTAAAATTCCTGAGAACAGACAAGCCAAGTAAGGATATCAGAATTAAAAACAAAGAAGGAAAAATAATCACAGAAGAAGAAGAAATTATTGAAAGAGGCGGCAACACTTCCAAGAATTATTAACTACCACAAAAGTGGATAGGAATAAAGAAAACAGTAACGCGACAGGTAGTGAAGAAGAGAGAACAACGAGATAAAAATCGAAGATACAATAGAAACAATAGGCAAACTTAAAAACGGAAATGCACCCGGACACGACCGTATACCACCAAATGCTGAAGTACATGGGAATGAAAGGTGTACAAAAATTAGCCGAAATATTCAAAGAAGCAAGCAAACAAGAAACAATACCGAAGGACTTGGAGATAGGAGTAATATTGCCGATATATAAGAAAGAACACCCCAAAGATTGTAACAACTATCGAGGAATTACACTGTTATGTTCTTCACTCAAAGTCTATGAAACCGTACTAGAAAAAAAGCTGAGAAATATTACAGAAACTACTTTAAATGAAGCACAGAGCGGCTTTAGAAAGGGACGTGGAGTACAAGACCATATTTTCACGGTAAAAAAAATAATAGAAAAAACGTAACTGTCTAAAAAGAAAGCATATATGGCCTTCATAGACCTGGAAAAGGCACTCGACAGAGTGAAACGACAAACTGTGTGGGACAGCTTGATAAGAAGAGGGGTTGACGATAAACTAGTTGAAATCATTAAAAGTCTTTATAAGAGAAATAGGAACTATATAATACATAAAAAAAACATGAAACCAACAGAATTCGAAACAACTGAAGGACTTAGGCAAGGAGGTGTCATGAGCCCAACTCTCTTCAATATCTTTATGGACGAAATCATGAAAGAGTGCACACCGCAACTAAAGAAATTGCATGTAGGGTACAGGAATTTCCAAAGAGTAACCATGTGCATTCACAAACAATTTATAATATCTAAGCAACAAATTCGTTAATCCGGCCTTACAATTTTTTTATGTTTGCAATTGAAAGATCTTAATTTTAAAGATTTAAAAAATAAAAAATAAATTATTTGTACAATAACTAACGCAATTGTAAAAAACGGCCATTTTGGACCTTTCGCAGGCTGTTTTGCAATAACCAATAAACGAAACTAAACTTACCATAGCCCAAATTGTAGGTTCTTTAATTCACTACAACTTTCTATTAAAAAGTTTTTCTCTAGAATCAATATCCTAAGCTGCAAAATAAAAAATCTTTAAAAATTGCAAATTTAACAAATGAAAATCGCAATAAAAAAAAGCTCACAATATTTTTGCTCACATTTTAGTAGAAGCTATTCCTGGCATCGTCCTTTACCACACCTGATAGGTTTCAAAAATTCCTGAATTATATCCTGAAATCGACCTATTTTTCACCCACAGCCTGGAGTACTATAATTATTTTAAAATAATTAATATCTATTATGTATTTAAAATCCTAAACCCACATGTCTGTAATTAGAAATTCTCACATAAATCCTTGTCAAGGTCAAGTAGTCCATTAATTAGAGGTCTCTTTTTGTGTGTAACTACTGGGTTTTTTACATTACTATCTGTCTTAAAAACTTTCCTAATTTTTCTTCTTTCCTTTCTTTAATTTGTCGTACAGTGGGAAATTAAAATAAACGGCAATTATGTTTTTTTTAAGCCACTCACGGGAAAACTTAAAAATATCCCAACACCGAGAGCCAACAATAAGTTACTCGGAGTATGTCATTGGGAAAAAGCTTTTGAAGTGTTCCAGCTCCATTTTCGTCTGGACACTTGGGCCTACAGGAGGCATGATTTGGCACCATCCTCGTGCTCATTTCCGAGGATGCAGCAGCAACCTCTTTAGGAGTCGTTCGGGTTTGTTTGGGAACAATCAGTGGGCTTTGAATAACTATTGGTTTTACATTTCAGATATTTGGTTTAATGCACTACGTTATTATTTTTTTTTTCAGATTTAGTTTACCTTTGTTTTTTTATATGATATATTTGTATATTAATATTTGGTTCCCAAACTATTGTATCTATGGTAAGTTACTTGTGTGCACCAGGTAATCAAGCCTAGAAAATTAGGGTTTTATACTTTACTATTGGTTTGATATTTATTTTGTAATATTACTTGCTTGTTTCCCAAATATTTTATTGTTATTCACTTTATTCCATTTGTTCGGTTAATTTAGGTCATCGTTTCGGTATTTATCTTAATTCATTTCTATAAGTTTTAGTCATTAATTTTGCTTAATTCATCATTGTATTTTCTCTTCGGCAGGCTTGTGTCTATTTATTTATAATAGTCATATTTTTCGGGTTTTTATTTAGTTGAACGTAGCAACCATTTGGTAGAAATCTCATGTGAGTTGTACACCCTATATGTAAGTAAGAGGTATGCAATTTTGTAACAGGTAACCTTATTGTAGTTATCTCAAATATAACTTTTGTATAACTTATGTCATTTTAGAGTCACATGATATGCTCTTTGTGTAACTCAGAGATTGTCAGAAATCTAGTAGGTATTTTTAATAAATATTTACTCTTTTTTTTTGCATATCATTTATTTTTATTATTCCTTTATGTTCATTATTACTGATTTAATATATTTAATATTTGACAGCAGTGTAAGATACCTGGAATAGTGATCGAAGATCATTTTCTTGGCGCCCATGAAAAGCGCTGAAAATTTTGAAATAATTAAAAGATATCTACTAAATTCACTAAATAAATTTACACATATGATTTAATTGGAAAAATTATATATGTCACCATGAAACAGAGTGACAACAGGTTGTTATAAAAATTAATATAAATATTGTAGTTACCATGAGACTCGATGATTTTATGCAGAAAACCTCATTGGAAGAATTATTTCTCCCAAATAATCCTCAATGGGTTTGGTGATCCATATTTCGGAATTCACATTTTTATCTGCCACGAGGTATCGTTAACCTCGAAACTGGACTTAAATTTTTCTCATGCCACTCACTCTGAATCTTCAACCAAAAGTGAAAGCTGAGGTTCTTTTCGTCTGTCACAAGGACGACCTCAGAACACGAACGACTATTGCTCGATAGGTGGCGTATATAGTACGTTCCATCACCGAAGTATGACGTCACGTAAGTAGTCCTTTACGAGAAAATTAGAGAATTTAAATGAGATTAGGGGAAAATAATTATAAAAATAATTAAAGAGCTAATTTCGTAACGTGAACCATTACAAACTCTACCGACAAACAAAGACAGAAGATTCTTCAGATAATTTTAAGACAATTTAACCAAATTCACTTAGTTCGAAAATGCTTCCTAGGGGAGCTAGAGCTCTTTGAAAATGGCGTCTTGTAATGAGTTTTTCTTAAATACCTCCAGAACTCTTCCATTTAGGAAAACAAAAATTGGTACGCGTATTTATTTTCCAGAGATAAATCTATTCCATCCATTGCAAGTTTTGTGTACCGATCATAGGCGTCCGTTTTGGGTAGGGCAGCGGTTATTTTATCGCATAACTTTTTTGTCTTTAATTTTTAAGCATTTTTGACTCTGAATTATTAAATTGTGAGGTATTCTAGTACTAAAGGGTACTCTTGCTTTAAGTCGATAGAATACACCGTTTTCTAAAAAAAATCGATTTTAAAATTTTTCGTTCTTTGAATCTCAAAAAAAATCAAACAAAACCTATTTATAGAAAGACGAAAACTGGTACATTTATTTATATTTCAGAGATGAATCGATTTCATTAATTGCGAATTTCTAGTACCGGTCATAGGCGTCCGTTTTGGGTAGGTAAACAGTTATTTTATAGCATAATTTTTTTTGTCTTTAATTTTAAAGCATTTTTGACACTAGATTATTAAATTATGAGGTATTCGAGCACTAAAAGTTACTCTTGCTTTAAGTTAGTAAAATACATCGCTTTTTTTTTGAAAAATTTTTTCAATTTTTTTTTAAATTCCTAAAACGAAAAACTTTCAAATAGATTTTTCTAGAAAACGGTGTGTCCTACCGACTTAAAACAAGAGTACCTTTCAGTACTAGAATACCTCACAATTTAATAATCCAGTGTCAAAAATGCTTAAAAGGTAAAGACCAAAAAGTTATGCGATAAAATATCTTTTGCCCTACCCAAAACGGACGCTTATGACCGGTACTAGAAATTCACAACAGATGGAATCGATTCATTTCAGGAACGTAAATATGTATACCAATTTTCGCTTTTCTAAATAGAAGCGTTCTGGAGGTATTTAAGAAAAACTAATTACAAGACGCCATTTTCAAAGAGTTCTAGCTCCCTTAGGAAGCATTTTCGGACTAGGTGAATTGGGTTAAATTGTCTTAAAATTATCTGAGAAATCTCCTGTCTTCGTATGTCGGTAGAGTTTCTGGACACCCTGTATATATGTAAAGAGAAATCCCGACATACAATATCTGCTGTCGAGATTCTCTTTAATTTACGTTTGAAGCAAGTAGCTGAGACACTAGCCAAGTAGCAAGATAAAGTGAAGTGACAGTGGCAAAATGTCATGAATAAACTTTGTTAAAATTATTTAATGTCATAGATGATTAAGAATTTTTTAACGTAGAATAATTAGCTTAAATTGTTGTTTCTTTGTATTTTCAGGTAGTATAATTTTAAGTTTGTAAATATTGTAAAATTAATAAACTTTGTATTTTCAGAGCAACATCAATTTAGTTTAAAAAAAAAGTCAAAAGTCCCAAGTCCCAGTCTATAGTGGTGTAAAAAGTAACATATTACAAAACAACAATTTTGCTTAAGTACACTCAAAAATGGAAAAATTAAGGTTTGACTTTAAAATGGTAGGAGCACAAGATGGAAAAACAAATATGATGTGTATAACTTTAATTGGCACACCAGATGGAAAAACCTTTTTATTACCAGATGAGTTTCAGCCAGCGAATTTGCACAAAGAAGTGTGCAAAACACAGGTATATGCAAGAATAAAAAACTCCATAAAGAAAAGAAATAAATCTAGAAAAGTGTGGATAACCTTAACCGAAGAATTATCAAAAATTTATCTAGATGAAGATGAAAATTTATATTTTGAGAATCAATATTTAGAAGAACTGACAGAGAGTGATAGTGAACCCACATCAGATGTTCAAGTTGACACAATACAAAAACTATTGGAAAAACTGATGGAAAATAAAGCACAAACATCTGAAATTCAGAATTTAAGCAAGATAGCAAAAGATTTTATGATTGAAAAATTTGATGGAAAAAATATAAACGCAAACCAATGGCTATCTGAATTTGAAAGAGAATGCGAACGTTGTTTAATACTAGAAGAAAAGAAAAAGATTGAAATTTTAAAATTTTTCCTTGAAAAGGCAAGTATAGACTGGTACAGCTGTATGATACTAAAATTTACAGTAGAATCAGATTGGGAAGACTGGAAAAATAATTTTTGTGAAACTTTTGGAAGTAAAGGGTGATCTCAAATCCGATATGCTCACACATTTAAATACCAGACTGGTTCCTTATTAGAATATGCAATAAAAAAGGAAAAGCTACTACTGCAGGTGAGTAAATCCATTGACACAAGCACATTAATAGATTTAATAGCCATTGGCCTACCAAATAATGTTGCAGATAAAATTGATAGAGAAATATTACAAGGTACCCAAGATTTGTACAATGAGATGTAAACTTGAACACCTTGCAACTAGAAGTCTAATGAAAAAGGAAAAATATGCAGAAAATAAATTCAAAAAATCAGAGGAAAAAACTCCTTGTAAAATATGTGAAAATGCAAATAGAGGAAAACGGTTCCATTCTGAGGAGAATTGCTGGTTTAAAGAAAAAAAAGATAAAGCTGGTCAAGTGAGGACAATAAATAACAATGCAATGTTAGAAGTGGAATTGAGCAACGAGAATCCAAAAAACTTACAATAATACCATTAATTGTGTTCAACGTAAAAATAAACAACATACTGAATGTGAATGCACTGTATGATCCAGGATCCAATGTGTCACTGATAAATTCAAAAATATTGAAAATAAAACAGAAGGAATGGAATAATAAACATTCAGTTAATCTAAACACAATTAATGGTAGTTCAAAAACAAAAGGTATGGTTACATTAAAATTAAAAATTTTAGACGTTGAAAAAGAAATGAATGTTTTTGTTATAGAAAATGAAGAATTTAAGTATGATTTTTTAGCTGGTTTGGACTGTTGTTTAAAATTTAATATAAGTCACAATGAGAGACTAGAGATTATACATAACAATGATAGAAATATAGAATCACCAGAAAAAGGTAAATATGTCAAAATTCCTGATGTACTAGGTGACATAAACAAAAAAGAATATAAAATTAATTTCAATGAAAATTTAAATATTGATCAATTTGAATTAGAAAAAAATCATCTGGATTTAGATAAACAAGTTAAAATTGAAGAAATAATTGATAAATATGCAACGGTATTTGCCAAGGATAAATATGATGTTGGTACAGTTAAAGATTATGAAGCCCACATTGATCTAATGGTAGAAAAATACTGTTACAAACGCCCCTACAGATGCACAATGGAGGACAGAAAAGAGATAGAAAATCAAGTAGCAAAATTATTGGAAAAGGGTTTAATTGAAGAATCATATAGTCCTTTTGCTGCTCCTGTTACATTGGCATATAAAAAAGAAGAGGGGAAAAAATCAAGACTGTGTATAGACTTTAGAGAACTTAACAAAATAGTCACACCTCAATCACAGCCTTTTCCATTGATAGAAGATTTAATAATAAAAACAGTAAACTGTAATTACTTTACAACATTAGATATTAACTCTGCATTCTGGTCAATTCCAATGAAAATTGAAGATAAACATAAAACAGCATTTGTAACACAAGAGGGACACTTCCAATGGACCTGTCTACCATTTGGATTGAAGACATCACCAGCCATTTTCCAAAGAATACTGAGTAACATAATAAGAAAATATACAATGTCAGATTTTGCAATAAACTTTATTGATGATATTATAATATTCTCAAAGACATTTACAGATCACATTTCACATATATCTACATTATTGGAAACAATTATGAAAGAAGGGTTTAAACTAAAATTCTCAAAATGCTCATTTGCGAAAAATAGTGCAAAATATTTGGGTCATATAATCGAAAAGAATTCGGTGAGACCATTAAAAGATTACCTGACCGCTGTAAAAGATTTTCCAGTTACGGAAAAGAGAAAAAATATCCGTCAATTTTTGGGAAAAATAAATTTTCATCAAAAATTTATACCACACAGAGCAGTTATACTTGAACCGCTATATAACCTATTAAGGAAAGATGTTAAGTTCATCTGGACAAAAGAATGTCAAGAAGCCTTCGATAAGATAAACAATTGGTTGTGTTCACAACCAATTCTGAAGATATTTGACCCAAACGTCCCAATTAAAATCTACACAGATGCATGCATGATTGGTGTGGGAGCTGTGCTAAAACAGGACGATGAAAATGGTAATAGTAGACCAGTGGCATATTTTTCAAAAAAATTAACAGAAGCACAAAAGAAGAAAAAAGCAATCTATCTAGAATGCTTAGCCATAAAAGAAGCTGTAAAATATTGGCAACATTGGCTAATGGGCAAAGAATTTAAGGTATATTCTGACCATAAACCCTTAGAAAATATGAATTTTAAAGCTAGAACTGATGAAGAATTAGGTGATTTGGCTTACTACTTATCACAGTACAACTTTAGGGTTAAATATAATCCAGGGGCAACAAACCAAGACGCGGACTGTCTGAGCAGAAATCCAGTATTAGAACCAGAGGAAAATTTGGACGATTTTCTTCAGTTTGTAAACCACTATTATAGTGATTTACAAATGAGTGAATCCATAAGAAAGATTAACTTAATAGATATCGCAGAGATACAACAAGATCAAAGAGATTTACACAATAGTAATTTGACATTTAAGAATGGAATATATTATAGAAAAATAAGAAAAAGAGACAAAATTTTAATATCAGAAAATTTTAGTATAGATCTAATAAAAAGGACACATTACACCTACTGCCATTTAGGACAAACACAGATGATAAACAAGATAACTCCATTTTATACAGCAAAAAACTTGTTAAAAAATATAAGAAAAATATGCAATAACTGTGAAATTTGTTTGAAAAATAAAACAAGAAGAAAACCCAAATATGGATGGATGTCACATTTAGGTCCAGCAAAACGACCATTTGAAATAGACTCTATAGACACTGTTGGAGGATTTGGTGGATGTCGGTCAACAAAGAAGTACCTCCATATATTAATTGACCATTTTACAAGGTACGTTTATATTTTAACATCACAGAATCAAAGTGCAACGGACTTTATAAAATTGACAAAAATGGTAACAAACAATTACCAAGTCGACATTGTGTTAGCAGATCAATACCCTGGAATAAACTCGAAAGAATACAAACAATTTCTTAAGAATAATAATACAAAACTAGTATTCATTGCTGTTGATGCACCATTTTCCAATGGGCTGAATGAAAGAGTAAACCAAACGCTCGTAAATAAAATAAAATGTAAAATAAATGAAACAAAAAACAAAGTTGCATGGTCAACAGTTGCACAAAAATGTGTAGCAGCCTACAATAAAACAGAGCATACGATAACAAGGTTTACTCCAAAATATCTAGTAGAAGGTGAAAACAAAAACATACTACCTGATGAAATAAGACCTACAGTCACACAAGAAAAATTAAGTAAAGATAGAAAATTAGCATTGAAATATACATTAAAATCACATGAATGCAACAAAAGAAGATTTGATGCACATCGAAAAGACCTACAACTAAATGTTGGAGACCAAGTATACGTGGAAAATGGTAATAAATTAAACAGAGCAAAGCTAAACGAATTGCGAACTGGACCGTACACAATTAAGAAGAAATGGTCGAATTCTATCTACGAATTGGACACTGGACACAGTAAAGAAGAGTCAAACCTGTTCCACATTACAAAACTAACAGCCTTGTTTGAAGAATCCAAAAATGAACACACAAATACCTGCCTAGTTCTCACCTGAAGGGGGGAGATGTAAAGAGAAATCCCGACATACAATATCTGCTGTCGAGATTCTCTTTAATTCAAGTTTGAAGCAAATAGCTGAGACACTAGCCAAGTAGCAAGATAAAGTGAAGTGACAGTGGCAAAATGTCATGAATAAACTTTGTTAAAATTATTTAATGTCATAAATGATTAAGAATTTTTTAACGTAGAATAATTAGCTTAAATTGTTGTTTCTTTGTATTTTCAGGTAGTATAATTTTAAGTTTGTAAATATTGTAAAATTAATAAACTTTGTATTTTCAGAGCAACATCAATTTAGTTTAAAAAAAGTCAAAAGTCCCAAGTCCCAGTCTATAGTGGTGTAAAAAGTAACATATTACATATATAACAAATAGAGAGAACTAATGAATGTGAAGGAGGCATTAAATGATTAAATAGAAAAACGAAACTTACTCTGGTATGGACATTTTTTTTATCATTTTATTAGGTGCAAATTTACAATCTAATATAATTACAACACAGAGTATTTAGCAAATAGTAGCAAAGTCTTGAATCCTGGCATGCTTTGGGCACCATCCATCGATGGTTCTCCAATACACCTAATCAGTTAGGTCCTCTGGCCATGTCTTTTTCAGTCTTCTTCCCACAAGTGGCGGCTGGTAGAGTTGTTTTGAAAGACTTTCATGGGCGGAATTTCTTTCCTGGGTTTTGTTTGCCTGTAGTTTAATAACATCTTCGATGAATGAAAAAAATCATAGAAAGCTAAAACGTACTGTGTAGAACGTTTTTAAAATAGCTAATAGTTATTTGCTATTTTTCCAGGAAAATAATTATTTTTGTATTGTTTAATTGGCATCAATCTAATCGTCTAATTACAGTGGTAATAATAGTGCAAAATTTAAATCTGTGCAACATAAATTAAGCGAGTAATTAGAAGATATTTGGAAGTTGTTCTGCCGAATAAACAGGTTAGTCATTAATTATTGTTTATCGTTACCAAGGTCAAATAGTTTTAAATATGAGTGATTGCCAAAACTGCCGATCAGCTCTAGGATCAACGCCGACAACGATATGTGATGGATGTCGATCCATTGTCCATTTGAAGTGTGTTGAAATGCAGTCCGCCGAAGACGTTGGAATGACTAGAAATAAATCACGAAACGTTAAGATTCTTTGTACATAATAATTGTTCAGGAAATATTGGTACTCTCGATCAATTAAAATCTTTTTTTGAGGGCTTTAAAAATGAGTTTTAAACTAAAATGTCAGAATTAAATAAAAAGTTTGATGATCTAAGCACACAAATTACAAACCAAAAGATCTCACCACAAACTTTTGAAGAAGTTGTTTCGGAGGCGACCGAGACGATGGTGCGAGCTCAGAATATAATTATTGTTGGTGCTCCAGAAAGTACAGGCGCTATCGATGAACGTGAAAAACAAGATGAAGAATTAGCGTCCGATATTTTGGGGGTAGTGTGTGGGAATTCAACCCCACATATTCCTGTTAGAATAACCAGAATTGGCAAACCTTCACCCAATAGACCAAACTTAATGAAACTTTCATGTAACAATCCATCAATTGCAAAAGATATTCTTAGACGTAAGAACTCATTAACGTGAACCCGTTTTGATAAATTTATTATTAGAGACGATACAACACCTAAGCAAATGGAGTATTTCGATCAGTTGAGAAAGGAGCTAAATTATCGAAAGGCTAAAGGCGAGACTGATATTACTATTAAGTTTATCAGAGGAACCCTTTCTATTGTACCATCAAAAAACTGAAACAGTCAAATTTTCTTAATTGCTCTATATCTTATAATAATATTGATCCTTTAATGGCAAAACTCAATGAATTTGTTCCTTATATGGATTTAGAGAAGCCTACTATTATGTTTATAACAGAATTCTGGCTCAAACCACATATACCTAATTCTATCATAAATGTACAAGATTATACTATATTCCGCAACGAACGGCTTTTGACTGGAGGTGGAGTATGCATTTATGTGTTAGATTCTGTTTTTTCTCAATTTACAATAACTGTTTTACCGTTCAATATTCCTGGCTTCGAGGCAATGTGTCTTCTCTTTCATAATAAACACTTATCTTTTCGATTTGCTGTGTTTACAGACCGCCTGATACTGCTTATAATAATTATGTTCAACTTACTAATTTTTTATCCGTTCTAGTTTCAACTTACAAAAACCTAATTATTGCCGGTGACTTCAATCATAGAGATTTAAAATGGCCACATCCTGTACCTGAAAATGATTCATCTAGACTTCTTCTTGAATTTGTACAAGATTCACATCCCCAACAAATCGTTACTGAACCAACTCGTTTCCGTTCTGGGCAGCAACCCTTCACCTTGGATTTAATTATTACTTCTGATAATGATTTAATAAACAATCTAGAATACTATCCCCCTTTTGCTAAACCCGATCATGCAATTCTTCAGTTTAAAATGCAGTTAATACTTGTTACTGATTAAAAAAACTAACTATACTCATCAAGATATTTCATTGATTATAGAAATATTAATCATGATGTGTCACTGGTTGACTGGGCTTCCGTTCTATCGTTACCAAATTTACAGGGAAAACTGGAATATTTGTCATGAACAATATAACAACATCATAAAAAAGAATACAAGCTCAAGACTTATAATTACATTTCCTTCTAAACCCTGGATTAATTGGGATATTCAAAGATTAATTAAGAGAAAAAAGGCTCTATGGCAAAAGTATCACAGATCACGTTTGGAGAATGATTTTGTTACGCATAGGAATGTTACCAATCTATGAAAAACAAAAATTTGCAATGCTAGGAGAGACTATGAAAAAAATATTATAGACAGCAGTAACCCAAAGAAGTTTTATAAGTATATTAGAACTACCATAAACACAAAAGTTTCTGTTCCTCAATTAAAAGCAGACTCAGGTGATATTACAAATGATGATTTGAAAGTGGCTACAACTTTTGCTGATAGCTTTTACGGATCTTTTACTTTAGAACCAAATGGCCCGCTCCCAGACTTGCATTATGAACCCTTAAATCATAGTTCTATTACCTCAGTAGAATTTTCTCCTGATGATAATTTTAAAAAACTTAAAGAACTTGACACCAACAAATCTCCAGGAGCAGATAATCTTTCTCCTACTTTCTTGAAATCATGTGCAAATGCTCTAAAATATCCACTCCATTTGCTTACGGAACAATCATTACACTCTGCTCCTCTGCCACTTATTTGGAAAGAAGCACGGGTGAAACCAATTTTTAAAAAATGAGATAAACTCAACCCCAAAAATTATAGGCCTGTTAGTCTCACTCCAGTTATATCCAAATTTATGGAATCAATTATTGGGGATAATTTACACATATTTTTGAACTAGCACCAAATAATCCCGAACGAACAACATGGCTTTACCAGTGGAAGATTGGTTGTAACCAACTTATTGTGTTGCCTAAATGACTGGACTACCGAAATAGATATGGGACAGGATATTGATATTATCTACTTAGATTTTAGCAAGGCTTTCGATAAAGTTCTAAGAGAAAGGCTTTTGAAAAAATTAAACAGGATTGGAATTCGTGGGCAAGTGTTAAACTGGATTTCAGCCTTCTTAAGTGAAAGAAAATTTTCAGTAAGAATACAGTCTTCAAGTAGCCCCCTATATGACGTAATAAGTGGAGTCCCACAAGGATCTGTTTTAGGGCCACTACTGTTTAATATATTTACATCGGAACCAAAATACATCATTACATCAAAGTTCTCGGTTTATGCGGATGACAAAAAGCTGTACAACAATCCTAAAATAAACTCTAAGTGTTTGCAAAAAGCAAAGCAGTGACAGCATTTCTCGATGGTGTACTGACTGGTTGCTACCGCTTAATATAGAAAAATGTGTTGTTCTTTATGTCGGCAAAAATAACCCTCGGTTAAATTATTTTATTAATGGCACCGTTTTAAAGAAGACCGATTGTCACTCCGATCTCGACGTGTTAATAGAATCACAATTGTCTTGGACTCCTCAAACATTGCAACAGTGTAATAAAGCCAATCGCATGGTATACCTTATTAGTAAAGTGTTTTCGTCCTGTGACAGTCAAACCTTAGCAAAATTGTAGGTATAAAACTTATGTGAGACCTATATTAGAATTTGCTAATTCAGTGTGGTGCCCGGTTCTTCTGCGTGACGTAAATATGCTGGAAAATGTACAGCTACGAGTAACATGGATTCCATATTCATTGGTGCGTCTCTCATATGAAGATCGTTTATATGAGGCGACTTAATTGCAACATTCAATTCATTTCATTACGAAACTTTTTCACTCAGAAATTTCTGTACAATAAATACAGATGAGCGGTTAAGAGGCCATCCCAGAAAGCTAAGAAGAGAACTCTGCAGAACCAACATAAGGTTAAACTTTTTATCAAATAGGGTTTTTCATGCTTGGAATTCATTACCGGCTTATGTCGCTATGGCACCTAGTGCACATAGTTTTAAGAATAGACTCGATAATAGTTAATTGTATTATTAATTTAATTATATGTAATTCAGCTTAAGTGTAAAACAGCTAAATACCAAAATTGGTTTAGCTTTTACAGTATAATAGGATTCTAATTCTCTACTCTTATTGAATGTTAATAATAATAATAATAATAATAATAATAATAATGGACCGTAGGATGGAAAAAGGAACCTTTTTACTGCTTTTATTGACTATAAAAAGGCCTTTGATTCAGTCCCTCATGAATGGCTAATAGATATATTGAAAATATACAAAGTCGATGATAACATATAACATATACCTTTTTAAGGCATATAATGAGAGATTGGAAGACTAAAATTCACCTCCAAATACCTGGTGAAAACAATATCGAAACCGAAAATATCGCAATCAACCGGGGCCTGTTTCAAGGAGACTCGTTGAGTCCACTGTGGTTCTGTTTAGCTTTGAACCCCCTTTTCCAGCTATTAAACTCCACTGACTCAGGTTTTAGCATTAAAAGCAATAATACTGTAATAGCGAAGCTCAATCATCTGTTGTATATGGATGATTTGAAATTAATGGCTTCCACTCGAGAACACCTAGAAGAGATGTTAAAAACTGTAGAAACATTCTCTAATGATATTAGGTTGCAGTTCGGTCTAGACAAGTGCCGTGTTTTGAATATAGTCAGAGGAAAGGTACAGCCCAGTGGATTCGATATGCAAAATGGCCAGAACATCGAGGCCATTGGCGAAAACGATATGTACCAATATCTTGGAGTAAAGCAGGCGCGGAAAATTGACCATAAGCAAATAAAAACTGAGATAACTACTGAGTTTATACGAAGGGTAAAACAGCTGCTTCGTTCACAGCTTAACAATAAAAATTTGTTTAAGGCACTAAACACCTACGCTTGTTCCGCGCTTAGCTATTCATTTGGTATTGTTAAGTGGACAAAAACGGATATAGAAAATCTTCAGCGAAAAGTACGAACACACCTCACAAAGGCACAAAAACACCACCCTAAAGTGCAGTAGAACGAACGACATTAACCCGGTATTTAGGAGAAAGAGGACTTATGGATATAGGTGAGCAATTAGATAAACAGATTGCTAATTTAAGAACTTATTTTCAGATGCAGGCTGAGACATCTACTCTACACCGCGCAATTTGCGCAGTAGATGACACAACACCGATCAAACTGAGGGAACCAGAAATGCGCATAAACCACCTTACTGAGGACCAAAAACTGCGCACCTGGATGGGTACACCTCTGCACGGGCGACATCCCAATGAGGTCAGCCAAGACTATGTCGACAATACAGCGTCGAACTATTGGTTGACATCAGGAAAGATGTTCCCTGAAACGGAGGGCTCATTACTAGCCATTCAGGATTAGGTTATACCAACCAGAAATTACCTGAAATATATCATTAAAGACCCTCATGTTCAAAACGACAGATTCCGATATGGATGTCAAGCCCAAGAAACCATCCAACATCTTACAGGGGGCTGCCAGGCATTTGCTGCAACTGAGTACAAGGAACGGCATGACGCAGTGGGAAAAATCCTTCATCAGGAGATATGTAACAAGCTGGGACTTCTCCAAACCGACCATCTCCCATATTATCAATACGTCCCTGAGAGTATGCTTGAGGATGGCAACTACAAGCTATACTGGGACCGAACTGTGCTCACAGACCAAACAGTGGCGCATAATAGACCAGATCTCGTATTAGTCAATAAATTAACGAGACAAACAACCCTCATTGATGTGGCAATTCCTAACAACAATAATCTACGTACTAAATTTACTGAAAAGATCGCCAAGTACAGAGATCTGGAAATTCAAATACGGAGACAATGGAGAATGCAAAGTACGCAGACGATACCGATTATTATGTCTACTACTGGAGTCATTCCGAAGACCCTACTCGAAAGCATAAAAAAGCTGGGTCTTCATTTTCTTCTTATGGTGCCTATCCGTTACGGATGTTGGACACTAACATGGCTATTCTGACTTTGTTGACTGCTGCCCTGAAATTCCGGTAGTGGTTAAGTTAAACCATTTTCGCAGGTTATGCAGCCAGGATATTCTTCTTCGTCCTGGACCTCTTTTCCCATGCACTTTACCTTGAAGTATGGTCCGAAGTAGGTCATATCGTTGTTCATTGCGCATTACATGGCCCAGGTATTCCAGTTTGCGACGTTTTATGGTTACGACTAGTTCGCGCTCTTTTATGGGTCTTAATGAACATCTTTATAAGACCATGCAGAAAGCAGTACTACTCGCAACGGCCAGATGCGTACGAAAATTTTTGGGAGATACACCTGCATACCAAGTCACCTAGGGCTCGATAACACGGAAAGAGTCCCACCAGAGCTCAATCCTTTTGATACCGTAGGTATCTGGGATGAGTCAATTTTCCGCTTAGAGGGAGTGGGAGCCGTATGGCTAAATCTGGAGAATAATGGTCCGCAGGAAATTCCAGTATTTCTAACTCAGGGAACTACTAATACCAAAGGATCAAAATAACACCCAAGATCCATCCAAGTACCGCCCAATTACTTGTCTTTCAACTTTGTATAAATTGGTCACATCCTGTGTAACCCTGCGTATCTACCAACACTGTGCTCTAAACAATATCATAGAGCCTCAACAGAAAGGATGCGCTAGGGGTTCCATGGGCTGCAAAGAACAGCTTATCATCGACTCAGTAATTTCTAACCAGGCATTCACTAAAAATAGGAACCTTTTTACTGGCTTTATTGACTACAAATGGCCTTTGATTCAGTACCGCATAAATGGCTTATAGATATATTGAAAATATACAAAGTCGATGATAACATAGTGACCTTTTTAAGCCACATAATGAGAGATTGGAAGAATAAAATTCACCTCCAAATACCTGGTGAAAACGATATCGAAACCGAAAATATCGCAAATAACCGGGGTCTGTTTCAAGCAGACTCGTTGAGTCCATTGTGGTTCTGTTTAGCTTTGAACCCCCTGTCCCAGCTATTAAACTCCACTGACTCAGATTTTAGCATTAAAATCAATAATACTGTGATAGTGAAGTTCAATCACCTTTTGTATATGGATGATTTGAAATTAATGGCTTCCACTCGAGAACACCTAGAACAGATGCTAAAAACCGTAGAAATATTTTCTAATGATATAGTATGCAATTCGGTCTACACAAGTGCCGTGTTTTGAATATAGTCAGAGGAAATGTACAGCCCGGTGGATTCGATATGCAAAATGGCCAGAACATCGAGGCCATGGGCGAAAACGATATGTACCAATATCTTGGAGTAAAGCAGGCGCGGAAAATTGACCATAAGCAGATAAAAACTGAGATAACTACTGAGTTTATACGAAGGGTAAAACAGCTGCTTCGTTCACAGCTTAACAGTAAAAAATTGTTTAAGGCAATAAAACACCTACGCTTGTTCCGCGCTTAGCTATTCATTTGGTATTGTTAAGTGGACAAAAACGGATATAGAAAATCTTCAGCGAAAAGTACGAACACGCCTCACAAAGGCAAAAAACACCACCCTAAAAGTGTAGTAGAACGAACGACATTACTACGGTATTTAGGAGGAAGAGGACTTATGGATATAGGTGAGCAATTAGATAAACAGATTGCTAATTTAAAAACTTATATTCAGATGCAGGCTGAGACCTCTACTCTACACTGCGCTATTTGCGCAGTAGATGACACAACACCGATCAAACTGAGGGAACCAGAAATGCGCATAAACAGCCTCACTAAAGACGAAAAAATGCGCACCTGGATGGGTAAACCTCTACACGGGCGACATCCTAATGAGGTCAGCCAAGACAATGTCGACAATATAGCGTCGAACTATTGGTTGACATGAGGAAAGATGTTCCCTGAAACGGAAGGTTCATTACTGGCCATTCAGGATTAGGTTATACCAACCAAAAATTACCTGAAATATATCGTCAAAGACCCTCAGGTCCAAAACGACAGATGCCGATATGGATGTCAAGCCCAAGAAACCATCCAATATCTTACAGGGGGCTGTCAGGCATTTGCTGCAACTGAATACAAGGAACGGCATGACGCAGTGGGAAAAATTCCTCATCACGAAATAGCTATCAAGCTGGGACTTCTCCAAACGGACCATCTTCCATATTATCAATACGTCCCTGAGAGTATGCTTGAGCATGCAACTACAAGCTATACTGGGACCGCACTGTGCTCACAGACCAAACAGTGGCACATAATTGACCAGATCTTGTACTAGTTAATAAATTAACAAGACAAACAACACTAATTGATGTGGCGATACCTAACAACAATAATCTACGTAGTAAATTTACTGAAAAGATCGCCAAGTACAGAGATCTGGAAATTCAAATACGAAGACAATGGAGATCTCGGGAATTCAAATACCCAGACGATACCTATTATTATGTCTACTACTGGAGTCATTCCGAAGAATCTGCTCGAAAGCATAAAAAGGCTGGGTCTAAATGAACAGCTTTAGAAGACTATGCAGAAAGCTGTACTACTCGCAACGGCCAGATGTGTACGAAAATTCTTGGGAGATACACCTGCATACCAAGTCACCTAGGGCGCGATAACACGGAAAGAGTCCCACCAGAGCTCAATCCGTTTGACACCGTAGGTATCTGGGATGAGTCAAATTTCCCCTTAGAGGGAGTGTGAGCCGTATGGCTAAATCTGGATATAATAATGGAACTGACCCCGGCGTCTGGAGCCGTCGCTGGACGTTGTAACTTTCCGTTAACTTCTAATTATCTTTATAGTTATTTTATTTATATTTTAATAATGTTATGTTATTAAGTTATACTTAAAACAATAATCTAATAAATATTTCGTCTTTCACTGACGTCATGACAAACCTATAGATTAGCAGACCTGTAAGTTTTTTTACCTGGTTTACTTCCCCTGTCGGTAAAGAAATTAACTGTATTGTGACATCCTCGTCGTAGGACGGAAAAGATGTTACTTTGTTCGGGGCATTCAATACAATAAGAAGTCTATCTGTAGTGGCAGATAACTTATTCATGTGAAGCGGCGAATATTTGATTCTTATGTTTCAAGTCATATTATAACGTTGAAAAGTTAACGTATCTGAGTATTATATATGCGTTTAGTGGG
The DNA here is from genome assembly GCF_917563875.1 of Diabrotica virgifera virgifera. Lineage (NCBI taxonomy): Eukaryota > Metazoa > Arthropoda > Insecta > Coleoptera > Chrysomelidae > Diabrotica > Diabrotica virgifera. Next base: position 117,043,637 of record NC_065448.1, read on the forward strand.
CTGAGGAAACGAGAATGAAGATTCCTGGCAGTTGAGTCGTGGTTATCTGGTAACTATTTTTTTTTTATTATGAACGCCATATTTTTTTGTCTAATTTGAGGTCTTCAAAAAAATTTACAATTAAATCTTTCAGTGAGCTTATTAATTAAGGCTAGTATCTTTTAACCATTTCATTGTCTGTAATATCCACTCAGAGGGAAAGTATCTTGTCATAAATATCTTATAAAATTATCTCTCGTAATTTGTGGGGTTATGTTACCTCTCATATGATCCAATTCAAGGATTTAGAACAGGAAGATCATGCACAGATGCAGTTTTTGTAATAAGACAAATAAAAGAAAAGTCCCTGCAATACAACAAACCAGCATATAATGTGCCTGATAGATTTAAAAAAAGCGTTTGATAGATTGAGAATTCGGGACGCGATACATTTATTATATGAAAAGATAATAACACTGGATTTAATAAAAACCATTGAAAATATATATAAAGATAACATAGCTATGGTAAGATGTAAGGGAGAACTATCGCAACCTATCAAGTATGAAACTGGCATTAGACAAGGAGATTCGCTGAGCCCATTAATATTTAATCTGATAATGGATGAAATCATAAAGAAATTTAAAAAAAGAAGAGGACATAGAATGGGAGGAAAGGAAATCAAGATAATTTGCCATAATAACAGCCGAAAATGAAGATGACCTACAAAGGTTAATTAAAGAATTCGAAGACACGGCTCTAATATATAACATGGTGATCTCAATAGAGAAAACTAAATCGATAGTAATATCAGCGGAACCGAGACGATGTAAATTGGTCGTAAATAACAAAATAATAGAACAAGTGATGGAAACGGAATACTTGGGAATAAAACTGTCAAGCTACGGAAAAGTGGAAGAAGAAGTGCAAAAAAAAGTGAACATGGCGAACAGAGCAGCAGGATGTCTCAACAACACAATCTGGAGAAACAAATACCTCACAATGGAAACGAAAACCAGGATACCAGAGCAGATACGGCGAAAACACAAAGACTTCTGGAAACAGCAGAAATGAAAGTCTTACGAAAAATAACAAACCAAACTCTAAGAGACAGAGTAAGAAGTGAGGAAATACGAGCGAGATGTGGTATAGAAGAAATAAACATGTGGACCAAAAGAAGAAAAATGGAATGGAATCAACACATTGAAGGAATGACAGAAAATAGGATAGTACGAATAGCAAGAGACAAATCGCCAAATGGAAGAAGATCATTGGGACGACAGAGGAAAAGATGTTCAGACAATGTAAATTGAGGCTAAAAACCGAAGTAAAACAGGCATTATGCCTATTTATAAAGTAGAAAGAAGAAGAAGATTTCCAATTCCAATTTTGTATATTATAATCATGAATTTCTGAAACATAGTAAATTCCGTACATCATATCCACCTTAAATTCTGTTCCGATATTTAGTATTTTCATAAATTTTTACAATACTTATGGCATTATTCCATATCATTTAATAATTATACTATCCTTTATGAAAAGCTATTTCCAAAATAAATATATTCAGCATTTAAATTTTAGACTTCCTTGTCTACATATTATCGATTCAATGCCATTAAAGCCAATCTTATGACAAGGTCACCAAACAGTCTAGTGAAAGATTGTTTTTTCTCACTAATGAGGTAGCGTTTTCTCATTCTTCTTTATTCTAAATAAAAACTTCCTGGTTTTTGTTTTTCCTTCTCTGACTTTTCCCTACATTATTACAATGAAGTAAAACCGGGATTCTACTTTTTAGCCAATTATTGGGAAAATCTTTAAGTACACATACCATCTGAGAGGGACCGCTTTTCGACCAAGTCAACTACTAGGGGACAAGCTCTAAAAAAAATCTATGCCATTTTTTTTGTTTCATCATCCTGCATCTTCGAGAATTGCCGTGTCACAGTTAGCTGTGTAGCACCATTCTGTGCTTAACTACGGATAGAAGATTTTACTTAGAAGTAGCAAGGAACACTTGTGGGGACAATATCAGGTCAATCGGGTTTGTTTCGGGAACTTTTTATATTTAACAGTGCAATACTTACCTACGTATACCAGTGTATATATACACTTATTTTTTTTGTAATATCCAGAACATTTAATTAATTAACATACACATAATTCAATAGTGCTCCCACACCTGTATATATCTTTGTAAAAGAGGATAATTTGGGCCCAATTAACCTTTTTCCATACAGTAGTTCCTTACATTTATTTTTTGTTATTGTTATTAGGCTTGTTTCCCATTTTTTTCATATAACTATATATATTTTAAAATATTAGCTTGTTTCACTTAGTTTAAATTAAAAATTGTGTCAGTTATTTGCTTAACCTAAATTCATTAGTATAATTTAGTCTTGTTCTCATTTAAATTAAAAATAAAATCATTTTAATTCATTTAAAATTAAATCATTTAACTTGCTTCACAATTTTCAATGTTTATTAAATTTTTCCAAATATTATTTAACACTAACTTATTAATTTTTTTTTTACTTTAAATTCGAATAAATCCCTAGTACCTAACCCTCAGGAAGGTGTTAGTTTTACTTGTTGATATTATTAAGAACCACGAGTCATGAAAAGGATCTTTTGCATCCAGTACTTCGTTGGTTTACTTAGGAGCTTGTTGCCGTCAACTCATTAAGAGTTATATATATATATATTTAGTATTTATATTATTGAGGTATTTTTATTATTCATTTTTCTATAGGATTCAACGTTGCTGTACGTATTGCAATCGTACAATTATTTGGTGAAGGTTGTTATTTAACCTAGATGTAAGTTGGGGGTACGGTCCATATAAGAGCTACTCCAGTACTAATTTAACCATAGTTTTATATTTATATTCAGATAGGTAATTATTTCGGATTGTCATTTTAGAGTCACATAGTTTCACTTGTCGTAACTCAGAGGTTGTCAATAATCTAGGTAGTTATATTTAATAAATATTTATTTGTTTTGTATATCAATTTTTTTTCTTTTCCCTCATTTTTGAATTTATTGATTTAATATATTAAATATTTTACAGCAGTGTAAGATACCTGTGAGGTTGGTCAATTCCGATCTTCTGGCGCCCGCAACTTAGTCCATTTTATTTATCCCCTATATTCTTCTATTTTTATTATATTACTATATTTATTCTATCTATTTTCTAGGCATCTATTTTTATCTTCATATTTCCCTTTCTAGTCATCATCTCTATTTATTTTGATCTACTGTCTTTGATGGGCATGAAAATTTGCCGTATCCATCCTTGAGTGTCAAGTTGTCGTTCACTTGCATATCTAGCTAGCCTAAATCCATTCAGTGCGCATCTGTCTATTCATCTATATATTATTTGTTCATCACTCATTCCATCTTATCATTTTCATTCCCCATACAAATACTACTGAAAAGTAGTTTTTTGTTACAATCGGCAGCCCACCGTGGAGCCAACCTTAGGTTCTAAGACAGTAGTTATTTTAGTTCATTTTTTTTTGTTTTACCTGAATTTTTTTTATTATTTCCTTTTGATATCTTTTTTATACATTCTGTTTCTGATTTATTTTGTCTTTAATTATTTATTAATACTTAACAGGTACACTATCACTGAATTGTAACAAAAAACTACTTTGCAGTAGTATTTGTATGGGAAATGAAAATGATAAGATGCAATGAGTGATGAACAAATAATATATAGATGAATAGACAGATGCGCACTGAATGGAGTTAGGCTAGCTAGATATGCAAGTGAACGACAATTTGACACTCAAGGATGGAACGGCCAATTTTTATGCCTATCGAAGACAGTAGATCAAAATAGATAGAGATGATGACTAGCGAGGGAAATATGAAGATAAAAATAGATGTTTAGAAAATAGATAGAATAAATATACTAATATAATAAAAATAGAGGAATACAGGGGATAAATAAAATAGACTAAGTTGCGGGCGCCAGAAGATCGGAATTGACCAACCTCCCAGGTATTTTACACTGCTGTAAATTATTCAATATATTAAATCAATTAATTCAAAAATGAGGAAAAAGAAAAAAAAAATTGATATACAAAACAAATAAATATTTATTAAATATAACTACCTAGATTATTGGCAACCTTTGAGTTACGACAAGTGAAACTATGTGACTCTAAAATGACAACTCGAAATAAATACCTATCTAAATATAAATATAAAACTATGGTTACATTAGTACTGCAGTAGCTCTTATATGGAGCGTACCCCCAAATTAAATCTAGGTTAAATAAAAACCTTCACCAAATAATTGTACGATAGCAATATGTACAGCAACGTTAAATCCTATAGAAAAATGAATAGTAAAAATACCTCAATAATATAAATAATAAATATATATAACTCTTAATGAGTTGACGGTCAAGAAGCTCCTAAGTGAACTAACGAAGTACTGGATGCAAAAGATCCTTTTCCTGACTCGTGGTTCTTAATAATATCAACAAGTAAAACTAACACCTTTCTGAGGGCTAGGTACTATGGATTTATTCGAATTTAATGTAAAAAAAAATAATAAGCTAACGTTAAATAATATTTAGGAAAATTTAATAAAAATTGAAAATTATGAAGCAAGTTAAATGATTTAATTTTTAATGAATTGAAATGATTTTATTTTTAATTTAAATGAGAACAAGTCTAAACTATACTAATGAATTTAGGTTAAACAAATAACTGACACAACTTTTAAATTTAAAGTGAAAAAAGCTAATATTATAAAATATATATAGTTATATGCAAAAAATGGGAAACAAGCCTAATAACAATAATAAAAAATAAATGTAAGGAACTACTGTATGGGAAAAGGTTATTTGGGCCCAAATTATCCTCTTTTACGAAGAGACGTACAGGTGTGGAAGCGCTATTGAATTATGGGTATGTATGGGTATAACTATTGCACTGTTAAATATAAAAAGTTTCCGAAACAAACCCGATTGACCTGATATTGTCCCCACAAGTGTTACTTGCTACTTCTCAGTAAAATCTTCTATCCGTAGTTAAGCACAGAATGGTGCTACACAGCTAACAGTGACACGGCAATTCTCGAAGATGCAGGATGATGAAATAAAAAAAATGGCATAGGTTTTTTTAGAGCTTCTCCCCTAGTTGACTTGGTCGAAAAGCGGTCCCTATCAGATGGTATGTGTACTTAAAAATTTTCCCAAGTGGCTAAAAAAAGAAAATCCCGGTTTAACTTCATTGTAATAATGTAGGGAAAAGTCAGAGAAGGAAAAACAAAAATCAGGAAGTTTTTATTTAGAATAAAGAACAATGAGAAAAAGCTACCTCATTAGTAAGAAAAAACAATCTTCCACTAGACTGTTTCTTTGGTCACCTTGTCATAAGATTGGCTTTTAATGGCCTTGACTCGATAATATGTAGACAAGTAAGTCTAAAATTTAAATGCTGAATATATTTATTTTGGAAATAGCTTTTCATAAAGGATAGTATAATTATTAAATGATATAGAATAATGCCATAATTATTGTAAAAATTTATGAAAATACTAAATATCGGAACAGAATTTAAGGTGGATATGATGTACGGAGTTTAATATGTTTCAGAAATTCATGATTATAATATACAGAATTGGAATTGGATAATATGAGATGTAACATAACCCCACAAATTACGAGAGATGATTTTATAAGATATTTATGACAAGATACTTTCCCTCTGAGTGGATATTACAGACAATGAAATGGTTAAAAGATACTAGCCTTAATTAATAAGCTCACTGAAAGATTTAATTGTAAATTTTTTTGAAAGATATCAAATTAGATAAAAAATATGGCGTTCATAATAAAAAAATAGTTACCAGATAACCACGACTCAACTGCCGGGAATCTTTAATCTCGTTTCTTTAGCCCACTAAACACATATATAATACTCGGATACGTTAACTTTTCAACGTTATAATATGACTTGAAACATAAGAATGAAATATTCGCCGCTTTACTTGAATAAGTTATCTGCCACTATAGATAGACTTCTTATTGTCTTGAATGCCCCGAACAAAGTAACATATTTTCCGTCCTACGACGAAGATGTTACAATACAGTTAATTTCTTTACCGACAGGGGAAGTAAACCAGGTACAAAAACTTACAGGTCTGTTAATCTATAGGTTTGTTATGACGTCAGTGAAAGACGAAATATTCATTAGATTATTGTTTTAAGTATAATTTAATAACATAACATTATTAAAATTTAAATAAAATAACTATAAAATTGATTAGAAGTTAACGAAATGTTACAATCCCCTCCTACTAGGAGAAAAAATATTTTAAGCAAATTTTTTTCCTAAAATTCAAATTATTAATAACCAAGTGGTAATAATCTATCATTCTACGTTGATCCGCAAGATTACAAGTAACCACAAATTAAGGATCAAAGTAAAGAAGGATGATCACTACACCAAAACTATGAATCGCAAAAGATGACTTGAAGTCATATTAAAATGTCATCGACATTTTGTCTGAAAGCCATAACACAAGTAAATATACTAACGTAAGATAAAAGAAATCAATAACTAAAATAAGTGAAGAATCGAACACTTAATCCAAAATTGAACTAACAATGGACACCATATTCGTAATAGTATATCCAGAGAAGAACAATCAGGAAGATTTATGGAACAATTCTTACCAATGCCAAATAATATAAGTAATAAACATACCAAAGAAATTAAAAACTCATTAACCAAAATAAATGTGGAATCGGACACTTAATCCAAAGTCGGACTATCAATGGACACCAGATTCAGAAAAGCATATCCAAAGAGAACGACCAGATTGAGTTATGGGCCAATTCACACCAATACTAAATCACATAAATTAATTAGGCCTATGTACACCCACAACCGGTAATACGAGCCTATACAACCAAATAAACAAAATAAGTGAGGACTCGGACGCTTTATCCAAAATCGTACTATCAATGGACACCAGATTTATAAGAGCATATCCAAAGAAGAACGATCAGGAAGATTTGTGTACCAATTTTCACTAATACTAAATAAACTAAATTAGGTCTATCGACTAAAGTAATTCGTTGACTAAGTAAAATTGGTCCGTGCTGTTATTCACTAGCTATAGCATGTAGCTACAATAGATGCATGGCAATAACCAGATACAGATAACGTACCAATTGTAATAATAAAATATAAATGGTGAACTTACAAGTTCTATGACACCATAATAAATGATTGAAAAAAATATGACGAGAACGAGCAACCAATTTTAAATAAAACTGTAGATTCATGCGTTCTCGCATACATAGAATTATCCAGGAAATATTCCTGAATCTAAACAACAAAATTAATACCTAAGGAAACAAGAGGAAGTGTACTAAAAAGAAACAATGCATTTGTCCAAACACCCTAAATACTGAATTAAATGAACTCGCAATGTATCGGGATAGTCAAAGCATTGATCGAAAAATACATGTACACTAAGATATTTACCCATCAACAGTCAAAGTTTAACATACTATGAAGTAAGAGATAAAATATAAACTAAATAAACTTCCCTATCAACCTGTAAAAAGGTAACTGGAATAATTGGACTAAATACACTATGTGATGACGAATAGACATCTGCGTACTCTGCCATGAAAACATAGATTACGAAGTCGGATAGCAATGGCCAGTTGCTGAACTTCGAACCCACGTATTCACTAGCTAGAATTGACAGAGCATTGGCAGACTAGTTCATAAGAAGAAATCCATATATCCATCAACATTCCAACCTAATTACAGAATCATACAGTGTAGGGCATAAGGATATAAATGATTACAAAGTGTTTAAGATATCCGTGACAAATGTGGATAAAGTAAACCAATATCAAATTAAAAACCACGGCATGCGGGGCGTCGGTACCAGGGAGTTGGGGAGAAGGGCCCCTGTCACACAAACAGCTATAGCCCAACAACAACAACCACCAGAAATGAGCCAAACAACAACAAGAGCTCCACTCGCTAAAGGTGCTGCGCTGGAACATCAGCCGGTGCTCACTCAAGCGGAACGACCGAGACAGCGTATGAAATGAACTGTGTCCATGAACGAAAACATCCTGCGCTTTTACTATAAGGTGACAAAACTCGGTCAAAAAGCAATCGGCTACCGACAACAACTGTATGCCGAATTTTGCACGGAGTACCCAAATATTCAAGTATATGAACAACGAGTAGCAGACCAATACCAGGTAATCATCAGAAATAATCCTGAGACTAGACGCGATGCCATCAAAAGCGAAGTCGAAAGGGAAATTAATAACCAAGAGTGGATCAAGTCCCTAACGAAACACATGAGCAGATTCCCGAGCCTGCCATTCAAAAACTCGACCTGAGAACAACAAAGAGTTGCACGATAGTCTGTTAAACGAAATGGCACGAGTCGTACAAGAGTTTAGCGGAACAAACCCACCTAGCAGACCACCGCTACCAAGAATAAACTCTTGTAAGAAACTAGGTGCGCTGTTACAAATTATGAACACTGAAGTCCTACCCAATTATGTAGTAGAATCTCAAACATTGGAGTATTTGCATATAATGATCTACTGTGCAGCAAAATATATTGCTAATGTAATGGGCGTTAAGATCAGAACACGACGGGGTACTAACAACGGAAGGAGTGGTGACAGAATTGCACCTTTGGAAAAACCGCTGCAAAGAAAAATTGAATCGTTGCGAAGGGTTATTGGTCAAATAACGGAATATATTCGAGGAACAACGAGTAGAAAATTAATTAGAAGAGCTGAAGAAATAATGCGAAATACTCCAAAACACTCACAGCATGATCCAGAAAACAACACAGCTGAACATTGTCTGGACAAATTAAAACAAAAACTCTCCGTTTATTCAGGCCGTCCAAGGAGATACAAAGTCAGTAACAACCGAAAATGCGACAACATACTCTTTGAGCATTCAGAGAAGGCATTTTATAGAAAACTTAACTCCACTGTAGAAAACAAAAATAAAGTATACCCAAGTCAAGAAGAAATTCATGAGTTTTGGGGAAATCAACTTTCAACGCCAGCTACTCATAACAAAAATGCTGGGTGGATTGAAGACACAACGAACAACTGTCAACATTACAATAATATTTCTTACGAACCTTTCACCACTGAAGAAGTCTCGAATACTATCAAAGAGCTTCACAACTGGAAATCTCCTGGCCCGGACGGAGTCCAAAACTTCTGGCTAAAGAAGTTTTGGAGTGTTCATGAGCGATTGTCAATTTTAATTAATTATGTTATTTCTAATCCGCAGGAAATACCATCATTCCTTACTAAGGGGACCACTTATTTAATACCGAAGGGTCAAAATAACACACAAGATCCAGCCAAGTACCGCCCGATTACTTGTCTACCTACATTGTACAAATTGGTCACATCCTGTGTAGCTCGGCGTATCTACCAACACTGTGCTCTAAACAATATCATAGAGCCTCAACAGAAAGGATGCGCTAAGGGTTCCATGGGCTGTAAAGAACAGCTTATTATCGACTTTTTATCGACTTATTTTCGATTTCTAACCAGGCTTATATCAAAAAACGAAATCTCTTTACTGCTTTCATTGACTACAAGAAAGCGTTTGAATCAGTGAAGTTGAAGAAATCAGTTTTTAAAGCATATAATGACTGAATGAAAGACAAAAATTCACCTTCAAATACATGGTGAAAACAATATCGAAACTGAAGATATCCCAATTAACCGGGGGCTTTTCCAGGGGGACTCCTTGAGTCTACTTTGGTTCTGCTTAGCAATGAACCCAATATCTCAGCTACTGAATTCCACTGACTCAGGCTTTAGCATCAAAAATAACAATACTGTTGTAGCGAAGCCTAATCATTTGTTGTATGTGGATGATTTAAAATTAATGGCTTCAACTCGAAAACACCTAGATCAGATGCTAAAAACTCTAGAAACCTTCTCTAATGATATTAGTATGCACTTCGGTCTAGACAAGTGCCGTATCTTAAATATAGTCAGAGGACAGGTTCGGCCCGGTGGTTTCGATATGAAAAATGGCCAGAACATCGAGGGCCTGGGTGAAAATGACATATATAAATATTTCGGTGTAAAGCAAGCGCGGAAAATTGACCATAAACAAATGAAAACCGAACTAACTTCTGAATTTTTACGAAGGGTAGGACAACTTATTCGGTCATACCTCAATAGTAAAAATTTGTTTAAGGCATTAAATACGTACGCCTTTTCCGCGCTTAACTACTCATTTGGTATTATCAAATGGTCAAAAACCGATATAGAAAGTCTTCAGCGGAGAGCAAGAACACTTCTCACAAAGGCACACAACAATCATCCTCGCAGTTCAGTAGAGAGAACAACATTACCGCGGTATCTAGGAGGAAGAGGACTCATGGACATAGGTGAGCAATTGGATAAACAAGTGGGTAACTTAAGAACTTATTTTCAGACACAGGCTGAATCATCTACTTTATATCGTGCAATCTGCGCAGTAGATGAGTCAATGCCGCTTAAACTGAGGGAACAAGAAATGCTCATAAACCACCTATCTAAGGACGAAAAAATGCGCAGCTGGATGGGTAAACCACTGCATGGACGGCATCTCAACGAGGTCAACCAAGAATATGTCGACAATAGAGCGTCGAACTATTGGTTGGTATCAGAAAAGGTATTTCCCAAGACAGAAGGTTTCCTACTTGCCATTCAGGATCAGGTTATTCCAACTAGAAATTACCTGAAGTACATTGTAAAAGATCCTCAGGTCCAAAACAACAAATGCCGATATGGATGTCAAGCCCAAGAATCCATCCAACATCTTACCGGGGGCTGCCAGGCGTTTGTCGGAGCTGATTATAAAGAACGCCACGACTCAGTAGGAAAGAATCTCCACCAAGAACTAGCTAACAAACTTTGACTTCTCCAAACCGACTATCTTCCTTATTATCAATACGTCCCTGATAGAATGCTTGAAAACGACAACTACAAGCTATACTGGGATCGCACTGTGGTCATAAACCAAACAGTGGCACACAATAGACCGGATCTCATACTAGTTCATAAACTTACTAGGCAAACAACATTCATAGAGGTGGCGATACCTAACAACAATAATCTGCGTGTTAGGCACAACGAAAAGATCGCCAAGTATAGAGATCTCGAAGTACAAATAAGGAGACAATGGAGAATGGAAAGTACCCAGACAATACCTATTGTTCTTTCTAGTACTGGAGTCATTCCAAAGAACCTCATAGAAAACATCAAAAAGCTGGGTCTTAATGAACATCTTTACAAGACTATGCAGAAAGCTGTGCTACTCTCGACCTCCAGATGCGTGCGAAAATTTTTGGGAGACATTCCGGCGTACCAAGTCACCTAGGGCTCGATAGCATGGAAAGAGTCCCACCAGAGCTCAATCCTTTTGATACCCTTGGTATTTGGGATGAGTGAATTTGCCCCTTAGAAGGAGCTATGGCGTATGGCTAAATCGGGATAATAATAGTATCCCAAGGTCATTAAGGATAATTATATTAGAAACGTACCATGGTGCATTCGCTATCATCGGCAGCGACTTTGATTGAAAAGTTTGCATTATTTTAGTGTCGCTCGGTTTGCTGCAGCCCCATAACTCTATACCATAACTCCATATCGGCTTTAGTATAATTTTGTATAATAATACTTTGTTTTCTAATGATAACTGGGATCTTTTACCTAGCAGACAATACATTGGTCTGACTTTTAAATTTAGTTGAACTTTCTTGGTTTTGATATGGTTCTTTCATGTCAGCTTTATATAGGAATGTTATTAATATGAACCTGTGGGCAGTAGATCCTTCTTGTTGGGAACGTAATTTGTGAAGACTTTTCACCGTTTACTTTAATCTTCCATTTTGTTAACCAAGTTTGAAGCGAATTTAAGTAGTTTTGCAGTTTGTTAGAAGCTCTATCTCGGTTTTCGTCTGATGTAAGGATTGCTGTATCGTCGGAAAATGTGGCCATAGTAATGTCATCATCAGCAGGTATATCAGCAGTGTAAAGGAGATAAAGGAAGGGACCGAGGACACTACCTTGAGGTACTCCGGATTGTATAGGATGATATTTGGAAAATGAGGTATTTACTTTGATTTGGAAAAATCGCTCGCTGAGATATGAGTTTAATATCAGGTATATTTCATTAGGCATATTCTTTTTCACTTTATATGACAGTCCTTTATGTCACACCTTATCAAACGCCTTTTCCACGTCAAGGAATACTGCTGCACACATTTTCTTTCCCTCTAAAGTTTCTTTTATATAATTTACAATCCTATGGCACTGTTGTATTGTTGAGTGGTTCTGTCGAAAGCCAAATTGATGGTCAGGTATTATGTTATTTATATTTATTCTTTCGAAAATTCCGTCTAAGAGAAGTCTTTCGAACTTTTTGACATTATTGGTAGAAGGCTCATAGGACGATAGGAGGAGGGTTCTGTAGGCGGTTAGCCCGGTTTCGCAATCATAATGATTTGTGCGCATTTCAATTGAATAGGAAAGTGGCACAGTCTTATCATGCTGTTATATACAATAGTTAGCAGGACTGGAGCCTTATTAGGGTTTATTTTATTTATCGTCTTCCAGATCTCTGTTGGTGTACATGGTTTCAGTGGTAATGATAATTGACAAGGAGCGTCGAGAAATGTGTATACTTCTTTATCTTCAGCATTGACTTCTGTATGTAGACTAAATACCTGGGCGAGGTGTTGTGCTAATGTGTTTGATTTTTCTTCATCAGTTTTTGCCCAGCTTAGATCCGATTTTCTAATTGGTGGAATAGATGCTATTGATCTCTTGAATTTTTTGGTCGCTTGCCATAATGAATGGTCATTAGTTGTTAGGTTGGAGATGTAATATTTAAAAGTCTCATTACGGGCCTGGATTAAAGATGTACGCAGTTGATATGTTAACCGATTTAATTGTGTTTTATCCAGAGGATTCCTTGTCCGCTGCCATTTGGCTCTAGCTCTTCTTTTTTCATTTAAAATTTCTTTTATTTGTAAAGGAATGTTATGATCATGGGTGGTAATTTTTTTATCATGTGAAGTTGACTTCCATGCAGCATCTTGTATTACTTCTGTTAAATGTTGCACTGCTTTTTCTATTTCATGGGGTTCTTTAATTCGATGTTTTAAGTTTGTATTTGTGTTAATAATAGCTTGAAATTGTTCCCAGTTGGTTCTTTTATTTTAGAGTTTTACCACAGGTTCCTTCCATATTATAGTAGTTGTACTTAGTGTTATGATTATTGCAGTGTGTTCTGAACTTAAATCGAGACTGGGTTCTATTTTGTAATGTTAATTTGAGATACCTTTGATAACGGCAAAGCCTAGTAGGTCAGGAATCCTGTTCTGATCGGTCGGCTAATATGTTCGCCTACCTGTCGAAAGGAAGTTTAAATTATTTCTCTGCGAGCACGCCAATAAATTTCGACCCTTTGGTGTTATAAGCCTCGATCGCCATACGGTGTGTTTGGCGTTCGAGTCTCCAGCTGCTATAAATCGGGGTCCTAGTTCTTGAAAAAAGGTCTCGTATTGCAAGTAATGGCAAGTGGCCATGTAAATGTTTCTATTTTTAGTATGGTTCCTTGTATTTTAGGTGTGGCGTAATTTTGTAAGAAATTGTGTTTAATACAAGATTTAATAATAATTGCTGTTCCTGCGTGAGCAGTTCCATCAGGATGATGAGTAAGGTACGTTGTGTAAAAAGGGATTTTTACTACTGTTCTTTCGGTTGAGTGTGATTCTGAGATAAGAAGAACATCTAATTTATTTACTTTTAAAAATGCAATGATTTCCTGTACATGGTTTGGTAGCCCGTTGGCGTTCCAGACGGCTATTCTAATTGATGGAGCCATTAGTTCGTTATTTTACTAAAGACTGTTGTTAGCATGTTCAGGATCATGGTATTTTGGTGAGAAGTTAATTGAATAGATTTTTGAATTCATTTAAGAAGCTTGTCGTCATGTGTGTTAAATCTTCACCATTATTTGGTCTGTTGATGTTTCCTGAGGTTACTTGAGCATAATTGATTCCATATTGCGCATATTTTTGTGTCATTTGATGCAGTGCTGGATTGGGATTTATGTGTCCTTGTATGTTTCTAGGTCTAGTTATGTCGTTATTCCTGTTTTTTGCTTTTAGTGGGTCTCGATAAACAGTGCAGCCTTTATAGTTCGCTGGGTGGTCTGGTATGGACATATGAGAAGAAATAAAAAAAGATAGTAAACCAAGCCGTTGGCCTCTAGGTCTGGAGAGCTAAGTGAAGGGTGTCGGGAGAAAATCATGGATGTTACCAATTGGGTGATATTTAGGTAAATACGTCATTCTCTAGATTTTAACGAATACTATCACATCATTCCTTCAAATAGGTAGAAAACATCGAATGTTCAGAGATTTTAAGCCTTTTAAATTGACCATGTCGGGAGAAAACGATATTTGTCCACGCGTAATTATTGGGTGAAAACAATGATTGTCACCCAAGCAATATCACTTGCCACGTCGGCACGCTGCGTAGTAAAATGTATATTTTTCGGTTGATTTGTAATACACACGTGTTTAGATAGGTTAGTCGTTAGTTTGTTTACAAATTATAACTACAGAGCAGCAGATTGTTTTATAACTGCGAAAACTGTACAGTATTGTTTAGTATGAATTCAATATAATATTATCTCATAATGGCTAATAGTGAAAAGAGTGATGAAAAAAGAAAAAAAAAAGGGAAAGATGTACGAGGTTATGAAGAAAATAATTAAAAAATGCGATTTTTTAACTAAAATGTTTTATTTTGTTTTAGATGAAAAGCAGAGAACAAAAAAGCAAAAACAAAACAGGAATAATCCTGTGACTAAACGCCTGTACTTGGTGACATCCATTGTTTTCTTCTTTAAAAAGTGGACATTACGCGACTAATTTTCTATTTTCTTAAAAACAATTTAACTCTTATGCGTTGTTTACATTAGTTTATAGTTTATATTATCAATACATTTTTCTATCAATACGTTTATCTTTAATACCTCCCAACACATTTTTTTTGTCGTAAATAGTCTTATAACTTTAAAATTCGTTTTTCTCAAAATCATTTCTTGGTGACATCCATGATTTTCTTCCGACACCCTTCAAGTTATACAGGGTTGTGAAAAAGCCGCTGGAACGATTTTTATAGATTTTGGTGGGTGAGGGTATTTTAATGCGGCCAATATTATAGTGCTAATTACATCGTTGTTAAATCTTCCGTTTTTCTGGAAATCTAATGAACTTCCTTATTTCAAATGGATCACCCTGTATATTTTTTGCATTTGGAATTCCTAAGGGATACTGATTATTTTTCATATGATATTCCCTATACATAAATGCCATATTTTCGGAGTTATTACTACATTTATTAAAAAAAATTTAAACAATTTATAAAAATCAACTTTTTTGGCCCGGGTGGACATTATTTTAGGTTTCTTGGGTCATTGTGAACAAAAAAAGTCTTTTGTAATTTTCTTCTATACCTAGTGAATCTATTCCGAGATATAAACAATTTAAAAATGAAAAAAATTGAAAAGTGACGATTTTCTAGGTTCAAAACACAAGTAAAAAATATTATTTTTGAAACTACGCAGTGCATAAATTTAAGTTCAAGAATTATTTTATCAGTTGCCGATAAGCAATTTGTTTCATTTGTTTAATTTTAAAATATTATTTTTTAGTTATTAATGCAGCCCGATCGCCCGTTCTCTCATAATATGCCCTTCATTATACGTGCCAAGAATTCTTATAGGTATCTGATAGAAGAAGGTTTGATCCTGAATTTATGTACTTTGTAATTTCAAAAATTATTTTTTTTACTTGTGTTTTTGAACCTTGAAAATCGTCATTTTTCGTTTTTTTTTTTCAGTTTTAAATTGTTTATAACTCGAAAACGATTAACTTTAAGAGAAAAATAACAAAAAAGCTTTTATGTTCCCAATGTTCCAAAAAAAATAAAATAATGTCTAACGGGGTCGAAAAAATTTTTTATAAATTGTTTAAAGTTTTTTTTATAAATGTAGCAATAACTCCGTAATTATGACATTTATGTATAAAAAATATACGACAAATAATCAGTATCCCTTAAGGAATCCAAAATTAAAAATTATAAAGGGTGTTCCATTAGAAATAAGAAAGTTCATTAGATTTCCAGAAAAACGGAAGATTTGACAACAATGTAATTACCACTAAAATATCAGCCGTATTAAAAGACCTTCACTTGCCAAAATCTATAAAAATCGTTTTAGCAGTTTCTGAGAGAATAACGTGTTGCCAGACTTTTTCACAACCCTGTATATATATCTGACATTTTAATTTACATTTCGGTAAACGTGTTCAAAAAAATTCTGATATAAAAAATATGAATTGTCAAAACTGTAAATATTTATTCGCGGTAGTTTATCACATCAATTTGACTTGACAGCTGATTTAAACGGCCTTGATATTACAGGTATTAGTAAGGTAATAATTTTAAATTCGAAGTACAGTGAAAATATGAGTGACACTTATACCCTCGAATTGATATCAAGTTTTAGGGCCGGTACTTTATGCCTCGATTAACAGCCCGTTAGTTAACGGAGGTTTAATCGGGACCTCTTTAGGGTCTCTTGCGTTGTAATAAATGCAATTATAGTATGTTGTTGTTTATTTGGGTTTATATGAGGCGCTCCGTGGACAAACGGCGAATACGCCAAATGGGCATTTTGAGAAAAACGCGATTAAAGTTGAAAAAGTGTTTTTAATTCAATAAGGGCGAATATACACGTCATCAAAATTTTGTAATGCGGTTAGGTAAAAACTATTTTTTTTATAAAAAGTTTTGCTTGTTAACCCTGCTGTCCTGTTCGGGTCTATTTGACCCAAAAAATAATTTATTTCTTATTTTTCAAATTATTACGCGGCGTACCGATTTGGTGTTTCGTGACTTTATTACCTAATATGAGGTCTTTCAATTGCATATGAGATAAACATTCAACTTCCTGATTTTTTTGATAAAAATGAAATTGTTACCTAGGGTACGTTCGGGTCAATGTGACCCGCGTATTTAAACCGTTAAAAATTACCTGTGTATGTGTGTTTAGTTGGCAGTATTCTAAATTAGCAGTACCTGTGTGTTTGTCAGCCGGATACGTCTGTAAATAAAAACAGGTTTCTGCAAGCTAAAACTTGTAAAATAAAGTGTAGTATAGCTGGACGATGTTGCAAACCAAATTATAAATATGACCAACTGGAAAGACATGAATAAAGTTAGTTTCCAAACATACATTGGTCTTTTATTTTTAGCTCGAGTTTATAAGTCCCATGGTGAATCAACTAAAAGTTTATGGAATGAAGAAACGGGTCGTACCATATTTCGATCAACAATGTCGCTTGATATATTTACAAAAAGTTTGCAAGTATGTAATACGTTTTGATAACAAAACTACTAGACAGGATAGAAGACGTTTTGATAAACTTGCGGCAATACGTGAAATTTATGAAACATGGGTAGAAAATGTAAAAAGAAATTTTAACCCTGATGAAAATGTTACCGTCGATAAGCAACTAGTTGACTTTAGAGGTCGCTCTCCCTTCAAATGGTACATTCCAGCAAGCCAGCGAAATATGGCACAAAACTTTGGGGTTTATGTAATTATGAACAGTAAAACTTCTTATGCTCTAAAATTGCAGATCTATACAGAAATGCGTGTGACTTGAGTAGTGTGACTTGAGTAGTGATTTGGAATGCCACAATATAACGTGTATAATAACTTTTTTACATCGTAAAATTTAGGACAATTTCTTCTAAAACAAAGTAAATATAATGCCGGGGATTATAAGTAAAATAAACCGGAGCTTACAGCAAAAATCGCGAATAAAGAAGTTCATAGCTCGTCTTTTTTGCTTCATGCAAGATTTGACAATATTCCCAAAAATAAAAAAATGTTGTTCTTATGAGTACTTTGCATCATGAATCGATGCATCATGCATCACTTTCATCAAATGAAAAAGCCCCAAATTATTTTAGATTACAATTCCAATAAGGAAGCAGTGGATACTCTAGATTAGCTTGTGGGCACGTATACATGTGAGAAGAGATAAATCGCTGGCCAATGATTGTTTTTTATAATCTACTGGACATTTCTGCCTACAACGCGTTCGTGTTATGGGCATCAATAAATATCCAATGGAATACCAATAAATTGGGAAAACGGCGAATTTTTCTTGAGGAATTGGGAAAAAACTAATGAATCCAGTCATCATTTCCAGAAAAAATATACCAATAATTAAAGGCTCTTACGAATTGGTAAAAAGGACACGAGCAGGAACAAGTAGACAAGATGGAAATGCTAGTGAACCGTCTATTAAATCTAACTCCCCCTGCTAAACGAACACGCTGTAAACTTGCCGTAAAAACGATAACAAGACTAATTATTATGTTGTATTATATCACAAACATATTTGTAAAATCCATTCTTTTTATTACTGTCTCAGTTGTAAACTGAATTAAATTTTTGTAGATATTTGTTACTAGGCTTTTTTGAAAGAAAAAAATGCCTTTTGTTTTTGTTAATTAGGTTTAATTTACATTAACAACATAATTTTGGTTTATTAACCATAATTTCTTGTTAATAAAGTTTTATTTATCACCATTAGCTTATTTTATTTCGATTAAGGAGCGTAAACCATAGTTGGGTCATATTGACCCGAACAGTACATTTGTGTAGTTGACTCGAACGGGACAGCAGGGTTAAGCAAATAAGATCACCCCATCTAAACCAAAATTATAATTCAGGATATTGAAAAAAGTTTTATTCAAAGGATATGATATGAAAAACATTTTTTAATTAAAAATTGTTCTGTTTAAGATAAATCAAAAACTAAAAAAACACCAAACAATAAATTATTAATTCAAGCAAAAATCCATAACATCATCCTGACTTTCTCCAGTTAGCGTTGCCAAATTGGTTTGTGATTCTTGGAGAGAGATCAGCTCATCAAAGAAACTCCTATGATGAAGCGGTATGTATGGAAGAAGTGACTTGATGTCTTTTATTTTTTCCTCTGAAAGTTTTATAGGCTGTTGGTATTTAGGAGACAAAACTGCGGCAGATAAATCAAACAAATGGCGTTGATATTCTCCTACTTTTCCTTTCTGCAAAACAACTTGTTCGGACAAAACATTTTGGTACGTGGGTTGTATGGAAAACCCTTGTTTGAACAACTTGGAGTAAAGAAATACTTTACCATCTTTAAAACTAGCAGTTGATTTTCTTTTTTAATTAACTTCTGAAGAGCAGTGAAATCAAAAAACATTGATGATGTCATTTTTACTACTTTGAATGGTCTGACCTTCCTTGATGAACGAATTAAGTCAATATAGTGGTCTTCAGAATAAACATCAATATTTCGAAGCCTTAACTGAATGTGACCAAAATCCCTGTCACAAGGTGAATATGAATGTCCAGGAATCATAAAGTAATGTTCTATGAAATCAAATTTTAATTCATGAATTTTTTTCAAACAAGCTAAAACAATGTTCATATTTTTGTTCTGGCCCCCACAATTGTCACTAAATAGCACAACTTTTTTGACTTGATGATCCATAGAATCAAAGTAATGGGACAAGCAGCTTGCTATTTCACATGAACCACGACCTCCAGTACTTTCATTCCACATGTACATAACACATTTTCCAGATTTAACATCATGGACTGCAAAATTGTAGGTCCAAAGCTTCCTTTTGTAATACTGTACAGATGTCGTCAGTTTAGGGGTAGGGAGAGTTTGCTGCAGATCTATACAAATTGCTGAAACTGAGTCTTCATTATTACTTTTATAACTTTTAAGTATTTTTTGAACTGCTTTGGCTCGTCTTAAATGAAGTTCCTTGGCAACTTGCAATTGGTTACGTTGTAAATCATCACAATTTGAAAGTTCCATATCTGTTTTGTCACAAAAATTACAAGTATCCGACTTAGGAGGGTTGAAACCAATATTGAATTTTTTATTAAATGTGTCACGATAGAACCGTGAGCTGACAGGGTCAATTAAAGGGTGATTTTCTGTCATCCACTCACAGTACAGGTCATACAACTTGTTTATGTTTAAGTCTGTGGAAAGGTACTTTCGGTAAGGGCTTTTTGCTCTGCTGTAATGGCTTGAACATTTGGGTAAACTATTTACATGTAACATTACAGTTTCTTTCATTTCTACACTTACTTTGTTAACTGGATTTTTATTTCCTCTTCTGTCCAATTCTACAGTGCCACTTGTGGATACTTTATTCAAAACAGTTCGAACCCTCTTTTCAGTGACACCATGAATCGCATAGAATGCTTTTCTGCAGACTTTAAATTCATTGCTTTCAAAAAGTACACTGTACTCAATACTACGTAACTTTCGACTAGGTCGATTTTTAATGCGACAACGGTTGAGAGAAACAGATTTCACTCTTTTAGATAAGTAAGCGTTTTGTAGGTTATACTCAGATAATTCCCAAAAGTTTTTAAAAATTATACTAATTTTCTCCAAACCTACTTTCTCAAAACATCCACAGGAACAGGGACTTCCCACAGTCCGCTTAGGCACAAGTTTTCTGTTTTTAATGGTGCTGTATTCTTCACCTGAGTTTCTTTTAACTTTATTCACATTCTTTTGCCACGTGTCTTCAGTTTTCGACCTTTTTCTAGTGTAGCCTTTTTTTTGGTCTTCTGTAAACTCGCTTTCTGACATTGTAGCAGTAAAATTTTAACTTTATTAGTAAAGTAACTCAAACTATTCAAACTAATCAAAATAAAAACTACTTGTTTTGACAAGCAAAACGACACTGTAGCTTAAAACGGTAAAAATAAGACGGAAATCACGGAAATTTTATTCAGAAATTTGGCAAGACAGAAGTGGGAGGGCTAGCTGTGTACCGACGTAGCGGTGGCCTATTCGCCGTTGTTCCACGGAACATTTACCATACTTTTTAAGATTCATACAGTTTGCTTCCGTTAAGTCAACCTATTATAGTTCTGAATAGAAAGGACGAATAAGCCATGTTATGGTGGTACATTGTTCGAATAATGATCAGGCTATCCATTGCATTTAAAAAAAAACTGTAACTGGCGTATTCGCCCTTTTTCCTCGGAGCGCCTCATATGACTGCGGACACTAAATCCATTCGCCAATTTTACTATTTTTTATTTTATTAGTCATTTTTTCGTATCGGTAATTGAAGTGTTAAAATAAATCTGTTGTGATATGAAACAGTTATTTAGACTTTAAATTAAAGTTATTAATTATAATAAAACAAACTAAATAATAGTGTTTTTAAGAAGAAATCTGCGCCTTTTGTCGAAGTGGGCAAAATTTCTTCATACGCGAAATTTACAAACTATTGTATTTTAAGTGCGGTAAATTAAAAACTCATTAAGTGCTTAACTACTACTTGGAGAGAAACTTCTTTTTGTGGACCACTCGATTCAGGTCGGTAAGTGGTTATTTTAAATAATATAATTTAAGAATTACATTTATCGAAAATGTTGATTAAAGTTAAATTCAAAACAAATACAGGTTAACCGTGTTTGGATAAAGAATAAAATATAAATATGGCTGCAGGAGGAATGCAACTGACTACAATAAACGAAGCGTTTTTAATGCAACAAAATAATAATTTATTTCAAGAAAATTGTCAACGTTCCCAAAACGAACAATTATTATATACAGAATGGGTAAAATTCAGCAATGAAAAAGATCAACTACATAGTATGATCACGCAAATGCAAACACATATAAGTATGCTAGAAAATCAAATCAAACAGATTTGCAATCAATCAAATAATAACGCTAAAAATACTGAGGCAACGCCTCCTCCCAGGCAAGAATACGAGACTGATGAAGAGGAACTGGCTAAAGAAACAGAATGGGTAAGGGTAAGAAACAGGCAAAAAAAAAGGAAAATAATGAATACCTCATTTTCTCCACCTACTCCTACAAAAAATGAAGAAATAACCAATAGGCTTGAACCAAAACATAAAAAAGTCCAACCTCCACCACCAATAATAGTGGAAGGAATTAAAGAATATAATAAATTTATCGAACTGCTCACAAACGAAATAGGTATAAATAAATTTATAATCCAAATGGTAAATAAAGAGAACTTCAAAATTAAAGCCAACGATGAGGATACGTATCGTGGCGTGACAAAAATACTACGAGAGCAAACACCACACAGTTGGTTCACATACGAAGATAAAAGAACCCGACCAATTAAGGTAATAGTCAAATATCTCCCGCATTCGTGCAAACCAGACAGCATAATTGAAGAATTGGTAAGGAGAGGTTTTAAAGCAGTGAATGCTATAAATAAAATTAAGTGGCGTACCAAGGAACCACTTGACATGTTCATAGTGACTTTTGACAATAGCGAAGATATAAATAAAATACATAGTATACAGCATATACTACAATGTAAAGTCGAAATCCAACCATTTAAATCCTCCAAAATAATATCTCAATGCAAAAATTGCCAGGCATATGGGCATACCCAAAAATTTTGCGCCAGACAAGCGAGATGTGTCAAATGCACAGGGAAGCATCATACTAAGGAGTGTACCAAATCAAAAGATGTCAAACCTAAATGCGTACACTGTGGACAAGAGCACCCAGCTAACTATCGTGGCTGTAAAGTGGCTATTGAATTACAAAACATGAGGAATAGAGCAATAGATAAAAAAGGGGGGTTAATAAACATCCTTCAGTAAGCAGGCAAGTTAACGAAAATCTAACATTTGCCAATGCAGTAAACAACGAAAAGGAAAGTGGCAAAAAGGAGGAACGAACTAATAATATCGAACAAAGTCTGCAACTCATATTAGCGAAGCTAGAAAATCAAGAACAAATCATAACAACACTGGATGAGAGGCTAAAAAGATTAGAATATAGTGGCAAAGGAGCTATACCTAAATCGAAACAATATTAATTCAATTAAGGTACTAGTGTGGAACGCAAACGGACTCCTGAACCACCAGCAGGAGCTTCAATTAGTTCTACAGACAGAAAATATAGATGTATGCCTCATCTCAGAGACACATTTTACTAAACACTCATTTATCAAATTTCACGGTTATAGAGTCTATCATGCAATTCATCCTGATAATAATGCAAAAGGAGGAAGTGCAGTGATAATTAAAGAAAATTTACAACATTACGAAGAAGCCAACTACGTAACAGAAAAAGTGCAGTTAACTGCAGTAACACTTAGAACTCTTAGATACCCACTGATAGTGGCAGCAATCTATAGTCCTCCGAAACATGCAATAAGTAAGGAGGAATATATTGATCTCTTTACCGAGCTGGGAAATAGATTTATAGTAGGAAGCGATTATAATGCTAAAAATACCCACTGGGGCTCAAGGTTAACCACAACAAAAGGCAGAGAACTTTTAAAAGCTGTGAATGAATACGGAGCCATAACCTTGTCAACAGGGAAGCCAGCTTATTGGCCTACTGACCCCAACAAGATACCTGACCTAATTGATTTTTTCATAACCAAAAATATATCGCAAAACTACCTGAAAATAGATGAATGTCATAAGTTATGTTCTGACCATACAGCAATAACACTAACACTAAGCGAAAACATAATATATAAAGAAAATAACCCTTCGCTAACTAATAAGTACACCGACTGGATAAGCTTCAGACAAATGCTAGAAGAAACAATTAATTTAAACGTTTCTCTTAGAACCGTAAAAGACATTGAAAAAGAAGTTGACCAATTCAATAAAGACATCCAAAGAATATCTTGGGAATGTACTCCAGACATCAAAAGACGCCTAAAAGGATGCAACTACCCGGCAGAAATTAGAACGCTGGTATACGAAAAACGGAAAGCAAGACGAAAATGGTTCCAAAGTAGAGCTCCTCAAGATAAAACAATTGTAAATAATCTCACCCAACAACTAAAAAGAGAGATAAAAGAATTTAAAGAAGAATCCATTAGGACATACTTAAAAAACCTAACGAATGAAAGATCCACAGAATACTTACTATGGAAGGCAACCAATGGATTAAAAAGACCAATGATGCAAATACCACCCATAAAAAAAGAAGACGGCACTTGGGCTAGAAGCAGCGAACAAAAAGCAGAATGCTTTGCTACACATCTAGAAAAAATATTTCAACCGCATCAACAACAACAAGAAGAAGAAGCATTACAGAGCAACCATTTGCAAGAAGAAGAGAACATAATGCCAGTAACTGTAGAAGAAGTAATAAAAGAAATCAAGTTTAATTTAAACCCGAGAAAAGCTCCTGGCTTTGATTTAATAACAGGACAAATATTAAAACAGCTCCCAAGAAAAGCAATTGTCAAGTTGACCTATTTAATTAATGCTGCGATCAGATTAAAATATATTCCTTCATTGTGGAAAGTGGCGGAAATAGTAATGATACCAAAACCAGGCAAACCACCACATATAACCTCTTCCTATAGACCAATATCACTGCTACCCACAATGTCTAAATTATTTGAAAAACTTCTCCTCGGAAGATTGCAACCAATTATAGTAAACAAAAAATTAATTCCAAATCACCAGTTTGGTTTTAGGCAAAAACACTCAACTATAGACCAACTCCACAGAGTCACCGATATTATAGAAAATGCACTAGAGGAAAGAAAAGTTTGTTCAGCTTTATTCTTAGATGTTGCCCAGGCATTTGACAGAGTTTGGCATGAAGGACTATTTCATAAATTAGAGACTATTCTTCCAAAATCATACACAGACATAACTAAATCGTACTTAACTGATAGATATTTCAGAATCAAGCAAGATAATGCTTATTCTGAACTTAAAGAAATAAAAGCCGGAGTCCACCAGGGTAGCGTATTGGGCCCGGTCCTATATCTCCTTTATACATGTGATCTACCAGAATTCGATAACTACTGTTTAGGTACCTTTGCCGACGACACCGCCATATTAGCAGTAGGTAAAGATAACGTAGAAACAGCCAATAAACTACAAAATGCGATAAGCAAATTCCAAAAATGGACTAAGACGTGGAAGATTACATTGAATGAAAGCAAATCAGTACATGTTGATTTCACTAATAAAAAAATTCTGTACGCACCAATAAAAATTAATGGACAAGACATTCCGTATGCCAACACAGCCAAATACCTGGGCTTAACCCTAGACACGAAGCTTCGCTGGAAAGCCCATGTAAAGAAAAAGAAGGAAGAATTAAATATTAAATATAAAAAATTGTACTGGCTACTGGGAAGATAGTCAGGGTTGTCAACGTATAACAAGATGCTAATCTACAAACAAGTTATAAAACCAGTATGGACGTATGGTATCCAACTGTGGGGATGTACAAAAAAGACAAACTTGAAAATAATACAAACTTTTCAAAACAAAGTATTAAGGGGCATAGTTAACGCACCCTGGTACATCCGTAATGACGATATCCACAAGGATCTACGAATGGAGCCCGTCGACAAAGAAATCCGAAAACACGCAGAAAGTCATGAAAAAAGACTTCTTCTCCACGAAAATATTGAGGCCATCCAGCTCCTGGACAACTCAAACCAGAAAAGAAGACTGAAGAGGACCAAACCTCACGAGTTGGTGTAGTGTGCGACAAAGCTAATAGCGGAGCATTGCGCGACTAGTGTGCAAGCAACGTGTTGGTGTAGTGCGTGATAAAGTGAAAAGCAGAGCTTTGTGTGATAGTGCGCAATCAAAAAGTGCGCCAGTAATAATAAAGACAACTAAGAAGACATCAAAGGGTGACTCTTAGATATTAAGTAGTTAGTAAGATAGGATAGATAAAAAGTTACTCATTGGTCAAAGACCAGATTGTAGCACTTAGCAAATAAAAAAAAAAAAAAAAAAAAAAAAAAATTTTTCGTATCTTATATTCTATTTCGTAATTCTACTAATAAATAATTATTTTGGATTTTTTTTTAATTAATTTTTTATATTATATTTTTTTTTTATTTATTTATTTTCTAAATGATGTTCTCAGAGTTCCACAGTAAAAACTGCAACATTCTTCTTTTCTTCTTTAGCCCTCTACTTCATTCGAAATCTTTTTACTATGGACTGTCCAAGTTCGTCATTCATTTTTTTATTATATATTTTTTTTTATTATATATTTTTTTCTATTATTTTTTTTTTATATTTTTTATATATATATTTTTTTTTATTTTTTTTCTTTTCTTTTTTCTTTTAATATATAACAATTTACAAGAAATACTTAAACTATATTTTACAATTACAACTTAAGTTTAATATCTAAAATATGTTTATACAATAGTCGATATACCAACTCATTATTTTCTAATGTTAATAAATAATTTAAATTAATAGGATGGTGGACATCAGACAAAGAATACAGTGAATTTAAAAACATATTAACTTTATTAGAAATAAGAGAACAGGTCAAAATTTTGTGTTGTGGGTTACCAAACTGACCACAAATACATTGAGGGCTATCAGCTATATTAAGTTTAAATATATATGATGGTGTAAGACAGTGGTTAAATCTCATTCTGCATATGGTTCTTGTCATATCCTTTGTCGACTCCATTTTAGAAAACCAAGGTTTATCTGTGATATAGTTTCTGATTGATCTGTAGTGATTTCCTGTATTTATGTTCTCATCAATATACCTTTCTTTCCATTCTTTCTTAAGCTCCTTGAATAAATCTGATTCAATATCTCCAGACGTACAAAGATAATGTGTTAATACTCCTTTTGTCACCGCGTTTTTAGCCAATTCATCTACCATTTCATTTCCAGTTATTCCACAGTGGCTTTTAACCCATGCTAACTTAACAGACTTTCCTTGTTGCTGAAGTTCTTTAATTTTATTTATTATATATAATTCAATGTAGTTCACTTTTGATTTAGCATTTATAGCACTAATTTTACTTAGAGAACTTTTACTGTCACTATAAATTATAAACTTTGAATGATTTATATTAGATAAATATTTTAGTGCTTCCATTATCGCTATTAACTCAGCTGTGTATATACTCATAATAGAATTTAGTTTGAACATTTTGCTAATTTTATTACTGCTATCCCAATAGGCACACCCCACACCTTCAATATTTTTTGATGCATCTGTATATACCATACAACAGTCTTTGAACATTTGTGAACTGTCGGATATAAACACTAATTTTCTTAAAGATAGAGGCAAAAGTCCTTTAAAAAGTATACCTGAACTTGTTCCATAGTATTAAAGTCAATATTATAATTTGGGTTTATGTCATATTTATAAAGTTGTTTATTATATATTGTCATTTTTGAATATAAATCTATTATATTTAGAGTTTTCTTTTTTATCCAATATTTTTCTGTTAAGTCTGCTAAAAACAGTTGATGTATTTTGGTAATTAAATTTGCCTTTTTTTCATATAATCTAACTAAAAGGCTAATGCCAAGTTTTTTTCGTCTTATATCCATCAGCATTTCACAGCAATCAACTTGTAGATTATTTATCGGTGTATTTCTTAGGGCTCCTATACACAATCTAAGGGATTTATTAATGATGTTGTCTATTTTATTTAAATGACACTGTGATGCGTCACTGTATAATATTGATCCGTAGTCGAATATAGCTCTTATATTATTTTTAAAAAACAACAAAGAAATATTTGGATCTGCTCCCCAACGTAAGTGTGATACGAATCGAAGAAGGTTTATTCCTCTCTCTGTTTTTTTAACTATATGGTCTATATATTCTTTCCAGAGAAGCTGTATATCCAGAGTAATACCCAAATATTTAACATAACTTTGTACTGGATAGGAGATATTGTTTATTAAGATGTGATTAGGTATTTCTTTTCGTTTTCTTGTAAAAATACATAATTTGGTTTTGGAATCAGATATATTTAGTCCATGTAATTCACTCCATATTTTAATATGTTTGTCTCCTTCTTCAATGGATTTGACTGCATTTTCTATTTTAAAGTTTTCTTGATAAATAACTATTTCATCTGCAAATTGTAAAATTTTTGTTGAGTTTAAATTTTTTTCTATATCAGAAGTGTAAATCAAATATAACAAAGGGCTTAATATTCCTCCTTGAGGTAAACCACCCATCGCTAGTCTTGGACCAAATGTGTTATTATTTACCGATATATAAATTTTTCTACAGTCATACAATTTTATTATTTTTTGACAGAAACATTCTGGCAGACCTATTTGTATCATTTTGTTATATAGTATATTTAAATTAACGTTGTCGTATACTGCTTCAACATCTAATAAAAGAGCGATTACTGAAGAATTTTTCGTAAACGCTAAATTTATATCTGTTACCAAATGACTCACAGCTTCCACAGTAGAATGATTTTTTCGAAATCCAAATTTTGTTTGTTATAATTTATTGTTTTTTTCTAGTCAACTTTCGAGCCTAAGTTTTATCATTCTTTCCAGTGTTTTTGTTATGCAGGAGCTCAATGAAATACCTCTATAAGATTCTGCTGAATCAGGATTCCGATTTGTTTTGAGAATAGGAATCACCCGGCACTCTCTCCAGTTATCTGGAATATCTTCTGATAGCCATCTTTGATTTAAAAAATTTAAATAGTGTTTCTTTCCCTTTTTGATGTAAATTGGCCAACATAATATAATGTACATTATCTATACCTGGAGAAGTATTTTTCTTATTCTTAAGGCTTATTTCTAATTCACAGAAACTAAATGGAATTGAAAGTGGATGCATAGAGTTTTTTCTTTCCATTACATTAATTTTTGAAAATATATTATCTGGACATAATTTTCTTAAGAACTCCTCAACCCATTCTCCTTCAGTCACTGGATTTACTTGTGGTTTAAAAATGTTTTGTAATCGTTTGACTTGATTCCACATATCTTTAATTGGTGTATTTTTGTTTAAAGTTTTACAAAAATTTCTCCATGCATTACGCTTACTCTCTAATACAACTTTTTTGGTTTTCGCTACACATTTATTATAATTTATATAATTTTGTATATTAGACTGTAGTTTAAACTTGCGTAAAGCTAGTTTTTGTTCTTCTATTACCTTTTTACAATTGTCATTCCACCAAGTTTTTCTAAATCGTGGATTAGTCCCTGTTCTCTTCTCCGGTATACATATCTTACAATATTCGTTTTATTTATTTAAAAATTGTTGGTAACTTAAATTATTATCTATTTCCATGAAATTATCAGTGATAGAAGAGAAAAGAGACCAATCCGCTTTATTTGTGTTCCATTGGAATTTTGTATTTACACATTCCGCTTTATTAACATTAATATTTGACTTAATAACAATAGCAAAATGATTTGATCCTAATGTCTCGTCCACAACATCCCAATCGAAAAAATGACTAATATTTGCTGAGCATATTGTAAGATCTATTGCAGATTTATTATTGCTATTCGGTCTACGCATCAAAGTTTCTTTACCATTATTTAAAATTACAAGATTACAGTCCTCAATAGCTTCTAACAGATTTTTTCCTATAGTGTCTACAGTACTACAACCCCAAATATAATTGTGGCTATTAAAATCACCCCCAATTATAAAAGGCTTCTCTAGACTATTAAAAAACTTTTTCCATTCATTTAGAGTAATTTTAAGATTTGGTTTTACGTATATTGAATAAATGTTTAACTTTTTTCCGGATTGAATTTTAATTGATATGCTATTGCACATTATGTCATTAATATGGTGAAAAGTAGGACTGTTGTAAAATTTTATTAATTTTTTCAAAAGGATGGCTACTCCACCATATCCATCATCTCTATCATTCCTAAAGACATTATAACCAGTAAAGTTAATAAAATTACTTTTTTTTAACCAAGTTTCTGATATTAACCCTTAAGTACTAACATCTTAAATCAATGACGTAAACAATAACTAACCGCCTGACAGACGGGTTTAACATTTTAGTGGTAATTTTTGTTTTTGTTAAACCTTTTAATGCAAAAAAATATCTCAATGACTTACTGGAAGTATTGATTATCTAAAAAACACAGTAAATAATCTAGTTTTTCTGTATATATTAAAATAAAAAGCATTATAACAAGAATGGAAAGATTGTTTGTGTACCTTTTTACTCCTGAGAAAAAGTGTGATAAAAATTAAACAAATTAAAGAATCTTAACAAAAATTTATAATCGAGTTAAACAAAGAGTAAGCAAAATGAAAATAAAAAGATTTTTAATAAGTTTTAAAACAAAAAAAAACTGACAGGTACTATAGTTAGTACAGTGTAGCAATGGTAGTCAGTGGCAACATTTTCATCACAAATTGATTCCACTTCGCTTATGTCGTCTTCTACCTCATCAAACCATTTCAAAAGAGTTTCCCTATGGTCTTTATTCGCTTATTTGGTGTTTTTTGACGAACTGGGGCACATTATGTGTAATTACGAACTGGGCACAAACACTAACACCCCGTCTATTAGACGGAAATCACATTTTGAGCCTAAATATCTTTCGAATAACGACCTGCCGCACATTGCCGAATTCAATACTACTAAAGACAATCCAAACTTGAAAAGTCATAAACGGGTGACCTTCAAAATTTTCTAGGAAGGGAAATATCTCACTTTCGACAAGCAATGCCGTCTGAGAGACGGTGTGTTAGTACTTAAGGGTTAATCCTGTATCTATTTTATTGTCATACAAGAATTTTTCTAAATAACCCTTATTTGTTTTAATTGATCTCGCATTCCATTGAAGAAATGAAACGTTAGCCATCACGAGGTAATAATAATTGTGAAATATTGTTTTTTAATAATTCCAACGTTTTTGATCTAAATTATGATTAATTTGATTTAATGTTGCTGAAATAAAGTTTACTATTATTTCTCCTATATTATTTTGATTATCGTTTTGTGTTTGTGTTGTGTTAGAATAAATGGGATTATTAAAATTATAACAAGGCTGACTTTGTATTCTTGGTATTTGCAAAATTTTTCTGCGTGCTTCCATTGTTTCTTTATCTACACTACTAGAATCAACACTACTTGATATTTTTCGTTTAGATATTGTATATTTATTTGAAGTATTTTCTTGGTCTTTACTTGCTGTTGAATAACATTTTTTATATTTATTATTAGCTTCACAATATGTTATATTTTCATTATTCATAATTTTTTTAATATATTCCTGTTTTTGTCTTTCTGTCCTCTACATTGGGCACTTATATGCCCAAATCTCAAACACTTTAAACATTGGATTATTCTGGGTGTATAATTTTCCACCTCGTATATCATTTTTTCTGTTATTACATTTTTTGATATAGACTGACCTTTAAAAGTGACAATTACGGTTCCTGTTTTTACATAATTAGTATTACCATTATCTTGAATCACTTTCCGCATAATTCTTTTTACATGGAATACTTCGAATTTAATTCCAAATCTAGGTTTAATTAATGATAATAAATCATTATCTTCTATCTCTTTATCTACCAATTTTATAACACCTTTCTTTTGAGTAAAAAACGTTGGAATATATGCCTCATACTCTTTGCTTTTAAGAATTTGAGAATCAATTAATTTATTAGCACTAGCAAAATTATTTAGTTCTACCTTGATTTTATTTCTACCAACTACTGTAATTTGTGTGATATTATTTTCAATTTCAGGTACTGCACTTAAAATCAATCGGGCCGTGCCGATCCTGTGTAATCGACCAATGTTACCGTTTTTATTTTCTATGTGTACTATATAAGGTGCATTATCTCCAAATTGATATCTATGTTTTAATCTTAAATTTATTACTTTATTTAAATTTTGCTTACCTGACTTATCTGTTTGATTTAAATTTGTCAAAGTTTCATCGTTATTGGAACTATATTTGTTACTTACCTCAACAGTGCTACTTGTTTGGTTTTGTTTGTTTGTTACCTTATTATTGACTCTATTGTTATTTTTATTTAATTCCTCATATTCCATCATCCCATCTCCTTCCATTTCTACATAAAATTTGCCTTTATCTGGAGGTTCGGGTGGTATAACTTCCATATTATTTGTTTTCTGAAATTTAACTTCTAGGCGCGAAATTTCACACTTTCTTACAGATCACTGGTTTAGTACTTCTTTATACTACTCGTAATACTCAAAAAGTTAAGAAAAAACCTTAAAAATTAATAATTTTTAGGAGAACTTCTAAATAAACTGCCTTTCAATTTGACGTTTATTTGACAATCCGCAATTACAGTATTACAAGTATTATAATAATTAAAATAAGTATAATAATAATTATAATTGCATTTATTACAAGGCGAGACCCTAAAGAGGTCCCGATTAAACCTCCGTTAACTAACGGGCTGTTAATCGAGGCATAAAGTACCGGCCCTTAGTCTTTCTATATTTGTAAAGCCGCGTCCTCACTGGTAAACATTTGCGTCGAACCAGCTGTTCGTCGCAAATATTTGCGTGCTAGAGGTTAATTGTCCTTATGTGGACATGTTCGTCGCATAAATCGGACGCAAGAATTTTTGACGCACGCAACGCAAACGCTCCATCGGTTTTCTAACGATAAATAAATTTTCGCATGGTTGAGCACCGCGTCCTCGCTGGTAATTCAATACGCACGAAAAATTTACCGGTGAGGACTCGGCGTTATAGTTAATTATTAAAGATAATGTGCTTCTGACTTACTATAACCTACAACAATTTGCAGATTCGAAATAGAAACCTTTAAGCCACCATAAAATAATTTAATTCTCATGACAATCGATTGTGTCTTTATGTTATAAGGAAATATCCAAAAAGCCATTTTATTAAGTAAAATCGACTTCATGGTCTTTGCAAATATTCTCTCATTATATCCGAATATCTGCGGCACCTCGAGCGAGTACTGAAGTTTTCTACTGACCAACAAACCTATTTATTGAGTGTAAAAAGAAATTATTTTAGAAGATTTATCGATAATTATTATTGATAATAAATTATTTTATTGATAATCGAATCTGTTCCTGTAAAAAATAATTGTTATATAATAGTGATTTTCTAAAAATAAGAGTAGTTAATAATTTAATTAGTTTGAATTTGGTTCGGCATCGAAGACTGCAATAATGTTCTATTCAATGTATGCTTTGAATATTTTGAATTTCAGTGATTTTGATTTTCATACACGGTAAGTGTACAAACACGTTACATAATAGCCAGTCAAACTAATGTAAAATAAAACTAGATTGATATTATTTGTTATTGTTGCTAATTAACTAGTCCAGTTTTATCAGCAAAATATGCACTTTTTAGGCCTGGATCCCGCGTAGGCGTACCAACAGTTTATTAATAGCAAGCTAAAAATTTGTTAATACTTTAACGGTGCCTAGTTGGACAAAATTTGATGTATGGGAACACTGGAACAGAGGAAGTTTTAATTGTAGAACGTGATTTTAAATGTGTAACTTGTCTTCTTGATTTTCTTGTCTTGTTTTTAAATTGTATTCAATAGAAAAATTTATAATATAATATATATAAAAAAATGTTTGTCTGACAAATATATTGGGCAATATAATAAGTCCGACACGCAGAACATTTCAAATGACAGGAATTATGTAGTGCTAAATAGCAGTCTGATTTTTGCATGAAAGTTTAACAAATAAATTGGAAGTTCTGTCCGACAGAATCAGTGACGCCTTGTCCAGTGAGGCAGGTGAGGCAGTGCCTCATCAGTATATCAATCGGCTATTTACGTTATTTCGTTGTTTTATAACCAGATTTTTAAATATAATTTAGCTTTTTGAAATTTCCTAAATAATTTTATTTTTATGAAAAAAAATAAATCGTACGGCCCTGACTCTTTATCTTATTTTCCGTCTTCCACGTGCCAGTATTATATGCATCTATGCATCATGCATCTCATTCCAAATTTCTCAAATCATTACAGTTGAAGCTAGCCTCACACCATCTGCAACAGTATGGGACAACGCCAACAGTAAAACCGGCAAAATTTGAAAAATGTGCCACCGATTCTAGGAACAAAATTCATCCATCCTTGAGGCTGGCCTCATGCTCTGCGGAATGCAATAGGAATAGCCAAACGGAACCGACTACAAGCACCAAGTCGATTGCAGATCATAGCTTTCTATGCATACGCGGTATATACGAATGGTATATTTTAGAAGTTTATGGATATGTATTTAAAACATTGTTTATTTTAAATCAAGAATCATATTATCATGCCTGCACCGTTCCGGCACGTAGCGTAGTCTCCAAAAAACCTGATTTTACAAAGAGTTGTCTGATACTATACGCTCCGGGCAGTATGAATTATTCATATTTAAAACCATTAAAATCAATATTTTCGGAAACGAAACGCTACGTGCCGGAACGGTGTGGGCATGATAATATGATTTTTGCTTTAATCATTGTTCATTACCGCCTAATATATTGTTCTAAAGTTATTTCTTTGAGACATTTATGTAATTTATTATTCTAAATGGGAAATAAGCCACAATTTAACTTAAAAATGATTTTATTAACGTTCCACTTCCACATCGGACGTTTACATAAAAAAGTAGTTTTAAGTCTTTCAAAAATGTTGTATTTTGCGTTTGTGTTTTTCTTTTGTAAAATATATAACTAATACATTATTTTTTTTATTTATTTTTTACATTTACTTACAAAAGTAGTTTTTAAGTGTTTCAAAAATGTTGTATGTTGTGGTTGTGTTTTTTTTTGTAAAATTTTTTTGAACATAGTTATTCAAATCAGAGTTAGCAAAATATTTAAGCGAATAATATTGCAACATGATTCCCACAGCCTTAGCTCATTCCCCATATCTACCACGATTTTTTCAAAAAACGCACACTGTTTTGTTATGTAAAATTTGAAGTTTTCGATATGGAATTGAAATTCAAAATAACTCTATGCACTGAGGCTGAAAGCATTTGAGTCGATCGCATTCACTGGAAAAGTTTTAGAGAACTAATCGACAGCAAATATTTCTTGAGGATTTTTTGTCCGGAATTCTTTGCGGGGATATTTTGAATAAAAAATATTTGTAGATTATTTGTCCGGGATTTTTTGTGGGGAATTTTTGTCCGGGGATTATTTGTCCGGGGATTTTTGTGGGAATTTTTTATCCGGGGATTATTTGTCTGGGGATATCTTGTCCAGGGATAATTTGTGAGGATTTTTTGTCCGGGATTATTGGTCCTGGATTAGTCCTAGCGTTATGACGTCACAAAATCGACCTTCCGTTCATTAAAGAGAAGCTAACCATAATATGTAATAAAATTCCTCAAGTGTAGTGTGCCTCACCACCTTCTACTATCACGAGCCGCCCCTTGACAGAATACATGGAACGTTTTCGTACTCTGACGTTCGAAACCTGTAACCTGTTCTACAATTAAAAATTCCGCTATTCCACTTGTCCCGTACATCAAAGTTTGTACGACTAGACACCGATTATCAAATTTTCAGCTTCACATTAATAAACTTTTTTGGTACGAGGGATCCAGGCTCATTTTCTAAAGGCCCATATACCTGTTTTAGAGAGTGTGCATTGTCGGATTTACTTTTCGTATAATTTTCATCGACATGGAATCAAACACGGAATCAAATAACAGAATAAAGACCTACTTTTCATTAGCTACAATACTGCTTTTACTATGTCAACATACTGTACATATAAACTATTTTCTTTAATGAGCTATATGTTCAGAATATTTTTTCGATTTATGCTTTTGCTAAGAATATTTTTTTTTCGATAGAATAAACTCGAATAAACTTTAATAGGAATTACTCGAAAAGTATGGACTTAGTGAAAAACTCTAAAGAACAAAAGTTGCTTAGAATTAGTCGGTTTGTCCACTTCCGATCTTATTTTAAAAGTATATTTTTTACCCCCGATAAGGGTTGGTAACCAGGGCAAAACCACACCAAGTAAGGCTGCCATCAATGATGTATCCGAAAGCGAGTGTCTGAGTGTCGCTTGCGATTTAAAGTTTGTTTCAAAAATAAGGTGTTCAGTGAGTAGAATCGGGAGTAAAAGAATTGCAGTTTTAAATTTAGAAACATCAAAAGTGACATATCTTCATATAATTCCACTGTCAGCAATAGAATATCAGAGTTTACGACTATGTACGTCTACGATTTGGAGACTGTAGGTATACTTTCGTATGCCTATTCCTATCTCTTCTCAAATAGCTAATCTCCAAAATGCGAAACTTGCAATGCAATATACAGTATACAATTCTTCCTGATAGACTGTCCATTGTACTAAATTTGCAATTCAAAGATATTCTTACAATTTTCCAAATAACCTGAAAGCACTACGTGATAAAATTTGTTCCGGACAATTTATTAGGTTATGTAGTGTTATATTCCTATTTGACATAAGAAATAAAAGTCTATAGTTATATTTAAAATTCAAATAAAAATAAAGGTTTTCGTTTTTATCGACCGCGGGCATGTAAATTTGGAACACCCTGTAAAAAACAAATTTTGTATAGGTAGTTATTAAGAAAGTGTTTCGGAGAAGTGTTTACGAACCCCAGGAACAATACGACTCAAGTAAACAATTAGAGTGATGTTTAAAAAGAAAGTGTTCATGGAAAGGTTGTCAATAACTACCGATAACTCATATTCTAGTAAATAAGATAATAGGTTATTAAATTTGTAAAGAGGATTAATGTGGAAAGTAAAATTTAAATGGGGAATATTATTTTTTCTTGAAATCCAATAAGATATTTAGAAAAAGGAAAGTTTGTGTTGGTAAATACGGATAATTGAAAGTTGCCTTGGATTGGTTGATTTTTTGAATGCTGGAAGGGGTATTTGGAAAGAGGAGAATGAATGAGCAATGAGAGTCAGAGTGTTTTGAGTGATAGAGAGGCGAAGTCCAGTTTTCGAGAAGAGTGTACCAAAAAGTGAAACGCCGGGTTGGTTAGTTTTGTCTTTAAAAAAATAAAAAGTAAGATATCGTGGAACGAGTGATAGACCGAGTCGAGATAGTATATAACTCCTTGAGTCTAGAGTATCCCGGTTTTCTTGAAGTGTGTGAAAAAGGTAGAACACGGCATCAGGAGAAGGCAGTACGAGGCGTAGTTTTCAAAGGAGCCGAGGCATTACTGGAAGACTTGGACGAGTCGTTGGATCGCAACCCAAGCCAAGAGGAAACTTGTTTTGTGTGAAGACATTGTCAAATCATCAGTAAAGGTCAGTCTATTTGTTATGACATGAATGTATGGTTTGTGTATTAAATACCACATTGAAAATTGAGCCACATAATCACTATTAAAAAAATTTCATCAAACCTAAATCAATTTGTTACTGATAAATCATAATAGTTCATTATAAATAAAATAAATTTGGAGACAAAAAAGAAATAAGATTCCCATTTTTGTAACTGTTGTATTAAATAAAGATAGAAAGATAAGATATAAGAAATATTAAGCAGTTATTGCCATTTAGATAAAATAAACGATTTTTATAATTTCTAATTGAAATCCGTATGTGTGTATTATTTTACTCTCTTTTATCTATCCCGATTAGGAATCGACTGAGAAATACTTTGAAGCCACGAAAGTAAGTAATTGATCTTATAATTTAGCCCTGAGATTGACACTATATTGGTATTTGATCTGTTTGATTAATGAGATAATTATTGATTAATTAATTAAGATAAATTACATCTGAGAACATCATTAGATTTCAAAAGTAAGATCACAACAAAATGGCGCCCAAAGTGGAAAGAATTGAAAAGTATTTCTAGTAGAAAATTTGAAGGAATAGAAAGGGAAAAGCCGGTGGTTGGAAATTTATATGCCCGTGGTAAAATTGAGATATTTACATTTGATGACATAAAATTTTAGATCTCTTTAGGTACAAATTTGCCATAATTGATTTAATTTATCGATATTAACATTTGATATATTTATTGACAAGTTATTAAATTTGGGTGAGAAAAATTCGTCTTGGTAACAAACTATTCAAATTTCATATTTGACGGGGATAGTACTTCTTGAAAACAAATGCCCGTGACAAGAAGCAAAAGCAAAGACAACAAAAAACAAGAAGAACATTCAGATCAAGAGGAAAATTTAGACCAAGAAGACATTTTAGACACAACAATCATGGAAACCGAAAAAAAAGAATTAGCAGAATTAGAAAAGATATTTCAACTGATGCAACTCCAGTCACATAAAATGGATAAAAATCAGGAAGAATCGAAACAAGCTATGAAAGAAACATCGAGAAAAATGGATGAAAATCAACTTGAAACAAAACGAGTAATACAAGAAAATCAGAAAGAAACAGCAAAGAAAATGGATAAAATGCAAGGAAATCAGGAGGAAACAAAACAAGCAATAGAAGAAAATAACCAGAAAATGGAGGAACGCATAGGAAAATATGAAAAGGAAATAAAAGCATGATTGACAACAATGAAAAACGAGATAAAAGAACAAGAAATGAGAATGAAAGATCACATGAAAGAACAAGAAATGAAAATTCAAAATAAAATGAAGGAGTTAACGAATTGCCAGAAAAAGGAAATAGAAAATTTGGAAAACAAGTTGGAAAACGATATTCAAGCAGACATAGAAGAAGTGGAAAGAAAGATCAAAGAAAACGAAAGAAAAATTGCAGAAATCAATACTCAACAAAATGTCGGAGAAAGAAGAGAAATGGTTATACATAGCACAGATGACGCGAAAATACGGTTTGGCGGGGATGTAAGAAGATTACACCCAGTGCCGTTCATAAATAGCCTGAAAAAGAAAGTATAGCACATCGTAAATTTCGAAACAGCTAAAGAAACAATCAGAAACTATCTTAAGTATGAGGCAGGTCTATGGTTTGATAGCAAAGAAGAAGAATTTGGCAGTTGGCAACAATTTGAACAAAAATTTTTGAATTATTTCTGGGGAAAAGTCCAACAATTGGAAATTAACAAGGAATTGCAAAATGGGAAATACAATGATAGTATGGGTATCTCAGAAAGGACATATGCATTACAAATTTACAATAATGCAAAACATTTACAATATAATTATTCATCAGAACAATTAGTCGAACTGATTGCAAGACATTTCGAAGAAACGCTGGAAGACCATATCACATTGCAAAACTACAAAGACATAGATAGTTTATGCCAATTCCTAGAAATAAGAGAATCACGTCTAAGAGAAAGAAAATCAAGAAGGTCGCGAGAAGATTACAGGCCCCGAGAAACACAGGATTACAGAGATAGAAATCAAAATAGGAGGGACTATACAAGACGAGATTTTAATCCCACAAGGGAAAACGAAAATAGAGACAACGGAAGAGGAAACAATGAACAAAGAAATAGGCAATGGAATGAGGACAGAAATCGAGAATACCAGAATAGAAACACCACACGCTCAAATCAAGAAAACAGAAATAATGGTAGACAAAATGAACAGGGATATCGAGAAAACCGAAACAGATCCGACAGACCAAGAGACAATAGAAGAGAGGTAAATAATACCCAGACAGAAGGATATGACGGAGAGAGACATTATGACGAAAATATAAACAACGAGGAGCAACCGGCGTCTTTTCACGAAGGCGCTCACTAAAAACAAAAAACCAAACAGGAATCTTTTGTCACCCCAAGGAGTTTATTAAATTGGCAGGAAACAACGAAAAGAAAAATGGAGTTAATTTAAAATTTGTGGATGGATTTATCAACGAGAAACCAATTAAAATTATGATAGACACTGGATCTGAAATAACACTGGTCAACAGAAATCTAATAGAAGGAGTTAACTTAACAAATTTAATTTACAAAATACCTAGGGTAAATTTAGTGGGCGCAAACAAACGGACATTGGCAACTATAAATGAAGGCATACGAGTAATGGTACGACTGGGTAAGAATATGTATGCACTACAATGTGTAATAATGCCAAACATGTCACATGACATGATAGTAGGAGTTGACGAATTGGCAGAAAAACATGTAGTGATAGATTTTAAAAATAATACGATGAAACTAACAGAAGAAAAAGAAGAAGAACAGGACAAGGAACATGAGAAACAAAATACGGACGAATCAGGTAAAGAACAAACAGTGGAAATGAATTTGGCAACGAAGCAAGGACAAAGAAGAAAAAGGAGAAAAGGTCAGAAAAAGATAAAAGAAGTTAAAACGTGGGATTCCTGAGCTAAGGAGAAGAAGAAATAAAGCTAACAAATGAAAGTGAAAAGAATATGATTGAAACAGTGGTATTTGAAGAGGAGGTATATGCAAACGAGGATGCAGAATGCACGGTAAACAGATGTGAAGAATCTGAGGAAAAAGACAGAAAATTGATATGTGGAGAAGGAAAAGAAAAAGAATTGCGGTTGATGTTAAGAAACTATGAAACTTTGATCAATGAGGAAAACAGAGTGGCTAAAATGTACGAACATTCATTTGAGGTTAAAAACTTGAGAAATTTTCGATCAAAGACTTACCCGATTCCATATAAGTATCGACAAGAGGTGAAAGAAGAAATTAATAAAATGTTGGAAGATCAAATCATCGAAAGATGTGATTCACCGTATGTTATCCCAATTGTGATAGTAAAGAAAAGCAATGGAGAATTGAGATTATGTTTAGATGCCAGGAATATCAACCGGCACACTGTATCATAATATGAATCACCTCTAAACATCGAGGCCATTTTTGGAAGAATTACGGGGTCACACATATTTTCTAAAATTGACTTAAAACACAGTTTTTGGTTGATACCTTTAGCTGAAAAGTGTAGAAACTATACCGCTTTCTCAATTGATGGTATTGTCTACCGGTTTAAGGTAGTGCCATTTGGATTGCAGAGTGCTTGTGCAGCACTCGTACGAGCTCTACATACCATTTTAAATCGCCATGAAGATTTCATTTTTCATTATATCGATGATTTATTAATTTTTTCACAAGATAAACAGAGACATTTGGAACATATAAAAATAATTCTGGAGGAACTGGACACAGCGGGATTAAAATTAGTCATTGAAAAATGTCAATTTTTTCAAAAAGAAGTAATTTATTTGTGTTTTAAATTGGACACCAAAACAGTAAGATTAGCCAAAGACAGGGCTCATAGATGAATACCCAACGCCAACGAATTTGAAAACATTGAGAGGTTT
Source organism: Diabrotica virgifera virgifera (assembly GCF_917563875.1). Taxonomy (NCBI): domain Eukaryota; kingdom Metazoa; phylum Arthropoda; class Insecta; order Coleoptera; family Chrysomelidae; genus Diabrotica; species Diabrotica virgifera. The sequence goes on from NC_065448.1 coordinate 117,084,775, forward strand.
TCTTGGCACGATTAATTATTTTAAAAAGCTGATTCCCGATTTGAGCCAAAAGGAAATCCCTCTGATAAAATTGCTGAAAAAAGGAATAAAATGGAATTGGAAAGAAGAACAGGAGGAAGCTTTCACAACATTAAAACGAGAATTCGCAAAAGGAACGAAAATATATCACCCCATTTACAATATACCTTTTATACTCCGAACTGATGCGTCCATACAAAAATTTGCAGGAGTTTTGTCTCAAATACAAAACGACCAAGAAGTGCCGATATGTTTTATATCTCGAGTGACTAAAACACATGAGAGAAAATATAGTGTAACAGAACTGGAGTTTGCCAGTGTACTATATTGCGTAAACAAATTGAGGTTTTACTTATTGGGAGCGAAATTCACAATCGAAACAGACCATGCAGCTTTAGTACATATCATGAAGAATCGATTAGTAAATAATAGAATACATAGAGGCATTCTATTATTACATGAGTATGATTTTGAGTTCCGATATATAAAAGGAAAAGACAACATAATAGCCGACGCTCTAACACGGGATGAGGACACCGAACAAAAGGAAACAATTACTCTGCAGGTGGGACTAAATAGATTAATACAAGAAGAAGGGGTATATTCGTTAAATGAGATAAGGACAAACCAGGAAGACCTAGAGGAAAGAGAGAAAAGAAGAGTGGAGGTAGAAATAACATATTTTTTAAGAGAATAGACGGAAAGGAACTATATTTAGTGACACAGACATTGGCAGAAAAGATAATAAAGAAATTACATGAGGACAATAGACATATCGGTAGCAGAAAGGTTTGGCTCGTTTTTAGGGAAAATTACATCAGCCGACAAGATTACCGCATTGCAAAGGAAATTACCCAGAAATGCGATGTATGTCAAAAATATAAGAGTAGGAATTTCAAAAACGAAAATATTGCAAAAATATTGAAGCCCGGAACAAATTGGACATTGTAGCAATAGATATGTTAAGCGATCTAATTGTGACCACTAAAAGGAACAAACATATTCTGGTGATGGTGGATGTGTTTTCAAAATACGTAAAATTATACAGTTGCCGCACCACAAAGGTGGAAGAAATATTAAGAAAAATCGACAATTTTACAGCCACAGTAGGAACACCAAAAAAGATTCTACTAGACAATGCAACGTATTTCCGAAATGATCGTTTCAAGGGACAACTTCGAGAACGGGGAATAGAGACAAATTTTGTCAGCATCAGGCATCCCCATAGTAATCCTTCGGAGCGATTCATACAGGAAGTGACGAAATTTCTTCGCATTGCAACGGATGGTCAACATCGCCACTGGCAGGGCAGCTTTATCCATTAGGCAATATAGGCAGTTGCCTAGGGCGGCACATTATGAGAGGGCGGCACAAATACTGTACAAAAAATATTTGTATATAAAAATTATGGATCTGGGTTCTGTCATTAAATATTATTCAAATTACTCTTTCAAATTACTTTACCGCAAGGAAGCCAAAAAATTGTGCCCAAATAATACATATCGAGAAATAAGAAAAAGAAAAAGAAAAATTCAATTTGACGAGGAAGCCGATGATGAACTAAACTTTTCAGCTAGTGATGAGATGAAAATCCACACATTCTATGTTATAATCGACACTCTGATAAGACACCTGAATAGACACCTGGAATCTTATCGACTTATTTATCAACGTTTTCGTGTTATTAACAGATTTGCCAAAATTAAGCAATGAAGAAATTATTAAAGAAGCTGAAAATTTGATACAAACTAAAGAAGACCAAGTAGAGAAGGCGAAAACGGCGGGTTCGTTGGGAAAAATATTCCCATCAGATTTTTTTGCATAATTACATTCGTGAGACATCCCAGAATAAGGTTCAAGAAGTCGCCCACGTGAAAAGTGGGCCAAAATTTGTTTAATCAAATTGCAAATATCAATATTTTTGGCCCGGACAATTTTTTTGTAGGTTTATTGGACCATTCTGGATAAAAAAGGTCTCTTATAATTTTTCTCTAAAGTTGATCGTTTTCGAGTTATAAGCAATTTAAAATTGAAAAAAACGAAAAATGGCGATTTTCAAGGCTTAATAACTCGGTTAAAAGTTATTATTATAAAAGTCAAAAAGTGACTAAGTTAAAGTTTAATGCCCCCCTACAAAATCCCTAAGAAATTTTTGTCATTATTTTATTACTAAGCTGTTATTTTTAAGTAATAATATTGAGCGCCATGCACGTGGTAGGCGGCCGTAAATGTGAGTGCAAGTAAGATGCACAATTGGACTGCCGGAGTGGCATCTCTCTCACACTCAGAATTTACTGCCGGCTACCACGTGCATGGCGCTCAATATTATTACTTAAAAATAACTTATTAATAAAATGACAAAAATTTCTTCGGGATCTTTTAGGGGGTCATTAAGCTTTGATTTAGTCATTTTCTGACTTTCATAATAACTTTTAACCGAGTTATTAAGCCTTGAAAATCGCCATTTTTCGTTTTTTTCAATTTTAAATTGCTTATAACTCGAAAACGATTAACTTTAGAGAAAAATTCTAAGATACCTTTTTTATCCAGAATGGTCCAAAAAAACTACAAGAAAATTGTCCGGGCCAAAAACATTGATTTTTGCAATTTGATTAAATTTTTTTTTTTTTTAATTTGGCCCACATTTCACGTGGGCGACTTCTTGAACCTTATTCTGGGATGTCTCACGAATGTAATTATGCAAAAAAATCTCATGGGAATATTTTCCCAACGAACCCGCCGTTTTCGCCTTGTCTAAAGATTTACTTTACTTAAAGGGTCATTTGGATATCACAATAAAATCACCAATTGACATAAGAAGAGTTAGTGCAGTCACTGAATGTGGATATGAGCTATTACCTCCGATTTCGTTGAACCTCCATCGATTTGTATAAAAATTGGTGAGTGGTTAGAGGATATCTCAAGGAACAAAGGTACCATGGTGTCAAATTGCGCTTTTACCCTGGGGGTGGATGCCACCCCTTCTCGGGGGTGAAAATTATTTTATTAAAAATATGACCAAAATTAGATAGTGGGACAAATTCTAAGCAAAATTTGTTACATAAAGTTATTAAAATAAATCAAAACTTTTTGAGTTATTAAAGATCAATATTTTAATTTTTCGTGAGAAAAATGCATGTTTTTAACCGATTTTTCATAAATAACTCAAAAACTAAGATTTTATTAAAAAGTTATTATTACCAAAATTGAAGCTAATAAAAAATGAAACAAACTCCTTACTGGAAAAACCTTTTAATGTTAACTAAAAGTGAGTTATAATAGGTAATTGAATGTATATTTTTTCGGCGATTACCCAAATCTAAGTACCTATTCAAGCTTGAATAACGGGAAAATGATGCATTTTATAACATAACCTTATTAAACATTTGTCAAAGTGCTTAGAAATATCAAATCTATAAAATGAGCCCCCGAACAAGTTAATAATCTATATTTTAAAAAAATTTTCAACAAAGTTATTGTTTTTTTTTTAAATAACTCCGTTAATTTTTACTATATCAGGTTTGCCTAAAAAACATTTGAAAGTTAATTTTAATGGCTATTAAACCACGTTGAATTTTAATCTTTTAAACCCCTTACTTTTTTAAAAATAAAAGGTTGAATGGCCCCGGTTACATGGCTCTTGCAGCAAAATTTAAGCTTTAAACGTTTCTATCTAGGTTATTTTTTACCCTAGAGAAATAGTAAAAAGGTAAAATATTTGATACAGAAAAATCTAAAATTTGGTTATACATATATCACTTTGTACGTATATTGAGTATTTTTGGAGTTATTATCACAAGAAAATGAAAATTACGATAATTTTAAAAATTCTGATTTTTTTAAATTATATCTTTTTCAAAAATATGAATTCTAAACCGGTCAAAATTGTTGAAATCATTATATTTTACAGGTATATTTTATAAAATGCATTGTTTTCCCGTTATTTAAGCTTGAATACTTAGATTTGCAAACTCGTCGAAAAAAATATACATTAAATTACCCATAACTCACTTTGAATTAACATTAGTTTAGTTCTTTAAGTGAGGAGTATATTCAGATTTTTATTATCTTTTATTTTGGTAATAATAATTTTTGTAAAAGCTTATAGTTTTTGAGTTATACTTGATAAACAGCTTTAAAACATGCATTTTTTTACGAAAAAATAAAAGCTTTGATCTTTAATAACTCAAAAAGTATTGATTTATATTAATAACTTTATAGAACAAATTCTGCTTAGAATTTGTCCCTCTATCGATTTATGGTATTATCTAAAAAATAATCATTTTCACCCCTGAGAAGGGATGGCATCCACCACCACGGTAAAAGCGCAAGTTGGCATCATATCACCTTTGTTCCTTGAGCTATCCTCTAACTACTCACCAATTTTCATAAAAATCGATGGAGGTTAAACGAAATCGGAGGTGAAAACCTTCAATGACTGCACTAAGTGGATTGAAAGATATTTTCCCTAATTTGACATTGCTTTGCACATTTATTTGTGCATCCCAGTTGCCAACGTGTCCGTTGAGAGGTCATTTTCGAAAATGTCAAGAATTAAAAATAATTTCCCATCAAGTATGACGCAAGAACGTGTTAAAAATTTGTCGATTTTGTTAAGAAAAAAAAATTTTTTTTGAAAAGTCTTTTTTTGAAAAGAATTCTCTGATGTGATCGAACTGGAGTGACGATTTTTTCTATTATACGTATATAAACATCGTAGTTAAAATCCATTTTTAGTGTATTCTTATTTAAATAAAAATTTCTGTAATTGTTTTTCGCAGGTATATGTTTGAAGGGCGGCTACAAGAGAATTGCCTAGGGCGTCAATTGACCTAAACGCGGCCCTGGCCACTGGGACAGGAAAATGGCGGAAATAGAAATGTATCTAAATACCATTCCAAGCACAGTAACAAAAGAGATCCCGGAATACATCATGAAGGGTGTAATGCCGATAAGGCCATGGGAAGACCCAGAGCCAAAGGAATATCAACAGGTGATTGAAACAGTACAGAGAAGATTGCGGCGAAGCATTGAAAAGTATATCCAAAGACAGGAACATAATAGAAAACGAAGACCAGTGACTTTCCAAAAGGGTGAAAAAGTACTTGTGAGGGCATTACGAGTATCAAATCTTCCTGGGGGCATTTGCGCAAAGTTAATGCCTGTTTTCGAAGGCCCGTACATCGTGAATAATGAAGATGGGATAAACAGTTATGAGTTGAGGCATAGGAACTCGGAAAAGATCCGAGGAATTTATAATATTCACGATGTGTACAAATATTACGAATAAAAGACAGAACTGCATAAAGTAGATAGTAAGTTAGGGTATAAGACATAGATTAAAGCCAGGTAATATACGGGGAGTTGGTTTTGCCTCGAGAAAATTTAGTTGAAGATGTAGATAAATTTTATCGAATACAAAGGCGGGGATTTGTTATATTCCTATTTGACATAAGAAATAAAAGTCTATAGTTATATTTAAAATTCAAATAAAAATAAAGGTTTTGGTTTTTCTCGACCGCGGGCATGTAAATTTGGAACACCCTATAAAAAACAAATTTTGTATAGGTAGTTTTTAAGAAAGTGTTTCGGAGAAGTGTTTACGAACCCCAGGAACAATACGACTCAAGTAAACAATTAGAGTGATGTTTAAAAAGAAAGTGTTCGTGGAAAGGTTGTCAATAACCACCGATAACTCATATTCTAGTAAATAAGATATTAGGTTATTAAATTTGTAAAGAGGATTAATGTGGAATGTAAAATTGAAATGGGGAATATTATTTTTTCTTGAAATCCATTAAGATATTTAGAAAAAGGAAAGTTTGTGTTGGTAAATACGGATAATTGAAAGTTGCCTTGGATTGGTTGATTTTTTGAATGCTTTTGAATGCTGGAAGGGGTATTTGGAAGGAGGAGAATGAATGAGCAATGAGAATCAGAGTGTTTTGAGCGATAGAGAGGCGAAGTCCAGTTTTCGAGAAGAGTGTACAAAAAAGTGAAACGCCGGGTTGGTTAGTTTTGTCTTTAAAAAAATAAAAAGTAAGATATCGTGGAACGAGTGACAGACCGAGTCGAGATAGTATATAACTCCTTGAGTCTAGAGTATCCCGGTTTTGTTGAAGTGTGTGAAAAAAGTAGAACACGGCATCAGGAGAAGGCAGGCACGAGGGCTGTACGTAGTTTTCAAAGGAGCCGAGGCATTACTGGAAGACTTGGACGAGTCGTTGGATCGCAACCCAAGCCAAGAGGAAACATGTTTTGTGTGAAGACATTGTCAAATCATCAGTAAAGGTCAGTCTATTTGTTATGACATGAATGTATGGTTTGTGTATTAAATACCACATTGAAAATTGAGCCACACAATCACTATTAAAAAAATTTCATCAAACCTAAATCAATTTGTTACTGATAAATCATAATAGTTCATTATAAATAAAATAAATTTGGAGACAAAAAAGAAATAAGATTCCCATTTTTGTAACTGTTGTATTAAATAAAGATAGAAAGATAAGATATAAGAAATATTAAGCAGTTATTGCCATTTAGATAAAATAAACGATTTTTCTAATTTCTAATTGGAATCCGTATGTGTGTATTATTTTACTCTCTTTTATCTATCCCGTTTAGGAATCCACTGAGAAATACTTTGAAGCCACGAAAGTAAGTAATTGATATTATACTTTAGCCCTGAGATTGACACTATATTGGTATTTGATCTGTTTGATTAATGAGATAATTATTGATTAATTAATTAAGATAAATTACATCTGAGAACATCATTAGATTTCAAAAGTAAGATCACAACAGTAGGTACATATTTAAAATGTGTAAACATGTTACGTAATATTTTATTAAAAAAATTCCTTTATAAAAGGTTTATTTATTAAAAAGAACCATTTCAGATTACATCACCGAACGTTTTTGGAGTGACAATTCCATCTTCAGTACTAGTTACACCGTATAAATGGTTAAAGCCACTAAAATATCTAATAACTAATAAAATTATTATTATATTACATTTTTGTAGATAATATATTATGTTTGAACTTGAACGTGATTTACACCATGGCAACGCTGAACTCCCAACTATGGTTGCTGGCCCAGAGAATACCTTACTAAACGGAACGTAGATAGCAAATGGACTATTAGATAGCCACTAGTTGCTATGTAGAGTCCGTTCAGAGAGGTTATTTTAGGGCCAACAGCCCACATAGCTGTGAGTTCGGCATTGCCATGATGTAAATCACGTTAGTTCAAACATCATATAATATTGTCTTCAGCAATGTAATATTTAGAGAGTTAAATGCAAAATTATACTTAATGGTAAGACAGTTTTGGTTGTTACAAAAGAATTTTCCTCCCTTCCACAACCTCGAGTAAGATATCAGTTTCAATCAGAACGATTTTCTTCACATCCTTCTGCATCCACTTCTGCGCTTAGTTCACAAAGACGAGAACACCCGTCAAAAGAATAAAATCCAAAGAAAAAACGTAAAGCTTCTTCTACCGTACCGGATCCGAGAATCCAGCCCATGTTTCCTTTTAGCTTTGGTCCTGAAAATCAATTAATATTCCTCCTAGAGAACAACCCGTACAAGATTTGTCTAGAGATGAATTCATAAAGTATTTCTTTGTTATATGTATTTTGAAAGGGGATTAAAGAAGTTAACTCCGTCGAGGACATTTCAAACATTGATATTAATTATATTAAAAATATTGCAGGGGAACAAGTCGAAGATATATTTGATGACGAATACTAACACACTTAATATTATGCAATGGAATGCCCGTTCAGCGGTGTCTAATAAACTTAGTTTAATTAAAGCTTCGTATGAGTATAAAATTGATATAGCTTTGATTAGCGAGACATGGTTTAAACCAAACCGGAATTATCAGTTCTCGGGCTTGTCGGTTGTCCGTGAAGATCGAGCTAATGGCATTACCGGAGTTGCAATACTAATAAATAATAAATTTAATTTTAACAAAGCCACTCTAAGCAATATTGCTGAGGGTTTACAAGCATGTGCAGTGATAGTTAAATGCAACAATTCTAATATTTCTTTTATATCCCTCTATTGCCCACCAAGATATCACAGTATCAACAAAAAATTATAAAAATCTTTTAAACAATACTAATGGCACATCCATGATTGGAGGCGATTTTAACGCCCATCATGATTTATGGGGTCGTACAAAGTTAATACTTCTGGCGCAAATTTGGTTAGTGCTTTAAATCAGTCACCTTTAGTTCTCCTCAATGACGGTTCACCGACAAAAATCTCTAGATTCGGTTACAAATCCGCAATAGATTTAACAGTCTGCTCTGCAGATATCGTGAATGCAATACACTGGTCAGTTAAGTCAGACACATTAGGTTCCGATCATTTTCCCATTATCATGAAACTTAATTTATCTGTGGTAACACAGGATGATACAATATATCCCAAAACTAATATAAATGGAATACAAAAAAGGCCAATAGGCAACAATATCATTTCTTTTCTAACATACAATATGCCTACTTTACTAAATACTGATGAAAAATACGAATTTCTATTGAAAGGTGTCGAATTTGCGGCAAATCAGTCAATCCCTCTGAACCTCGGAACAGTCGCGCTCTATTCTGTTACGTAATCGGTCGCGCGTTAGATTTTGTCCAACAATACGAATTAAGACACGAATTTACAACAAATCTGTATGTTATAGTATTTTTATTTAATTGAAATGTTAGAAATATTATTTCTAAAAATTATGAAAACTAATTTTTTCTTACCAAAGCCATAAAGCCCGAAAAAAATAAACCTACGCATTAATATACTCTTAATGCACCCAAGAGTTGAAAGTTATGTTGCAAAGTTTTTCATCAAGTTATCGCGAAAAAGGATAACATGTTAGATTTTTTCTAACGGCGCGACTGCTCTCTGGTTAAGAAACCTTTTAAAAATAAACGTTTGCCGCCACCGTGGTGGAACGAAGAATGCAACATTGCACTCAAAAATCGAAATTCCGATATACTCTGAAAATATGCTACTTAGCAAATACATTCTGAATAATTATACTGCTAGATACCCTAACCATATACAAATGTACACGGATGCTTCAAAACACACTCATGGAGTAGGCTGTGCTTTTTATATACCAATACTTATTGTTAAACAAAATTCAAACTTAATCCCATGACATCAATATTTTCCGCTGAAACTATAGCTATTATAAAGGCATGCCAATACGCCGACAGCCATGATATCAAAAAAATAAATATACTGTCTGACTCTTTATCAGTCCTAAAAAGTTTCTCTAGACAACTAAATGCAAATTCTGTAAACACTTTATAGTAGAGATAAAAATACTAACATCTGACCTAACGAGTAGACAATTGAATATATTTTTTACTTGGGTTAAAGCGCATATTGGTCTTCAAAATAACGAAAAAGTAGATGAGTTAGCGAAAGACGGTAGTCTAATCGGCGAGGAAATTTCAAATGATATTGGGCTACAAGAATGCATTTCGATAAGTAAAAATAATTTAAAGGATAGCTGGAAATTTAGATGGAAACAATATTGCGTAAACCACCCGACCAGTTACATACTTTTACATCAAGAGATCCCAACGCAGTACTGGCACAAAAATCAAGATTTGTCAAGATATGATAGTGTTACCATAAGCCGTCTAAAATTTGGACATGCCTGTATCCCGTCTCAGTTGTTCAAAATTGGTTTGATAAAATCTGATTTATGTGAAATGTGTAATATACCAAGCGATTTGAATCACATTTTTTCGGATGCAACAAGTTTCGCATACATATAAATAAACTATTCATTCAGCTAATGTAAGAAAACCTTTTTCCCCCTTACAATTTCATGAATTGACTGGCTGTAAATAAAATATAAATTTTTAATATTTTTTTAGATTTTCTCAAGTCTTGTAAATTAAAACTTTCGATTAGGATTAGCTTTGAGCAAGCTTTGATTTTCTCCTGGTTATCCCTTGCCTCCGTGGTTTACCTATTCTGTGGTTAGTCACCCTGATCGATCCCTGGGTGTAAAAAGTGTTTTTCTTTTCCCATCCTTGGTCGTATTTTTTGGGTTCGTCATAATTTCGGTGCTGTTAGGATAAGATAGTTTTTAGTTTAGGATATGGTGCTAAATGGACATAGCTCTCAAGGGCAAAAAAATGTAATACATAATATAATAATAGCAATGTTATGCTATTTAAAGGGTTTTCATCCATATATTTTAGTGGCTTTAACCGAGTATACCTTTCAAGTAGCAGTGAAGATAGAATTGTCAGTCCTAATGGGTTCTTTTTAATAAATATAGGTATACCTTTTACAAAGGAATATTTTAATAAAAAATGTGATATATGGTAGGTATACAGCAGACTACAGGAAATTCATTTCCTTTTTTTAATTGTTATAACTCTCACATAAATTCTCGGTAATACTAGAGGAGAAAAGTATGGTAAATTTTCAGTTACTAGAGGGTTATGGGGACTTATCAGGTTGCGAAGAGTATGTCCTAAAACCGAAAAAAGTTAAGTTAAGTTTTCCATAAACTGGGGGACTTTCCATTTTTTAATTTAATTTTCCATTTCCAAAAATTGTTTTTTCCGATTATAGCGCCATCTATCCATAATTCGAAAAAATGTCTCGAATAAGTTTTATTTTTACATAAGGAATCCAAATGTGCAAGAAAACATCGGGCTTCTATTTGTGATTTTAAAGTAACACCCACCCCACGTCCGTGGGGTGGTTGTGTTTGGTGTCATTCGATAGATTTTTCAAAAATATTGAATACATGTATTTTCCAGTTTTTCGATCTGACGTTCATTTCGGGAAATATTCGCATTTTTTATGAAACTTTGTGACTCACTCATTACTCATTTCCTTAGCTCAAATCGACAGATTTTTGAAATATACACTATTTTGCATGTACTTAACTTACCTTATCTTAATCTGACGAGTTCGAGCTTTTCTAAGGATGGATTTTTTCGGACCTCCTTTAACGAACTCCCCTGTATTAAGAACCAATATATGGTAGGGGTACATTTACAGGATACAAGTGATAATCTGACGTAAAATGTGATAATCTGACCATGCCATAAAATAACCTTCGGCCGGATACGACTTTGTTTTTTAAATAAACAAAAATCCTGTTTATTTGACATGTAGTGTGTTAAAATTGTATTGAAATAAATCCCAAACCAGTTTATTGATCAACAATATAACCATATAAGCTAAATTATATACAAAAACTAACGTAAATAAAAGTTTTATAAAAGACATAATTGCTAAAAATATACTTTTCTCCAAGCATAAAATGTTTTCCTGAAAATCAGAGTCAGTTGAGATCGTCCAGCAACGACGAAATTAATTACCGGATTTAGATTGTCGTAATGCTCAAGAGGGCAGATCTCTGTTATGGGTGTCGAATACCGTCCAAAGCCGAGATATATTTTCTACGTAACGATAACAGTCGTGGGTGTTTAAGCCGATTATACTAAATATTAGATACAATTTGTTCTGGATTAAAAGGGCACCGTACTGTACCCAAAACGAACAATAGTAGCTGCGTCAGGACTACAACTCCTTTAGTGTTTTAGATCATGAATTATGTTCACGTTTGTATTAAAAACTACAATTATGGCTATTATGGGCAAGACTAACAACAAAAATATAAAATATATTTTTCAGAAAAAAAGAGTTTATTTTTATTTTAAAGTATAAATTGGACATAATTGGATCATAACAGAAGTAGTTTATAAAATGTAAATTGGATAAAACTACTCTCCTGTCTAGTTTATTGCAACCAGATTTTTCAAAGGCAATATTGATTTTTTATTCTATGTTTTGGGAATTTTTGAAATGAATTATTAGTGTCATCATCATTATCAGTGGCGTTAGATCTCCTTATGAACCAAAACCTTCTTCAGAACATTCCTCCATTTGCCCCTGTCTCTGGCAACTCTTCTGCATGATGCTCTAATTCCAATAGATTTTAAATAATTTTTTAGGTTGTCTTGGTACCTAAGTCTCGGTCTGTCTTCCTCTTGCTCGTTGTCCTATTAGGCCTCTTCGGTCAAAAACTTTTTTTAACTATTATATCTTCCTCGCGTCTGATTACATGACCTATCCATCTAAGGCGTGCTACCTTATTGAATTTTACAACGTCAGGTTCTCCGAAACGTTTTCCAACTTCCACCGTCACAAACCTTGTTCTTTTATATGCCTCCATATATATGTCTTAGGATTTTTTTTCCAGAACGTTTGAACAGTTCTTGGACATTCTGTGTAAGTGACCAAGTTTTTGAACCATATGTTAGCACTGGTCTTATTAGTGTTTTGTAGACACTCAATTTAATGTTTCTAGGTATTTTTAAGGCCATCTGTCCTTGAGCCAGTTCTCGGTCGTCAAATTATTAGTGTAGTATTATTAATTACCGCCCACGCATTGATCTTTTGTCAATACTGCGTATGTCCCTCCAACATCCAAGTAGATTTTCATCTAACCAGTACCTGCAGAGAAAGTAGCCTTGTCAGAAAAAAGGATTTACTTAGAAAAATTACGATTAGTGTTAAATTGATTTAACATAGATAAATAGATACTTAGATTTATTTAACTACTGTACAAAAAACATTGTGTCAGAACTCCATTCTGCGATCTGGATTGTCAAATTCTATATACCTACTCAAATTTCATAATTTTTTGGTATTATTACCTTTCACCACATTCTTTTTTCCTACATATGCCTTTGTTTTTCCCGTTCACTTTTAACTGCTCAACATGTAACGATATGATACCTCGGCAAGCGATGAGCTGCTATTACCAGAGACGACCGATGGAGTGTCCGTGTTTGCGCATTCCTTCTTTATAGCACCGCTGGGGGAAATCGAAGGAGTAGTGGCATCGAAAGCATATTTAAGGCGAACCAGGAGAATAAGGAAATCATTCTCGATCCGGTCGTCGAAGAGTAAGGTCACTGCTAGCACACCCCACTCTTACCGACGAACAGCGAGAAGCCTGAGAGCACCAAGTGCTGAAGAAGCGGCGCACGGTTAGCCCTAAGCGATTAGTTTGGACTCAGTGTGAAAAACCAACGACGCTTGGCCGTGTAAACCAAAAAGGTAGACGGATTGCGGGGTTTCAGAGGAATACTGAGCGCTGACCTGGGCTCGAGCGAGTTCGCTCGCCCCGAACTCTACCTAGTGTTCACATACGGCTCCAAGAACAAGTGCGAGTAAGGGGGCCAAACTAACCGCGAAAAAGGCTTACAACGAGGGACCCACCAGCAGCAGGGTAAACTGCACCCATCAGGTAGATATAGTCACTGTCTAACGCCGGAAAAGCACGGAGGGGTGGACAAGCCACCTTTATCCCTGGGGTTTACCCCCCAGAACACCTTGAGGCTGAGGTGCCCTCCGATCGCTAGACTTGCATCCTCCCAATTGTCATGCCTTCATCAGTAAGGTCCGTCAGTTCCACCCGGTCGCTTCGTCCTCGGACGACGACCTCGACAAACGTTGCCACCACTACAACCACCAACACCACCAATACAGCCACCACTACAGCCAACCAGTTCGCTTCCTTGCAACAGGAAGGCACTGTACCACCACCCAGAGGCTACAACTGTGTCACGGCGGAGCTGGACCTCGAGACGCTTAGCGCGGAGATGCAAATCGTCCGCGATAAGTATCGCGAGGCCTACCTCCGCGTCGAGCGGGACGACGCCTCCAACCCCCTTCTGCAGCGATATACACACGATTTTCCGCCTTTAACACCAGCACAGGCTGGTCCTCAGCGTCAGAGCACTCGGAATAGGCAGGGTGCTATACCAAAAATTCCCACCCAACCGTCTAAACAAGCACCCCAACAATCTCAACAACAACCCACGCAACAGCAACCCTCTCAACAACAAGCATCCATCAGCGCTTCCAACAATCCTGAACCCAACGATTTCGTCTTCCAAAGAAGACAACTAAGACAAATGTCTTATGCCAATGCCGCAGCCAATCCACGCCCCAAAACTCAAGCCAGAAACCAAAATGTCATAAACGCCATAAACGATCCTACTCTGTCCGAATATCTTATCAAAGATCTCCCAAAAGATCTGTGTAACAAACGCACCTTCTTTCGGCAAATAAATGCCACCACTCTCTTAGCCAACAAAATCCATTCTTGTAAAGTACTCTCTCATGGCATTGCACACCTTTGACTTTTCAATCCGATAAATGCAGGGGAGATAGAAAAAGCTATCCACACAGCAACTGGCCAAATCATGGTTACGGTTCACAGCCGTAGCAGAAATGCAAACACTTCCACTAAAGAGCCCACATACCTCCTCTGCATTACTGGTATCGATGTGGATTATTCTGAGCAGGAGGTCACCGACTTGCTCACCGAACAACAATTCCCAGTCGAAAGACTGTGGAGAGTCAAAGCCTACAAAACAGGCAAAGACTCTAAGGTGATCAAGATGGTGACCAAATCCTTGGAGAAATTCACATCTGCTTTGAGCCGAGGCATAACACTCGACGGCGAAATCTACAATGCCGAACTTCCACATGGCTCCGACCCTACAATCCCCACCCCAAAATACTGCAGCAAATGCTGCATTAACGGACACTCTATCGACGAATGCCCTCAAAAAGCATTCGTCTGCCCCCACTGCGGCTGCAACCACAAATCCAGCGCCTGCACCAAACAGCAGGAACCCAAATGCCCGAATTGCGGCGGCGACCACCCCGCATACTCCAACAAGTGTCCACAAAGACACACTATCCCCTCCGCCCAACACGAAATACAGCCACTAACGATCGAAAGATCATTCCCTCCATTCGAACTCCCAACGGAAACGAAAAACATCCTGTCAATTCAGACTGCTCTGCTACTGAACCTGTTGCCCGAACTTCGCGAACATATCGCTGCAATCACGGCTAATCTAATTAGCCAAGTCTACGACCACTCGACAGTGGTCCACGGGTACGGGAGCAATGTCACGGTGACATTCCGCTCCAACCACTAAAACCCTCCCTTTACGGATTTCACCCTAGGCACAGTCAACTGTCAGGGTCTCTCCAAAAAGAGACCCCTCATCAAGAATATCCTGTCGAAGCACAACATCCAGATCCTCGCACTCACAGATACTCTGTCGAAAAGCGATCCACACTTCGCAGGATATTCGATCATCCATCGAAGCCGCTGTCAGGTTTCACGTGGGAATGGTATTCTCGTGAAACACGGAATACCGCACACCACACACACATTCCCACAAAATTTTCGTCCACCTGATGTGGACTTCCTGGCAATTGACGTGCATATCCCCAATAACGAAACCCTCACGATAGTCTCTTACTACAAACACCCGGGTCAGCCACTCAGCAGGCACTTGCTTGAGTATTTTTCAACGCTTAGCAAGGCCGTGCTGATGGGTGACCTAAATTGTAGACACACTCAGTTTGGTGATCACCGTTTAAACCCAGAAGGCATCCGCCTCACGGATTATCTACTAGACCTTCCCATTTCAAGAATCACCAACACTGAATTCACGTTTTTGAACGCCAATGGGGCCTCTATTGTCGACCACATCCTAGTTACGAGTAACATTCTGGATCGGTTCGGGGATAGATGCCACATAGGCGATTCAATAACGTCAGACCACCTACCTCTTCTTGTCGACACCGACATACTAATTCCAAAACAACCAAACCCTCCAAGATCTATAAGAGACTATCGTCACGCTAACTGGACTGAATTCCAAAACTTCATCACACAAAATCTCCCTATGTTAGGCGAACTCGACACTAACGATAGTATCGACACCAGTGCAACCGAAATCGAGAACCTCATCACTGAGGCGATCACGCACGCAATTCCACTCAAACAAATAACCTATACATCACCGGCACTTCCACAATACATCATTGCCAAAATCCAACAAAAACGACGTCTTCTACGTCAATACAAGGCCAACAGAAACCCACTAATCAAAACAGAGTACAACCGGATCTGTGCCAGGATAAAGAGGGAGATATCTGTCCTAACGGCTCGCCGGTGGGAAGATACTACCTCAAAACTGGACTACAGAGACGGAGGTAAATTCTGGCAAAAATTCAAAGTCCTAACAAAACAAAAACTATCTCAACCATCCCATCTGTTGGTCAACAATCACATAGTCAATTCCCCAGAAGGGAAAGCCGAAGCATTCAGAAATTCGCTTCAAAACAATTTTCAAACTCCAGATAACCCGAACTTTGATCGCATATTTAAATTCAACACAGAATACATTGTAAATGTTACTCTCAACCACTACATTCCAGTCTATGATCCTATCATGGACCCCCTCACAAACAGGGAAACGGAGAGCTTTTGCCAAATCGGCAAAAACAGCGCTCCCGGACCTGATGGCATCAACCGAAGGTGCCTCAAAAAACTTCCAGAGAGTATCATTCCTCTTCTAACAAAAATATTCAATGCATGCCTCAAAAACAGCCACTTTCCTACTCCTTGGAAGGTGGCCAACACCATCATGCTTTTGAAAAAAGGCAAACCCCCAACCGACGTGGAATCCTATAGACCAATTTCATTAATCAATACTCTGGGTAAAGTTCTTGAGCTAATCCTAAAAGAGAGGCTCAATGACTTTCTCGAAAACCACAATATCATACCAAAATTCCAATACGGATTCCAGTCAGGTAGATCTACTAAACATGCATTAATAGATTTCACTACCAAAGTTACTCAAACCATCAACGATGGTTCATTCGCCATAGCCACATTTCTGGATGTGCAGAAGGCTTTCGACAAGGTCTGGCACGACGGGCTTGTTCGGAAACTTCTGGACATCGGGCTACCATTGCAATTTACCAAAATTGTACACTCCTACCTCCACAACCGTACTGTCAGAGTTGAAATAGGCGATCAAAAGTCCACCCCCTTCACTCCACAAGCTGGAGTTCCCCAGGGTTCAGTCCTAGCACCGCTGTTGTACATCATCTACAACAGCGACATCACTAACCAAAATATCCCAGGCACTCGGCTGTTTCTCTATACGGACGACACGACTCTGCTCTCAACAACCTCTCGATACAACCCAAGACTCCCCTTCAGAAGAGCCCAGGCTCTGTTGGACGGCGTCGGCGAATGGTGTTGTAAGTGGAGAGTCACGCTGAACGCGAACAAAACAACAACAATTGTGTTTCGCGCCCCTTCTGTGTCAAATAGAATCATAGTCAATGAAGACGACCAATATCCACTGAGACTGTTGGGAGAAAGGCTTGTTGTTAGCCCGACTGCGAACTATTTGGGAGTACTGTTCACCAGGACTCTCAACTGGGACGCAGATCTAAAGGCAACTTTAGATAGGGTAAGGAACAGGGCCAGACTTCTCAACGCTCTCTCGGGAAAAATTGGCAAGACACACAAGAAGACTCTCATTCACACTTACAAGACCTTTATTCGA
Organism: Diabrotica virgifera virgifera; assembly: GCF_917563875.1. NCBI lineage: Eukaryota > Metazoa > Arthropoda > Insecta > Coleoptera > Chrysomelidae > Diabrotica > Diabrotica virgifera. The sequence continues at coordinate 117,102,251 of NC_065448.1, forward strand.
CCCGTCATGGAGTACAAATCATGTATCTACTCTCTTTGTTCAAGACAAAAACAAGAGAGGTTGTTGAGAACAGAACGTAGAATCTTGCGTAGATGCAACTATGAGCACTGGCGATATCCCTCAAACGAAATCCATAACATCTCGAACACCCCCAAAATCACCGAGAGAATAAACTCTCTGAACAGGAACTTCACAATCAAGGTAATCAACGGCCCCCCTTCCGACAAACAAGAATCTCTCAAATGTTTCTGTTCATCTTCCGGCCACGTACTCCACCGAAAGCCCAAACACAAAAAGATTCATGTACCGTCCGCTCTAATGCAAACATGCATTGACGAACTCCCGGTGGAGTACGAAAACATCCTTGAGGCTACCCCGTTAGCCTACCGTACCCACATGTAACACATCCTTTTCCCTACCCCGAACAGGGAGAAGTTGGTTTTTTGCGGTTTCCCAACTTCATTGCACAATTATACCTGTTCGTCCCAAGAAAATAGCCGCAACTATTTTCTCCACTCGAACGCTCACTGTCCACGCTGCGCTCAAAAGCCACCTCCTGACCGCCGACGAGGGACGCAGGCTTGCCTGTCGTTGTACAAAGGTTTCTAGGGAGATTGGTCTAGAGCAAAGCACGGACAGTACACGTAAATGTCTATGGAACCAACAACAATCCATCAAAACTTTCTTCTCTGTTGACTTTTAGCCTTCTGGACACCACCGTCCGGCATAACCAAGGAAAAACACCAGGACACGACACTTGCCCCAGTGCGGTTTTCGGACTGTTTGCTTTACTGCCAACACAATACATTCACTTCAAACCCTGAAGAGGACAAAATCCTAAACGGGGAAGCACATTGAACGCATTTCTTCTAAACATTATCTAGACAAGCAAATCAAAACAATGGCTGACTGAATGAGGAAATCACAAACCCTGAAGAGGACAAAATCCTAAACGGGGACAATCATTGATCGCATTTCCACATAGCAATTTATCTATACACGCAAATCAAACAATGATAGTAGTAATGAGGAAATCAGTCATGGTTAGCGTATTGAACTAACTATGGCTCAACAGCTGATGCTCGCGTATTGAACGAGCTTTAGCTGGCTTGGCAAAGATGCACCGTTTGTGAGGTGGAACTATGCCTAGGTAGACGCCACCGTAGTGACGTGGAGTCTTGCCGCAATCGTTATCGCAGTAGGCGGTAGTAGCAAGGAGCGAGTGACTGCATTGTAGTGAAATGCGGTCTCCAGTCTATGTTGATTTAACGTAGCAATATTGTTATTGTATATATGGTTTATCGTATTATTTTAATGTTGCTGATATGATCGGATGGCTGTAATAAAGTTTAATATTGTTTTTCCTTTGCAGAAGATGGAATTATATTTTATTTTATTTGTTTTAAACTGTATATAATTATCTTTAATATATTTGCTTTATTTTTAACTTGTGTTTTACTGAGTCTGTCGTCCTTAAAAGATCTACCACGTTACAAAATGGCGCCCGAGCAAAATAAAAGCTACGCAGTTTGTAACTATCCGTTACAAATTGGCACCCGAGCAATAATTAGACACCATACAAAGACACAGACTCGGTAACAGGTCCACGTCGTGGATAAATAAATAGAACCCGTTCAAAGATGATTAAGCTTCTTTGTTTTCAGATTCTTAAGGAACCGAAACCGAGAATGATCCGAAAATAGACGTCGCCGATGCAACGAGCAGGAAGAAATGCGACCGTTCGCTGTAGAAAAGCCTTGGCATACTGTCCCAATGGAGTTGAGGGAATCACGCCCAAGATCTACAGAAGGAAGCACCTTCTAGCCAGTCATCCGAGACCAACTTACGAATCACCGAAAAAGACGACATTGTTGATGGAACCGTCGAAGATGAAACCAGCAAGAAAAATGTGACCATTTGCTGTAGAAAAACCTTGACAAACTGTCCCAATGGATTTGAGGGGACCACGAACAAGATCTACAGAAGGAAACATCTTCTTGACAATCATCCCAGACCAGTTTGCGAAAAGAAAACCGACAGAAAGTACATGCCTTAAGAGTAAACCGCCGCAGATGCAGCCAGCAGGAAGAATGTGACCATTTGCTGTAGAAAAGCCTTGGCACACTGTCCCAATGGTTATGAGGGGACCATGCCCAAGATCTACAGAGGGAAGCATCTTCTTGACAGCCATCCAGGACCAGTTTACGAAATAAGGAAGAACCGACCAGGACCACATCGATGATGAGTCCAAGCCGTGGTGCACACACGGCACAAAAAAAATGTATGCTACATTTTTTTTTGTTTTCCAAAGAGAAGGGGGTGTAACGATATGATACCTCGGCAAGCGATGAGCTGCTATTAGCAGAGACGACCGATGGAGTGTCCGTGTTTGCGCATTCCTTCTTTATAGCACCGCTGGGGGAAATCGAAGGAGTAGTGGCATCGAAAGCATATTTAAGGCGAACCAGGAGAATGAGGAAATCAGGCATGGTTAGCGTATTGAACTATGGCTCATCAGCTGATGCTCGCGTATTGAACGAGCTTTAGCTGGCTTGGCAAAGATGCACCGTTTGTGAGGTGGAACTATGCCTAGGTAGACGCCACCGTAGTGACGTGGAGTCTTGCCGCAATCGTTATCGCAGTAGGCGGTAGTAGCAAGGAGCGAGTGACTGCATTATAGTGAAATGCGGTCTCCAGTCTATGTTGACTTAACGTAGCAATATTGTTATTGTATATATGGTTTATCGTATTATTTTAATGTTGCCGATATGATCGGATGGCTGTAATAAAGTTTAATGTTGTTTTTCCTTTGCAGAAGATGGAATTATATTTTATTTTATTTGTTTTAAACTGTATATAATTATCTTTAAGATATTTGCTTTATTTTTAACTTGTGTTTTACTGAGTCTGTCGTCCTTAAAAGATCTACCACGTTACAAACATTCAGTTTTGTATATCATAGCAGGTCTTATGTTAGTTTTACAAATATTGTACGACTCTATACTACAATCACAATAAAGATGCACTAGAAATAAACAAACCAAGACACGTTGGATATTACGAGTAGCAACCGCAAATCACGATTTAAAATGTTTATACATTGTAAATCATGACTCGGAGTAATGACAATAGGAATCATACAGCAAAGGGATTATAATATATTGACAACAAAAACCAAATTGAATGTATCACATGAAGCTACTCAGCACAGAAAAAAATAAAATTTATTTTAAACTAGATAATGATTTCTGTAAACAAAATTTAGGATTAAATGAGCTCATCTTTATCTTTATAATTAGCTGATATGCGTAAACGATTTAGAACAAAATAAGTGGCGTGTTCTCCGTTTGGCCTTATGTACTTGAGACATTGAATACATTTCTAATGGACATCCATAATAAATAAGAGCCTATTAAATTTACCATGGACCAAGAAAACAATAATTAACTTCCTTTTATGAATGTCATAATTACAAAAGAAGATCCAGGATATGAAACAAAGTCTACAGAAAACCACCAAGAAAATTACCACTTCAACTAAATTTTCATCAACAGAAATAAAAGAAACAGCAAAACACTACAACATTCCAGAGACACTCAAAAGAAGGAACTCAAAGATGACAACAATACCATGTATAAAGGGCTCCACAACATTAAAAGTACATCATAACAACAATAAATGCAACCAACAGTCCTAAGATATATCCTCTGCAAAACGAAATCCAACAACACATAAGAAAGATCCAAAAACTGCATTTATAAAATACTTGTGAATGCAAAAATTTTTACGTGAGAGAAACCGCATGACCACTAAACGGCAGGGTAAACTAGTATGGAACATTATATCAAGAACAGAGACCTCGAGAAATACCAGATATGCAAAGAAACCAGGGACAACTAGTACAGAGTACAATGGAAATATGCATCGATAATCATGGAAGAAACATGAAACAGAGTCAAAGAAGCGGCCCTCATTCTACTTAACGGAGAAAAATGTCAATGAAACACATCAGTAACACATTATAAAACACATCTACAATCTCATACACAATACATATGCAATACAGAATACACAAACACGCATCTACGTACAAAAATTAGAAAACCTAAGCTATACAATCAAACCTACGATATAGATTACACAAAACAAACATACAAAAGCAGCCATAACTTGATATCTCTAGGCTAATAACATCACCATCAAAAATGCTTTTTCCAAGCACACACTTGCTCTGGTCTACAAGATCCAAGCGAAGTATGTAAATTTTTTGAAAAGACATATAAACTAACAAAACCAGATTACACATCTTTTCATACTTTTTATAACAATCCTTTTTTAGACCGATTTCGGGAATGAAAATGGAAACATTATTATTTCATTAAAAATTTAATTTTTATTAAATCAATAATAATAATGTTTTGTATGTTGAAACGATTTCCGAAGTAGAAATTTAAACATCAAATTTAATAATAAACTTAATTTTAAATAATGGGTTATTCCCATTCAAAATATTAAATTAACAATAAAATTGTGACTTACTTCCATATAAATATAATATACCGTAATGAGAGCGCTAATAACCGGCAAAATAACGCAAAAGATGGAAAACATAATACTTTGTGGAATAAAAAGAGATGAAACTAGTAGAGGTGTAAAATTATCAATAGAAGCCTATAAAATGTATATTACATTCCATAGTTTCCCACCTTTAGATGTCTGTGGCAGTTGTCATACTCCACCGATACGTGTAAAGGTTGGATTTTATGTAGTGTAATGTAACTTTATAGTTTCCTTTTTTTTATTTATTAAACACCAATAAGATGCTTAAGAACATTACAATCTGGGAGATCGGCCCTGATTGACCTACCGAAAGGTGTGTTTATTTCTGGTCTCAACAAAATTGCAAATTTTGTACAGAAAGAGTAATAGTTTATTTAGAAAAAGTTCAGTGATAAGTTCATTAGTAGAGCTCGGGAAATATGCAAAATGCATATTAAGTGCATATTTGCATATTTTGGATAAATTTTGTAAGTGCATATGCATTTATTAAAATTGCATATTTTTAGACTTTTTTGCATGTGTTTGCATATATGCATTTTAAAGAGAATTGTGAATTCTCAGATCTAAACAATAAATCTGAAAATTCTCGTGAAACCACTTTCTGATCATATCCTTAATATCTGCCTTTTACAATTTATAAGCCGACGAATAAAGGAGTCGAAGGGGACTCTACAATATGCAGTCACATTTTGTTAGTGAAAACCTTTTGTTATTGTTAAGTGATGCTGCACCATATGACCAAAGGTGGACAACATTTAAAAATATTTTTTTCAAATTTGCTACTTGTCTAGAGCACGCGTCTGCTACAAATAGAGTAGCAGGATGCTACAAACTGTAAGGATGGAATTTACAATGGTCAATACCCTTGTATCAAATATAAAAACATATTTTTAAAAGCCCTTCTGCGAGTATAGGTCTATAAAGATCGTTTACCTAATGTGCCTTTACCAACTGAACCTGTGATAACAAGATGGAGAACATGGTTAAATTCTGTAAATTTCATAACCGATAATTTTGAGGGAATTAGAGACGTCATTTGTAGTTTTGATGTAGACGCAACTCAGGTGCTATGAAAAATGTGTGGATGTTTTAAAAAAACCGTTACTAAAAAGTAATTTGACACATATCCAAACCAATTTTGTAAATATTGCTTAGCCAATTACTAAATTAGAAAACCGAAAGAAACCTTTATTTAGACCAAAGTATTGAAATTATCAATTCATTAAATGAAATAATTAAACACCTTAGTGAAATCAACAAAGTGTATCAAAAATTCTGCACGGTGTTAAAGAAAAATGAGGGATATGAAAAAATAATTCAAAAAAAAATTATTAAGATGGGGAAATGTGAAGATAATTTAATTTTATAGGTAGAACCACCAATTAAACAATCTTTTAAGTTAGGTTCCTTAACTTCATGTGAAGTAGAAAGAAGTTTTTCCGTGTATTCTTAAACAATTACAATCAGATATACCTACGGCTATTTTTCTGTAGAAATTTAGAAAAACGTTTAATAATTTATAGTTTTAATAATAATTTTAATAATAAATAATAAAGAATGATGATAAATATAAAGAATAAAAAATGAATATAATGATGTAGGTTATAGAAATTTCAATAAATATTTTTTATGACTTTAGCATAAAATAAACATATTTTTTTAGTAAATGCCTCGACAGTCCATTGGCATCAAATAAATAATTAAATACCTTCAAAACAAGGATTACTGTATTTTTTTTATTTATATGCATTAAATTCATAAAAGCATATTTAAGTGCATATTTCAACTGTTTTTTGTGCATATTTGCATGCATATTTTAGGGTTTTTTAAGTGCATATTTCCCGAGCTCTATTCATTAGATACCAGTAAGTGCATTCATCGTATTATTTTTGTTTAATATAACGTGGTAAACCAGTTTTGGCTAATTCTTATTTAACAACATTAATAAAGTACGATATAAGGTACAATTTGTTGCCGTTTTGTTACTGGTTAAATTACCTGCTTAATTATTGGTCAGGTCCGTATTAGCTTTGAACACATGTCTCGTGTTAAAATTAAAAATGGAACCTAACATTTAAAACCTCTTTACTCTGGATATTGAGATTTTGAAGAGAAAGAACTGACGAACTATGGGGAAAATAGGAGAGAAGAAATTTAAGACAAAAATGAAGAGTGTCTTAGCTCAGAAGGAAAAATCAAAAGGGCAGAGAGACACTAAATCTCAAGTGAGTATTCAGGCTAGCTTCATAACACTGAATATTAGCTTTAGAGATATAAAATGATAGAAGGGATAATGAAATGACAGTAATACGGAAGAAAATGAGACCCGTCAATACAAAAATTGAAGGAAAGTAGATAAGAATGCTAGCTATAAAATGATATTGAGGTACAACAAGGAAAGAAGAAGAAAAAGGGCGCCAACTCGAACGAACAGCTCGGCTCTCGGAACCAAGAAGTTGTTTTTCTAAAAAACGAATGACAGGAAATAAACGACACTGGATACAATCACCTGAAATACAAAAATATTAAATACTAACCTTGTCTTGCTATATTATACACTGGTGATATAGACTGAAATAAAACATCAACCTTTAAAAATAATCAATATATCTATAATAAATATGACATATAGAATAAATAATATATAAAGCAAAACTTAATAAGAGTGGTAGTGGGTGAGGTAAATATCAAATAGGACCTAGTGGTCACGAAACAAGCAAATATCCACTACACACTGTGCGAAGCAAAGGTATCAATATCACAATCCAAAACAAAGTCCGTTAGAATAGCACAAAGTCCTTACAACTAAAAGTTAGTAATATTCCCTAAATTGAACTCGACCAGAGTGAGATACACGACAAGAACGCTACGGTTACCAAAAAATTAAGTATCTCATCTAGCAAAAATACTAATAATTATATAATGAGTTGGTCAGTGACTCTTTATATCCTATTTAAACAAACAAACCTACCAGACAGATTCCCTATTTAAAACCCTCGACGAAATTTTACCATTCGTTTCCCTATTAAATTTTAAGATACAATTCTTTATAATGATTATTAAGACCTGATTTTATTTATTTGAACTAACTACTACTTATATTGAATTAAAGAAAAGAACAACGATTTAAAACCGTATCGATCACTAAAATATGTACTCTACTTTATCGTATGCATAAAATAAGTTTACAATGTACGAAAATATATATGAACCAAAAGTAATGGAAAAGTAAATAAAACTTAGCTTGTACAACAGCCGGTTGTTAAAAGTGGCAAATAGTCCTATAGGAAAAGTCCTTAGGAAGATCCTACAGTACTACAATAGTCCTACAGTCCTTAGGAAAATCCTCTTGGCACAACAAAGCTAGTTGGCTGCTGTGGTGGGTAAGTTCTATTTGAAAAACCTGGATGTTGTGAAATCAGGTACTGGTTTTCTCCAACAAAACAGCAAACTCTGTGGGTAAACCATGGTAAAGGGGCTAACAGTTACTGGTATATAATTAAATGATGTATTTAAGTCGTGACTAAGTGACTAAATGGCTAGGTGACGAAATCTAAAATATAAATTTTATTAAGTTTAATTACATTCTTTATAACACTATGTGTTTACAGCACAGGGTCACTGTACTGGAACCCAAACAAAAAAAAAGGTTAGGTATAATATTATGTCATGTCAAAATTTCTGAATCTACTTTCAAGGTAACATGACAGATACTTGCGCAGTAGATGGGCGTGACAGAAGACTGTATAGATATTCGTTAAAACGTTTTATAATGTTAACTTATAAAAAAAAATGAAAGAAAAAGCCTAATGATAGGTATAAAATACATTGAAATTTAGGTTTGACAAATAAAAAACTTGACCTTCTATGTTCTTTTGCAAATGGATAAAGGACATGAGCCATACCTTGAAATTTAAATTATTAGTCAAAATTAATAACTACAGATAACGGACGGAATATGTACAATGATATATTGGATTTCACAACGAGGAAATGGGAGATATAATATAAATGTACTATGTACTTACTGAAACGAAGGCAGGCGCCGGTAGATCCACTTCTGTGATGCGAAGAGGTCCAAAAAGATGCTTAATTTTGATTCTATAGTTTGCAAATGGTATTAGCTGACGTTTGATTTGTAGGTATTTGATTTCCATCTAAAATCTCGTTTAAAATCCGCTACTTAAAAATGAGAATAACCTCACTAGCGGCGTCTGCCCTAAGAGCCGTTTCCTGACCAACTGCCGTTCAATGTTCAACGAAATCGATTCGTGTCGATCCGACAGAAGCCATGCGCGATGCTTTCTTCTCGCCTCGTTGCGAATGTAGGCAACTGGGCGATTTCATAGGCGTCTCCAAAATGAAATTCGTAAAGGAGCAGTAAATGTGATTAATTTAAAGGATCAGTAGCGTGACCGCTACATTCTCCCTCGTCTTCCGCCAAAAAAGAGGGAAAACTTCCAGAATTTTCCTCTTTTTTTATTTTCCAGGACCAACTAGCCTTATTACGAACATGAGGAGGGATATGGTAGAGCCGAAACGTTGTGATATCAAACCAACATGATGTTAGGCTCAACAGCCATACCATTTGCCGAGCACGCGAGATATATTTAATCACATTTGCAGAAAGTATAGAACATAGAAGGGATGTGTAGCTGACCGACACACGTAACTGACCGACATAAGTTATTCAACGAGATAATTTACTTTAATTTCGTAAAACCAAAGATTGAAGAAGAAATAAAAATAAACAATTACGCGTTAATCACTTACATTCTAAATATAATTATACAACCTTATAGAGTAAGTTAACTCTTAACACTACTTACAATCTACATCCTCAAGTGTTAGTAAACCCGTGATTAAAACTAAATTACAGGTGTGTATCTTCTTCTTCTTCATGTGCCATCTCCTCTAAGAAGGTTGGCAACCATCACGGCAATTCGTACTTTCGATACCGCTGCTCTAAAGAGATCAGCAGAAGTGTAATTAAACCAAGCTCTCAAATTGTTTAACCAGGAGATGCGTCTTCTTCCGCGACTCCTTCTACCCTGTATCCTTCCTTGTATTATTAATTGTAACAAGTTATAACGCTCGCCTCTCATAACATGCCCCATATATTGCAGTTTTCTGACTTTAATTGTATTTAAAACCTCTTTACCTTTTCCCATTTTTCTCAACACCTCGATATTGGTGACTCTATCCACCCAACTTATTCTTAATATTCTTCTGTAGGCCCATAACTCGAAGGCTTCTAATCTGTCCGAAACATCCTTCTTTAATGTCCAACCCTCCAATCCATAGAATAATACGGAGAACACGTGTCATCTCAGAAGTCTTATCTTTAAAGAAATAATTTCCCTGCTACAGAGTACTTTTTTCAGTTTGTTGAAAGCATTTCTTGCCTGTCCTCTTCGTGCTTTAATCTCTTCTGTGTACTCATTAGTTTCATTAATAATTAAATATAAATATTTAGCAAATATTATAATTGTAAATAACAAATTAAAAAGGTTGAAAAATATAAATATTTGGGTACAATAATAATTATTTTACCCAAATATTTATATTTTTCAACCTTTTTAATTTGTTCTCCATGTATTGTTATGCTTTCTTGGCGCTATTGAACTTTTGTGATTACCATAAATTGTGTCTTTTTTGTGTTTAGGGACAGTCCGTTTTCTTGGCTGACTTCTACCACTCTGTCAACCATTTGATAAATCCTTAAGACATTCGGATAATAAAATAGTGTCGTCGGAAAACCGTATATTGTTGATTGGTCGGCCATTTACTTTTATTCCCGTCTTTAGGTCTTCTAGCTAGTGCTTCCTGGATTATTTCCTCTGAATACAAATTGAACAAAGTAGGAGACAGGACACAGCCCTCTCTGACGCCCCTCTCAATCTGTATTTCATTTGAAAAGGCGTTTACCACAGCGATATGATTATAATAGATAGCACTAATGATCCCGATGTCCCTTATATCTAAGTTATTCTTTTCAAGTAATTCGATAAGGCGGTTATGTCTGACCTTATCGAAGGCTTTGTTGTAATCCAAGAAACACATATATACTGGCTGATTAACATCCATGCACCTTTGCACAAGTACATTTACAGCGAACAGGGCTTCCCTCGTTCCCATTGCATTTCTAAATCCAAATTGCGTGTCGCTTATGTCCTGCTCAAATTTGTTATGTATTCTCCGGTGTATATTTTTTAAAAATATTTTGAGTGTATGACTCATTAAACTTATTATCCGGTGGTCTTGGCATTCTTTTGCATTTGGTTTTTTTTGTCAGTGTTATGAACGTTGACAGCAGCCAATCTATGGGAATGATTCCTGTACTGTATATTTTATTAAATAAGTCGACCAATATTCCAATTTGCTGTTCTTCTATTAACCGTATTATGTCTACAGGTATTTGGTCAGGACCTGTTGCCTTGTTGTTCTTTGTTCGCTTATCGCCTCTAATACCTCATCTTCTCTTATGTCTAGGCCGTTGTCGAACTATTCCTGCTCTAGTACTATCTCAGTCCGTTCGTCTTTAAATAGCTCTTGAATATATTCCTGCCATCTTTTAAGCCTTTCACCGACGTCTATAATTATTTTGCCGTTTTTATCCAGCAGTATGTTTGATTTTTCTTAATATTAGTGCCTATTATTTCTCTAATTTCCTTATGAAGGTATAAGTTATCATGTTTCTCTACCAACTGTTCAATCTCTGCCACTATACCATCTTTCCTTTGCCTCTCTGATCTTTCTCCTTATTTCTGTGTGTATAATATTATACATGTTTTTGTCTTTGGATTTATAAGATCGCCTTGCTTCCATGAGATTTAGAATCTCCTCGGGCATCCATTCATTTTTATTCTTAATTAGTTTAGGCGTTAGTGTTGTCTCACATGTGCGGATAAGAGCATCTTTTAACATGTGCCATTTCCTGTTCGCATCTTCAGTAGGAATAATTTCTATTTTGATGAGCTATTCTTTAATTTTTAGTTTGACTTGCTCTTTTGTCAAAACAGGTGTGTATTAACAACCCCTACCACAATACTACCAAGAACCATACACAACAATCAAACTAAAACCAACCCTTTCGACTTTACCCAACATTGACACTAGAGCGAACAGATTCTATTAATCACCTGAGAGTTCAATGAGGGACTAATTCATCAGGACTAGTTGAAACTACACTGCTACAAAGCTAAACATATAAATATGATATGGTTCTGGATATCAACAACATCTAAAATTCAAGGTAAAAGATAAGCCATAACGACTACTGGCTTTCGTAGCGATAGGAAGACACAATCTAGGTAAATACACTAGCAAGCCCTTTATACTCATGGTATCTTCTTCTTCAGGTGCCATCTCCGCTACAAAGTTTGGCAATCATCATAGCTATTTTAATTTTTGAGACAGTTGCTCTAAATAGTTGTTTTGAGCTGCATCCAAACCATTCTCTCAGGTTCTTCAACCATGAAATTCGTCTTCTTCCGATGCTTCCTCTGCCATCTATCTTTCCCCGCATTATGAGTCGTAGTCATACTTCTCGCCCCGCATCACATATCCGAGATACTGTAGCTTCTTTTCTTTAATTCTGTAAGTTCAACTTCCTTCTCTTTGCCTATTCTTCTCAGTACTTCATTGTTTGTAACTCTATCTACCCGGGAAACGCTCATAATTCTTCTATAGGTCCACATTTCAAAGGCGTTAAGTCGTCTCATTGTCTCTACATTTAACGTCCATGATTCCACTCCATAGTATAGAACACTGCAGACGTAACATTTTGTTAGGCGTACTTTAAGAGCTAATGTTAAATATTTGCTACATATGACCTTTTTTATTTTTATAAAATTAGAACGTGCTTTTTCGATTCTGACTTTTATTTCTGCAGTGTAGTCATTACTTTCTGTTATCAGTGTTCCTAGGTAAGTGTACTTTTTTACTCTTTCGATCTGCTGGCCCTCTACTATCAAGATTTCGTTAGTATTATGGTTGTTTTTATTAATTTTCATAAACTTCGTCTTTTTGATATTGAGAGAGAGTCCGTACTCCCTACTACACCTTACTATTTGACTCATGAGTCTTTGCAGGTCTTGTAAACTATCGGCAATTATTACTGTATCATATGCATATCTGATGTTGTTAACTAAGACTCCATTTACTCTTATGCCGACTGTTTCATCTTCCCGAGTTTCTCGCATTACCTCTTCAGAATAAGCGTTAAATAATAGAGGTGATAGTATGCGGCCTTGCCTGACTCCACTCTTTATTTACATTTCTTCAGATGTTTCTTTTTCAATTCTTACTATTGCTCGCTGATCATAATAGAGGTGTGTTATTAGTCTTAAATCTCTTTCATCTAGTTTTTTATTTTGTTAGGATTTCCATGAGTCGATCATGTTTTACTTTATCAAACGCTTTATTTTAGTCTATAAAACAGACGTAAAGAGGATGGTTAACATCCAAACATCTCTGTGTCAGCACGTTGAAGGAGAATAATGCCTCTCTGGTACCCATACTATTGCGGAACCTATATTGAGTGTCACTAATATCCAGCTCCAGTTTAGAGTGTATTCTGGCGTGGATAATTTTCAATAGAATTTTCAAGGTATGTGACATTAAGCTTATGGTTCGGTAGTCACTGCATTCTTTTGCATTCACCTTCTTTGGCAAACACACAAAGGCTGATGTCAACATTTCTCTAGGGATGATTCCTGTAGTAGATAGCGTTGAACAGTTCTACTATTATGTCCAGGTTTTTCTCGTTGACCAACTATATCAGATCGCTAGGCAATTCATCTAGACCAGCAGATTTATTGGTTTTCATAGAGTTTATTGCCTGACTAACCTCTAATTTGGTTATCTCTGGGCCTACATCTCCCATTTGGCTATCTACGGATGTACTAGCTTCTCTCTGGTCATGAATTAGTTCCTCGATATACTCTTTCCATCGCCGTAGTTTTCGTTTTGTCTCCATTATAATATTTCCATCTTTGTCGAGCAATATATTTGAGGTTCTTCTATTTCCTATTCCGGCTAGTTCTTTGACTTTTTTATGTAGGTTGAAGCTGTCATATGTGTTTTGCAGTTCTTCTATTTCTTTACATTTTTCAGAAAAGTAGGTTTCTTTAGCCTCCCTAATTTTTCTTCTTATTTTGTTTTGAAGCTGTTTATAGCGGGTCTTATTAATGGTTTTTTTTTCTTCTTTCATTCATTAACTCTAGAATTTCTTCCGTCATCCATTCTTTTTTCTTACATTTGGTTGTACTAAGTATTTTCTTACTTGGTTCTAATATAGAGGTTTTGAAGAATTGCCACTGCTGTTCTAGGTTGCAATTATTTCCTGGGTCTCTGTCTAGATTTGTGTTTAGTTTCTGTATGTTAAGTTTATGGTTGTTGCGGCTTTTTTGCGTCTTATTTAGTTGAGGTTGAAACCTAGCAATAAGAAGACTGTGATCAGAAGATACGTCTGCTCCTGGATATGCCTTTACTGTCTGAATTGAGTTTCGATATCTGTGCTTTATTAGGATGTAGTCATATTTGATTTCTGACAATTTTTTGCTCTTTGTCAGCTGGTGATGTCCATGTATACAGGCGTCGCTTAGGTAATATAAAGAATGTATTTGCGGCTATAACATTATGCTCCTGGCAAAATTCTATTAGGCGATCCCCTCTGTCGTTTCGTTCGCCAAGCCCATATGGTCCTACATTAGGGTAGCATTTTCCTTCGCCAATTTTTGCGTTGAAATCACCTATGATCACTGTTATGTCTCTAGATGCTGTGAGATGTAATGTTTTCTGGAGTTCGCTATAAAAGTTTTCTATTTCTTCTTCATTTTTGTCAGCAGTTGGCGCATAAATCTGGATTAGGTTCATTTTTCCATGGGTTGTCAATAACTGCAACATTATTATTCTTTCGGACATCGGAACGAAGCCTGTTACTGATCTCGTTATTTTTCGCTGAGGATCATAGCAACTCCATATCTGTGTTGGGTGTCGCTGCTTCCAGATAATAGATTTGTCCATTGTCTGTAGTGAGTTCGCCAGAGCTGACCCATCTTATATCGCTTATTCCTAATATATCGATATCTAGTCGCATCATCTCTTGCTGTATATTCTTCAGTTTCCCAGGTTCATACATACTTCTTACATTCCATGTAGCGATTTTGTAGGTAGATTTGTATATATTTAGTGAACAGGTATTTCGCTGACTAACGGCCTGGGAAGCCCTGTCGTTACTGTTGTTTCTTCCCCTGCCGAATCTTGGCATCCGAGAACCATGATTAGTAGGTTGGTGACTGTCATTTCTGTGAACCATGACGATTTCTAGGGACACTCCATGAGTCTTTAATGCAGTGGTTTCCCGTTGCCTTCTGCATCCTTATACCGTTGACCATTCTGTAGGGTTCATCCGCCTTCGAGACCGATTGCTCAGTCTCAGGACAAAAAGTGCCCTGCCACTTACCAACTCATTCGCCCGAAGCCGTTGGTCAGTAAGTGGGGGATTGCTTATACCGGCAATCATTCAGTGAAGAGTAGGTATGTAGTAGAAAGAAATATAGTGACCCGTCTGCCCTCGGAAACCTAATAGCCATTCGGGGTCGGAAGAACAAGAGGTAGCCAAGAGAGGCCGATAGGAAAGATTAAAGACATTTCACTCAAGACTAGTTGAAAAAGAGTAAAATGTGAAGGCCCTTATGATCCGCCAGGTGCGTTTCATAAGCGTATGAGTATTAGTACACTTTGTATTCCCGCTCATACTTCGGGGTGTTGACTACAGGCTGTATGGCTCGTCCAGCATGCCATAGCATGGAGGATAGGGTGCACGCCATTTTACAATGTAAACACCCCAATTCCACAGTGCCGGTTTAACCATTAGGCGGCCCTAGGGCCCGGGCACTTGATGGGGCCCGCATTCCGCTCAAATAAATTAATTAATATTGAATTTTTTTAAAGTTTTTCATTTTTCAAGCAAAAAAAAGGAATTATTAGTAAATATACGAATATATATATATATATATATATATATATATATATATATATATATATATATATATATATATATATATATATATATATATATATATATATGTTTTCATTATTATAAATTTCAAATCAAATACGGGTTTGAATACGCCTCTGTAGATCATTAATTTAACCACGTAGTAGTCGCACCGCTGCCTGAGTAAGCTATATTTGGTTGTTTACTCTAGGATGATTTAAGTAGGTATTTAATCAAAGCCACTTATTATGAATGAGTGAAAGAATAACACAGACGTCTACATAGCTTGTAAAATTTGTCCCAAGTAATTAAAAAAAAATCTTAGGCAATCAATATCCACATCAATATCTGTACTGAGGACCCACTTAACTTTTTCGAACACTTTTTAATAAAGTGTCGAATGTTATAAAAGTAGAAACTTCCCTTAATTTAGCCAGAGTATTCTTTTGGTGTTCCTTGTAAACGCATTACACATTTATTTGTTTTTAATCAGTAAAGTATACAGTTTTTTGTGTCGAATTCTCATTTCATAGTGGTGGTGAGTTTATTTTAATGTTCTAATTTATTTTATTATTTTACTGTAATTAACAGTAATAAAGAAAAGTTTTCCTATTTAAAATAGTTCTTTTGGAACTCTTGTGTTCGCATCTCAAAACTACTTGAGATTAGGGCCAACACGTGCCATTTTTTTAAGAAGTTCTTATAATTTATCCTTTTGAGTTCAATGTACTATGAATTTGTAGGTTGACCTATTTTTTATCTACATTTACTTTTGAGTGATGACACATTTAATTCGTTTGGAAGTATGTTTATCGTGTATGTTTATACTTTTACTTTTTTAACTGTTGCGGAAATTCATGGTTTTATTAAGGTTTTTAAATTTTTATTGGCAAAGTTGAAAGAAAGATCTTGCATATAAGACTTACTATATTAAATGGCCCTTAATTTCAGTGGCGGCTCGTCAGGGTCGGCAGGCCGACCCACATATTTATGGACACATTATAGATTTTTTAAATATTTAATTTAATCGGAGTTGATGGTATTCGTTTCTGTGAAATAAAAAATATATCTGTGAGATAATACAGACTAAATTTTATTCATTGTTTTTAAAAGACTTCGATCCCGATACGTTAGTTACGTGATCCCTGTGCGCTGTGCGTAAGAGACTTTTCAAATTAATGACCCGCACCCGATTGCGATTGTGTGAATTCTTATTATAAAGCCCGGCACGGCATGCCGTCCCCAGATCGAGGATTTGCTATATAATAAGAAGCTATGGAATATTAGCCGATAGGCAACCAATTATACATCCTCCGTACTTATTTGAATGGCAAGTACGGCAGCGGGTACCTCTGCCGAGGCCGAGCGGTGATCTGCAAACGGCAGAAAGGCACGTACGTAGCCACGTATTGCCTTGCTAGCGCGCCCGGGATAATTATGAAATAGGTACCTAAGTAGTTTTACGTCGTTTAATTATTAATATTATTATTGATATTGTAATTCTTTTAAGTTGTTAGGAATTACCATTTAGGGGACAGGATGTATCGAAGCATTCGTTAAATCAAGTTAATTATAGAGAACAAATAAAATTGTTTAACAAATACGATCTGGAATTTTCTAATTTATTTTCTGACTCGAAGAATACACCGGCGTACCTAAAACAGCACAGAATGAAAGAATCAATTAGTAGTTACATTTTGATCCTTTTCGGTAGAAGTAGACGAAACTACTGATAGAGGTAACATGTCATTCACAAGTATCAATAATTGTTCTTCGATACGCGTTACGTCTAAATTTAAGAGAGGTTGTTAGGTTTTCAGACGTGAGTAGAAGCCATAAGACAGAATATATTTTTGGTGTTTTAATTTAAAGAATAGATTAAATTTTTTGATATCAAAAATAAATTGGTAAGGCAAATTTATGACGGGGCTGTCTTGATGTCCAGTGAATTATATGGTCTCCGGACAAAAGTTAAAACAATTGCACCAGGCAAAACTATTATTTACTCACTGTTATAAGTCATTGACCTCTTTGACTATTCAAAATTTAAAAGTTACGCCAAAGAATTTTTAAAATATCTATTAGACAAGTTCATTAAAAATTATCCATCATTTTTTAATCAAATAAAATAAGAAAATGAATTAAAAGTTTTATATTCTGATCCAAATATTTTCGGAAGGTGGGATAAGTTACAGACTATGTATAATTTTATATACTGCAATTCATTAGGTACAACAAACTGTTCCCGAAATTAATAAATTATTGTGCTCAAATGTGGGCAAATTCTGTCTCAAATGAACGGGATTTCTCTTGTCTCAAAAGAGTCAAAACGTATTGTCGAAACACCATGAAACAGGAGAGAATGTCAAACTTGTCTCAAATGTCGATAGAAAAAAACTTTTAAAATCCCTCCAAAACAATAATAAATTTTACAATTACATACATTATAACCCATTTTGCTACTTCGAAACAACATAGACTAGAGTTAATTTATAAACAGGTATAGTTTCTAAATTTATAGGAAAAAAACAAAAAAAAAAAACAAAAAAAATAAAAAAACAAAAACCAAAGATCTCCTATGAAATTGAAGCCTTTGGAGACAAAACCTTGCCGATCCTGTCCCTAAAGCCAAGAGCCGCCACTGCTTAATTTATTTAAATGATTATTACTGTTGTTGTGTAATTGTTAGCTTAAAAAATAAATTTGCAAAAAATTATTACTTGCATAATAAATAAGCACTATAAAATATTTTATTTTACGGGAAAAGTTGCTTTGTATTACCAGTATAAAGCAAAAAAAAATTGATTAAAAAATATTTAATAGTTTATGAGATACTTAATTTGTTTATTAAATGTTACCATTTTTTCGATTGCAAAAATGGGGTTGTTACCGATAGAGTATAAACTCAATTAAATTTCAATTATTTCAATTAAGCTTCCCCCCAAAATAGCGTTTGAAAATTGTTATAATTTGTTTATAACTTGTTTTTTTAACGTTGCGGGGATTAAAAATTTTGAAATGTTGTTTCGATATTCGTATTCCAGTCTAGACCATAAAAAAAATTTCTAGACCATTTTTTACGTCTATCATTAACGGCCCATTATTAACTGAGACATTTTCCCTCATATATATACCTGAGGTATTCCCTCACCAGTTTTCAGACAAAAAGTTTTCATTTAAGGGAGAAGGCGCAAAATGTCGCCTGTCAAAATTTTCTTGTGTTTTAAATGCATTCTTTTTTTTTCGAATCATGAAAAAATTTTTGAGAAAGTATCATGAGAAAGTATTTTTGAAAAATTTAAATCCAGAATCAAATATTACGTTATTACCGAGGGCCGAAAGTCCCTTAGAATAAATACAAATTTTCTTTTGAATGAAATACCTATTTGCAATAAAAAACTAAATTTTCTCTTTTATTTTCACCCCCGTAACTTAATAAAATAAACATTATAGAAGTTTTCAGGGACTTTCGGCCTTTAGTAATAATGTAATCTTTCATTCTGCGTTTATATTTTTCAAAAATAATTATTGGTTTTCTTTGGACCCGTATTGGACCAATATTAATTTTAACATACGAGTAAGTAGTTTTAATTTAGTACCTACCTGATAATAAATGATCTTTATCCATTTTCGTAATTTATTTTTGTAGTAGTTTGTCCCAAAATAACATAAATATTTTAGACCTTGGGCCCACACCCCACACTTAAAAAAATCATGCTTACCTCCCTCATGAGACTTCGTTTGTTCAGTTATTCATGTTGAGTATGACAACTTTTCTAATACGGAAAAATTTCGGGAAGGGGGCGTTTCATAAATATAGAGGTTTGTACACTTTGGTGCGTCCGACAACTGGAATATTCCTACCCTTAACAATTTGTTGGACAATATTACCCGTAGTAAAATTAACTAGTAAATATTTTTATCAAAAAATCCTTAAAAAATCAACTGTAAGGGTATACATTTTATGACTCCATAACGCATCATAGAGTCATAAAATTTATACCCTCACATCTGATTTTTACATGATTGTTTGATAAAAATATTTACAATTAACTGGTATTAATAATATTGTCCTACAAATTTTTAAGGATAAGTAGGTACTCCAATAACTGTAGGACGCTCCAAAGTTTAAAAACCTCTATATTTATGAAACGTCCCCCTCCCGAAAATTTTCCGTATTAGAAAAGTTCTCCGATTCGACATGAATAGGTAACTGATAAACGAAGTGTCACAAGGGCGGTAATCATGATTTTGTTTAAGTGTGGGCGCAAGACCTATTTGTAAATTTGTTTTAATGTAAAGGTCGCTATAAAGGGGCCTGCTTCTTATGGCCGCCTAGGGCCCCATGATGCCTAAAATCGTCACTGCGAACGAGTTGGGGTGTTTACATCCAAGGGTATGCCAAAAGGTAAAGATACTGGCACCCCGCATCTACTCGTGTAGAGGGTATGCACAAAGGTAAAAGATAATTAAGGTCCTAACTGTTATACCTAAACTGCACTATTGACGTGGTCCAATTCTTCACTTACGACAAGAACAGTAAAGGACAGATTCTTAGGACTTTATAATAATCAGATAAAGATAAGATATATATTCAATGAAGATATAGATAAGAAATAAACTCATCAAGGTAAAGGTACGAGATAAACTCAAGGTAAAAATAAAGATAAACTTATCAATGTAAAGTTACGATATAAACGCAAGGTAAAGGTAAAGATAAACGCATCAAGGTAAAGGTACGAGATAAACTCAAGGTAAAGGTAAAAAAGGTAAAGATAAACTCAGTTCAGGTAAAGGTAAAGATAAACTCACATCTACCTTTTCATATTTAAGGTAGAAGGACATCTACTAGCATAATGCTCAGTAGAGAGACAAATAAAGTAACTCACCTACTTACATCTACTAATCAAAGCCAGTGGTAGAGACAGGTAACCAAACTTAAGGTAATAAGATATGCTAAAACTCAAATCAGTTAAAAGATAACAGCATAGGAGATGACAACCAAGCAGTGGCGTGCTGGAACTTTTCAAGCGGCCCGGTGATTTTATAGAAAAGCGGCCTCCCATCATTTTACCTTCTATTATCAGGATGTTTTATTGTTATTTATAAAATCAAAAAAAAACAAAAATATAAATTATTTTTAAATCAAACATACAACTTTAAACTCAATGATTTTTTTAATTTGATATATTTTTTATTTAAGAATAAGCAATAATTTTACAAATAATAAATGACATGTATGCAAATATTGTATACAGTAAGGCAGAAACCATGATTTCCTGAATAAATATAATATGAATTTGATGTAGTAATTAAGTTAAAAAATAGTTGAAAGACTGATAAGTTTGTACACACTTGAATGAATAGAGGAAATAAAAAATGTAGTATATCAAAGTGTGTAAATAATTTATTTCTTTAGCTGAGCGCTTTCGACATAAACGTGATCATCGGAGCTAATGGTCAATTGTTAAAAAAGTACCGCTACAAAATTGAGGTGTTAACATTTGCATCTTGTGAAAATAAATTTTGGTTGGATATGCTATGTCCTCCGTACAACCCCAAACAGCAAAAACAGAAAAACGGCCACATTACACGTTACACAAACACAAAAAGAATTTTTTCATGGTATAGGTATCACCCATCCATTGTTGGCCTAGTAGTTGATCAGTCAGCTGTTTCTACTAGGCCAACAATGGATGGGTGATACCTATACCATGAAAAAATTCTCTTTGTGTTTGTGTAACATGTAATGTGGCCGTTTATCTGTTTTTGCTGTTTGGGGTTGTACGGAGGACATAGCATATCTAACCAAAATTTATTTTCACAAGATGCAAATGTTAACACCTCAATTTTGTAGCGGTACTTTTTTAACAATTGACCATTAGCTCCGATGATGACGTTTATGTCGAAAGCGCTCAGCTAAAGAAATAAATTATTTACACACTTTGATATACTACATTTTTTATTTCCTCTAATTAAGATAAAAGTAAAATAAAATTTTGAGAATTTTTCAATCATGTATTAAGTTGAATTTTAGTAAATCGATTATACAAGAGAGTACAAATACAAGTACAGTGCAAATACTTTAATTCAACAATATTTAAAATGTTAATACAATGAAATAATCTAAACATTCTTTTGCAATTATTTTATAAAATAATAACTTAACTCTCGACCAATAATTTCCGCATTAAAGTAGATTTTTGAGCAAATTCGTCGATTCTTTCATCATTTTTAAGCTCATACAAAGTTTTTTTTCTATAGCCATTAGTATAAATGTTTCCAAGTGATCTTGTGTTAAAGTACTTCTTAACTGATTTTTTATGTATTTCAACGTTGAAAAGCTTTTTTCGCAAGATTTCTGTGTCACTGAAAGAATTAATAAATGCTTATATACTATTTAAATTTGGATAAGTACACTGATATAAGTTGTACTTATGCAAAGCAGCGTAACAGCAAGCTATACAATCTTTATACTTATTAGTACCACACGAAGGTGAAGTTATCACGATATCAACAACATTGTCATTTGTTACTTCATGTTCATTATCACTTAGATTAATAATATCATCCTTCATAATTTCTGTAGACTGAACATATTCATCATTAACTCGATCTTCTATAATTTCAGTATTTTGAAAAATCCTATTTTTAATACAATCCATTTATCAGCACAATCCACGAGTTCTTCTCTAATTGCAGTCGCAATTATGGTTGGATAAAAATTTCTTAATTTTTCAGTAAATGATTTAAATGCCGTTAAAGGTATACCATTTTTTATTGTCAAAATTTCTAGGATGTAGAGTGCATATAACATCATAAATT
Organism: Diabrotica virgifera virgifera; assembly: GCF_917563875.1. Taxonomy (NCBI): domain Eukaryota; kingdom Metazoa; phylum Arthropoda; class Insecta; order Coleoptera; family Chrysomelidae; genus Diabrotica; species Diabrotica virgifera. The sequence continues at coordinate 117,124,641 of NC_065448.1, forward strand.
TTTGGATTCACATCACATCATTTGTCTTGATCAAATCGTTTTTCAATACTTCCAATAATTCGGAAAAAATGTGGAAGACATTTTTTATTCTGCAGAGTACATACATGTTTTAAGGAAATTGGAAAAATTTAAATTTTTTTGAAATGTTTTATTAATATTATTAGCAAAATTAAAATTCGATTAGAAATTAAAAATTTTTTTTTTGTTACATCTAAAAAATTTTGTGAAAAAATTCTATCTGACCGGCCTCAAAAGGCTGCGGCCTCTCGGTGATTGCACCGATTCATTTATATGGCCAGCACGCCACTGCAACCAAGTTAAACAGACTTACTTACTGCTGAATATCAGAACGATCCAATTCTATATGACACATTCTAATTTCAACCTAAGAGACACGCTAGGAATAACTTATAGATATTAATATATTTCTGAGCCAACTGAAGTGCTCAGGTCCAGGGTGATCAATCCCGAACTCACGCTCAAACCCTGACGCAGTTAAGTGAAGGCATAAGATCTATGGACATGGTTTCCGGAACCCATGCACACCATATATTAAATACAATATTTTCTAAAATGTTTTCCTAATTATGCCTATAAATACTTATTTAACCCAGAATTTAAGATGGGGAAAATTCCCCTTATCCATCCTGTACTCCTATGATAGGCAGTTTGGACTTTCAAGAGACAACCAACAGCAAAATGAACAAGTCCAACAAGATATTAACCAACATTAAGATAAGATAATATAAGATAAAATAAGATAAAAGGCACAACAAACAGATGTTAACCAAGTAAACAAAATAGATAGAGAGAGCTTAAATAACAAACTGGCCCCTCACAATTTAATCTTCGTCTGAAGATGAACCATCTGAATTATCATACAAGTTATGTGGACCTACAGTCTTATCCTCAAGTAAATCTTTGACATGAAACCTTCCTAGTTTCCTGCCAGTTGAGGTTTTCTTTAACTCATAAATCAAAGGAGAAATAACCTTAATAACATTGCAAGGTATGTATTTTTGACACAGCTTGGCAGATTGGAAATTCACTTTATCCCACTTGACAAAATTTTTCTTCAAAACGGAATCTCCAACTCTGAAAGATAAGGCTCGCTTTCTCAGATCATAACGGCACTTATTTCTATCATAAGATACCTTTAAACGTTTGCGAATATCCACATAGATATCAGGAAGATGCTGAAGATCTTCTAAACGGTGTAGCTTATCTGATGTTGCATTAAAATTAGGGGCATTATCCGAAATCTCACCAAAGTAATCACCAGAAAGAGGAACATAACGACCAAACATTAAGTACGATGGAGGACATTTGGTTATTTCGTGAAAAGGAGTCCTGATAGCTTGTACTATAGAGTAGTTATGAGTATCCCAAGCTCTCTGATCAGGAAATGAATACGATCTTAAAGCAGTCACGATTGATTTGTTAACTCTTTCAGTGTGATTAACTTGTGGATGATAATTCGCATTGTACCAGATCTTTTGTATATTATATTTTGGCATGAGATCACGAAAAGTCTTAGCTGAAAACTGGGGTCCATTATCGCAAGACACGATCTGTGGAACACCATAAATTAAGAAAACTTCATTCTCAAGATACTTAATAATCGATGAAGTAGTTGCTTTAGACATGGTATGAACTAAAGGAAATTTCGTGAAGTAATCAACAACTACTAAGGCATATTGAGCACCTTTATACGACCTAGGATAAGGACCAATAAGATCTAAAGAGACAAGTTGAAAAGGAAAATCAATGCGTCGATAACTACCCAATAAACCTGGTTGAGGAAGACTTTTCAACTTACACGTAGCACAAATTATGCATCGAGCAATATAGCCACGAATAGTCTGTCGCATCTTCGGCCAGTAATACAGTTCAGATATACGACGGAGAGTTTTGTAGAAGCCAAAATGAGCTGCAGTAGGATGGTCATGAAAAGTGGCCAAAGCCTCTGCTCTGTTTGGAGTTAAAACTACTATCTTCCACTCCGACATACCAGTAAGGGCATCCATGGAATTTAAAACATGCTTATACAAAACACCATGCTCAACTTTAAAATCAGGAAATTTACCTGGAACATTCTGGACATCATACAACATTTTTCGATACCAGTCACCTGGTTGTAAAGTAGATAAGTCTAACAAATTAATATCAAAAGTTCTAGAGAGTGCATCAGCGACTACTACACCTGCAGCTTTACGATGAACAATTTTATAATCATATTGTGCCAATTTTAAAATCCACCTAGCCAAACGAGGAGATGGGTTCTTCATACTCTGTAACCACACCAAACTACTATGGTCAGTTATGACCGTAAACGAACGGCCTTCAAGAAAATATCTGAAATGATCAATACCCGTAATTATGGCTAACAACTCTTTTCAGTAGTCGTATAATTTTTCTGGGCTTTATTTAATTTCCTGCTGGTGTAGGCTATAGGGTGTTCTTCTCCATCGACAATTTGATAGAGTACACCACCAGATGCTGTCTTTGAACAATCAGTCATCAAATAGAAAGGCTTAGTGAAATCGGGGCGGCTAACATAACTGGGGAATTTGTGAGAGCCTCCTTGATTTTAATGAAAGCTTCATTAGCTTTAGGAGTCCACACAATATTTGCCCCTTTTTCCTATTTTGAAGTAAATTAGTGATAGGAGACAACAAGGTAGAGTAAGACTTGACGAAATTCTTATAATAACCCACCATTCCTAAAAATCTACGAACCTGGGTGCTATTTTTAGGCACAGGAAAATCACGAATAGCTGACACTTTGTCAGGGTCAGTATATAGGCCATGGAAATCAAGAACATATCCTAAAACCCTAATAGATTCACGACAAAAACTGCTTTTATCTAAGTTAATCGTAAAATTTGCATCTTTTAGACGCTGAAACAACTGTTGCAATACGGAGATATGAGTTTCAAAATCAGGAGTAATGACTAGAATATCATCAAGATAATATTGACAAAAGGGATCTAAAGCAGGGCTATTACCAAATACATTAATCTACACATAGTCTGTGGAGCAGACACCAGACCAACAGCCATTGTAGTAAATTGATACAATCCTTTGCCACTTACTGCAAAGGCAGTAAGCTTCTTACCCTCTTCGCTTAAGGGAATCTGGAGAAATGCCTTCTTCAAGTCGATAGATGAAATGTATTTTGCATTTTGTAACTTAGTCAGGATGATATCTATACGAGGTATAGGATAAGCATCCCTGTTCATCGTTCTGCTGTTAAGTTTACGTCCGTTGAAACAGACACGAAAAGTCCCATCCTTCTTCTTCGTCAGCAACAACGGGCTACAGAAAGAAGACGACCTGGGCTCAATAATACCAAGCTTAAGCATTTCATCTACCTCCTTAACTAAGCTTTTATGCCAGGCTTGAGGCAAAGGATATTGGTATTGTCTGAAGGGCTTAGACGAACCCACATCAACCTGATGTTCGATGAGATGAGTTCTGCCTAACTGATGCTTCGAAGAGATAGAAAATAATAATTTGATGACATTATTCAACTGCTCTAACTCCTGACAAATAAGTTTACTCATATCGTTAACTGCATCAACACAAGGGATATTAAAAAAGAGACAGATAAAGAAAATTCAGTAAAATTCAATTCAGTATTAAAAGTTTTCAGAAAATCCATTCCTAGGATAACTGAATTTTTAACGAAGGTATAACAAAAAATGTAATCATCCTTTTATACGAACTAACAGAAATCTCAGTTGTAAACTGACCTAAAATCGGTTGGACTTGACCATCAGCTGTAGTCACCAGCACATATATTCCTATCTTAACATTAGAATTCTGGAGAAATTTCAGACCTAAAGAACCCAAAATAGAGATATTGGACCCTGTGTCCAGTAAAGCCAAACAAGAATGTCCTAAGATAGATATTTCAAGGTACGGACGATTATCCTTGTTTTTACGAACTAACAATGAATTAATGTCAACATCAATAAGAGAATATAAGGGAATACTTGGAGAAACTACAGAAGAATCACAAAGTACATGATCTACTAACGTTGTCCTCTTTTTGGTTGGTATTTGCCGTTCCGTGGTCTGTCTTTCGGTAGAGGTTGAAATGTTTGAGTGGTTGAGGCTTGGACCTCCTGACTCGAGAAACTGGTTCCTGGGTCTTGATGATTTTATAGCTACAGTGTTCCCTGTATTTTGATGAGAAGTGGGAGCCAGGGGAGACGACCCACCCCTTCTGTCGTTTCCCGAACAGAATTCACATTCAAACTTACGGACACCTTGATATCCACACCCATAACAAAACAAACCTCTAGGCTCAGAACATCAACCCCACGTTGGGCGCCAATTGAAACCTCTTTACTCTGGTTATTGAGATTTTGGAGAGAAAGAACTGACGAACTATGGGGAAAATAGGAGAGAAGAGATTTAAGACAAAAATGAAGAGTGGCTTAGCTCAGAAGAAAAAATCAAAAGGGCAGAGAGACACTAAATCTCAAGTGAGTGTTCGGCCTAGCTTCAATACACTGAATATTGGCTTTAGAGATATAAAAATGATAGATGGGATAATGAAATGACAGTAATACGGCAGAAAATGAGACCCGTCAATACAAAAATGGAAGGAAAGTAGATAAAAATGCTAGATATAAAATGATATGGAGGTACAATAAGGAAAGAAGAAGAAAAAGAGCGCCAACTCGAACGAACAGCTCGGCTCTCGGAACCAAGAAGTTGGAAAAGTTGAGTTTTTCTTAAATAACCAATGACAGGAAATAAAGGACACTGGATACAATCACCTGAAATACAAAAATATTAAATACTAACCTTGTCTTGCTATATTATATACTGGTGATATAGACTGAAATAAAACATCAACCTTTACTAATAATAAATATATTTATAATAGATATGATATATAGAACAATTAATATATGTATAAAGCAAAACTTAATAACAGTGGTAGTGGGTGAGGTAAATATCAAATAGGACCTAATGGTCACGAAACAAGCAAATATCCACTACACACTGTGCGAAGCAAAGGTATTAATATCACAATCAAAACAAAGTCCGTTAGAATAGACAAAGTCTTTACAACTAAAAGTTAGTAATATTCCCTAAATTGAACTCGACTAGAGTGAGATACACGACAAGAACTCTACGGTTACCAAAAAATTAAGTATTTCATCTATCAAAAATACTGATAATTATATAATGAGTTGGTCAGTGACTCTTTTAAACAAACAAACCTACCAGACATATTCCCTATTTAAAACCCTCGATGAAATTTTACAACCCGATTCCCTATTAAATTTTAAGATACAATTCTTTATAATGATTATTAAACAAGACCTGATTTTATTTATTTGAACTAACTACTACTTATATTGAATCAAAGAAAAAAACAACGACCTAAAACCCTATCTATCACGAAAATAAGTACCCTACTTTATCGTATGCATAAAATAAATTTACACTGTACGAAAATATATATGAACCAAAAAGGGAAAAGTAAATAAAACTTAACATGTCCAACAGCCGGTGGTTAAAAGTCGCAAATAGTACTTTAGGAAAAGTTCTTAGAAAGATCCTACAGTCCTACAGTAGTCCTACAGTCCTTAGGAAAATCCTCTTGGCACAACAAAGCTAGTTGGCTGCTGTGGTGGGTAAGTTCTATTTGAAAAACCTGGATGCTGTGAAATCAGGTACTGGTTTTCTCCAACAAAACAGCAAACTCTATGGGTAAACCATGGCAAAGTTGCTAACAGTTACTGGTACACAATTAAATGATGTATTTAAGTCGTGAACAAAAAACTGGGTTAGGTATAATATTATGTCAAGTCAAAATTTCTGAATCTACTTTCAAGGTAACATGACAGAGACTTGCGCAGTAGATAATCATGACAGAAGGCTGTATAGATATTCGTTAAAACTTTTTATAATGTTAACTCATAAAAAAAATGAAAGAAAAAACCTAATCATAGGTATAAAATACATTGGAATTTAGGTTTGACAAATAAAAAAATCTTGACGTACTATGTTCTTTTGAAAATGGATAAAGATATGAGCTATACCTTGAAATTTAAATTATTAGTCAAAATTAATAACTACAGATAACGGACGGAATATGTACAATGATGTATTGGATTTCACAACGAGGAAATGGGAGATATAATATAAATGTATTATGTATTTACTGAAACGAAGACAGGCGCCGGTAGATCCACTTCTCTGATGCGAAGAGGTCCAAAAATATGCTTAATATAGATTCTATAGTTTGCAAATGGTATTAGCTGACGTTTGAGTTATAGGTATCTGATTTCCATCGAAAATCTCGTTTCAAATCCGCCACTTAAAAATGAGAATAACCTCACTAGCGGCGTCTGCTCTTAGAGCCGTTTCCTGACCAACTGCCGTTCAATGTTCAACGAAATCGATTCGTGTAGATCCGATAGAAGTCATGCGCGATGCTTTCTTTTCGCTTCGTCGCGAATGTAGGCAACTGGACGATTCCATAGGCGTCTCCAAAATGAAATTCGTAAAGGAGCAGTAAATGTGATTAATTTAAAGGATCAGTAGCATGACCGCTACACATTCAGAGTCTCTCTGACTCGCAACATGTACAACAACTGCAGACAAATACCAATAAAACCTATTCATCAGCAACTTCTACACCTTTTCCGTCCAAACTGCAAGCGATTGTTTTTAGCGCCTTAGAAAATACGAAGCTGCTAGATTACTTAATTCCGTTGGGCAATCTTATTGAACCAAAAAATATTATATTTTCGTCTCGATTATCGAACAATCGAATATGTATATACCTCTCAAGCAAACAACTGGTGGACGAATTTATGCAACAGCACCAACAAATCAAAATCGAAAATAATATTGTACAAGCTAGAAGACTGATTTCTCCAGCCGAGCGTATTGTTTTATCAAACGTATGTCCCAGTATACCACACAGTTTGTTAATTTATTATTTACAAAAAAATAGGACTTAATCTTCTCTCCCCAGTCACCTCCCTAAAAATCTGTTTCAATCTTCCTTAATACAATCATATTTTGAGCTTCAGAAGACAAATATTCGTTAGTTCTCACAATATCTCCTTACCCGACTCATTCACTTTAGATTTCGATAATACAACATATCGAATTTTCTTAAAAACCATGGTCTGTTATACTTGCAAAAAGTCTGGAAATATCGCCACAAATTGTCCTGATAAAATGGAATCAATAGCAAATTCAAATACCAGTCAACCTATCTCTTCTTCCTCACCCGAAGCTATGCCTCAACCTACAGCTACAATTCTATCTCACGAACAAATTCCTATCGAAGAAAGCTCAGAAAATAATCTGAACAATCCTAATATAGAAGAAAATCAAGAAGTTAGCACTATGGACAGCTCCATAGCCATTAATGTCGACCTTCAGTCGAAACGTACTATCAATGAGATTCTCACTTCTCCAGAAACAAGTCATACAGAAAACCCTTTACTGTATCTACATCTAAACCTAAAGCCAAGAAGATTAAAAGCCACGAGGAGCATGTAGCAATGAAATCATCAAAAGCGTATGACCTTGGAACTGCCAAAACTTTTATCGAAAATCATTCGCCCGCATTTGTCCTCAACCTTGACCAACTGAACCATCTTATTAGCAATATTACTGGCGCGCAAAACCCTATTGATATAATTATTCACGATTTTGATTCCAACCTAATGGGATTACACTACATGTTAACTGAAGTTTATCCACAATTGCAAAATAGATCATCCAAACGTTTTATCACCACTCTCAGAAAGAAAATCATACGACACTTAGGTAACGAGGTCTCTGAATGCGAGGGCGAGTCATCTCAGGGTAATCAGTAAATGTATATCTCCATATTATAAAATTCACTAAGCTATTGCAATGGGTGGATTTTTCCATCGATTACCTACCTTACCAAAACTTATTTCTGAATTTTCTATTGAAATAATATGTCTCCGAGAAACAAACTTAAACTCACAATAAAGTTATAATTCTAAATATTTTAACGTTTTTAGAAAAGATAGAGTATATGACAATAATTATTCTTCAGGTGAAGTTATAACACTTGTTAAAAATTCTTTGGTTGCCAATGATTTTCCTGTTAATGGTAATATAGAAGCTAGAGTTATAGAGATTAGAGCTCCTGTTCCAATGTATATATGCAATGTTTATATTCCATCTAGTTCCTGAGTTACGTATTAAGATTTAAAAAATCTTATCGAGCAGATACCGTCTCCCCGAATCATTGTAGGCGATTTTAATGGTCATAAATTTATTTGGGGTTCGAAGAGTACTGATCGCAGAGGAAAATTTCTAGAAAAGGTATTGCAAGATCTTCAATTAAATTTCCTAAATGAGAGGTCACCTACAAGATTTAACATCTGTACTGGAGAGTTCTCCGTGATAGATTTAAGTTTGTGCGATCCAGGTATCGCTCCATGTCTCTCTTGGGGTGTTCTCCAGTATACCTATGGTAGTGACCACCATCCTATTTTAATTGAAAATCTCTCAGGTCAGCCTTGTCCAATATCTTTCTTGCCCAAGTAGAATATAAATTCTGCTAAGTGGAACGAATTTAAAAACTATATAGATAAAGCTTTTGAAAATCTTGTAATGAGCGATAATATAAATGAATCTTTGAGTTCTTTTAATGGTGTCATCTTGCAGAGTGCGAAGCTCTTCATCGACAAAACGAAGCCTGTCAAAAATCACGTCCTTACGCCTTTGTGGAATTCGGATTATAGCGAAGCCGTACGTGTCAGCAATATAGCTTTTAATATATTTAAAAAGCAAGAAACGCTCGAAAATAAAATAACCTAAAAAAATGAAGGCTAGAGCTCAACGTTTAATAAATCAAACAAAAAAATCCAGTTGGGCACAATATGTCTCTAGTATTAACAGTTCCACTCCAGTAAGAGAAGTATGGAAGAAAATTCGTAAATTTTCCGGCATAAAGGGGTCACCCCCAATATCTAGTCTTATAATAGGAAATGAAATTATCACATCCCCGCTGGATATTGTTAACGAATTAGCTAAAAACTACAGACAAATAAGTTCCAATGAAAATCTCGACCGTGTATTTCTGGAAAACAAACTAGAAGCCAAAAAGTCTAACCTCTCTCTAGAAAATTCTAACATCCTATTAAACGCTCCTATTACGTTACAAGAACTCAACAACTCATTTAATGAACTAAAAAACACAAGTCCTGGCTAGACGATAATCCAACAGTTTTCTTAAAACACTTACCCACTTCTGCTAAAAATTATTTGCTCTTTTATTTAACTTTATCTATCAATGGCACCAATACCCATCTGTTTGGTCAAAATCTATTATTCTTTCATTTCTCAAAGGCCAAAAATCTCATTTAGACCCTGATTGTTATAGACCAATAAATCTAACATGTGTAATGGGCAAGCTACTAGACGAAATTATCAACTCAAGACTGAGATGGCAGCTAGAATGTTCAAACTTACTTATAAATGAACAAAATGGCTTTGGACAAAACCGATCTGAGATAGACAGTATATTAGATTTGGAAAGTGATATTCACGAATCCCTGGCAACGAACCAACATTGTATTGCAGTATTTTTTGACTTAAGAAGAGCGTTTAATACATGCTGGAGATACAACATCTTAAGAAAGTTACAGTCGTGGAATATTCGTAGAAATTGTCTTCTCTTTATTAAGAACTTTCTAGAGAACAGATCGTTTCGTGTAAGAACAGCCACTATTCCGAAAAACAAAAGGAAGAAAATATGATTCCCTAAAGCTCAATTATCAGCCTTACATACTTCTTAATCGCCAATAATAATATAATCAGAAACCCCATGAAACCTTTAAAAGTACGTTTATATGCAGATGACTTGGTCGTTTATGTAAAAGGCAAGGATATCAGTTAAATTTCAACAGTTTTCCAAAGTTTTTTACACAATCTCGAAAAATGATCTCACGATACAGGCTTTAAATTCTCAGTTACAAAAACCGTAGGTATGGTGTTCTCTAAAAAGAACCTTGCAAATAATCCTAATCTCAAATTTTTCAACACACCGCTTTCATTCATACCATGTGTGAAATTCTTAGGTATGTGGTTTGATAAAAAACTTACTTGTAAAGGACACATAAGGCAGTTAGTATTGACTTGTAATAAGAAACTTGATCTAATGAGAACACTGTCAAACAGATATTGGGGCTTTGATCGCTCCACCGTGCTAACTATCTACAGAATGTTAATAAGAACAAAACTAGATTATGGATCAATTTCCTACGCCTCTGCATCCTCCACATCATTAAAGCAGCTAGACTCTGTACACAACACAGCACTTAGACTATCTTTTGGTGCATTCCGTACATCACCTGTAGAAAGTTTATAGGTATAGTGAAACTGGAGAGCTTTCCTTATATCATCGACGAATTTCCTTAACTCTCTCACATGCAACGTCAATAGCTTCAAACGTAAACAAACCTCTTTTTAATTAATAACAAATTCACTAATAAATATGTAAATCTCTTAACCAATAGTGCTAAACACAAACCCTACTGCGAGCGAGTACGGTGTTACCTGAGATGTCTCGACGTCGACTTCCCAGATATTCTTCCAATCAATATTAAAAACCCCTCACCTTGGTGTAGTAGTCTGTGAACTATATTTGTTATTTCTCATCTTAGTTACTGTCATCTGCTTATATTATGTTTTGTAATTTCATTAATCACCTCATGCTGATTTCTTGTATATTAAAACCTAGTTTATAAAGGTTTTGCAGTTTCATTACAATTTAGTATACAAGAAATATCAAATATGGATAAGCTACTACGACCAGGCAGATTCGATGCAGATCCAAACTCTTCTAGATCGTCTCAAGAATGGGTACATTGGAAAGCTTACTTTTGAAAACTTTATTTCCTCTGTAGTTGCTGCCTCAGAGGAAGATAAATTCAAACTACTAGTAAATTACGTGAGCAAAAATATCTATGAACTTGTCTCTGATTGTAGAAAGTATTCTGAAGCCAAAGGTATTCTCGAAGCAGTATTTGTTAAACCCAAAAATGAAATTTTTGCGCGACATATCCTAATGACTAAAAGACATGAAGCTGGTGAAAATATAGATCAATACGTTCGACTGTACAGTCCAAAGACTGTAATTTTCGAGCCGCTTCTGTAGACCAAAATAGAGAAGATTATATTTATTAGTGGGACTCTTTCTAATGATATAAGACAACGTTTACTAGAAAACAACAGTATTACTCTGCAAGATGCTTTACTGAAAGCCCAGTCTCTGGAGTCAGCTTCAAAACACTCTGAGGCTTATGTCACTCGTGTACAAATTATTAATGCCATTTCATCCGAAACCAGAGAGCAAACTCATTATACTTCTGCTGCTGTGAATAGTTGGAAATGTTACTTTTGTGGATCAACTGAAAGACATCCCCGTAGCCTATGCCCTGCTAGAGACAAAGTTTGCAAGAAATGCTCGAAAGTTGGACATTTTTCCAAAGTATGTAAGCTTCAGACGTCCAATTTAGCATCAGCTGCCGCTTTAGCTCTAGTTCGAATGTTAGAAATCTTGCTGCTGCCCCACATTGCTTATCTAAAAGTATTACTAAAATAAGGGTGAATGGAAACACAGCTGAAAGTTTATTAGACACAGGTAGTTCTGAGTCATATATCAGTAAAAATTATACATTATCTATAAAAGTGAAAACATTTAGAAGTCATGCAAGCATACTAATGGCTTCAACAGCGCTCAGAATGACTATCTCATGACATTACTTTGTTAATTTAGAAATCAACGGACATTACTATAAAAATGTCAAATTATCAATAATTCAAGATTTATGTGCTGATGTAGTAATAGGTCACGACTTGTTTAAACAACATTCTTCTCTAGAAATTACTTTTGCTGGCTCAAAAATATCTTTAGTTATTGACCGTGTGGATAACATCTCTAGTTTGGCATACTTAAATATAGAGCCGCACAAATTATTCTCCAATCTATCAAATGAGTGCAAACCAATAGCAACTAAATCAAGAAAATTTTCAACTGAAGATAGAAAATTCATAACTGACGAGATAAACAATCTCCTATTGAATGGAATCATAGAAGAAAGCAACTCTCCTTGGCGTGCACAAGTACTTATTACAAAAATGAAACTCACAAAAAGCAAATGGTGGTAGATTATTCACAAACGAATAATAAATTTACTTACTTAGATGACTATCCTCTCCCAGATGTTGAAGATATTGTTAGAAAAGTAGCAAGATATTCTGTCTTCAGTACTATTGATCTTAAAAATGCGTGCCATCAAATTCCAATTAAAAATGAAGAGAAACACTGCTTTTGAAGCCAACGGCCAACTATATCAATTTTGCCGGATCCCTTTTGGGGTAACCAACGGAGTGGCCTGCTTTCAAAGGGTTATCGATGATATTATTAAATCCGAAAATTTAAAAGGAGTATATGCCTATCTTGATGATATTACTGTTTGTGGATTAAATCAACAACAACATAATGAAAATCTTAATAAATTTATAGAAGTAGCGAAGAAATATAATTTAACAATAAATCAAAATAAAAGTTCTTATACACTAAATTCAATCAAACTTTTGGGTTATCAAATAGAGAATCAGACCTTAAAACCTGATCCTGAAAGACTTGAACCATTAAAGAAGCTACCCTTGCCAAACGACTCACAATCACTAAAGCGAGCTGTTGGAATGTTTGCGTATTATTCCAAATTTATCCCACAATTTTCAGACAAGATACAAAAACTAGTCACATGCAGTACTTTTTCTTTAACAGAACAAGCAGCTGAAGCTTTTCAAATTCTTAAATCTGAAATTATTTCTTCAGCTGTTACTACAATTGATGACAAAATTCCTTTTGTTGTTGAATCTGATGCTTCAGATTTTTGTATTGCTGCTTCATTTAGCCAAGGAGGAAGACCTGTTGCTTTCTTTTCAAGAACTTTATCAAAAAGTGAAAGAAATCATTCATCAGTGGAAAAAAAGGCTTATGCAATAGTGGAAGCTCTTAGAAAATGAAGACATTTCTTGATAGGTAAATATTTTCGACTTATAACTGATCAAAAATCTGTGTCTTTTATGTTCAATATGCGCCAGACTAGTAAGATAAAAAATGAGAAGATTATCAGATGGCGCCTTGAACTATCATGTTACAGTTTCGATATTCAATACAGACCAGGAGTTGAGAATGTAGTGCCAGATACTTTTTCACAAGTGTGCTGTTCAATTAATCTTCGACCAAGTCTATTTGAACAACATCAATCCTTGTGTCATCCAGGAATCACCAGAATGGTCCATTGGATAAAGACACGTAACTTGCCATATACTATTAATGAAGTCCGTGAAATGACCAATCGCTGTCCTATCTGTGCAGAAATATAACCAAAGTTTCTGAAAACTCAAGGGAGATTAATTAAAGCGACTTCGCCTTTTGAAAAATTGTCTCTGGATTTTAACCTTTCCGGAACCGTGCTATAAAAACTTTCGCTGCAGGCCGTGCGGGGCAACTATGTTACCCCACTAAAATACTTTAATAATTCATTTAAATTTTACATTCTTGTTTGGAAAGTTATATAATAAGGCACTAGTAACTGAAATAATTTGTTTTTATTATTAAAAAGATTTACATTTTTTTAATTTTTACCTGTAATTGCAAATTGATTTTATTCCTGATTTTTACAGTCAGGGCATAAAAATGTTTTACTTTCTTCTCGATGTATAATACAAATTTTTTTTCTGCATGTACTACATACATGATATTTGAGTCTTTCTATCACGTGCCCTGGCACAAAAGCTGCATCTTCGACTTGTATATTGTTGAATGTCTCTGGCAGGGGTTTCTGGCACTGTGTGCCCCGAGGAGTTAATTTCAATTTTAGTATAAAAATTTAAATTATATTTGATAATTTTTATAAAAAAACGATTTAGTAATATATTTTCTAACATTACCTGGAGGGATAAAAAAAATAAAAATATTTTGAAAAGTTATAAAGACAAAACCGCATCTGAGGTAACCAAGTTGCCCCGCACGGCCACGGAAAGGTTAAAGCACCGCTTCCATCTAGATCTCATAACAAATATATCCTAACAATTGTTTATGAATATTCTCGATTCCCCTTTGTATATCCATGTCCAGATGTTTCAGCGAAAACTGTTGTGAAGTGTCTTACAAACTTATTCTCTTTATTTGTAATGTCTAGTTACATCCATTCAGATCAAGGGAGGCATTTATGTCTCAAAAAGTAAAAACGTTTCTCCATTCACTAGGAATACCGACAAGCTGAACAACATCGTATAATCCTGAAAACTATTTCTCTTGCTTTAAAATCTAAAAAGTTAAAAACTGAACAGTGGGAAGAAGTAGTTGATATAGCTCTTCATTTAATTCGTTCTCTCTTGTGTACAGCTACAAACAGTACCCCTCATAAGCGAATGTTTCATCATTCTAGAAAAGCTTTAAATGGAACTGCACTTCCTTCATGGTTAATAACCCCCGGAAAAGTGTTTTTGAAAAAGAATGTGAGGCACTCCAAATATGACCCTCTTGTTGAAGAAGTGGAACTGATTGAAGCCAATCCGAACTATGCTGTTGTTAGACGTGAAGATGGCAAAGAAACAACAGTGGCTTTAAGGCAACTTGCACCACGAGGAGATGCATCTCTACTTGACTGTGACAATGTTACTGGATCGGAGTTTGAGCTTTGTAATGAACAGTTTATCAAGGATCCACCAAGCCCTACATTGAGTGATACATGTGAGGAAAATCCAAATATTTCTCCTGTTAACTTTCTGGAAGAGGGTGGCATTGAGACTGATTTGAGGGAAGAAAATAAAGACATTTTTATTAGAAGCGGTACAAGGAAAAGAAAAGCTCCTTCTTACCTAAGACTCCTTAAGACTTTGTTGAAAAATAAAGCTGGGGTGAATATAGTAGTCTGTGAACTATATTTGTTATTTCTCATCTTAGTTACTGTCATCTGCTTATGTCATATTTTTGTAATTTCATTAATCACCTCATGCTGATTTCTTGTATATTAAAACCTAGTTCATAAAGGTTTTGCAGTTTCATTACAATAACACTCCCAATATAAATACTGGGCTAACCCAATTTGACAAACATATTAATAGTCATGTAGAGATCCAGCAGCATCTAGATTTAGTTCTCAAAGAGAATTACGAGTATAATTTCAAAATCTATACAGATGCATCAAAGTGTAAGAGAGGAGTAGGTGCTGCCTTCGATACCCCAAGCAATACATATCAATTTCGTCTCCCATCCTACTTCTCGATTTTTTCTGCTGAGCTCTATGCAGTGCTCAAAGCTATCATGCATATCAATTCTAATGACATTTCTAATTCAGTTATCTTAAGTGACTCACTAAGCGCTCTTCAAACCCTTAAACAGATTTCAACCCTTAAACAGGATCAAACCCCAAGAGTCCCATTTAGAAAAATATTAAATTGGAACTGATGCAGGCTCAAAAAAACGCTAGACGAATCAGATTTATATGGATACTATCCCATATTGGCATTGCAGGCAACGAAAACGCTGACCAGTTGAGTGAAATTGCCGTATGTGCCGATATAGAAAAAGATGAGTGTCGAAATACCGCGAGTGATATAAAAGCTTACATTAAGCATCGTGTTTTGTGCAAGTGGAAAAACGAATGGCAATCGTCTCAAACGTCACTGAGACTAATTAAAAATGACATTACAGCCTGGGAACCCTCAACTCGTAACAGAAGAGAACAGTTGGTGATAACTCGATTAAGAATTGGACACACGAGACTTACTCACTCGTATTTATTGTCTAAAAGCCATCCATCTGTATGCGAAATATGTAATGTACAAATTACTGTTAATCATTTGTTAATTGTATGACTCCATTTTCCAATTATCGCGCCATGTTCAAGATATCCAACTGTATAAGTAATTTATTGAGCACTAATTGTTCGACAAACAATATTATAAAATTCCTAAAATCCACAGGAATATTTTATAGAATTTAGCATTGTATTCTGCAGCCGCCGCTAATCACCATCAAGGTGGATGCGGCTGTATTTTCTAAACAAAGAAACAATTACAATCTGATCAATGAGCAACTTATTTCTAACCTAAATTACTACTAAAAATTTAAGAGTAAGGACAAACTCAATAGTACCCCTTAGGTTCTGTTAATATATTGCACAAATGTTAAATTGTACCATCACTTGCACCGTGCACTATTTTTAAATATCGACAGATTACTATCGATAATTTATTTTCCACATCTACTAGTTGTATCGCTTTTAATTTCACAAGTCACAACGTATTATGCGTTCTCCATCTATTGCGTTGTTTTGCCGGTTATTTTTAATTTCAACCGCATAACGACCGTATTAAGCCATACATTAATATTATACACGTCTAATAGATATCTAAAGTTCGGGTATAATTTTATAGTATCAAAGTATGTAAACCAACCGCAGCGGTAAAGAAAAAATTTATGACGGTAAACAAAAAAATGCTCTTCGAACAAAAACACACAAAGGGATGGCTAAAATACGAAGTAATAGAGACTTTTCATAATGCAGGATGACAAGGGGGCCGGTGAAATACGTCATAGAATAATTCCTTCCAGCGACGCTTCGAGATAAAGACGCGCCTTTTTCAGCGCGTCTTAGTCCTCGAATGGTCGGATTGCTGGATATGAGTTTTATTCATGAATTCAGAGAATACCTGGTCTTGCATTATGTATTTAAATGTTCTGAGTCACTTCACGATGGAGGATCCGACCCCATTGCCGCACTTTGCATGAAAAATATTACCCGTCGTTACCTTCTTTTTAAGCCAATATTTTACAAATGGGCACTACTCCAAACCGGATAATGTATGACGTTATAATATAACAAAGCAGTGTTCCGATTTTTTCTGATAGGTTAATAAAATTAAAATGTATCTAAAATATTTTTACATAAAAAATATTAACAAAAAGGATAATGTATTAACGTTTTATTTGTTTGTTGTTGTTATTAATGTTTTAAATCTTTATATTTCGTCACCGGCAACGGTGTAGAGCCGGCAACGGTGTAGAGCCAAGAGAAGGTTATTGAAATACCACCTACTATTTTACCGAATTTTGGATGTAGATGTGCAAATTAAATAACAGTTTCCAATATTAAGTGTATATAAAAGTGCATACTGACGATACAAGTGAAAAAATAAACAAAAATTACTAATTAAGTGTGAATTAAGAGTGTATAAACAAACAAACACAAAAAACGGGCATAGGAAAGTGAACGAGTTTCAACAACCAGCTGGTAGACGAGTCACGCTCCACGTCACGGTGACGTTGCCAGACTGTAGTAAAAGTCGCGGAAAAAGGGAAAACTCTAAAAATTAAAATACTTAGCGAAGAAAAATAAAATAAACTACTTATACCCTATTCCACGAACATACGCCTGTTTTGGATTACTTCGACAACGAATATTTTACTGTGCAAAATAAGAAGAACGAAAGTAAATTGCAAATTACATTGTTGTTTATTGGAAAAATTATTAGCGTCATTTACTTTCGTACTTCTTATGTTGCATAGTAAAATATTCGTTGTCGAAGTAATCCAAAACAGGCGTATGTTCGTGGAATGGCCCATAGTTTGAGGACTCAAAGAGGAACCTAGCTTCTGAAGAGTCGATCTGGGCGAAGTTCCTATCGTTGAGATACCAACTAAGATACCGTGAAATAAACAAGAACATGGCGGAAGGCGATAATAAAATAATACAAAGCGAAACAAATAAGAACCTGGAGGACAGCGACGACTGTTCGGACGACAGCAAAAGAAAAGAGATCCGGATGATGCGACTCAAAGATCAAAAAATAGAAAATTCTCACAAACACCATCTAAAACAAATAGTAAAGAACAAATACTAGATCTAATAATAGAGATGGTGTCGGAGCTCAAAAAGCAGAGTGACAAAACCAGTGAAGATATAAAAATGATAGGAGTAGAAAATAAGATATTGAGACAAGAAAATCAAAAACTAAAGGAAGAAAATAAAGATATAAAAGAGAAGCTAGAGGAAACAAATGATAGAATTGAATGGCTAGAGAGAGAGAAAAGGAAAAATAATATAGTGATGTCAGGAATTGAAATTGAGACAGAAAATAAAACAGAACTTAAACAATTCGTGGAGAACATGATAAAAAACACTCTACAGAAAAATTTTAATGTAAAAACAGCTCATAAAATAGGAAGAAAAGTATGCTTAATTGAAATAAATAATGAAGACGAAAAAGAACAAATCATGAAAAACAAATACAAATTAAAAGAACTGCAGCAGGAAAAGGTCTACATAAATCATGACATGACAACAAAGGAGCGTGAGAAGAACAAGCAAATAAGAAAAATGGCAAAAGAAGAAGAATTAAAAGGAAATAAGGTGAAAATTGGGTACAATTAAATAACTATAAATGGCGAGATATGGAAATGGAATAAGACTATGAAAAATCTAGAAGTAATAAATCCAAAAAACGAATAGCAGAAATTGAAAGCGACATGAAAACAAACACAACGAACCTGGCAAATAAAATGGACACGAATAAAAATATATATGAAGCTACAAATATAGCGAGGAACAAAAATGGTGAGATATATAAAAATACGGAACATAAGAAAAATGAAAAGGAAATCACAAAAATGGCTACATGGAACGTGCGAGGTATTAACGGTAAGGAAGAGGAAATAATTGAAGAGATGAAACTACAAAATATAGACTACTTGGGAGTAACTGAAGTAAAAAAGAAAGGTAGAGGAATAGTAGATATAAATGAGGATTACCGCTTATATTGGTCAGGAGTTGACTTAAAAGAAGGGGCGCGGGAGGTGTAGGCCTAATAGTAAAAACAGAAAAGACAAATAACATAATAGGTGAAAGATATATAAACGAAAGATTATTGGTAGTGGAAGTAAAACTAGAAAATACAAATATAACCAGCATAATCGTAGCATATGGGCCAAATGATAATGCCAAAAAAGAGGAAAAAGATGAATTCTTTGAAATATTACAAGCAGAGATGGATAACGAAGGAGAAAACATTATATTAATGGGAGACCTAAATGGTAGAGTGGGAAGAGACAATAAAGGGATTGAACGATACTTAGGGCAACATGGAGAAGAAATGAAAAATGATAACGGAAACAGAATTATAGACCTATGTATAGCAAATGATATGGTTATAACGAATTAAAAATTTATGCACAAAGACATACACAAATATACTAGAGAAATCTCATCGAGAAAAGAAAAATCCATAATAGACTATTTCCTAATAAAAAGAAAAGACCTAAAGATGATAAAAGACGTAAAGGTAAAAAGAGAGGCTGAAATAAGCAGTAAAAAGCTACAAATTAAGAGAAATAGATAGTAAAGAGGAATACCAGAAGAAGTTAACCAAACAGTTCGAGACTATAAAGGCAATTAACACAGGAATAGAAAATAAATGGAAGCAATTTAAGGAAATTATATTAAAAACAGCAAAAGAAGTATGCGGAACAACTAAAATCACAAACATATATTCGAAGAAAAGTAAATGGTGGACAGCAGAAATACAACGTAAAGTGAAAGAAAAGAAAAAAATATGGAAAAAGTATCTAAAAACCTAATCGGAGGATGATTTCGAAAAACATAAAATGGCCAGAAACGACATTAAACAAGAAATTAAAACGGCAAAAAAGAAGTCTTGGGAAGATTTTCGACACAAAATGAATGAAAACTATTTTAATAACCAGAAATTGTTCTATGGTACATTGAAACAGCTAAGACAAAAGAAAACACATAGATTAAGAAACATAAGAGATAAAGAAGGAAATATATTAACTAAAGAAAGAGAAATAATGCAAAGATGGAAGCAGTACTTTAAAGAACTAACAGAATGGAAAGAATATCAACATGAAAGAGACTAAGACATGATCGAAAATACAGAGGAAATGCAGCAAATAACAAAAGAGGAAATTGCAGAAGGCATTGAAAAATTAAAGTTGGGAAAATCTCCAGGCCAAGATGAAATCACAGCTGAAATGTTAAAGTACATGGGTGAAAATTCAAAAGAAAAATTCCGAGAAATACTAAATGAAATAATCACAGCAAAGGAAATACCATCTGATTGGAAAACAGATATAATAGTACCACTGTTTAAGAGAGGAGACGCAAGAAATTGCGAAAACTATAGGGGTATTACATTGACAAGCGTTCCTTCCAAAATATTCAATAGAATAATTGAAAAAAGGCTAACGGAAAAACTAGAAATAAAATTAGAAGAATCCCAGCATAGCTTCAGAAAAGGAAGGAGTACCCAAGATCTGATATTCATATTGAGACAAATAGGAGAAAAACTATTGATGAAAGGCAAAGAGATACACATATGCTTTATTGATCTGAAAAAAGCTTTTGATAGAATAAGAAGGGAAGATATATGGAAATGTTTAAAGAAAAATGGAATAGAAAAGGATATGATAGAAATAATTAAAGCCTTATATAAAAATAATAAAATAAAAATAAGGACTCACAATCAAGAATCTGATGAATTCCAGGTAAAGATAGGACTAAAACAAGGCTGCGTACTAAGTCCATTACTTTTCTCAATGGTACTGGATGACGCAATAAAGCAATGCAAGGAGAAATCTAAAGACATGATATTGGGAAAATGGAAAATGAACAATGTACAAATACAAGAATTACTATTTGCAGATGATATGGTATTGTTAGCTGACACGGAAGAGAAGCTGCAACAAATAATAAACACTTATATAAAAGAACTAAGAAAAATGAAAATGGAAATAAACACCGATAAAAGTAAAACAATGGTTATGGCAACTACAAAAAAGTGATAAAATTTAAGGTAGAAGGACAAGTGTTGGAACAAGTAAACAGCTACAACTACTTAGGTACAATTATTGAAGAAGATGGTAAAATAGACAAAGAGATAAACAGTAAAATAGGAAAAGCAGGCACCATTTATTATACATGAAGAAATACGTGCTTTGGAAAGAAAGAGGTACCCAAAGAAGTCAAAACACAAGTGTACCAAAAAGTGGTTCGACCATCAATCGTCTATGGGAGTGAGTCGTGGACGCTAACAAAGAACAACAAAAGAAAAATCAAAGCTACAGAGATGAGATTCTTGAGAAAAATAGAAGGGGTCACACGAAGAGACAAAATAAGAAACGACAAAATAACTCAAGCTCTAAAGATAAAACCCATAGAGACAATTATAGGGGAAGGACAGTTAGGATGGTTGGGCCACATCCACAGACTAAACGACACAAGAATAACGAAAAAAGTATATGAAGTCAGAGTACAAGGGAAAAATAAAGTAGGTCGCCCAAGAATGAGATGGGAAGAACAAGTTAGAAAAGAAGCAGAGAAGAGAGGACTGCAATGGAGTATGTCAAAACAATTAGCTCAAAATACAACAGCATGGAAAAGAATTATCAAAGAAGCACCACAAGATTAAAATATATGGACAGAAAGATGGGTCAAATAAGTAATTTATATTCATTAAAATTGTATTGTTAAAATAAAAGTATTGTATAATTATTAAAATGTATAGAAATGTATATATTGAACTAGTTGTAAACAGCTTAACACCGAAAGGTACGAATGGGCTTAACTGATTAAATAAATAACTATTTCGTCACAATTTTGTGACTTTTTCAGGAGAAAACTGCAAAGCACCCCGCAACACTCCTTATGGAAAAGTGGTCCCGGTCAAATTTAACGAAAGTTTGGTCAATGATACTTCTTGATGTGTAAATTAAAGAAGTCCATGTGACCTGGGTCTGAATAACTATTATTCTTGAGCTACAGCCTTGTAGGATTGTTGGATTGTTGGATTGTTGTTGGATTCGAGTGCTAGGTTTACGTTAAGTACATTAATTCACGGCCAAATGAACGAAAATATTTATTATTTGAAGAAGAAAGAGTCATTTTCTTCACGCATACTTGCGTGTTGTTTATGAATTTGTGGTCGAAAATAAATGCATCATATTTTAGTCTTCAGAAAACCTCCGAAAAGTCTTCAGAAAGCTAAATAGGTGCGATATTAAATGTACTACTGAACGATGTAAGAATTATCATGTTTTCATGAATGCTTCACAATTATGCAATATTAGTCCATAATAGCAAGTTTATGTTCTCTGCTTGTCTTATCTAATATACGGGACAAGTTGCAGGTCAGCTTATGTATTTTTTATGTTCCGACAACTTTTTCTTTAGTTCTGGACCGTGTTATGGGAGAATTCCCCCCAACCCCCTAGATCCGCCACTGTTCAGTAGTACTCTAAAGATAAGGTGGAACTGCAGCTTTGCTGGTATTGCATAACTGTCAAGCATTCATGAAAACATGATAATTCTTACATCGCTCTAGTAGCACATTTTATATCGCACTTCTTTAGTTTTCTGAGGACTTTTCGGAGGTTTCCTGAAGACTATAATACGATGCATCTATTTTTGACCACATATTCATATAAAATAGTCAAGTATGCATGAAGAAAATGAGTCGCTTTTCTTCCAATAAATATTTTCGTTCACTTGACCGTGACTTAGTGCACTTAAACCTAGCACTCGAATCCAATAAATTCAGAATGTTGTAGCTCGAGAATAGTAGTTATTCAGACCCAGGTCCCATGGACTTTTTTAATCTACACATCAAGAAGCAACATTGACCAAACTTTGACCCAAACATGACCCAAATTTGAAAAATCTTTACAAAAGAATAGATGAAATTCACAGTCTTCTTACGAGAAGCCCTGACAATGAAAATGAATCTTTATTCCATACGATCAGGGAAATGAAACAAGACATTTTTAATCTGGTGTCAATATTTATGGGCAATCATGAAGAGACTGTGAAGGTCCAAATTCAGGATACATCAAAGGAAGAGATAGTGAAGGAAATGGCTGACTTGAAAATGACTATCAACCAAATGGCACACAAAATTGAAAAGCTGGGTACCAATGAAAAACCAAATAAAACTCCACCGCAAACCTTAAAAAAGTCCATTACAACTCAAACTGATCCTGCAGAAACCCAAGAGCCTGTAGTGTCTTCTCCTTCAAAGGTAAATACTGTACCACCTACCAAATACACTGTAAAAGAAAACTGGCATTATGTGGTTGTATCAAAAATTCCACCTCCTTATACTGCTAAACAGATTGCACACTATGTCAAGGAGAAACTTGGTACCACCGATTTTATTCGATGCTTTCCATTGCTGAGGGATACGGATAGACCAGACTCTGACTTTAAGATCGGTGTGCAAAATCAAAGTTTCATCAAGTTGCTGAAAGATCCAAGTTTGTGGCCACCTGGTACTGTAGTAGACAACCAAAATGACAATCCTTCTGCGCATGCCAATTCAGCTTCAACGACCATAAAAGTAGCGGCTCCAGCATCCAGTACTCCTTACACACCATCAACACCTACTAAGGACGGCATATCCTTTCAGATTGGTTCAGATAAGGATGCCATTATTGCAAGTAAGTCCTTTAATAAAGAAAATTCAAGTATTGTGGTTACGGAGAAAACTATGAAAAAGGATGATGGGCTTTGTATGGACCCGATGACTCCACCTATAGTGCGGCAATCTTGTACTGCGGATGTGGAAAATAGTCATTACTTGTTAGCTAGACTGAGGGACCCTGGAATTTTGAATCCTCTTCGACTCTTCCTTGCCTATCTCCATGATCAACCCTCGAGTACGTGTTAAGATGGGCACACCAACACCACCATTAAATTGATGCTGGCTTCAGAGGGACTCCCTACTGACTTGGATTCCCTGCGTAAGCTGTATCACAGATTTCATGAGGCTTACGGTATTAGTACTGCTGAAGTTGAAGCAGATCTTTCAGCTTTTGGAACCTTCTTTTCCACTGAGACACGCCTCCGACTCCAGAAAATTAGAAAATGTCAGAATAAATATTTTTCGAGTAATTCCCCATCTAGCAAAATTTTTTTTAAATAAATTGACGCGTACAGAAGATCAAGCGCCTTCTGACAATTTGTATGATAGCAAGCTAAGTTTATTTATTATTAACATTCAGTCCTTAAGACACAAAACTGATGAATTACTTCTATTACTAGAAGAGCTAAATTTTCCTGAGATTGTTGCCATAACTGAACATTGGTTAAATGTTGATGAACCTGTGTTTATTAAAAATTACACTATTATATCCAGATTTAACAGGAGTAGATTATTTCATGGGGGTACTTTGATTATGTCTACACGAAATGACTTTTCAGCAGTGACCAAATTTGATAATTTATTAATTGAAAAAGTATTTGAATTCTCCATAATTTATCAGAAATCTTCTGACCTCTATATTATTTGTATTTATAGAAGTTCCGATGCAGATGTGCAGATTTTCTTACAACAACTACTTAGCTTGCTAGAATCTATTCCTTCAAAAAGTAAATTAATTCTATGTGGCGATCTAAATATTGACTACTCCAGTGTGTGTGCTGCTCAAGAATCTCTTCATTCTATCTTTGATTCCTTTGGTATAGGTATGCATGTAAATTATCCAACCAGAATAACTAAAACTAGCTCTAGTATCATTGACTGTGTCCTATCGTCTTTGGCTCCAAATTCTACTGACTGTACTGTTTTCAACTCACGTTTCTCTGATCATGAAGCAGTATTAACTACATTTTGGTTAAAATCAAAAAATAATAGTGAAAACACGCAACGAAAATTGTTCCGTGTCTTTGGAGAACAAAATTTTCTAACATTTAAACACCTATGTCAAACAACTGACTGGGACTTCCGCTCTGTTGATGTCGACATCGAGTTTTCTAGATTCATAAAGCTATTTTCTGGCCTGGCATACGAATCCTTTCCTCTTAGGCCCATCAAAACTAAACATCGTACACCCTGGTCAACTAGAGGTCTACGCATATCTGCAAAGAACATGCGCTCATTATCGTGCCTAAAAAAATTCTCGGACAACATATCATTCCATGATTACGTTAGGCTTTACAGGAAAATTTACCATAAAGCCATAAAGGCCGCCAAGGAAATTTATTATAATGCGAGGCTGGCTAAATCAGGTAATGTTGCTAAGGAAACGTGGTCTTTCGTAAATGAACTGAGAGATAAGACTTCTTCTCCCACCACAATCCCGACTTCTCCTGAGACCCTGAACAATTACTTTGTAAATGTGGCAAAAAATTTAACAAATACTATATCATCATCATCATTTGGCTCTACAACTCTATGTGAGTCTTGGCCGCGTTTACTATTTCCCTCCATTGTTGTCGGTCCTGAGCAGCTATTTCCCATTGCTGTACTCCCATTTTGCGTAGGTCGCTGGCTACTGCGTCCTTCCATCTCTTTCTTGGGCAACCAACTGACCTTTTTCCATCGGGCCTTTCCCAGAATGTGGCGTTTAGAAGTCTTTCGTCACTTGATCTTAGTACGTGACCCGCCCATCGTATTCTGTTTGATTTAATGTAGCGTACTATGTTTTCATCTCCGTATATTGTCTGGAGTTCATCATTGTGTCTTCTTCTCCATTCTCCTGTTGTCTCTTCTCTGCAAGGCCCATAGATAGTCCGCAGTATCTTTCTTTCAAGTACCAGTAATTTTGTTGTTTCCCGCTGATTCAGAGTCCAGGTTTCGCTTCCGTACGTTATTGTGGGACGAATTATTGTCTTATATACTCTTATTTTTGCTGGTCTTGAGAGTATTTTTGATTTAAGTAGGGTCCTTAACGAGTAATATGCCCTGTTTCCTGCAATAATCCTGGCTGCCACGTCTTTTTCATAGTTATTTCCAGATGTTATGATCGCTCCCAAGTACTTAAATTCTTTGACGACTTCAAAATTGTATTCATTAATTGTTACGTTTTGTCTAACCCTTGGTCTTGGGTTCTTCGTAACCACCATGTACTTGGTCTTGTCCTCGTTGACCTTAAGACCAACTTCCTTGGCTCCGTTCTCGAATAGGGTGAAAACTTCTTTTGCATCTCTGGTGGATTGTGCAATTGTGTCCACGCCATCCGCAAAGGCTAATAGTATTTTTGATCCTTGGGCGGCAAATCCGTTTGTCAGTTGTGGCTGAGCTTTCCTTACTGCATGTTCCAGTGCGAAGTTAAACAGCAGGGGGGCGAGAGGATCTCCTTGTCTAAGTCCTGTGTCAATGAGGAATTCCTCCGACGTGTTGCTGCCAACTCTGATTCGTGCGGAAGCGTTCTCCGTGCTCACTTTTGCTAATCGTACCAGTTTTCCAGGTACTCCCATTTCTACCATAGTCTCCCACAATGCTTCTCTGCTAACAGAATCGTAAGCTTGTTTGAAGTCCACGAAGATTTGGTGTACATCGCGGTTGAATTCCCAGTTTTTTTCCAACACCTGGCGTAGGAAGAAGATCTGGTCTATAGTCGACCTTCCCGGTCTGAATCCGCTTTGGTAGTCGCCTATTATTTCCTCTGCGTATGGAGATAATCTTCTAAACAGTATTATGGATATAATCTTGTATGTTGTATTAATTAACGATATTCCTCTATAGTTCCGACATATTTGTAAATAACAAATAACAAATTTGTAACAAATACTATACCTCCTTGTAAATATGTAAATAGTTTCTTTTTTACACCCATAGTATTAGGAGAACTACGCTGTACAATAAATGACATTAAAAATAAATCGTCATCTGGGACTGATGGCCTCACTCTTAAAATGTTTTCTGCTCTACCTGATTGCACTTTAAACCATCTTACTACCTTAATAAACAGGTCATTCGAAACTGGAGTTTTTCCAAGCTGCCTTAAGACAGCGATAATTATTCCTATACACAAAGGAGGCGATAAAGATCTTGCTTCGAATTATCGCCCTATTGCACTCCTGCCCACGTTGTCGAAGATAATTGAAAGTCTGGTAAAAAAAAGAATCTTATCTTTTCTGTTGAAATACAAATTGCTTACTCCACATCAATTTTGATTCCTGAGTGACAAATGCACGAATGATGCTATGTTCTTCCTTTTCGATCATGTTTACTCCGGTCTAAACAACCATCACTCTACAGCAACAATTTTCTGTGATTTCTCTAAAGCATTCGATTGTGTAAACCATAACATCTTGACTGACAAATTACAGCACTATAGATTTAGGGGAAAGGCTCTTAAATGGCTTAAATCATATCTTAATAAAAGAAGTCAGTTTGTAAGGGTTGACACGAAGACGTCTTCTTGCATGCCATTAGGATGTGGGGTACCTCAGGGTTCAGTTCTAGGCCCTATATTGTTTCTGATATACATAAATGATATCTCTAGTCTGAACATTAAAGGTAGAATATGTCTCTTAGCAGATGATACTAGTATTACTTGGAGTAACACGGATATTATGGATCTTCGCAATACCATAGCTACAGACCTAGTCACCATTAAATCGTGGTGCGATTCGAATCTCCCGTTATTTAACGTTTCTAAAACCAAAGTCCTACCTTACAACAGTATGATTCAACCTTTAGTACTTAATAACAACAGTCTAGAGGTAGTTGAATCGATGAAGTTCTTAGGGCTTATTGTGGATAAGTCTCTAAAATGGAACTTGCACATTGATGCCTTACACAAAAAATTAAGTTCTGCTTGTTTTGCGCTAAGATCAGTTGCTACGGAAATGAATTTGTCAACATCTAGGACCGTTTATTATGCCGTTTTTGAGTCTCATCTTCGGTACGCCCTTCCATTCTGGGGTACGTTTTGTGCGACTCAATTTGAGCGTATTTTTAAACTACAGAAGAGAGCTCTTCGTTACTCCCTGAGACTCAATAGCAGAGTTCATTGCCAAGAATTCTTTAAAAAATTTAAAATATTAACTCTTCCTTTTTTGTTTGTTTTTGAATCCGTTTGTTTAATCCGCAAACATGCATCAGAAGGTCCAGAGAGACCCACTCACAACTATCCCCTTAGAAACGTGGAGCATAATCTTTATCTGCCAACCCCACGGTCTGAGCTGGTTAAGTGCTCTATACTATACAATTCGAGAAAAATGCACAATCACCTGCCATCTAACATCAAATCTATTACAGCATTTCCCGCTTTTCGCAAGGCCTTGAAAGCTTATTTGCTAGAGAGAGCTTTTTAAACAGTGAATGACTTTTTTATAAACGATTTGAATTCAGCAAATTTACTTGCAGGATTATTACTTTCGAGTACTTTTGTACATATTTGCAGCGGCATAGAACTTTTGATTTACTTTCCCTTTCCCTTTTCCTTGTTCGCCTTATTTTTGCTCTGACGTTGTATACATATTGTTTGCAAAATTTTTAATTTTTTATTGTGTACTTAATAACTGTAAAATTATATTAAGTAGTATAACTCACGCCATTTACTTGGTGTCTGTTTCTGTTTTTGTTTTGTTTGTAGTTTTTTATTATTTTTTGTTTTTTATTGTATTTTTTTATTTTGTATAAGCTTTGTCCACAAATTGGTAAAATTTTATGACAATAAAGCATACCTTACTTACTTACTTACTTTCGTTAAATGTGTAAAGGACCACTTTTACATAAGGAGCGTTGCGGGGTTCTTTATTAGAATGATTAGATGCTGAGAAAGGGTTCAATACTTTTAACTAAAATAGAATAAAATATTAATTTCGCTAACATATCTGGTGACATTTTTATTTATTATATATATATTTTTTCCTATTCTCATACTTTATTATATCAATTATGGTTTTAATGCCTGTGTCATAATGGGCTTTACTCATCATTCAATCTTCGATTGTACACTGCTGGACATATATCTCCCTCATAATTTTTCATCTGTTTCGATCTATTGCCCCTTGCATCCAATTCATGTGACAACGTTTAAATCATCAGTATAACGTGCTGGTGGACGACCTCTGCTTCGGTAGGCATTATCTCTTGGTCTCCATTTAAGTATACGCTTTGACCTGCCCAGAGTTTTAAGCTCCATTTCGGTGTTGCTATTCTCTCTACTGCATCAGCCACTCCTGCTCTTTGTCATAACTGGCGGCTTGGGATCTTGTATCGCAGTGAAACGCCCAACATAGCATGCTTCATCGCTCTTTGAGACACACGGATCTTTTGCACTGTTCTCGTTTTATGGTCAATGTTTCGTCAAATAAGTAAATTTAAGTATATTATTAATTGTGAATGATCATAGAAAAAATCATGTATACAACGGCATTTAATTATTATTAGGGAGCGGATTTATATGCGAACAATTTTGATGAAATATGCGCATACATATGCAGTAAAAAATTACGAAATATGCGCAAGATATGCACAAAAATTAAAAAAAATGCGCATTTTGAGAAACCACTTATTTATCTACAATAAAAGAAATGTATCAATTTTCCACTATGTTCTTGATTTTTTTAATGGTTTCCTTATAAATTTGAGGTACGTAAACACATCGGGAACACTTTTCTTGGAATATATTTCCAAAAAACTTTTAAACATAGGATTCTCCAGTTTTTTCAAAGGTTTGTTTGCATAAATCATCGCCTCGCATAAATCCGAATTGAATTTATATTGTTCATTGCATAAAGTCGTGAACGATTTTCTACTGTCAATAGCTAACTGATCAACTTTCGATTCGCTCATCTTCCTGCATTTTGACTTATGTAGTTCTGTCCCGTCGTGTTGTGTAACCGACAATTTTCGCTGAGATGGTATCTACGACAATAACACATACTTTTTCAAACTGTTTAAACTTAAAATATTAAGGAAGCAGCCAAATATTATTTATTAAAGAAAAAAGAAGAAGAAAGCAATCTGTGCCATTTTACTACATGTTTTGCAGAATAATTTTCCATTGGAGTAAAGAAGCTGGGGATAGGTTTTGATCCGGGAATAAACCAGGCTTTCGTACTTATTATTAATACCTACTTTTACACAAAAACTAAACATTCACATTGACCGACCAAAGGTGACTAATTTTACTGATTTACGGGATCTGATTTAAATCTAATTTAAATTTCACTTAGAGAATCGTAAAACGATATTTAGAGCTGTAAATATTCTCTTAACAATAGGGTATTTAACATCCTACAATAATTTTATAACTGCGTATTTTACGCACTTTGTGGGTAAAGATCGAGTGTTTCTAACAAAACTCAAAAATGTAGTGAATGAGCCGACTTCAGGTAGTTCTCGAAAATATATGACAGCATGTGTGGGGGAATATTTTGTGTCAAATTAAAATTTTTTTGAATTTTTTTTTGGACAAAAATGTTATTAAATGAACACATAATATGCACTTTTCTTTAAAAATATGCAAAATTTGGTAAAGTTCTCAAATATGCGAAATATGCAAGCAATATGCATTTAGCATAAAATCCGCTCCCTAATTATTATTATAATGCTTGTATTCTATATATATATATATTTATATATCAGATGAAATAGAGAATGTGGAGAAATCCCCTTACGAATAATTCACACATCCACCATTTTGGGTTGGGAAAATTTTTTGAATAGAATTAAAAATCCAAACACTAGTTCTTAAAAATGTGTTTCGCCCTCTTCAACCTCACTGGGCTCATCAGTAAAGATGAGAGGTTCAATATCTTTAGACACATTCCACTCAAAAACAACATTCGAGACCTAGACATAGCAGAAGCGTAGATCTACGCCAAATCTGAAAATGACAGTCTCAAGTTTTAATTCCCTAATTACTTAAAGTAAAATATATGTTTAAAACAAAAGATGTAGAAGTTATTGGTTCAACGACCACTCATTCGAAATCAATCAAATGAAATAGAGAATGTGGAGAAATCCCCTTACGAATAATTCACACGTCCACCATTTTGGGATGGGAAAATTTTTTGAATAGAAATAAAGATGGAAACACTAGTTCTTAGAAATGTGTTTCGCCCTCTTCAACCTCTCTTCAGTAAAGATGAGAGGTTGAATATCTTTAGATACATTAAACTCAAAAACAACAGAATGTGAATTTCTCCACATTCTCTATTTCATTTGATTGATTTCGTACGAGTGGTCGTTGAACCAATAACTTCTACATCTTATATTTACATATATATATATATATATATATATATATATATATATATATATATTGATACGCAATACGCAATACGAAGTTTCCTCCGGTATGGCTACAAGGCGACCTGACCTCCACCTTACCCCTTTATTTGATTGTTATTAAATATAGATATATGGAATAAGAAAAACATCAGTTGTATTATTCCAGAGAGAGGGGAAAACAATTCCAGAAAAAAAAAAGTAAATTGTTATTTCGCATTCAAAATACTTAGTATCCTCCGTATATTCTTTCAATTTTCGTCAGTAAAGATATCGATGTGTCTTCCAACACTGTTGCCACTTGTTTGGAGGGCACTTCAAACCTACTATATAAAAAATATCTTCCTCCGCCGGCATGTGGGCATGTAAATTCAGAACTAAAGACTTCAGAGATTACAGTGTCTTTTAAATGTTAGGTATTTAAATAAACTATTCAACATTTATGATTAACTTTCTGTGATAGAGACGATGCTCATATTATCCTTATTAGACTACTGATTATGTTCAAAATAAGAGAGCTAAAAGGAACTACAACGTTATCCGAGATTATTGTTTTATATGGTCAATGGAACGCTAAATATGAAAAAACCGTGGAGTGCTACACTTTAAAGGGTGCGTTTTTGAGAATGGGGTGGATTAGTCCTTAGGCACAGGGTGAATTAGGGTAAGTTCTATGCACTTTTGGTACAAACACGTCTGCAGAAAAATTGTTCCAGGTTAAATTTTCTATCAAAATACATAGCACCTTTTTAATGTGAAAAATATTTTTTTTACAAAAATATACTTAAAAAGAAAAGCAAAATAAAACACGAAAGAAAGCAATTTTGTTTTTTGCCCCATAACTTTTTTACACGGGAATAAATGTATAGGCATTGCTTCACAGAAAAAAAATTCCATTCTTTCTCTTTAAAATGACGTTTAGTATAAGTCTCTAGAATTTATATTTTTCGAAACATGATTTTTCAAATTTCGCCGCACACAGTATTTTTGGGCCACTTTCCCCATTATTTCGCAAACATTGTTCTGTAACCTTTTTCTACACATTTCTAGGCATATTTATGCAATGGTACAGCAATGGCAAGGTATAGCAAGAGAAGTCAATTACCTTTAAGACGGCCTACTGTATAAGGTTGTATGATTATATGTTTTTCTGCAAGCTATTGTTTTTTAAAGTTTTATACTTTTAATTAATGATTTTTGATATTTTTTACGACTATTTTTTAAATTTCTCATTAAAACTGTTTTCTTGTACATTTAGGTATATTTATATTGTACAATAAAAAAGAGAGATTATTTTCTTTACTTTAAAATAGTGTACTGAAAAATTCTAGGACTATTGTTAAATAAGATATCCGTAGGATATCCCAGAAGATCCGTAATTTGAGAAAAAAATTTTTATAATTTTTCCAATTAAAAGAATATAATTACATACTGCCACATAGTTTTTAATTGCAAATAATTTTTCGATATTTTAAAATATAAAGGTACTTTACTCTTGAGCAAAATTCAGGTTTTTTAACATACCTCCTATACTATTAACAAAATTTTTTATCTGATGATTGCATCTTAGGTTTTAGACTATGCAGAGCATTTTATACAGATTAATTTTTTTTAGAAAGTTAATAATAAAAAAGTTTTCCAAATGTTTCTAACTTAGTGGGACATATTGCATCTGTATATGTCACAATTTGAAAGAGAATGTTTAAAGTTCATCCTAGATTTTTTTACATTAGGTACAACGTTTAATTAAGTACATTACATTAAGTAAAAAAAAAGGTTTCCTTTTTATTGCACAATGTATATACCTAAATGTACAAGAAAAAAGTTAGGTATAATGAGAAATTTAAAAATAATCGTAAAATATAGCAAAAATCATTAAAAGCATAAAACTTTGAAAAACCATACATTACTTAAAAATAGTCATACAGCCTTTTACAGTAAACCATTTTAAAGGTAATTGACTTCTCTTCCTACTAAATGTATTATATTATTGCGTATACTTAAAGCTGCGTATGAAAAATGTTACAGAACGGTGTTTGCGAAATAACAAGGAAAATGGCCCAAAATCGCTGTGAGTGGCGAGCTTTGAAAAATCATATTTCGGAAACTATAAATTTTAAAGACTTCTATCGAACGCCATTTTAAAGTGGAAGGAAGGACATTTTTTTCTGTGAAGCAATTCCTGTACCTATGTCCCCGTGGAAAACAGTTATGGGGCAAAAAACAAGATTGATTACTTTCGTGTTTTTTTTTGCTTTTTTTTAACACATTGCGTGCCACGTCGCTCATATATGAGAGACACAGATATTTTGCCAGGGTCCACGTCGCTTATTTTTGATATAAACATACGTGTATATGGCATAGCCGTGGATATCAGTGGTCCCTGAGAGTAGTGTCCCGATTAAAGCGTGGCATGCAATGTGTTAATATATTTTTGTAAATAAAAATATTTTTGACTTTGGCGATATTTAGATAGTAAATTTAACTTGGAATAACTTTTCAGTTGACGTGTTTGTACCAAAAGTGCATAGAACTCACCCTAATTCACCCTGTCCTAGGGACTAATTCACTCCTTTCTCAAAAACGCACCCATAGGATATTGATTTGTGAGTTTTAATTATATGCTGAATTTTAGATTTTATGACAGCAACAGAGCGATCTGTGTTTGTTTTATTTACAAAATCCTTTATTTCATTACTGGAAGGGTAGTAGGTCTGGATCCCGCGTATGAAAAAAAAGTTGATTAATAGAAAGCTGAAAATTTGTTAATAGCTTAAGGGTGTCTAGTGTCATCGCAGCTCACGCTTGCGATGTGCATCGCCCCGCCTTCTCTCCTCTGACGCGAGTCAGAGGCTCCACCCGTCGAAGCATTGGAATTCCCAGCTTGGCGCACGCGTAACTGCGACGTTTCTGTAAAAGCTGGCGGTTCCAATCCTCGACGTCATTCTCGATCCGGACGTCGAAGAGTAAGGTCACTGCTTGCACACCCCACTCTTACCGACGAACAGCGAGAAGCCTGAGAGCACCAAGTGCTGAAGTAGCGGCGCACAGCTAGCCCTAAGCGATTAGTTTGGACTCAGTGTGAAAAACCAACGACGCTTGGCCGTGTAAACCAAAAAGGTAGACGGATTGCTGGGTTACAGAGGAATACTCTGGCCCTGGGTTCGAGTGGCAACGCTCGCCCCGAACTCTACCTAGTGTTCACATACGGCTCCAAGAACAAGTGCGAGTAAGGGGGACAAACTAATCACGAGAAAGGCTTTCAGCGAGGGACCCACCAGCGGCAGGGTAAACTGCACCCATCAGGTAAATATAGCCATTGTCTAACGCTGGAAAAGCACGGAGGGGTGGACAAGCCACCTTTATCCCTGGGGTTTACCCCCCAGAACACCTTGAGGCTGAGGTGCCCTCCGATCGCCAGACTAGCATCCTCCCAATTGTGATGCCTTCCTCAGTAAGGTCCGTCAGCTCCACCCGGTCGCTTCGTCCTCGGCCGTCGACCTCGACAAACGTTGCCACCACTGTTACCACCACTACAGCCAACCAATATGCCTCCTTGCAACAGGAAGGCACGGTACCTCCACACAGCGGCTACAACCGGCTCCAGGCGGAACTGGACCTCTCGACCCTTAGCGCGGAGATGCAAATCGTCCGCGATAAGTATCTCGAGGCCTACGGCCGCATCGAGCAGGAAGACGCCAATAACCCTTTTTTGCAGCGATATGCTCGCGACTTTCCGCCTTTAACGCGACCAGCACAGGCTGGTCCTCAGCGTCAGAGCACTCACGTTAAGCAGGGTGCTATACCAAAAATTCCCACTCAAACGTCTAAGCAAGTATCTCAATCATCTCAACAACAACCCACGCCACAACAAGCACCCATCAGCGCCAACAATCTAACGACTTCGTCTTCCAAAGAAGACAACTAAAACAAATTTCATATGCCAATGCCGCAGCAAATCCTCGCCCAAAAAATCAGTCTAAAAACCAAAACGTTATCAATGCCATTAATGATCCGACTCTGTCCGAGTACCTTATCAAAGATCTTCCAAAATATTTATACAATAAACGCACCTTCTTTCGGCAAATAAATGCCACCTCTCTTCTAGCCAATAAGATTCACTCATGCAAAGTTCTCTCTCACGGCATCGCACACCTGCGACTTTTTAATTCAATAAATGCAGAGGAAATAGAGAAAGCAATCCGAAAAGCAACTGGCCAAACTATGGTTCCGGTTCACAGCCGTAGCAAAAACCCCAACACTTCCTCTAGGGAGCCTACTTATCTCCTCTGCATCACCGGTATCGATGTGGATTATTCTGAGGAGGAGGTCACCGCATTGCTCACCGAACAAGAATTCCCAGTTGAAAAACTGTGGAGAGTCAAGTCCTACAAACTAGGCAAGGACTCTAAGGTGATCAAGGTGGTGACTAAATCCTTAGAAAAATTCACAACAGCATTGAGCCGAGGCATAACTCTAGACGGAGAAATCTACAATGCCGAGCTTCCACACGGCTCCGATCCAACTATCCCTACCCCAAAATATTGCAGCAAATGTTGCATCAACGGACACTCAGGAACCCAAATGCCCGAATTGCAGCGGCGACCACCCTGCATATTCCAATAAGTGTCCACAAAGACACACTATCCCCTCCGCCCCACACGAAATACAGCCACTATCGATCGAAAGATCATTCCCTCCATTTGAACTCCCAACTGAAACGAAAAACATCCTGTCTATCCAGACTGCTCTGTTGCTGAACTTGTTGCCCGAACTTCGCGAGCATATCGCAGCTATCACGGCTAATCTAATTAGCCAAGTCTACGACCACTCGACAGTGGTCCACGGGTACGGAAGCAATGTCACGGTGACATTCCGCTCCAACCAGTAAACACCCTCCCTTTATGGATCACCCTAGGCACAGTCAACTGTCAGGGTCTCTCCAAAAAGAGACCCCTCATCAAGAATATCCTGTCGAAGCATAACATCCAGATCCTCGCACTCACAGATACTCTGTCGAAAAGCGATCCACACTTCGCAGGATATTCGATCATCCATCGAAGCCGCTGTCAGGTTTCACGCGGGAATGGTATTCTCGTTAAACACGGAATACCGCACACCACACACACATTCCCACAAAATTTTCGTCCACCTGATGTGGACTTCCTGGCAATTGACGTGCATATCCCCAATAACGAAACCCTCACGATAGTCTCTTACTACAAACACCCGGATCAACCACTCAACAGGCATTTGCTAGAGTATTTTTCAAGGCTCGGCAAGGCCGTGTTGATGGGCGATCTAAATTGTAGACACACACAGTTTGGTGATCACCGTCAAAACCCAGAAGGCATCCGCCTCACGGATTTTCTACTAGACCTTCCTATCTCTCGAATCACCAACACTGAATACACGTTTCTGAACGCTGCTGGGGCCTCTATTGTCGACCACATCCTAGTTACTAGTAACATTCTGGATCGGTTCGAGGATAGATGCCACATCGGTGACTCAATAACGTCAGACCACATACCACTTCTTGTCAACACTGACATACTAACTCCAAAACAACCCAACCCTCCAAGAACTATAAGAGACTATCGTCACGCTAACTGGACTGAATTCCAAAATTTCATCACTCAAAATCTCCCTATGTTAGGCGAACTTGATACTAACGATAGTATCGACACCAGTGCAACCGAAATTGAGAACCTCATCACCGAGGCGATCACGCACGCTATTCCACTTAAACAAATAACCTATACATCACCGGCACTTCCACAATACATCATTGCCAAAATCCAACAAAAAAGACGTCTTCTACGTCAATACAAGGCCAACAGAAATCCACTAATCAAAACAGAGTACAACCGGATCTGCGCCAGGATAAAGAGAGAGATATCTGACCTAACGGCTCGCCGGTGGGAAGATACTACCTCAAAACTGGACTACAGAGATGGTGGTAAATTCTGGCACAAATTCAAAGTCCTAACAAAACAAAAACTATCCCAACCATCTCATCTGTTGGTCAACAATCACATAGTCAATTCCCCAGAAGGGAAAGCCGAAGCATTCAGAAATTCGCTTCAAAACAATTTTCAAACCCCAGATAACCCGAACTTTGATCGCTTATTCAAACTCCACACAGAATACATAGTAAATGTTACTCTCAACTACCACGTTCCAGTCTATGATCCAATCATGGACCCCCTCACAAACAGGGAAACGGAGAGCTTTTGCCAAATTGGCAAAAACAGCGCTCCCGGACCTGATGGCATCAACCGAAGGTGCCTCAAAAAACTTCCTGAGAGTATCATCCCTCTTCTAACTAAAATATTCAATGCATGTCTCAAAAATAGCCACTTTCCTACTCCTTGGAAAGTGGCCAATACCATCATGCTTTTGAAAAAAGGCAAACCCCCAACCGACGTGAAATCCTACAGACCAATATCTTTAATCAACACTCTGGGTAAGGTTCTTGAACTAATCCTAAAAGAGAGGCTCAATGACTTTCTCCAAAACCACAACATCATACCAAAATTCCAATACGGATTCCAGTCTGGTAAATCTACTAAACATGCATTAATAGATTTCACAACTAAAGTTACCCAAACCATCAACGATGGTTCATTCGCCATAGCCACATTTCTGGATGTGCAGAAGGCTTTCGATCAGGTCTGGCACGACGGACTTGTTCGGAAACTTCTGGACATCGGGCTACCATTACAATTTACCAAAATTGTACACTCATACCTCCACAACCGAACTGTCAGAGTGAAAATAAGCGATCAAAAGTCCACCCCGTTCACTCCACAAGCTGGAGTTCCCCAGGGTTCAGTCCTAGCACCGCTGCTGTACATCATCTACAACAGCGACATCACCAATCAAAATATCCCAGGCACTCGGCTGTTTCTGTACGCAGACGATACGGCTCTGCTCACAACAACCTCTCGATACAACCCAAGACTCATCCATAGAAGAGCCCAGGCTCTGTTGGACGGGGTCGGAGAATGGTGTTGTAAGTGGAGAGTCACGCTGAACGCGAACAAAACAACAACAATTTTGTTTCGCGCCCCTTCTGTGTCACATAGAATCATAATTAATGAAGACGACCAATATCCATTGAGACTGTTGAGAGAAAGGCTTGTTGTTAGCCCGACTGCGACCTATTTGGGAGTACTGTTCACCAGGACTCTTAACTGGGACGCAGATCTAAAGGCAACTTTAGATAGGGTAAGGAACAGGGCCAGACTTCTCAACCCTCTCTCTGGACGAATTGGCAAGACACATAAGAAGACTCTCATTCACACTTACAAGACCTTTATCCGACCAGTAATAGAATACAAGTCATGTCTCTACACTCTTTGCTCAAGAGCAAAACAAGAGAGGTTGTTGCGGGCTGAACGTAGAATCTTGCGTGTATGCAACTACGAGCACTGGAGATATCCCTCAAACGAAATCCATAACATTTCAAATATCCCCAAAATCACCGAGAGAATAAACTCTCTGAACAGGAACTTCACAATCAAAGTAATCAACGATCCCCCCTCCGACACACAAGAAACTCTCAAATGTTCCTGTTCATCTTCCGGCCACGTACTCTACCGAAAGCCCAAACACAAAAAGATTCATTTACCGTCCGCTCTATTGCAAACATGCATTGACGAACTCCCGGTAGAGTACGAAAACATCCTCGAGGCTACCCCGTTAGCCTTCCGTACCCACCTTTAACATCTCCTCTTCCCTACCCCGAACAGGGAGAAGTTGGTTTTTTGCGGTTTCCCAACTTCATTGCACAATTATACCTGTTCGTCCCAAGAAAATAGCCGCAACTATTTTCTCCACTCGAACGTACACTGTCCACGCTACGCTCAAAGCCACCTCCTGACCGCCGACGAGGGACGCAGGTTCGCCTGTCGTTGTACAATGGTTTCTAGGGAGACTGGTCTAGAGCAAATCACGGACAGTACACGTAAATGTCTATGGAACCAACAACAATCCATCAAACTTTCTTCTCTGTTGACTTCTTAGCCTTCTGGACACCACCGTCCGGCATAACCCAGGATCCAAAAAACACCAGGACACGGCGCTTGCCCCAGTGTGTTTTTCGGACTGTTTGCTTTTGCTGCCAACATTATACATTCACTACAAACCCTGAAGAGAACAAAATCCTAAACGGGGACAATCATTGATCGCATTTCCACATAGCATTATATCTATACACGCAAATCAAACAATGATAGTAGATCCTCGACGTTATTACCCTGAAGAGGACTAAATCCTAAACGGGGACACTCATTGAAAGCATTTCTACATAGCAATTTATTCTATACACGCAAATCAAACAATGAGAAGAATCCTCGACATCTCAGTCCGCAGTTGTCCTCCGGTCTGCACGGGCCTGCCCGTCAGCCTGGGGCGCTGCACCTACCTTCCCTGAAACAGGGAAAATTTTAATTGTGGAACAGTTTAAAAATTTTGAACGACAGATTACGAAAACGTCCCATGTATTTTGTCAGACGAAACATCCAATTGATTTGTCACCTTTTGATTAAACTGTCATGCAAAAATCAGACTGCTATTACTAACCAACATGATTCTTGTCATTTGATATATTTTTCGTGTTCCACTCATTAAAATGCCCAGTTGGTAATAAACACCAGTCTGATTTTTGCAGGAGAGTTTAACGAAATAGTAACAAATCAATTGGAAGTTCTGTCCGACAAAATACACGGAACGTTTTCGTAGTCAGACGTTCCAAATTTTTAACCTGTTCCACAATTAAAACTTCCCCTGTTTCAGTGTTCCCATGTATCAAAGTTTGTCGGACTACAGACCGTTAAGCTATTATCAAATTTTCAGCTTGCTATTAATCAACTTTTTTTGGTACGCGGGATCCAGGTCTAATAGATTTTTCAAAAAGATTGAATACGTGTATTTTGCAGTTTTTAGATCTGATGTTTATTTCGCGTGCCTTATATCGCGGGTATCGTATTTAAAATTTTAAAATTTCCCCCCACCCCTCTCCGTGGAGGTCGTGTTTGGTATTATTCGATAGATTTTTGAAAAATATTGAACATGGATTGTTTAGTTTTTCGATCTGACGTGCATTTCGCGAAATATTCTCTTTTTTTTTGTAAAACTTTGTGACTCGCCCATTGCCTTACGTCCCGCTCAAATCGTCAGATTTTTTAAATATACATACACTGTTTTGCATGTACTTAATTTACCTTATCCTAATCTGACGATTTCGAGTTTTTCTAAGGATATATATTTTTTTCGGGCCCCCCTTAACGAACTCCCCTATATTAAGAGCCAATATATGGTAGAGGTACATTTACAGGGTACAAGGTGATAATCTGACGCGCTCGAGTAACTGACAAATCCCCGCTTGGACTCCCCTACCATTAGGAGCGATTATAAACCTGATAATAGTAATGTGGTGAATATGAAAAAAAGTGATATTTTGTAAGATATGAAGAATTAAAGAAATGAGTATAACGAATAAATCATCCTGTAAATTAATTATAAAGAATATAAATTCCAATAAATACGGGTTATTTTGAAACCATCTCTTCGGTATCATATCATATGAAAAATACTTGTGGTGTAGGTATAAAAAAGTGGTAAATAAAACAATAACTATGTAGGTACTTTGGTTATAGAAACTGAGACCCATGAAATTATAGGTTCTTTGGAAACACCTCGGTGTTTGCAAGCATATACGTATTTCCCAACGAATCACCTCTTATGAGAGGACTTAAATATCTATGAAACGATTCACCACAAATAGTGAGTTATAATTTTGTATCACACTGTACGTTAATGAAATCAAAAACTAAGACGACCGATAATGAAATTAGATATGACTTAGATTTCAATGAAAATCAAAAATTTTAATT
The DNA here is from genome assembly GCF_917563875.1 of Diabrotica virgifera virgifera. NCBI lineage: Eukaryota > Metazoa > Arthropoda > Insecta > Coleoptera > Chrysomelidae > Diabrotica > Diabrotica virgifera. The sequence goes on from NC_065448.1 coordinate 117,165,628, forward strand.
ATTTTTATTGCTTCGTGGGGTAGTGGACACAATTTTATCCGACACGAATTAAGTGGCAAGATCACAAAAAATTTCGTGAATATAACGACCAACAGACTAAAATTATTATGTTCTTGGGACAGGCACCGTACAAAATATTTACCTGATACCAATAATACGATTTACTTACTTACTTAACAAGTAGCAAGTTGAACCAAACAAGTAGCAAATTATCTATAAATAGAATTATATGTTGCCAATTCTCGGAGGAGAAAGAACACGCCTTATATATAGCGGAGGAAATTTCGCATTGTGCATATCCGTCTACAATATCCTCATAGAACGACACTAGCGCCAAGCTTATATGCTCAAACTAAAACCGTAATTTAGCAACATAAGGGTGTCGTACTTACCTCAACAAAAAATTTTGTTGATGGACTTGTACGCCATCAGGGATAATGCCTGTGAAAGGAAATGAGCAAAACGTAGTTTCCTCCGAAATCGGAGAAAACTACGTTATATATGAGGAGAGAACGTATATTGATTATCCGGAATATTCTGTATCTTTTGAAAGTCAAATTTAAATGCTAATAACTTTAATTTTCATCATTTAAAAATATTTTCAAACTTACCGTGAATTCTTATTGGTCATTTACTAAAACTGTTCATTTATAAAAAAATGTTTGTTAGATATTTCAAAATAATGTCATGTCATGTTTAATTGTCATTTGGTCTTTTCTCGAAATTGTGCTGTATAAATTAATAAATAACTTTTGGATATTAAATCTTCTTTTATCGATACATCGGCTTCAAAATTATAAGAACATTTTTGGATCTCATTATAATGACATCATTTTGAAATATCCTCAATAAGTTGTAAGTATATATTATTTTACACATGTTTTTCATATTGTCTCACATTTATATAATATTGTAGCACCCTGATGATGATTTTAATCAAAACCGAAAGCTTGGAATAAAAACTTAAAAGAGTACACCTTTCAATTGCTGCAGAATCCAATATCCATAAAAGTCTGTCTATATACTGTCAGCAAAGACTCCTTGTCTTATATATATATATATATATATATATATATATATATATATATATATATACAGGGTGAGCCACGTTCAACGGGACGGAGCCTACCGGGGAAACAGCTAAAGATATTAAAAATTCCTTCCGTAGGAATACGTAGGTCAGTACCGGCTACAAATTAAAATTTGTAAAATATATACAGGGTGTCCCAATTTAGCGTAATGGTATAAAGTTATATATTTTAAATGGAACAACCTATATTTCACTTTAATTTTGAATTCTACTGAACAAAATAATGTTATTTTATTCAACATTCCCTATACCTATTCTTGACCGATTTCGATTTATTTGGGTTTCTCTGAAAATGTACTATTCGAGAAATTAATTAATTACACATTATCCCATGAATTTTAATTAACGTGTTTTTGTCACTTAATTGTCAACTGTTCATGCTTTAGATCAGAATATTTACCATTTGAAACTAATCTACAGGGTTTTCGCAATCTGAAGTGTCAATGCTGTACAATATTTTGTATAATTACTTTCTTAACTTAAATGGGACACCCTGTATTTTACTTTAATTTTGAATTCTAATCAAAAAAATAATATTACTTTATTAAAGAATCCCTATACCTATGTTGGATAATTTTCGATTTATTTGCGTTTTTTGAAAATGCACTATTCTTGAAATTAATTAATTACACTTTATTACATAAAGTTAAACAAAACACACTGAAAAAAATTAATTTACATTAAATGTTCAAAATGGTGTCCATTTTCTTCAATGCATAACCTCACTCTGTGTTCAAAATTTTGTTTTACTTTTCTTAACATTTCTGGAGTAACTGTTGCAAACGCATTACGAATACGCGTTTTTATGTCTTCCGCGGTTGTAGATGAAGTTTTATAAACCAAACTTTTAATATATCCCAAAAAAAGTCCATTGATGTTAACCCAGGTCACCACCCCTACCTATCCACTTTCCGGGAAATTTTCTGTCTAAATATTCTCTAGCATTACGCGTGTAATGTGCTGGAGCACCGTCTAGCTGCAGAAACATTGTTCTTCTAATATTTAAATTGATATTTTGCAAAAGTATCCAAATGTCTCTTCGTAGAAATCTTAAAAACTTTTGTCCATTTAAATGGTCATTAAAAAAATACGGTCCTATCACATGTTCTCCTATTATTCCACCATATACATTTAGCCCAATAAATGACCGTTTTGGAGTGTAATTTCCAGGGGCAACTCCGAATTGCATGAAAATTTGGATTTAGGTTCTACTTACCCTCCACTTCAAAGTTGAATTTGTGCCGTTGGTTGCTTTTACTTGGGGGGTGACATTTACCCCTTCTCGGGGGGTGAAAAACGCGTGTTTAAAATAAGGCCGGAAATGGATAAATTGACTTATTTTAAGCACCTTTTGTTCCATAAAGTTTTTTACGTAAGTCAATACTTTTCGAGTTATTCGCGATTTGAAATGTTGATTTTTCGACAAAAAATTACGTTTTCAGACCGTTTTCCCAAATAACTTAAAAAGTTAATATTTTATCGAAAAAAATATATTTAGTAAAAGTGTAGCCTATAAAACAACGAAAAAAATGGTGTACCAGTAAAGTCTACAAATTGAGTAGAAACAAAGTTGTAGCTCATGAAAAATACGTTCTTATTCGTCTAATTCCAAATCGAATAATTCAACGCGAAATCACCGAAGAAGCGTTTTTCGGGAAAACCTTATTGTATACACCGTTCTTAAGCGTCAACGCCCTTCGGTAGGGATCTATGGAGGAGTATCACTAAGCCGGAAGCCCTTATCCCTTCCCGTACCGCTCCTCCATAGGCCGATCAGACGCCAGTTTATTCCAGACCAAGCCGTAGACTCTATTGAGTTTTATACTACGGCGTTGGCCTTTTATAAATTTCATGACCTAGCTGAGGCTCGAACCAGCGACCGCAAATCGCAAATCCACTAAACTTGTCGATCGACTGAGCCCCAGCTAACTGGACCGTCAAGACCGACCGGGAAAACCTTATTAACAATTTTAAAGTATCGAAAAAAACCATATTATTTGTTTTTTACAAAAGTTTACAGCATCAAAAATAAACGAGTTACACTGAAAAAGAGTTGGCCCCTTTTTTGGTAAAAAAAATCGTAAAAACCTCCCTCTATTTAGCACCCTAAATGAAATTAATCATTTGGCTTTACCATCCATTTTAACTGTATGTGTATTGTTTATATGATCTGTAAGTTTGATTGGTTTGAAGTGCTTATTTTTGAAAGCATTTGGTTTTATAGTAAAAAAAATTTCTAAAAATTTTTGAAACATTTTATTTTTTCAAAATAACTTACAAAGTATTAGTGATAAGAAAAATCTTAAAGAGTAAAAAAATGTTGGTTTTGCTATTGTAAATATGCTAGTTTCATTTTGTTTCTCCGTAAGAGAAAAATTGGTTAAGATATGGCTGTTCAAAACTTGCATAAACTCGTGATTAGTGACCCATTCAAGTTTTCTCAATTATAACCCTTTCAAAAATAAACACTTTAAACCGGTGAGACTGACAGATCCTATAAAAACTAGAAAGGTAAGTAAATTGTTTGTAAAGCGGTAGCGATTAATTTCAATTGGGGAGCTAAACACGGCGAGATTTTCATGATTTTTTACAAAAAAAAAGGGTAACTTTATTTTGAGCGTACCTCGCTTATTTTTAATGCTAAAACTTTTGTTAACAATTAAAACAAAGCTTTTATAAGCACTTTAAAAAAGTTTAAATGGATTTTTCCTGAAAAGTGCTTAATTTTTCGGTGATATCACCTTGAAATATTCGATTTGGAATTAGACGAATAAGAACGTAATTTTCATTAGCTACAACTTTGTTTTTATTTGATTGATAGACTTTACTGATACACCATTTTTTTGGGTTTTTTATAGGCTACACTTTTGCTAAGGATATTTTTTTCGATAAAGTATTTACTTTTTGAGTTATTTGCGAAAAACCGTCTGAAAATGTAGTTTTTTTTGTCGAAAAATCAACATTTTCAATGGCAAATAACTCGAAAAGTATTGACTTAAGTAATAAACTCTATAGAAAAAAAGTTGCTTAAAATCAGTCAATTTATCCATTTCCGGTCTTATCTTGAACGTATATTTTTTCACCCCCGAGAAGGGGTGACTGTCGTCCCCCAAGTAAAAGCAACCAACGGCACAATTTCAACTTTAAAGTGGAGGGTAAGTAGAACCTTAATCCAAATTTTCATGCAATTCGGAGTTGCCCCTGAAAATTACACGGTATCGCCGAATTTCCCGTTCATTTACTGGGCTAATTAAGGGACCATCGGTTTTGTCGATCAATACATCTATATTCATGTTGATTTTCCGTATTATAATAGTGAAAGTTATGTCGATTCACGAGTCCATTATTATGGAAAGTAGACATTTCAGTGAACAAAATTTTATCAAAAAAATGTTGATCTGCTCCAGTTTTGTCTAGAAACCATAAACAAAACTCTAACCTACGTTCAAAATCAGTTCCATACAAATGCTGATGCATTTGAATATGGTATGGGTGATATTTATATTTTTTAAGAATTCTGCGTATACTAGTTTGGCTTACTTCAATCTCCCTGGCCATCGTCCTTGTACTTGTATTTGGACTTTCAATAACTGATTGAATAACTTCTAATTCGGTATTTTCATCTTCAGTTATGGTATTTATCAATTTTCGTTTAGTATAAACAACACTGCCAGTTTCACGAAACCTTGTTAAGACTCTTTCAAATACTTCTTTACGAGGATGAAGTTTTAAGGGAAATCTCTCAGCATAGACTCTTGATGCTAACAAACTGTTTTGATCATATTCACCCAGTATTAAAATCATATTTACTCGGTCTTCAATTGAATAATCTGCCATTTCTATTAATTGAAAGCAATACAGTTAATAGTTTGACTATTAGTTTGACAGCTAGGTACCCTTTGTTTTTTCATGGCATTCTATATAATGTATAATGAGCTATGTAATTAAGGTGATACAGTAGCGATCAACAGGTAGCGAAAACGCGTTCCAAGATTGCGGCTGTAATTTTAAATATTTTTTCGAGATATTTGGCACACGTATTCGTAATATAATAAAGAATGGTGGTACAGAGCCCAATTTGAAAAATATATTAATATGTGGAAATTACTCTGTAATTAAATACAATATTAAAAAAACGAGCCTGTACCGCCATTAAGAAGAACAAAAAAATACACTTTCTTCAAATAAACTTTTTTATCCGATGCCTAGATTTTGTGTCATTTTGGAACTACTAATGAAATAAAAAATTTTAGTAGTTCCAAAATGACACAAAATCTAGGCATCGGATAAAAAAGTTTATTTGAAGAAAGTGTATTTTTTTGTTCTTCTTAATGGCGGTACAGGCTCGTTTTTTTAATATTGTATTTAATTACAGAGTAATTTCCACATATTAATATATTTTTCAAATTGGGCTCTGTACCGCCATTCTTTATTATATTACGAATACGTGTGCCAAATATCTCGAAAAAATATTCAAAATTACAGCCGCAATCTTGGAACGCGTTTTCGCTACCTGTTGATCGCTACTGTTTCCTCTTAACGACATTTAATGTTCCAGGTAACATAATGCAAATAGATCTGAAGATGCTAGATATCAATATAAAATTTTATAATAGTTTGATTATAATAATTGTTACAGCATTCAAATATAGGGTATTTTGTTTAAGTTAGAACTTTATGTAATAAAGTATAATTAATTAATTTCAAGAATAGTGCATTTTCAAAAAAATGCAAATAAATCAAAAATTATCAAAGATAGGTATAGGGATTGTTTATTAAAGTAATATTATTTTTTTAATTAGAATTCAAAATTAAAGTAAAATACAGGGTGGTCCATTTAAGTTAAGAAAGTAATTATACAAAATATTGTACAGCATTGACACTTCAGATTCCGAACACTCTGTAGATTAGTTTCAAATGGTAATTATTCTGATGTAAAGCATGGACAGTTGACAATTAACTGACAAAAAGACGTTAATTAAAATTCATGCGATAATGTGTAATTAAATAATTTCACGAATAGTACATTTTCAGAAAAACTCAAATAAATCGAAATCTGTCAAAAATAGGTATAGGGAATGTCGAATAAAATAACATTATTTTGTTCAGTACAATTCAAAATTAAAGTGAAATATAGGTTGTTCCATTTAAAAATATATAACTTTATATCATTAGGCTAAGTTGGGACACCCTGCATATATTTCACAAATTTTAATTTGTAGCCAGTACTGACCTACGTATTCCTACGGAAGGAATTTTTAATATCTTTAGCCGTTTCCCCGGTAGGCTCCGTCCCGTTGAGCGTGGCTCACCCTGTATATATGAGCCCAGAGAGGTTGAAGAGGGCGAAACACATTTCTAAGAACTGGTGTTTGGATCTTTGATTCTATTCAAAAAATTTTCCCAACCCGAAATGGTGGATGTGTGAATTGTTCGTAAGGGGATTTTTCCACATTCTCTATTTCATTCATATATCCATAAGTATTCCAAAATATATATATATATATATATATATATATATATATATATATATATATATATATATATATATAATTATATTAATTTTGAGGTTGCAGTCATAAATTTCAGGGGGCAGTATAAGTAAAACTCTTAGTTCTTATCAATTATTAATACTTACTTTACATAGTGTCAGTCAATATTACCTAACTGCTTTATATATATATATATATATATATATATATATATATATATATATATATATATATATATATATATATATATATATATATATATATATATATAAAGGATGTTAAGTAAGCGAGTACAACTATAAACATAGAAAAGAAAAATCATTGGCAAATAACTCGCAATGTGAATGTGAATACAAAATTAACAATATAAAAAGATCGAATGCAACTGCAGACACGTGTTTCTGACTCATTAGTCGTCATCAGTACAGTATAGCCAAGTTAGAAGAATAATAGTTTAACTTGGAAAAAGATCACTACAGGAGCAATATTACCATTTGTGACAACAATGTCAGAAGACCCTGCCTTTCAGGGCGACGACCAACACAGTCACGGAGGTAAAGCTACCTGAGGAAAGAAAAGCCAGAAATTTATAAAATAAAGGATGTTAAGTAAGCGAGTACAACTATAAACATAGAAAAGAAAAATCATTGGCAAATAACTCGCAATGTGAATGTGAATACAAAACTAACAATATAAAAAATTCTTCTAACTTGGCTATACTGTACTGATGACGAATAATGAGTCAGAAACACGTGTCTGCAGTTGCATTCCATCTTTTTATATTGTTAATTTTGTATTCACATTCACATTGCGAGTTATTTGCCAATGATTTTTCTTTTCTATGTATGTATATATATATATATATATATATATATATATATATATATCATTTATTATGCAAATACATATATTTATTTATTATATATATATGCATCATTTTCCCGTTATTCAAACCTGATTACTTAGATTTGAGTACTAGCCGAAAAAATATACATTCAATCACCTATAACTCACTTTTTAGCGCAAGTTGGCACCATGTCACTTTTGTTTCTTGAGGTATCTTCTAACTACTCACCAATTTTCATACAAATCGATGGAGGTTCAACGAAATCGGAAGTGAAAACCTTTGGTGACTGCACTAATTTTCCACTTTCACCCCTTATAACTAATTCCTGTATTCACTGAGGTGTCAGCCTGCAAGGGTTCATAATTATTATTATTCAATGAACGCATTTCACAGCGCAAACTTCATATTATTTATGACGATGATTTTTAACCTCCAGCTCTTAGACCATATAGGGTACTGGTATTTCGTGCGATTATGTTCACACAACGTTCTTGCATTATATTATTTAAATTTGTTTTTGTGGAGACGTCTTTTTGACGAAAACTGGAAGACACAACTCTGACAAACAAACAAACTAATAAACGTATATGTGGTCATAATATATATAGACCGAGAAAAGGATTAATATGAAATCGATAGTCCCTTTGCAACTGAATCAATCGCCATTATTATTTTATTATGTTGTAAGTGAGTCAAACGAAGCAATAAACTTGAATGCCTTTTTGGTGTCGTTAAGAAACAGAACCGGGTTAAGAAATTGCGAATGTTACAAAAGGCGAAAAACGTTCTCTTGTGGAAGATACTATTGTTATTTAACCTAAACCTACAGTCTATACATATTATAGAATATTTAAACTTAAAAATGGTACATAATTAAGAGCGTAGGCGCAAATATTTTACGGATGTCCCTACTTTTCCTTCATTTACGCGGCAAATTACGTGTAGTAAAATTCTTACTGGTATTGATATGTAAAAAATAGTTGACAATGACATTGTCATCATTAACTTAGAGGTGGCTTTTGAATGTTCTTGTATAACCGTTACTCGTATAAATAATTGCTTAAATTATTTAATTCAGTTAATTAATATGATTATTTTTTTAGTTAACTATGTATTCAGTAATTGAAATAATTTATATAATATACAATTAAAATTAATAGTCGAGAAAATAAAAAAAGTGATAAAGTGATTTTTTTAATAATATATTATTATTAAGGGACAATTAGATACAAACAGAGATTTACTTAGATTTTGATCATCTTTAACAATAAAATACTTGCATCACAGAATATATCCTAGTGTAGGTATTCTCTGCTTAAATCTTCCATAAATAACAAACAATAAATAACTTTTTATTAATTTCATGTCTTAAATCAATTATGTGTATATCAAAGTGTATATCAAATACGCTATCAATATTATTTAATAAACTACTCAAAATATTCGTGAAGCTGTGTCAAATATTTAGTAGTCTTGTTTGTTACTGTCTTGTCACCATATTCTGTTCGACTAAGTGCGTTGTATGACAAAGATAGCGAATGTTCGATTTGAAAAATATCACCACGGACATGACGTTAATTTTTTTAGTTTATTAATAATACCTGAAAAAAACTAATAAATATTTTTGAAAAACTTAAACGCAGAATGAAAGACTACATTATTACAGAGGTCCGAAAGTCCATAAGAATAAATAAAAAGTTTCTTTTAAATGAGATGTTTGAAATTAAAAATTACACTATTTTTTTTTGTTCTTCCCTGTAACTTATTAAAATAATCATTGTAGAAGTTTTCAGGGGCTTTCTGCCCTCGGTAATAACGTAATCTTTCATTCTGCGTTTATATTTTAAAAACATAGTTATTATTTTTTTCAGCATTTGAAAAGATGAATGCATTTATGCTTAGGTTACGAATATTGGGAAACATCTTTAAATGTGGGGAAGCGCGGAAAGACTCATGAAGATCCAGTGGCGTACACTCACTTTTATTTCAACGTTAATTATATTATATTTTTTAAATACACATTATTTGTTAAAATTGGTCACAATATATTTTTATTTACAGGTTTTTACTGGCGTTTCGATCTCTATATCCAAAGACCGTTTTCAAAGATATAAATGATATCTAACAATAAAACACTGACAAATTTTGTTTCCTTTACTTCCACAAAATTTATTTTAAAACTATGTAACTACAGCAGTTTCAGCAGAGTGCCTTTCTCAAGTGATTTACTTTACGATGTATTTGCATTTGAAAGTCTCTAACTGAATAGGTTGAGGAGTGGGGAGCTATTTGTCTCAAGTTGATCATTCAGAATTAAATCTGTATTTTTCATTTTATTAATTTCCATAGATTCTAATATACCTAGATAGCTTATCAGGCCATATTTTAAGTATGAAGAATTTGAAACTGTTCATTAACCCGCCGTTACACGCGTCTTCTATTGTGACGTGGTTGCACGCGTATGAGCGTCGCCCTCACCTACATAAATTCGACTTATTTCGAGAAAGAATGAATGTCAACATGTAAAATATAAAATTGATTGTACTCACATATTGTAGAAAGTCTCGTAAACCAATTTTTTTTATTAATTTAGCAAAACAAAAGTAAAAAATAATATAGATCAAAAGCAAGTTTTCTTAATTTTCAATTTCAGCAAGCCACTGAAGAAATTAACGTTCTTTACGCGAATTCATTTTACTAAAAATACAAATTAAAATTAACAACTGTTCTGAAGCTATTTATTTGTGGCATTTATGTAATTAACTATTAATATTTTGTATTTTGATAACGACGTCCGAGGTGGAATTCGAAACGTCAATGAAATCAATTTTTCAAGTTAAATTGTGGCTTATTTTCCAACTGAATAGGTAAATTTAAAAATGGGATCTTAACCAGTGGCGCACCTAGAATTTTCCTCTGGAGGAGGGGGGTTTGCACCGAAAGTTTTTTGTATTATTTGTGAAAGACAAGTTACATTTTCCTACCTTCGTTTACATATATTTCTATATGCTCTGGGTGGGATTAACCCCCCAAACCCCCCCTCGGTGTGCCACTGTTCCTAACCTAATCCAAAACAATAATATTTTAATTAAACCTACCTAAATATTAAATAAAAACCTAAAAGTTTCTTTGAGATAACAGAAACGTGATTTCACCGTGACTGCACGCGCAGTGAGGAATTCCCTCACTCTGAAGAGGGATGTCTCTTCTTTCAACTATCACACAGCACACTGACCGCCTGAAATATTCTATAACTTTTTCATACCCTCTCATGAACCATGCTAAAGGCATTCCTGGGTGCTTAAGGTTATCGTATTAGTTTACACAATTTCATTGCTTATAGACAAATATGGTGAGGGATTCCCTCATAGCGCGTGTAATGGCGGGTTAAATGAATGATTAAGATCTAGAAGGTGAAGTGCGTATGTAGAAGTGTCTGTTTTTCTTTTGTTGAAAGCCCTTTTGTGTTCTGCTATTCGTTTGTCAAAGGTTCTGCCAGTTTGACCGATGTAAGTTTTTGGACAGTCACCACATGCCAGTGTGTAAACACCACTCTGTAATTGCTTTCTCTTTCTGCTCTTATGGTTCTTAATGTATTTGCCTAAGTTGTTATTAGTTCTAAAAGCTGGTGTTATTCCTTTCTTTTTTATGTATCTGGCTATTTTTGTTGATATCTTGCCTGTATACCTATGTGATAGAGCAGAATGTACTAGGTTTTCTTTGTGATGGTGGATAGACTAATTTCATTATATAAATGATAGTGATATTTATTTTCTTGGTTTATTATATATTTGTAAATTCTTATGTTATTTATTTTCTATTTTTTTTTAAATTTGAAAGCAGTCTCTGGAGTAGAGATCGAAACGTCAGTAAGTTAAACATGTAAATAAATTAATCTATTGTAACATTTGTCTGAATTATGGTGGGAACTTAACTTCACATATAACGTATACTTAACATACACTAGATGAAGGACAAACATATAAAAATTAATTGCCGGTACTTGGGTACTTCTGCATATTGAAGTACCGGCAATCAATTTTTATCTGTTGGTCCTTCGTCTAGTGCAGGGGTCGGCAACATGCGGCCCTTTGAAACTTTTTGCGCGGCCCGTCAATGCACTAATGTAATTTTAGGAAAAATCAACAAACTTATGAAAACTAACAAATTAAAAACAGAAAGACAACAGACGCTTAAGGACAACAGTTGCATGGACCAAAATTCACTAAAGTATAAGGAACTTAATGAGGCAATAAAAAAAAAGACAAGACATCAGGGACTAAAATACCAAACAAATCGAAAATATTATAGGGAAAATCAAGAGTATGAAAGTGTTAAAAGCTCTAAATAGGAAATACCGAAAACAAATACACCTGATAACAGATATAAATGGAATCACTATAAATGACAAAAATAATTTAATAAATATTATTGAATTAAAACCGCGGTATGGAAATATTAAATGTAAAATCTGAACTACCAAAATTACTAACGAGGACGTTATAAATGCCTTAAAATAGATGAAAGATGAATATAGATTAAGATCAACACAGAGGTCCATCAAACAAGCTATGTTAGGACTAAGCTGAAAGGACATAAACGAAAATAAGGACGTGTGACGCAGGACGAAGGTGGAAGATGCAATTGGAAAAATTGCGCAAATAAAATGGAACTAGCCATGACAAAGCAATGAAATGGGGACGCGAAACATTATACATTGGCATTGGAGACCACACGAGCCCGGTCATACTGAAGCAAAACCACCAAAACGATGGCTAAACGACGTCAAAGCAAAAATGGGTAGATACTGGCACCAAATAGCACAAAACAGAGAGAAGTGAAGAACTTATGGGGAGACCTTTGTCCAAAGATGGATGCAAACAGACTGAAGAAGAAGACTATTTAACCTTCCGATGACCAACATTTTTTTGTTACACGGATGACCAAGGGGGGGGGGGGGGGAAATAACCCCAGGTCAAAAATGTCAGAAATGATAATTAACAAAAAATGAAGTTTTTTTTTAATTTTTTTATTTTTTTTTGCATTGACTTTATGTCATTCAGCCAGTCACAACATAAGTATTAGTGTCATGTGTAGTGTGTATGTTGAGTAAGTGTCTTGTTACTTTGCAAAGTCGACGTCATTAGCGTAAAACTACTTGGAATTACACATAATAGACGGTATTTTACTAAACATTAACTTCAGAATATATTTTTTATTCGTAAAATATAGGGAATTTTTTTTATTTCAAAATATAAGGATATCTAGAATGATATTAAAGTCAAATAAAAAAATAATGAGTTAAAAATTGAAAATACTTTTGAATTTATTAAAGAAAAACATACGCTGGGGTCACAATTTCCCCCGCTTGGTCATCCAAAGGTTAAGCTACAATTAAATATGCGGCCCACATAAAATATTTTATTTTGAACATGGCCCGCCATCCTAAAAAGTTTGCCGACCCCTGAGTCTAGTGTATTGTTATGTTACTGACTTTTCTAATTTAGTTTATTTATATTTTTAGGCACTAAGTTTAATTTAAATAAAGGAAGACTTACTTATATTATTTTATTTACATCACTTATTTAATTTATTAATAGTTAAAAATAACTCAAACTAACACATCTAATTTATTTACAAACTCAAATTTATGATTTTACTAACTAAAACATAATAATTCCGATAACTAATACATTTCCAAATACACGGCGAACAACTCGATTCGGATACAATAATTATTACGCGTCGATAACTGACTGGCCTGTTGATGCATCTCCCATTATACTTCGGTAGCGCTCGTCCCGACTGCGGTGGTAAGGACTCGTATTCTCTGGTAACGCCGAGAAGCTTCGGAAAGAAATAGGCCGGGTTGTGAGCGGCCTATTATAAATAGTGTCACATTGCCCCCTCCTTAAAAGATGGTTCCTCCTGGAACCTTCTCGGGACTGGAACTGGAAGCTGGTATCTGCAACTGGACCCTCTTTTATAACTCCCAGTTGTATAAAAGTGACAGGGGACGGTCTTCGCTCCGCACCAGTAAATATGCGGATTGCAACACACTAACACCTGGACCTCGGTGTCTTGGAAAATTTCTTCCACCATATTGCGGACAACTCTCCAGTCTAATTGGCGGCATTCTAACTTTGGCATGGCTAACTTTTGCACGTCGGACTCCAACACGTGCTCCCTCAATTGGAATAATACATCCCATACATCTTGGTAGCTAGGTTTGTCATGGGCAGTGTCTTTTGTTACCAGATAGAAAAGGTAACGTGATGCATCTTGGAGTTTCAATGCTTTGCCAGGAGCTGGCAGTTGGCATTGAAGTTTTGCAACTCGACCAAAGAAAGGCGGATGCCAAACCTCGTGCGTCTTTGATACTGGCCGGGATAGTATGAGCCAGTGAATAGTCATCGGGAAGTGCGAGTAGATCTCGCTTTTCTTCATTGGTAACACCATGTCTCGCTTTACCTCCATAGGCCTCCATGAACTCCTCAAACATGAGGTCAGGTATTTCTCGAACTTGATTTACTTCCACTTCTTCATCTGCGTCGTGGTCTCCCTCGTACGGCGCCAACCGGTTATGGTGGACTATCATCGGCTTTTCCCTAGGAATCTTGCTTATTCAGTAGATAACGTCATTAATTTTCTTGACAATGAGGTACGGGCCTTCCCAGAACTGCTGCAACTTGGGAGAACAACCTGTTCGCTTCTTTGGATTATAAAGCCAGACTTTGTCGTTCTGCTTGAAACATCCCTTCTCGGCTTGGGTATCGTATCGTTTCTTCTGTTAAAAAATGGAGTTAAAAATAAACAAGGGCAAATAGTAACACAAGATCAACCATATATGGAAGTCTGGATGGAACACTTCAAGGAGTTACTGGCAGAAAATCAAACAGAAGAGATTACAGAAATGGAGGAAGAGTGGGAAAATAATGAAACGAATGAACCAACACTCGAAGAAGTAATCAAAATAATTAAAAATAACAAAAACGGAAGAGCACCCGAGAAAGATAACATAAACAGCGAACTCATAAAACTAGGAGGGAAACCGTTGCATAGGGAAATACACAAACTGATAGTTAACATCTGGAAAGAAGAAAAAATGCCAAAAGAATGGCAAACAGGCCAAATAATAACGATACATAAGAAGGGAAACCAACAAGAATGTCAAAATTACAGGGGAATAACATTACTGAGTACAGTATATAAGGTATTTTCAACCATAATACAAAGAAGATTACAAGCAGCAGCGGACAATAAGATAGGTCAATATCAATGTGGATTCAGGAAAGGAAAATCCACAATAGATGTGACATACATACTAAAAAAAATAATGGAGAAGGCGAACGAAGCTAACATAAACTTAGAAATACTTTTCGTACATTTTAGACAAGCTTTTGATTCCATCAAACGAAAATAACTATTGGAAATATTAAAAACGCTACAGGTACCGCTTAAATTAAGAAAACTTATAAAAATGATGATAAGCCATACCAGAGAGAGTGTAAAAACGCAAATAGGGGAAACAGAAGAGTTCGAAACAAATAAAGTAGTGAGGCAGGGTGATAGTTTATCCACAACACTATTCAACATGGCAATAGAATATATTACCAGAAAAATGAACAAAGGTACTCTCAGAAATAGAGGAGATCAAATTGTAGCATATGCCAATGACGTTGTGATAATGGCAAAGAGAAGAGATATATTAACGCAAATGGTAGAGGAACTCATTCAAGAAGGAAAAACAGTGGGTCTGATTATTGACGAAAACAAAACAAAAATGTTAAGATTAGGAAAAAATCCTACTAATAGAGAGGTCAAAGTGGGAAGATACAAATTTGAAGAAGTAAGTAAATATAAGTATCTAGGGGTCATGCTGTCAAGTGATGGAACAAGAGAAAATGAAATAAAAGAGGAAACATTGGCAATAAATAGAGCACTCCAAGCCAACAAAAAAATGATAAAAAGCAAAATATTTGGGGTTCAAAGGAGCAGTGATGCGCAATACAAGGTGTCGCTTGCTGATAACACCTCTAGCCACTCCTACTCAATTCCTATTTTCACCTCCAAGAAGTGTGACTTAATCACACGGGTGGACCCTGGTAAACCTGAGCAACCTTACCGGAGATTGGGTAATCAACCCCAGTGGAAAGTAGGGTCAGGGCCAACGAGGAAGGGAGAAATGGCCCTCCGAAAAGGGGGTTGGGCGTAGGATTAACAACCCTCTCCTAGAAAACACACATGTTACGAAAGTTCAAGGAAAGCAAACCGGACTGATCAAACGACGACGACTGCTCGAGAAAAAGGTACACGATTTAAGAATTGCGACATGGAACATCCGATCCCTATAGAGACCTGGAGCCCTCCAAAATCTGCTCAGTGAACTAAATAGATATAACATAGATATAATAGCTCTGCAGGAAATGAGATGGACCGGGATTGGCACCATCGACAAAAGACACCACATTATATTCTATAGCTGCGACTCTAAAGATCACGCACTAGGTACTGGCTTTATTGTAAATAAAAAGGTTAAACACCTCGTAAGAGACTTTCGTGCTATGAACCCTAGAATGCGTATCCTGAGACTAAGGGGAACTTGTTTTAACTATAGCATTTTAAATGTGCATGCCCCTACAGAGGAAAAAGAAGACGATTTCAAAGAAAAATTCTATAAAGACCTAGAAGCTGCATACCATTCATGCCCAAAGAATGACATCAAAATTATTTATGGTGATCTCAACGCAAAAATAGGAAAAGAGACACAATACCTACCAACGATAGGTAAGCACAGCCTCCATGAAATATCCAATGACAATGGCATCAGACTAATAAATCTAGCAACTTCCCTTAACATGGTCATTGCCAGCACATGCTCCAAGCGAAAAAATATTCATAAGGAAACGTAGAGATCTCCAGATGGGGTTACAGTAAACATGATCGATCATGTTATTATTGACTCTAGACATCACTCAGACGTAATAAACGTATGCAGCAGACGACGGGCAAATGCAGACTCAGATCACTACCTAGTGGAAAGTAGAATAAGAGCCAGAATCTCAAACATTAAAAAAGAAAATGGATCCAAAATTGAAAAATATGAAATAAAAAACTTGACAGACAACAGCAAAAGGACCAAATACAAAGAATATATAAAAGGAAGGCTAGAAAACAGACAAAAGCACGAGGATATAAACAGAGAATGGGAAGCGTATAAAAACATCATACAAGACGCTGCCAAAGAGACCTTGGATCTACAAAAAAAGGTCAAACCAACTGAAGGGAAGTGGTTCGATGAAGAGTGTCGTAACATAACAGAAAGAAAAAATAATGCATATCAACGACTACAACAACGACATAGAACAAGACAGGCAGAGGAGGAATATAGAATGCTAAGGAGGGAAGAGAAGAAAATACACCGCAGAAAGAAAAGAGAACATATAGAAAAAGAACTCCAAGAAATTGAAGAATTAAATAAACCAACAGAAGCCAGAAAGTTCTACCAAAAACTTAACAAAAGCAGAAAAGAATTTAAACCAAGAACAATGATGTACAGAGACAAAGAAGGAGATATAGTAACTCAACAGAGTGAAATACTGCAAAGATGGACTGAATTCTTCAAAGCGAAGTTTGAACAAAACGGAGATCCACTATACGATGAAATTATACTGGATCAAACGGATACCAGAGAAACAATCCCCCCTTCAGAAGCTGAAATGCAAGAAGCAGTTACCAGACTGAAAAACAACAAGTCACCTGGATTGGACAACATTAGCCCAGAATTAATAAATGAAGGCGCAGACTCCCTATTGAATGCGATACACGAACTTATAGTGAACATATGGAATAATAAACAACTGCCACAAGACTGGAATACCAGAGTAATCATTCCACTACATAAAAAGGGAGATCAGCTTCAATGTAACAACTACCGGGCAATAACGCTACTGACTGTGGCATATAAAATACTGTCAAATATTGTGTCTGAGCGATTGAGACCATATGCGGAACAAATAGTTGGGGGATATCAATGTGGTTTCTGCAGGCAGAAGTCCACAATAGATCAGATCTTCGTTGAGACAGATCTTGGAAAAGACTAGTGAATTTAATATAGAAACACATCATCTCTTCATTGACTTTGAGAGTGCCTATGATAGTATCCATCTAGAATTTCTGATCAACGCCCTGAAAGAGTTTAATATTCCAACTCATCTCATTGAAATAGTAAAAGAAACACTTAAAGTACAAAGCAGGGTTCGAATTCAAAACGCACTAACAGATACAATCCATGTTAGAACGGGCCTACGACAGGGAGATGCCCTATCCTGTATTCTATTCAACATCACATTAGAGAAAATAATTAGAGAGTCAAAAGTCAACACCAGAGGAACAATAATAACAAAAAGTGTACAAATATTGGCATTTACAGATGATGTTGATATCATAGCTAGAAGCAAAAGAGAAATGATAGAAGCATTTAATGCTATAGAAAGAGCGGCAAAAAACAGTGGCCTAAATATTAATGAAATGAAAACCAAATACATGAAGGCCAGCAAATCGACAGGCCAAAGAAACCTGCAGAATCTGACAATAGGAGACTATAACATCGAAAGAGTAAAAATTTTTACATACCTAGGTTCACTAGTTACCGCAGATAACAATGTCAGCGAAGAAGTTAAGAGAAGAATACATATTGCTAATAAAACATATAATGGACTCATTAAACATTTAAGATCTAACAACATCACGAGAAAAACCAAATGCAACATATACAAAACCCTAATAAAACCGGTCCTTATATATGGATCAGAGACATGAACACTGACGAAAAGCGATGAGAACTTATTAGGTACGTTTGAACGAAAAACCCTTAGACACATATATAAGGGGGTGAAAGAAAATGACGTATGGCGCAGAAGATATAATTTTGAATTATACGCAGCATACAACGAACCCGACGTCATAACATCCATAAAGATCGGACGCCTGCGCTGGATGGGCTATGTTGAACGAATGTTGGAGACCGAAACACCAAAACACATAATCAAGCAAACACCAGTAGGAGAAGGTCAAAAGGAAGACCCAAACTTAGATACATGAAACAAGTGGAACAAGATCTGAAAACACTTGAGATTACCCACTGGAAGAACAAAGCAAGGAACAGAACAGAATGGCGGAAAATCCTAGAACAAGCCAGGGCCCAAAAAGGGTTGTCAAGCTACTGATGATGATGATGAATAGAATATATTACCAGTAAACTGAACAAAGGTACTCTCAGAAATAGAGGAGGTCAAATTGTAGCATATGCCGATGACGTTTGATAATGGCAAAGAGAAGAGATATATTAACGCAAATGGTAGAGGAACTCATTCAATAAGGAAAAACAGTGGGTCTGATTATTAACGAAAACAAAACAAAAATGTTAAGATTAGGCAAAAATCCTACTAATAGAGAGGTCAAAGTGGGAAGATACAAATTTGAAGAAGTAAGTAAATATAAGTACCTAGGGGTCATGCTGTCAAGTGATGGAACAAGAGAAAATGAAATAAAAGAGAAAACAACTAAATTACGGCTCTATGAAACGTTAGTTAGACCGACATTAATGTATGGAGCAGAAGTGATGACAATGACCAAGACAGACGAAGAAAATTTGAGAAGAACTCAGAGAAAAATAATTCGGGCAATATTAGGACCAATAAAAATAGCAGAGGGTGAATACAGGAGTCGAAGAAATAACGAAATACATGAGGAATTGAAGGGGCAAGATATAGTCAGGAGAATAAAGAGACAAAGATTGAGATGGCTTGGGCATGTATGGAGAGCAGGAGAAGATGCGATAATAAACATAGTGACAAAGTAGTCTCCGGACGGAAGGAGACGAAGAGGAAGACAGAAGGAGCTGGAACCGGATATGTAATGCAGTTTAAGAAAGAGAAGAATGGAGGAATGATCCACCTCGAAAACATGGATCTAGAGAGCCTGTAAAGGCGGCGCTACCCCCAAGGTATTGTTTTTGACACTATATATATAATAGTTAAAAATAACTCAAACTAACACATCTAATTTATTTACAAACTCTTTATGATTTTACTAACTAAAACATAATAATTCCGATAACTAATACATTTCAAAATACACGGCGAACAACTCGATTCGAATACAATAATTATTACGCGTCGATAACTGACTGGCCTGCTGATGAATCTCCCATCCTTATATACTTCGGTAGCGCTCGTCCCGAATGCCGTGGTAAGGACTCGTATTCTCTGGTAACGCCGAGAAGCTTCGGAAAGAAATAGGCCGCATTGTGGGTGGCCTATTATAAATAGTGTCACATTGCCCCCTCCTTAAAAGATGGTTCCTCCTGGAACCTTCTCGGGACTGGAACTGGAAGCTGGTATCTGCAACTGGACCCTCTTTTACAACTCCCAGTTGTATAAAAGTGACAGGGAACGGTCTTCGCTCCGCACCAGTAACTATGCGGATTGCAACAGACTAACACCTGGACCTCGGTGTCTTGAAAAAATTCTTCCACCATATTGCGGACAACTCTCCAGTCTAACTGGCGGCATTCTAACTTTGGCATGGCCAACTTTTGCACGTCGGACTCCAACACGTGCTCTCTCAATTGGAATAATGCATCCCATACATCTTGGTAGGTAGGTTGGTCATGGACAGTATCTTTGTTACCAGATAGAAAAGGTAACGTGATGCATCTTGGAGTTTCAATGCTTTGCCAGGAGCTGGCAGTTGGCATAGAAGTTCTGCAACTCGACCAAACTCCCTTCGAAAGGCGGATGCCAACCCTCGTGCGTCTTTCATGCTGGCCGGGATGGTATGAGCCAGTAAATAGTCATCGGGAAGTGCGAGTAGATCTCGCTTTTCTTCAGTGGTAACACCATGTCTCGCTTTACCGGTACCTCCATAGGTCTCCAAGAACTCCTCAAACGTGAGGTCAGGTATTTCTCGAACTTGATTTACTTCCACTTCTTCATCTGCTTCGTGGTCTCCCTCGTACGGCGCCAACCGGTTATGGTGGACTATCATCGGCTTTTCCCTAGGAATCTTGCTTATTCGGTAGATAACGTCATTAATTTTCTTGACAATGAGGTACGGGCCTTCCCAGAACTGCTGCAACTTAAGAGAACAACCTGTTCGCTTCTTTGGATTATAAAGCCAGACTTTGTCGTTCTCCTTGAAACATCCCTTCTCGGTTTGGGTATCGTATCGTTTCTTCATTCGGTCGCTAGCGATCTGAAGATGGGAATAGACCAACTCGTGTATATGGTCCATTCTTCTTCGCAATTCATTCACATAATCCTCACCAGCCACATCTTCTCCAGGTCGATATCCAAACCCTAAATCACAGGGTAGACGCACCTCGCGTCCAAATAGGACTTTTGCTAGTGTTTGACCCGTTGATTCATTAACAGCAGATCTATAGGCCATTGCCAAGAACGGAAGGTACTGGTCCCAGTCTCGCTGATGATTGGACACCATCTTTGTCAAATACTTGCCGACTATCTTATTCATACGCTCCACCATTCCATCTAATTGCGGGTGATAGGCCGTAGTTCTTTTCTTCTTCATGCCTAGTTTATCACAGATTCCTTGAAATAGATCGGTCTCAAAGTTCCTTCCTTGATCACTATGGATCTCCAGAGGCACTCCCAATCGGCTGATACAGTCTTTGATTACCACATCTGCAATAGTGGCGGCCTTCTGGTCCGGAATTGAGAAGATCTCAACCCATTTCGTGAAGTAATCCATTACGACCAACATGTATTTGCATCCATTTTCACTTTCTGGAAATGGCCCAGCAATATCCAAAGCTATTCTTTCAAACGGACTTCCAACATTTTACTGTCTCATAGGAGCCTTTCTTTTCCGGTAGGGTCCGTTACTTGTAGCACAGTTGGTACATTTCTTACACCAGACCTTCACATCGTCGGAACTATTCATCCAATAAAATCGTTCCCGAATTCTCTGAAGGGTTTTCTTTACACCAAAATGCCTTCCTGATGGACTGTCGTGTAACTGACGAAGTACTTCGGCTATTCTGCTCTTTGAAATCACCAACTGTGTTCTCCTCGCTGAACCATCATCATTTTCCATTACTCGTTTAAGCAAGCTGTCTTCCAAGATAAATGATTCCCACTGGGCCCAATACATCTTAACTACTGAGCCTAGGCTTGATATTTCTTGCCAAGATAGTCGACGAATTTCTTCTTTCCATTTACGAATCCTCTGTAAAACTGGATCTTTCCTTGTTCTTCTTTGATCTTGGTAGGCGTCCACTCGTAGTTGACTACTGTTGTTCTTAGTACTGCTGCTTCCTTTGACTCTGTTTTGTTGCAATGGGAACACTCTGCTGGGCACGACCTTCTAGATAGAGAATCAGAAGTCCTGTGGCTAACTCCGGCCCGATGCTCGATCTTGAAATCGTATTCTTGAAGTCGTTTAATCCATCTGGCTATCTGACCCTTTGGATTCTTAAACTGCATCAACCATTTAACCTTTAACTACACGCGCTGGCGTACTTTGTACGCCAGATATAAGAATTCTACTGGAAATATATTTAAAAATTTAATTTTTGACCTTGCTTATTTTTCTAACCCATCACTGGAATGTGCTTTACAATTTGGTTTTAGTTTCATTATAATCGGCGTTCTGGAAAGATCGTAATTTACATTTTATTATTTGTTGTTTCCGGTGGTGGACAATATACCCCAGGATTATATTACTATAAGTCGTAATATAAGTACATATTTTAATTGTTTTTTAGTCATTATGGCAAAAAATATATTTTTCTTTGTAAACAATACTTTTTCTCCTGTAAAAAATCACATTTAAAAAAATTTTTTATTAGTAATTTTATTTATCATGGAATCCAGTTATTCCATGATTCCAGTTATAAATCCCAATTGGCTTACTGAAAAGGAACTCCAAGTATTCACTGATGCCGAATAAGGTTTATAACAAACAACTAAGTGTATTTTTTCAAAAAAAAATTAAACAAATCCGCTGTTTTTAAGTGTATTTTCTTGTGGCGTACAAAGTACGCCACGCGTGTTATAACTTGATGCGCGGGTAGTTAAAGGTTAAGGGCGGCGTGGTCGGTTCGGATTAGAAATTTCATTCCATAGAGGTATTGATAGAAGTGTTCCACTGATTTTACTACTGCTAGAAGTTCTCTTCTCGTGACGCAGTAATTTCGTTCAGGTTTTGAAAGCACTTTACTAAAATATCCCAGAACTCGTTCCTGTCCTCCTTGAATCTGAGACAGCACTCCTGCAATTCCCCCATTACTTGCATCCGTATCTAAGATGAACTCTCCTTCTGGCAGTGGATACCCTAGTATTGGCGCAGGAATTAAATGCCTCTTAAAAGTTTCAAAGGCCGTTTGGCAGTCTCCATCCCAGCAATAATCCCTTGCTTCCTCTGTAAGTCGCGTTAATGGCTTAGCGATATCTGCAAACTTCTTAATGAACCTCCGGTAGTAAGTACATTGTCCCAGAAAACTTCTCACTTGATGTTTATCAATTGGTTCAGGCCATTCCTTAATGGAATCGATTTTTCCTTTATCCACGGCCACTCCCTCTTTGCTGACTAAATGAACTAAATAATTCATTTTACTTTGAAACAGCTGGCATTTCTTGGGGTTTAACATCAACTGTTCAGCTTTAAGTCGATTAAAAACGTCTTCTAAAATTTTCAGGTGGTCTTCAAACGTCTCCCTCAAAACGATTATATCGTCCAAATACACCAGGCACGTTTTCCAAGATAACCCTCTCAACACATTTTCCATAAGCCTCTCAAATGTCGCAGGAGCATTACGGAGTCCAAACGGCATAACGTTGAATTCCCATAATCCAGATTCTGTAGTGAAGGCCGTCTTCTCCTTGTCCACTGGATCCATTTCTACCTGCCAATACCCAGACTTCAAGTCCAACGTAGAAAACAATTTACTTCCAGCCAATGTGTCCAACGTGTCGTCGATCCGAGGCAGAGGATAACTATCTTTCTTGGTAACATTATTCAACAAACGGTAGTCCACACAGAACCTCATAGTTTCATCTTTCTTCTTGATCAGGACCACCGGAGAGACCCATGGGCTCGTAGAAGGTTCTGTCACCCCGTCTTTCTTCATTTCTTGAAAAATCCTTTCAGCTTCCTCTCTCTTCGCCTGTGGTAATCGTCGAGCTGTTTGACGAATTGGCCTAGTGGTACCAGTGTCAATTTTATGTTTTACAACTCTCGTTCTTCCTGTCTTTCCTCCTTTCCGTACGAATATGTCACGATATTGCCGAAGAAATTTCCTTAATTTCCTTTTCTCCACTTGATTTAGAGATTCTCCTGCAACTGCAACCATTTGGTCGAACTTTTCGTTGGAATTATCTGATGTTGTCGTCTGACGGATTATGGACGTCACAGGTACACAAGTTAATACTTTTGTCAATGTAGTCATTGTAGTTATTGTCAAGGTAGTCATTGACATTAATCAATCTTACGGAAATTTCTTTCGCAGAAGTAACTAATTCCTTTCCAATTATGATTCCTCGGCCAACCTCCTCGTCGTGGTTCCATGGCTCCATCATAACAGGTGTTCCTTCTTCTACAATTCCCTATAGCCGCGCTACTATGATCGTTTCACTCCTCGCAGGGACAACTGTATGTTCTTTAATAACTGCTAGCACAGTGCTGTCATCATGTGGATGAAGAAACACCTCCTCGTTGCGAACTTTGATTACCCTGTTCTTAAAATCCAATTGAAATCCATGCAAATTCATTACGTCCATTCCTAATATAACATCTTCTTCGATGTCTGCAACTATGATATTATGGACGAACTTTTCTGCTCCAATCCCGAATTGTATCTAGATTTCTCCGTGGATGTTGGCATTTTCACCTGTGGCAGTCCGCAGTCGCAAACTCGTTGGTAAGAGCTTCTTACGGCTGTTTATAACTGACAGTCGTATAATGGTCCTGGTCGCTCCCGTATCCACCAACAATGTATACTTCTTACCATTTATTTCTCCATCTACATATACATTATCTTCACGACATTTCAAAGAAGCTATTAGTATTAGATGGTCTTTAGAGAAGTTCTGAGTCGAGACTGTCCCCCAGGGTCTGTCCGTTCTCTTATTTCCTGCTGGCGAGTTTCTTGATTTGCGTTCTTACGTAAACTCCGTGCGTGTCCATTTTCGCCACAACTGCAGCAATTTATGGTCTTCGTTTTCTTCGATGTAATACCTTTCACCATATTTACCAGCTGGTCAAGTTTGTCTTAATCCTCTTCTTCTTTCACAGTTCGAACTGTACTGTACTCACCAGAGGCCTGCGTAGCTGATTCAAACTCGAGGGCCGCGGACAATACATCGACCAGCGTCTTGTGACGAGCTAATCGCAGTGTTCTCTGTATTTCAAAATCACGAAGACCATCAATAAATGTGTGAACGGCCAACATTTCCATCATGTCTTCGGGAGCTGTTGAATAAGCAAATCGTACTAGCTTGGCAATATCTAGCTCATAATCTTGAAGAGCTTCATCTTTCTTTTGTCGTCGGCTTTTAAGCCGCGCCTGATATACATACTCCAAATGTTCGTGCCCATAGCGCATGTTTAATCTCTTCATAAGGTGTTCAAACTTATTCGTCACCTCTACAGCTATGGTCTGGAGTACATCCAAAGCCTCTCCTCGAAGAGCAATAACCAGATTTACAGCTTTGTCTTTCTCAGACCATCCGTTCGCTCTTTAAACTGTTTCAAACTGTTTCTTATAGTTGTTCCATGATTACTTTCCGTCGAAATTTGGCACCTTAACACGAGCATGACTTACACTCCCTTCAACTATCGGCCGTGGCTCCAATTTGTATTTGGTTTCATCATCTTTAATGTCTGTTAAGATGGGTTCCACCCCTTTGTCTACTTTTTACGTTTCCTCCATTTTCTTTTCCATTTCTTTGATCTTTTCTTCAAAAGTAGATTTTAGGGATGATATCTTATCGTCAAAATCAGAAGTGACTTTAGAGATCTCGTTAGTCATCTTGCTTTCAAGGGATGAAATATCACCCGAAACTTTCGAAATCTTGTTCTCTAACGATGTAATGTCTGTCGAAACTTTCAAAACATCCGAGGAAACTTTCGAAATCTCGCCAGAAACTTGTGAGATTTCACTAGAAACTTTGTTCTCTAACGATGTAATGTCTGTCGAAACATTCGAAATTTCACCAGAAACTTTCGAGATCAAAGCAGCATGCTTGTCTTTAAACAAATAGGTTTCTGGATCTTGACCCTCTTCCTGCAGAGCGTTCTTTAGACGTTCGACTAGATCAGCCTTTTTTTCCAGTAGTGTCCATGTCTCTCCTCCAATTCGTTGCGTAGCTCTTTAACGAGCAGATCAGTAATTTTCTGCTTATGCTGTGAAAACATGGTCACACACTTTATTTATTACGGTTTCTATTTATTTATTTTTTAAGATTCCACACTGTATTTGAAGCGAAAATTTATGTTGATTTTATTTATTTAAAATATCCCAATTCTGACACCATTTGTTATGTTAGTGACTTTTCTGATATAGTTTATTTATATTTTTAGGCACTAAGTTTAATTTAAGTAAAGGAAGACTTACTTATATTATTTTATTTATATATTATATCGGTTTTATAGCGTTCTACGCCTTTCCGTTCCTAATCGCCACTCCTTTCTATGGTGGCAGTCTTTCTCTCTTAGATTCCTTTAAGACATCGCCTTGGAGATGCCCTTTATCCATGTAGTTGCTGGTCTTCCTCGTTTTCGTTTTTCTGTGGGGGTCCATTCTAACACTTTTTTGGGGATTCTCCTTTCGTCTATTCGTCTTACGTGTCCGTACCAAACTAGCTGTTGTCTTTCGATGTCATCTATGATTGTTCTTTCTATTTCCATTTGTTGTCTAATGTCGTCGTTTCTTATGTGTTCTAGTCTAGATCTTCTTGCTGACCTTCTCCAAAAATCCATCTCAGTGGCTAGTAATTTATCTTTGTACTTGTTGGTTAATTGCCAGACTTCAGCTCCATAAGTTAAAACTGGTTTTAATATTGTGTTGTAAATTCGTTTTTTATTTTCTGTTCTTATATTTTTTTGCCACAGTACCGGATTCAGGGCTCCTATCGCCTGTTTTCCCTTTACTATCCTTTCCTTAATATTTTCTTCGTTTCTTCCTGTACTAGTTAGTTTTATTCCCAGATATACGTATTCATTGCAGCTTGTAATTGTCTCCTGTTCCAGGTTCAGGTTCTCCGTTTCTTCCCGTCCTACGCATAGATATTGTGTTTTTTTGGTATTCACCTCCAGGCCCCATTTTATATATTCCTCTATTAGTTTCCTTGCCATATATTCCAAATCTTTCTTGTCATGTGCAATTACAATTTGGTCATCTGCATAGTGCAGCGTGTAGAGTATCGCATCTCCTATCGGTAGTCCCATTCCATTGCACTTCTTCTTCCATTGTCTAAGGGTTTTATCAATATATATAGTCGGATAGTCGAAAAGAATGTGCCTTACAGAGTAGACGTGGTTTTGCGGTGCTGCGATTAAGTATTGGAATATGTGGTAAACGTGCACGTATAATTTTGAAAATTTGTCTGTAAGTGGAAGTTATGACCACGGACGTAAATACATAGATACATAGAAATATTTTTAGCTGATTTTTAGCTGATTTGCAGTAAGTTATTATAAAGTTTGTTTTGTTAAAATGGGTAGAGATGGTAATAGAAGTCAAAGTGGTAAGGGAGAGGATGAATTGCACTCAGTAGTTAAAGAATACAGGGTAGAAGGAGTCGCGGAAGAAGACGCATCTCCTGGTTAAACAATTTGAGAGCTTGGTTTAATTGCACTTCTGCTGATCTCTTTAGAGCAGCGGTATCGAAAGTGCGAATTGCCGTGATGGTTGCCAACCTTCTTAGAGGAGATGGCACATGAAGAAGAAGTTAAAGACCTTGTTGTTAAATTGTGCACAGCAGATGAGTTTATCCTCAAGCTTACCGAAACTATAACTGGGATTATCGAAGAGAAATATAACGAAAAAATTGCCAAACTTGAAGAAGAAAATCAAAGTATTGTTAGAAAACTTCAGCAGCAGGAAGAGACAATCAAATCTCTTGTTAATCACCAAAAGAAACAGGAACAAATGGGGAGAAGCACCAACCTTAGAATTTATGGAGTTCCTGAACCATCGGGTCCTGAAAATTTGTCTAAAACTATGCTTGCTATATTTACAACTACAATGCATCTGGAATTAGATGAAAGAAGTATAGAGTTCTGCTATCGACTGAACAAGAAAGAAACCCACAAAAGTAGACCAGTTTTGGTGAAATTTTCCTCAAATTATTATAAAAATGTTGTTTACAAAAATAAAAGGTCACTGAAGTCTACAAATATAATAATTCGAGAGGATTTAACGAGAGAGCAGCTAAATATTGTAACGGAGGCAGTGAAAAAAATTAATGGTTCAGGTGTGGTTTGGACAAATTATGGTCAAGTTTACGTCAAACTGAATGGTCAACAAAATGGTAGAAGAATCAGCTCACTGGAGGATGTCGCTAGACTACTTACTTAGTATATAATGTATTATTATTCTCTATTTAATGGCTTTTGAAATTAACAGATAGAATCATGATGTTTGTTATTTTTATCTTTTACGAGCATAACAATGTTAAGGATTATATTTGCAGCATTTGACCAATTGAGTTGTTCCCGTTACTAGATTTTTATCTAGGTGGAACAAAAACTACAAGAACTATAATTTTTTGTTTAAGTTAGATATCGTTTGTTTTGGTATTGTTTTAATTTCGAACTCGAGCATTTAAATTGTTTAAAATAAAACAAAATGTTTAAAGTAGGTTGCTGTAATGCAAGATCATTAGTACCTTCATTGCAAAATATTAAACAAGTAGTTTCAGATAATTCTTTAGATATTCTTTTAATATGTGAAACATGGTTGAAATATAGTATTGTTGATGGAATATGTATATGTGTTGGAGATGGATTGCGTTGTGAACCACTTATAAGTAGGCAGGATTATATCTGGGAACAGTTATGGATTAAAATTACGGTTCATAAAAAAACATTTGGAATAGGTGTAATATATAGACCTCATGAAAAAATTTAAATTCTTTTCTGGATGAGTTTGAAAATAGTCTAATTATTGATATTGGACCAACTGTAGATGAAATAATTTGTATGGGTGATTTTAATTTAGACTTGTTTGAATATGACAATAGTAGTGTTAAGAATTTTTATTCAATTTTAGAATCACTGAATTATTGTCAATTGATAGACGTTCCTACTAGAGTCACTGCTACATCTGCAACACTTCTAGATTATGTAATAGTACAAAAAGGAGCTGCAGTGGAGGGGGGTGTCATACATCATAACATCTCAGATCACTCTATTGTTTATTGTAAGGTAAATGTAGGTGGTACATCGCAACAATCTAAAATGTGTACATATAGAAGCTTTAAAAATTTTAATCAAGAATCCTTTCAGGCTGATTTGTTTAATACTTCATTTTTCAGAATATATGACCAGGAAAATATTGATGCAAAAATATCGTACTTAGTTAATTGCTTAAATAATTTATTTGATAGACATATTCCCATAGTTACCTCTAGAGTCACTAAAGCCAGAGCACCATGGATGACATATGTCATCAAAATTATGATGAACGAGAGGGACAAAGCTTTAAGCAAATTTAAAAGGACTAGATTACAGAGA
The DNA here is from genome assembly GCF_917563875.1 of Diabrotica virgifera virgifera. Lineage (NCBI taxonomy): Eukaryota > Metazoa > Arthropoda > Insecta > Coleoptera > Chrysomelidae > Diabrotica > Diabrotica virgifera. The sequence goes on from NC_065448.1 coordinate 117,194,816, forward strand.
CATTTAGATTTTTATAGACAAATGCGTAACTTTACTAGTCAGGCTATTGAGAGAGAAAAAAAGGCATACTTTATACATCAATTCAATAATAATTCATCAAAAGAAATGTGGAAGACACTAAAGTTGAATAAATTTCTTCCCGATAAAAATAAAAATATTCCAGAGGATTTAAAAAAGCCTAACGATCTAAATAATTTTTTTATAAAATCTGTTCCTAATAAAAAACCACCCCAACATCTTTTAAATTTTTATAATAATAATAGATTACTCAATGAAAACTTTAAATTTAAGGAAATTAATGACTTGTTTGTTTTTAAGACCATATCAGATATAAAAACGAATGCGAGAGGGTGTGATGGTATAAATATTAAATTAATTAAACTTTGTTGTCCTCATATCGTACCTTACATTACACATATTATAAATTATTGTTTAACAGAGAATGTCTGTCCGGCGATGTGGAAGAGGGCAGTTGTGAGGGTATTGCCGAAGAAACAAAATCCAAAAGAAATGAAAGACTTGCGAGGTATCAGTATTTTACCTACTTTATCCAAAGTATTGGAAAGAGCTATGGAAATTCAAATAAAGGAATATATACAAAAATTTTCTCTTTTACCTGACGTTCAATCTGGATTTCGCAAAGGCTTTAGTTGCACAACTGCACTTTTGCATATTGTCGATGACATACTTACGGCTATAGATGACAGAAAATGTACTATATTGATTTTATTAGATTTTAGCAGAGCTTTTGACACTATTAACCATGAAATAATGATAAGCATTTTAAAGTATTTAGGATTTTCCTATGATGCGTTGTTACTTATAATAAGCTATTTGGAAGGGCGACAACAGCATGTTAATATAGAAGGTCAAAATTCAAACTCTTTGAATATTAATTTAGGAGTTTCACAAGGCTCAATATTGGGTCCTTTATTATTTTCTCTATATACTTCTAATCTTCTCTCTAAGCTTCAGTCATGCCAAGCTCATTTATATGCTGATGACACTCAGCTCTACTACAGTTTCCCAATCGAAAATTTAAAAAACGCTAATGATCTGATTAATGCCGATTTAAAAAGATTTGTAGAAGCTGCTTTAAACCATTGCCTATGCATCAATTCCAGTAAATCAAACATATTAATATTTGGGCCAAAAAATTAAAGGGAATTAGTTTTACCATCAATTCAAATCCAAATTCAGGATTCAATTCTTGATGTTGTTGATGTGGCAAAGAATTTGGGTGTATTAATGGATTCAGAGTTAAGATTCGAAAAACATATAAATAAATTGATACAGCGTGCCTACGCTTCAATTAAGATTATATACGGTAATCGACATTTTCTACCATTTAATGTTAAGAAAGTTTTGTGTGAATCTCTTGTACTTTCAAATTTTAATTATGCTGACGCTCTTTACGGTCCTAATTTAGCCACTCACTACAAGAATAAAATTCAAAAAGTTCAAAATTCCTGTCTAAGACTCATATTTGGCATTCGAGAAGACAAAGGGTTTCACATAAAATTAAGGAAATTGAGTGGCTGAATATGGAAAATAGAAGGGTACATCATACAGTCTGTCTTTATCATAAAATAATTCTAACAAAAAAACCGTCTTATCTTCATCGTAAAATCACGTATCGAACGGACATACACAACTTAAATATTAGATATAAAGGTTTGCTGGCAATACCGAAATTTAAAACAGAGATATTTAGAAGGTCTTTTAGGTATCAGGTATGTCATTTGTATAATTCATTACCATCAACAATAAAAGTATTAAACAATGGGCAGTTTAAATCCAAATCTAGAGACTATTTGTTTATTTCTCAATCATAATTTTGGTTCTGGACGAACATAATGCTCGAGCTCGAATAAATTGGTAAATGAAACGAAATTATTGTTGTTTTTATAATGGCACTATATAGATAAGTTTTTTTTTTCTTTTTCGGGTTAAGTGGAAGAACATTTTCTGTAAATGGCGACATTTCAGAAAATGAACTTCGCCCTTTATTTCTGAAAATAATATATTATGTTTTATATAAAAATGTACATTTCTATATTGAAGAAATAATAAAGACGATATTATTATTATTATTATTATTATTATTATTATATATTGAATAATACTGGCGATACACAGCATCCTTGCCTTAGACCTTTAGTGGCCAGGAAACCTTTTGATATTTTATTTCCGCTTTTAATTTTGGATGTCGAGTTTCTATATAGTTCTTTGAGTGCCTGTATAATAGATACATTTATGCTGGTCTTTTCTAGTACTTCCCAAAGTCTATTGATGGGGACCGTGTCATATACCTTCGTTAGATCTACCATGAGTAAATGCAACTCTTGGCCTCTTGACATCCTTTTTTCTATTACTTGAGTTATAGAGAAAATGTTGTCTATTTTTGATCTACCTGCCCTAAAGCCGCTTTGTTCCTCTGATTCGTATGGATGGTACTCTTCACATATTAGATCTTTTAGAATTCTTCCGTACAATCGACTTAGTGTACTAGTTACGGTAATACCTCTGTAGTTATTTGGATCTTGTTTACTACCTTTCTTATGTATAGATGTTATCCATCCTTCTTTCTTTTTATTCTCTTTATTTTATTTACACCACTTATTTAATTTATTAATAGTTACAAATGACTCAAACTAACACATCTAATTTATTTACAAACTCAAATTTATGATTTTACTAACTAAAACATAATAATTCTGATAACTAATACATTCCAAAATCCACGGCGAACAACTCGATTCGGATACAATAATTATTACGTGTCGATAACTGACTGGCCTGCTGATGAATCAGCCATCCTTATATACTTCGGTAGCGCTCGTCCCGAATGCCGTGGTAAGGACTCGTATTCTCTGGTAACGCCGAGAAGCTTCGGAAAGAAATAGGCGGGGTTGTGAGCGGTCTATTATAAATAGTGTCACAGTATGTTAAGTACCTACCTATGTATATGTTATAAGATAATTCAAACTAATGTTAATAACATTCGAGGATACCTTCCTTTTTTGACGAAATGCCCCTGAAGATGCTCTAGGAGCGAAAGTATACTTGGGTAAGATTTAATAAAACTCAGTGCTCGATATCTGCCTTTTATTTCCGTAAATTTAATATAATTGAGCATTTAACCACTTCCTATTTTACAAACACTAAGCACTACAAACTACAAACTAATAGAAAATATTCATCACTGTCTAAATCTGAAAATGCAGTGCTGCTCTTAGAACAATTCGCTTGTTCGTCTATTGTATTTATAATTTACACATTGTATTTATATTTATTTCTAATCACAGAATATGTATAATTAAAAATTCACTATTAATATTCAGAAAATTCAACTCCCACAGAACCGCCTATGTAAATGAACGTGTATGCTACTCTTATTGGAACGAGGTAAAGAATAACTGGTTTTTTTGTAACCTAACCTTTTTATCTATGGATTCGTGATTTTTACTAATTTTTACTATTGAAAAACATGTTTTTTGATATTTTTATGACGGTAATAATCGATAGGTCGACAAAATTCACGGTTTTTATGGCCATAGCAGACCAATTCTGCTATAGAGAAGCACAAATAAATGTAGTTATCATACATTCCGTGATTTCTTATGAGAAAACGCAAATTAAGCAGGTAGTTTTCGTGGGCCGCTGTGTACATTTAAATTTGAGGTGATTCCGCCTTTAAACGATGATACCACTCTTCTCATTTGAGGAATTTTAGCCGAAATAGATGAAAGCTGATTCTAGAAGAGGCAATACCCATCAGAGGTTGTAGAGCCAATGATGATGATGAATAATAATTAAGTCATGTTTTATTTTTTCTAATTTGTTATTAAAAAGGGAAAATATTCTGCAGCGACCACGGGATAATAGAAAACATATTCGAAAAAAACAGTATTTATAACTGGTAATCATTCCAAACTTAGTGATTTTATCGTTCAACTAAACTGCACGCCAAAATTAACGCATAATTTTAAAATTATAATTTCAGTTATAGTGAAAACATTTTTGTTTGTTCTTTTGTGCTTTAAGGCTGCATTTAGAACATCTTAAATAAAAAACTTTTCTTTTTTTACAAAAAAATTATTGGAATAAATAATATAACATCATAAATCTAAAAATCTAAACAACCATCGTATCTAAACGAACTAACATCATAAATAAATGAGAGAATTGAAATTTTTAAAGTTTAAGAAAGTACTTGTACCGAGTATTGCCTCCTCTGGCATTTATTACTGCTTGACAACGATCTCTCATGGTCAGAATTACCGTTTTTATCTCTTCTTCATCAGATTGATCCCAAATTTCAACTAACCGCAAAAACAGTTTAAGTGTTTAATGCATTAGTTGGTTGTCGTAGTTATCTCCCTAATGATGTCCCAAACATGTTCTATTGGGTTGAGGTCAAGACTTCGCGCAGGCCAATCCATGGTAGAAATTTCAACCTCCTGACGATATTGCCGCACAATTCTTGCCATGTGTGGCCCGACATTATCTTGCGTAAGCATGAAATTATCCCAATAAATGGTGCAAATGGCACGACATGCTCTAAAATGTCTGTAATATACCTATGTGATCTCAAGAATATTCAAGGTACCATCAATCCATGGCAAGAATTTCAATCTCCTGACGATATTGCCTCACAATTCTTGCCTTGTGTGGCCTGACATTATCTTGTATAAGCATGAAATTATCCCCAATAAATGGTGCAAGTGGCACGACATGCTCTTCTAAAATGTCTGTAATATACCTGTGTGATGAAAGCCCGCGATGTATTCTAATTAACTCCGTACGAGCCTTCATATTAATCCCATCTCACCCATTACCGAGCCGCCACCATGCTGTACAGTCTCTACGGTATTACACTGTGCTTAGCGTTCCCCAGGCCTATCGTCAGAAAAAAGACAGTACATTCCTTGATTTATCGGTGAACAACATTCTTCCCCAATCGTCCTTATTCGAAACAACATGTTCACGAACAAAATGCAATCTTTGCCTTTGACACAGACAATAAAAAAATTCAGAACTCGTCAATTACAGGCGAAAATAAGTTCAATTTTGTTACTTGGGGGTTTTTGGGGTTGCTGAAAATGAATATGATGTAGGAATTGATCTCCGGAGTACCTGGTGCCCAGGGTACCTACTGTTTACCCCGGGTTCTTTAGTTTTCGACAAATTCATTAAAAAATTAGCCAAAAATCATTACTCGGTGGTTTTTGGACTCGTTGAAAAAGAGGATGACATTGAAAATTAATTCCAGAGTACCTGGTGCCTAGGATACCTACTTTTTACGTCAACTTCTGTAATTTTCGTTATACAATCAGTCCAACCTCTAAACTTGGAAGTTATTGGATTCATCGAAAGTAAATTTCTGAATGTTAATGGTCTTCAAGATATGTAATACAGATTGCAGTTGGTTTTAATGCGAATTCTTTGATTTTTTTATTATAAAAATATAAAATAAAATAAAAATATAAAAATATAGATGTTTATATTTCAATATTTTCTTCCTCTTCTTTTTCGTTTTCCAATGGATTTATTAGACTATCTGTATTACTACAATTTACTCCTGCACAATTTTTACATGAAACGGAGCATTTAAGGCCATGTTTCCTACGCCCACATGAATTTCTGCAGTCCGTCTTGCAACTACAGAATATCAAATTTATTATACTGGGTGGACCATGCATTTGAGTCATTTTTATGGGAATTAACGATTTATCAATTCCCATCCTCACTGTTTTGGATCCAAACTGTCTTTACCTTCTCCATACCTCCAACTTTGGACTTGGAAGTAAATCCTTTTTAAATGTTGGGTGAGGCATCTACAGCAGAAAGTATTTTAATAACAGAAACTTTTTTAATTTTTAAAAATTGCCATTAGATACATTATCTATCTATACATTTCAGTTAACTGATTAGTACTCAATAGAAATTCCTCCGGTATTTTAGGTTGTCTAAAACTTATTGTATCTTAACTTATCTTATCTTAACTAACTTATCTCATCAACTCCTTCATTTAAAATTTTCTGCATGGCAGGAGACAAAGGATACTGTCTCTGCTTAGTTGGCTTATTGTCTGCTGTATCAATATTATGCGTATACAAATGAGTTCTACCAATAGAATCCACTGGACCTATTTCCTTAAATAATTTCATCACAGAATCGAGTTTCAAAATAGGTATAAAATCTAGAACATCTATTACCCTATTATTTAATAAGGGCATTTGGCCACCTGGTGTAAACATTAAATGGTCTATCGAATCTTCATATTCCGAACAAACGCTTTCATCTGAGTCACATAAGAATCCGAAGAATATCAGAAGTCCTATTAGCCTGGAAAATTCAAATAGCAGTTTATGCAACAACAAAGATGAAGTTCAGAGCACAAACATACAAACAGACAAACAGGCCATCGAAATTTGCAAAACTAAGAATCCGTTCCATACCCATATTAATTTCATTAAGAAAGATACTATAGAACCATCGACTAATCTCGATCCATTGACCCCACCAAGAGTTAGATTAACCAATAACTCTAATAGTCGATATCTTTTAGCCAGACTAAGGGAACCGGATATCTTCAAGGCCATTAAACTGCATCTTGCTTATTTACACGACCAACCTGCATCAGTATTTTATGATGGGTATACCAACACAAGTGTTAAATTGTTTCTGGCTTCCGAAGGACTTCCTAAAAAGAGTGAAGATCTACGAAAAATTCTTCTAGATTTTAATGATGCTTATGGAATTGGTGCAGATGAGGTAGACGCTCATCTTGCTGCTTTTAGGTCTTTTCTAACTTCGGAAAGAATTATTCACCTGCAAAAATCAAGGGAATGCCACCGAAACTACTATTCCGCTGCCTCTCCAAGACGAAATTTTTAAACATCACGACGTGTTCTGAGGGACTATAATCCTCAAATTATCTTAGTGATAACAACTTTAGCATGGTTCTGATTAATATTCGTTCTATAAGATATAAAACTTATGAATTATTTCTGTTTCTAGAGGAATTAGGGTTTCCACCGATAGTTGCGGTTACTGAGCACTGGCTTGAAGTCAACGAGCCTTTTTTTGTAGAAAAATATTCCACTATTGCTAGGTATGACCGTCCAAGTTCAGCTCATGGAGGCACCCTAATTCTTTCTACAAATAATGATTTTTCTCTGGTAACAAAATATGACTTTCTATTAAGTGAAGCATTCTTTGAGTTTTCCTTAGTTTACAGTAAGAACCTTAATCTTTATATTATTTGCATTTATAGATCACCTGACTCTTCCGTGGAACTATTTTTTCAGAACCTGCTTAATTTGTTAGATGACCTGCCCCATAAAAGCAGAAAAATTTTATGCGGGGACTTCAACATTAATTATGCTGCTGCTTGTGCTACACAAATATCCCTGGTCAACATGTTTGAATCATATGGTCTATCAATGCACATTGATTCTCCTACAAGGATTACAAAAACTTCATCTACCATAATTGATTATATTGTCTCAGATTTCTCACCCCTTGATGTCTGCGCTACAACTGTTAATGCTATCTGATCATGAAGCGGTTTATACGAAGTTTAACATCTTTAGCAAGTCCTCCTCGAAAACTCGACGTTTAGGCAGGATTCTTCCGGTCGGAACTTTCGTAAATTCCAAAATTTATGCTTAACCTCTGAGTGGCACTTTCCTTCCATGGACGTCGATTATAATTTCAGAGATTTTTTGAATAAGCTGGTCTGTATCTTCAATAAAGCATTTCCTTTAATCACAATTAAGCAAAAACATCGCAAACCCTGGACTACCAAAGGTGTCCGCATATCAGCCAAAAACATGCGTTCACTACTGTATATCAACAAATTTACTACCAACGTCTCTGTTACTGAATATATCACCAAGTACAGGGCAATCTATTTAAAACTTATAAAATTGGCTAAAAAATTGTATTATCAAAATCGTCTCAGAAGCTCCAAAAGTGTTGCAAAAGAAACTTAGTCCATAATAAACGATCTTCGAAATAAAACTCACACAGCTCAAACATTTTCCCTTCCAGACCCAGAAAATCTAAATGAATATTTTGTTAATGTGAGTAAAAATATAACATCAACTATTGTGTCACAACAAGATCCCATTTCCTATCTCCCTAATTCAGGAAAGGTTTCGAATTCATTCTTTATAAGACCGGTTGGTAAATCTGAACTGATCCAAACAATCAATAGTATCAAAAGCAAATCTTCCTGTAGTACCGATGGACTATCCATAAAAATTTCCTCAAATCTCCCAGACAATGTGTTGGGAGTCCTCATCTCTCTAATAAATGATTCTTTTGAGAAAGGTAAATTTCCAGAGTGCCTAAAGACGGCCAACATTATTCCTCTTCATAAGGGTGGAGAAAAATCTATTGCCTGCAATTATAGACCTATTGCATTACTACCGGTACTCTCCAAAATTATTGAAAGACTCCTAAAGCCCGACTTATGTCCTTTCTCGTTGATAACAAGATTTTATCACAAAATCAGTTTGGATTTTTAAATAATAAATGTACCACCGATGCCATGTTTTCTGTACTACATGAGGTTTATCAAGCATTAAACAATAATCTCCACACTGCCACTGTTTTTTGTGATTATGCCAAAGCTTTTGATTGTGTAAATCACGACATTTTGATAAAAAAACTAGATTTCTATGGAATTCGAGGTATTTCTTTGAACTGGTTTCAATCTTACTTGGAAAATAGGAAACAACTGGTTAGAGCAAATGATACAGACTCTAGTCTCAAAAATGTTGTATGTGGGGTACCGCAAGGTTCAGTATTGGGTCCTCTACTTTTCCTTATCTTTATTAATGACATCACTAGTTTAAAAATCGATGGAAAAGTTTTTCTTTTTGCTGACGATACCAGTATCACTTGGAGCAACTCAAATATCGCAACTCTTCATGCTACTATAACTTCTGATCTACTCACAATAAAATCCTGGTCAGATTCTAATTTACTCTCTTTTAACGTAGATAAAACAGTAGCATTACCCTATAAAGGAACTCTTCAACCCTTACCTCTTCATAACAGCCAGATCAGTATCGTTGATTCTGTAAAGTTTCTTGGTATTTTTTTAGATAGCAACCTTAAATGGTCCCTTCATATCGATGTGTTAAGCAAGAAACTATCCTCAGCTTGCTTTGCAATAAGATCTGTCTCTAAGGAAATGGATTTAGCCTCTTCCAAAATAACATACTTTTCATTGTTCGAGTCCCATCTTCGATATGGTCTGCCTTTTTGGGGTTTTGGTACAGCTGCCCAATCCGATGTTATTTTTAAATTGCAAAAAAGAGCAATCAGATATCTGTTTGGCCTCAGAAGAACAACACGTTGCAGAAGCTACTTCAAAGATCACAGAATTCTAACATTACCTTCTTTATATATTTTAGAAACTGTTTGCTTAATTCGTAAACATCTACATGTTTTTCCAGAAAGACCTAGACATGACTATTCCACCAGAAATTCTACTTTTGACATCTATTTACCGATCCCGTCCAGTGAGTTAATAAAGAAATCTATATTATATTCTGCAAAAAAACTATACAACCATCTCCCTCTACAACTTAAATCCGCAACATCTTTCCCCAAGTTCCGTAAAATGACTAAAGCCTATTTATCTGAAAGACCATAGTATTCAATAGCAGAGTTTCTTAACCAATAACTAAGAAATTACAGTATTGTTATGTATAAGTAGAATCTTAATCTATATTTGAGTGTCATATGCAGCAGCATAACTTATTAAATTTCTTAAGGTAGATTACGCAATTTGCAATTTTTTTTTAATTTTGCAATAGATTGTTTCTGATTTTTATTTGACTTTATTATGTTTTATTTATATTGACGATTTGTATAATTTTAGTAAATTGTATTTGTTATTGTTTTTATTTATGATTCTTGTAAGCTTTGCATATAAAATTGTTAAATTTTTCATGACAATAAAGCATATTTCTATTCTATTCTATACTCGAGTTGAACAGATTGAGATGGTGTAAGGCTGTGTTTGTCACTAATAGTGTTGACAACACATGTAGAAAATAACATTGAACAATCAATCAGAATTAAAGGTAAAATTTGAAAAATCTAAAATAAGTTTAAAAATTCTTACAAAGTCCATACCTAGAACCATTTTCTGAGAAATAGAGGGTACCACCTAAAATTTCAATAGATGTGTACAACCTTGCAAAGATACGGGTAAATTAACATAACCGATAGTATTTTGAAGACTACCATCAGCTGTTGTTAAACAAATAGAAACATCATAATTTAAGGTTAGCTTACACTTCTTCAATAAATACAATGATGATGAACCTAGGATACAAACGTTGCTACCTGAATCTAAAAGTGCGGAAATGACCTCTCCATCTACTGAAATGGATATGTATGGACGATTATCAGAACCGTGCTTGTCCAGTAACGGATTAGTTGCTAGTTTCTCAGAAGGCAAGGTAGGAACTAAAGTTAAACTATTATCCAAAGACAAATTATTACTCAACGAAATAATAGACTCATCATCAGAATCGTTAATTTTTGAAAAATATGTAGGTAATAAGTTAGATACAGTTTTCTCTATATTATTTTTTTAATTAAATTTAGATAAGGAGACTTTTTATTATTATTAGGCACCAATAAATTAGCAGAATGGTGGACGTTATTGTTGTCCAAGTTACTCTGAGGTAGGTCTACTGTTGTGATTCCTTTTTCAGAAGTTTTCCTGGAATGTGTTTGTCTTTTCTGGTCGGTGTTTCTGTGCTCGACGTAGACGGGACTGGTGGGTTGGTGTTGACACCAGACTGCTCGTTTTTTGAACAGCGACTACAATTACGCTTATACACATCTTTCTTACCGCAACGATGGCAGAATATGGTGCGTCCCTCCTCACACTCCGGGAATGAATGTCCTTTAAGTCCACAATTCCAGCAAATTATTTGTAAAGATCTTGTTTCACGGGTTCTTTTATGAAACGTAGGTTGTTGAGTCCTTACAGTAGACATAGACAAAGCTGATTCTATTCCTCTACAAAATTTTGTTAAATCAGCAATAGTGTTCACCTCTTGCAAAACTAAGGCCTTAATGTAGTCTGGAAGAAGACCTCTTCTTATCTCCGAAACAATTTCCTGTTCATCTACCTTCCTCGGAAGCCTGTGGAAAAGTGCTTCAAAATTTGAAATAAAAGTAGTAACCGGTTCTCTAAAACTTTGCTTTGTAGAACGTATTTGATCCCATAAGCTACGTTCATAATCTTCAGGCAAATAGGTATTTTTGAGAGCTGTAACAAGTTCTGGCCAACTCTGAAAAGACTTCTTAATAAAGTTATTGTGCCACCAAACAAACGCAGAACCTTCAAAAAGGTCTCCAGCAGACAGAAACAAATCCTGGTCCGTACATCCTCTTGAAGCTTTTAGTGCTTGGATTTGTTCCAGAAACGGAATAATTTCTTCTCGACCGGAAAACTTTTTATTTCCCCATTTGTAAATAGGGACGGATTTAACACCAATTCTAAAAGATTTTGATGAAACATGCGTAGAAGCGGTTTGGGGAAGCATTTCATCATTAGTGTCATCTCGCAAGTCCAGTTGAATTTTCTCAGCCAAATTCCTTCTAATTTGACGAGGTTTTTCCTAATATCTCGCTTTAATTTGAATTCATCATCATTAGTAGCATTCAATTTGGAAATCCTACCAGACAAATGCGTTAACCTATCCGTTAACTGCTTATATTCTAATGATTTCCTTGTGGCAGTGAAATTGTTTATAATTGTATCCAAGTCCTTTAAAGTTGCTGTTGCTCCGTTGTAATCTTCTTGGAATGGCAAGTCCTTCGAGGCAGATGAAAAGCTACGATTAGAAGCTTCCTGTGCTAAGAGGCCAAGAAGAAACTCTTTTTTTTCTTCCTCCTTATCTGGCACATCAACATCTCTTGCAAGGATTTCATAAGTCAGTTCCTCAGTTTTTAAATGACTTGGATTAAACGACAGAGACATATTGATAAGTAATAAATTCAAAAGGTAATAATAAATAGGTGTACTAAACGCAAAGGCATATAGGGCTATAAGGTAATATCAAAAAGATAATTAAATAAGTGCAGCACAACTATTATGCATGTACTTCAAGCCTACTATCACCTTAAAATTAGAAATGCATCAAAAATATTTTTGTGAAAAAAAAAACAAGATATTACCAACTGGTGTTCAACAATATTCAATGCAATCTAAGTGATATAAAAAATGTAATAAATAATCAATATTAATGAAAGCAAAATATAAATTAAATCCTTCGATTGCCATTAAAAACTATATATGTATATATATATATATATATATATATATATATATATATATATAGTTTTATATATATCCGTATATATATATACATATATATATATATATATATATATATATAAATAGAAATATTTTTATTCCTGGGTTTTTCGGTCTAAATAAATGAAACACTATTCTTGCTTAAACGTTTCGGCTATTTGCCATTTTCAATAAGCACTTTAATGATTATAACATTACACTTTTTACAATATATTTTCACATACACGTTCTATATTTTAATATTCACAAAAATGTATGCTTCATTCTCGAGATGTTAACAGAGAATGAAAAAATTAGCCCTGTCAGGCTAGGCTGGCACCATATGTTAGACACTTCAAAACGTTCTTAGGTCGTAAATCAAGATTACGTATATTATAAAGGAGATCAAATTACACATAGGAAAAAAAAATTAAATTAACATTCACTATTTAGAGAAAAGAAAGAATATTTTGTAAGGGTGATTTGAGTTTGCGAACACAAAATATGAATACTGAAATGATATGTATTTTTTGTATTATTATAGAATTTAGACTTGGACGATAAAAAAAGGGGGTATATATGTAAGTAGTAATATTTATAATAGAAGTAATTGGCTCGTGAGAATAGTATCGGAGAATTTTGAAAATAAGCTGGATTGATATTGATATGAAACCAAGACGATCATGTAAAAAGGAAAACGAACAAACAAAATGACATATTAAACATAATTGACATAAGGAACTGAGGTATCTGATCGACGTGAAAAATGAGATATGTATGCGTTGTTGTAGATAATTATACAGGGACAGATAACGGACAGAAAAAACATATAACTATGTCGATGAGATATATCCTGGATAAACAAAATGGAACACTGGTATAATTGTAAGCTTTATTGAGTTGCTTATAGATAGTAGCATCAGAAAAGAAATGTGAATTTAGCCATGTTGACGGCCACCTTTTTGGTAAAGACAGCACTTGAAAAAATAAATAAATAAAAAATACTAAGAAAGACCGTATTTAAAATATCTGCCAATGCAGCTTATTTTCAAAATTCTCCGATACTATTCTCACGAGCCAATTACTTTTATTATAAATATTACTACTTACATATACCCCCTTTTTTATCGTCCAAGTCTAAATTCTATAATAATACAAAAAATACATATCATTTCAGTATTCATATTTTGTGTTCGCAAACTCAAATCACCCTTACAAAATATTCTTTCTTTTCTCTAAATAGTGAATGTTAATCTAATTTTCTTTTCCTATGTGTAATTCGATCTCCTTTATAATATACGTAATCTTGATTTACGACCTAAGAACGTTTTGAAGTGTCTAACATATGGTGCCAGCCTAGCCTGACAGTGCTAATTTTTTCATTCTCTGTTAACATCTCGAGAATGAAGCATACATTTTTGTGAATATTAAAATATAGAACGTGTATGTGAAAATATATTGTAAAAAGTGTAATGTTATAATCATTAAAGTGCTTATTGAAAATGGCAAACAGCCGAAACGTTTAAGCAAGAATAGTGTTTCATTTATTTAGACCGAAAAACCCAGGAATAAAAATATTTCTATTTAAAAATTCACGGTCAGGAAATAACAAACTATATATATATATATATATATATATATATATATATATATATATATATATATATATATATATATATATATATATATACGGAATTCTGAGGTTATTGGGATATGCAGCGGTGAAATAAGTGTACTCTTTTAACTAAGTTTCAAGCTTTCGAAAATGTTTATTTTCATCATCAGGAATAACTGAAATAAAGTGCTACTGTTAGTACAGCATCCTCGAAAACATACAGTACACGGTGTAAAGGTTTAAAAACTTACGTTATTGAGATTTGCTTTCCGTGGATGTTATACTCACAGGTGACAAATTCACGCACCACTCATTGATTGAGTCAAATATTAAAAAATACATGGTGTAAAAGACCAAATTGACAAATTATTTTCTACACTAACACATAAGAAAAAGACAATTAAAAAGGTTTACATGCCACGTGTGCCGGCAAGTGTGAAATGTGAGGTTAGAAGTCAATGTCATTCCTGGACATACGCAAATGACACCACTTCTTCTTTTTTCTTTGTCTTATGTAGTACTAATACTTTAAGAATACACATCAAAAATTTACCAGAGTTTTGTTTGAAGTTAAAAACCAAAATTATAAATAATTTACATTTCAATGTACTGAAAGCTGGAAACTTTACAATGAATCAGTTGATAAGACATCATTGAAATGAGGATAGTTGTCCAAACATAATAGATATGAGTAAATAGAGCTTAATTGATTTATGTCACTCCTTTTGTTCATTGCATTAGAATTCTGCGAAATGAAAGCCATCTCTAAGAACAGTCTTTTAGTATAGTTGGATTCAGAAGCTAAAACTCTGACCGATTCGTAATTCATTTTGTGATGTTCTTTATTAACATGTTCGGCAAGAGCAGATCTTTCAGGATATAATCTGCTATCACTGCGGTGACTAACTAAACGACTACCTAAATTGCGTGCGGTTTGTCCAACATATACCAAATTACAGTTGTTACAGGGAATCTGGTAGACAACGTTAGAACAATCCCTAATGTCACTCTTGTCCTTAACCTTTGAAAATATAGATCGTGAAGTTAAAGATGTTTTAAAGGCTATTTTCAAGTTAGGGATGTCTTTAAACAGTCTAGCCAGTCTGGGTGTTATGCCTTTCACGTATTTTAAAGAAGTATATAAACAATTGGCATTTTGTTCTCCGCTTGTAACAGTAATTTGCAACTCATCATTATGGCGTATTATGTCAGGGGTCAAACTGAATAATATCTTGGTGACTAGGTGTTTTGGATAAGAGTTGTCGATAAAAAGGTTAGACAGGATTCTCAGGTTCTTCTGATGGCAAGAAGGATCACTGATAGCTATGATTCTAGCCTTCATTTGCTTAATCAAGTTGATTTTTATTGAGTGTCGATGATATGACCAATAGTTAAGAAAACGTCCAGAACTATGAGGTTTTCTATGCCAGTCAATTCTCAGGGAGTTGTTATGGGTTCTAATGAACCGGGTATCAAGAAAGGGGACTGAGCATAGATCATCCTCATGTTCAATTGTGAACTGTAATAGAGGGTCATAACTATTGAATACTTGCAAAATTTCAGCTGATCTATTGCTAGGAATAGCGAGGATTAAGTCATCCACATACTTTTTAACAAAAGGAATATAGAAGGACAATTCTGGGATCACCATATCCAGTAAATGATCCATCACATAACAGGCCAGAATGGGAGAGATAGTACCTCCCATAGGAGTCCCTTGTGTTTGTCTAAACACAGTATTATTAAATGTGAAATAGGTGTTGTTAAAAAGAAAGGAGATGAGTTTTTTGAAAGATTCCAAGCTAATATTGCAATGAGAACTAATAAAATTCCAATTGTTTTCAACAGCTATTAAGGCTGCATCTAGATGTACATTAGTGAACAAAGAGACTACATCCAGACTGATAATAACATAGCCCTCAGGTAACTGATAGTTGTTAAAGCTGTTAAAGACATCAAAAGAACTTTTTACGTCATATTCATTAGAGACATATGCATTGGTCAAAATCTCAGTCAAAAAAGATGCTAATAAATTAGTAGGTGAACCAATGCATGCAACAATGGGACGTACCGAAAGCTGTGGTTTATGAATCTTAGGTAAAGCGTAAAACTTGGGTATGACACCCTTATACCCTGTTAATTTTTTCTTTGTATCATCATCTATTTGTCCCGAACTGCATAATTCCTTGATGAGGTTATTGCATTTAGTTTGAACAGTATTAGTTGGATCTCTGTTCAATCTCTCATATATGTTATCAGAATCTAGCAATTCGAGACATAGATCTAAGTATCTCTGCTTCTCCAGAACTACAGTTACATTACATTTGTCAGAAGGCATGACAATAATGTTAGTGTTTTCACTAAGAAACTTACGAGTTTTATGTAACATAGCTCTGTAGAAGTTAAAGCTACTCTTACTGTTATTTTTATGTACATAATCAGTAATGATGTACGTAGATTTAGCTACTAGTACGTCCCTCAGTTGTGCATCCGTGACAGAGTGCATAATTGTTTCAACGTCAGCCAACATATCCCTGATAGGGATATCTTTCCCTACAATAGGTTCTATACTGAACTTTGGACCCAAAGACAAAAATCGAGAAATATCATCGGGCAAGGTTACATTGGAGAGGTTCTTAATCCAACCCGGTTTTGTCTTTAGTTTCAAGTTCAGTTCTTGATTAAATAATCTATTATATTTGTTAGTATTTACTAATTTGGTTTTATGAAAAGTTTTGTTATATAAAACTTGTTGTTTACTAGAAAAGTTGTTAAAAATGAATTCAGAAGTAAAGTCAATGATGTCTCTTTTAAGTTTAGATAAATTAGACTCTAAATTGTTAATGACTTTAATGCAATTAGAAATTTCTAAATTCAAAATTCTGTTTTCTAACCTGGTAAATTGTAAAGCATCCTTGTTCGACTGGATGTCCTGTCTTTGTAATAATTTAGTGATGGATGAAGTGGAGTGTATGATGTGTGTAGGTGAAATGTTTGATGATCTACATCTTAATAAAAAACATCTTTTATTGTATTCTCTTGCCAATTTTTGTTTAGTCTTTGACCAATCCTTGAGTGCCCGTACAGCGAGGTCACCATAGCGATATGCGATGTTCTGATAAAATCCCATGCCTTAAAAAGAAAAGGAAAAGAAGTCTTTGCTGACAACGTAGAAAACGGAATTCTGAGGTTATTGGGATATGCAGCGGTGAAATAAGTGTACTCTTTTAACTAAGTTTCAAGCTTTCGAAAATGTTTATTTTCATCATCAGGAATAACTGAAATAAAGTGCTACTGTTAGTACAGCATCCTCGAAAACATACAGTACACGGTGTAAAGGTTTAAAAACTTACGTTATTGAGATTTGCTTTCCGTGGATGTTATACTCACAGGTGACAAATTCACGCACCACTCATTGATTGAGTCAAATATTAAAAAATACATGGTGTAAAAGACCAAATTGACAAATTATTTTCTACACTAACACATAAGAAAAAGACAATTAAAAAGGTTTACATGCCACGTGTGCCGGCAAGTGTGAAATGTGAGGTTAGAAGTCAATGTCATTCCTGGACATACGCAAATGACACCACTTCTTCTTTTTTCTTTGTCTTATGTAGTACTAATACTTTAAGAATACACATCAAAAATTTACCAGAGTTTTGTTTGAAGTTAAAAACCAAAATTATAAATAATTTACATTTCAATGTACTGAAAGCTGGAAACTTTACAATGAATCAGTTGATAAGACATCATTGAAATGAGGATAGTTGTCCAAACATAATAGATATGAGTAAATAGAGCTTAATTGATTTATGTCACTCCTTTTGTTCATTGCATTAGAATTCTGCGAAATGAAAGCCATCTCTAAGAACAGTCTTTTAGTATAGTTGGATTCAGAAGCTAAAACTCTGACCGATTCGTAATTCATTTTGTGATGTTCTTTATTAACATGTTCGGCAAGAGCAGATCTTTCAGGATATAATCTGCTATCACTGCGGTGACTAACTAAACGACTACCTAAATTGCGTGCGGTTTGTCCAACATATACCAAATTACAGTTGTTACAGGGAATCTGGTAGACAACGTTAGAACAATCCCTAATGTCACTCTTGTCCTTAACCTTTGAAAATATAGATCGTGAAGTTAAAGATGTTTTAAAGGCTATTTTCAAGTTAGGGATGTCTTTAAACAGTCTAGCCAGTCTGGGTGTTATGCCTTTCACGTATTTTAAAGAAGTATATAAACAATTGGCATTTTGTTCTCCGCTTGTAACAGTAATTTGCAACTCATCATTATGGCGTATTATGTCAGGGGTCAAACTGAATAATATCTTGGTGACTAGGTGTTTTGGATAAGAGTTGTCGATAAAAAGGTTAGACAGGATTCTCAGGTTCTTCTGATGGCAAGAAGGATCACTGATAGCTATGATTCTAGCCTTCATTTGCTTAATCAAGTTGATTTTTATTGAGTGTCGATGATATGACCAATAGTTAAGAAAACGTCCAGAACTATGAGGTTTTCTATGCCAGTCAATTCTCAGGGAGTTGTCAGCAAAGACTTCTTTTCCTTTTCTTTTTAAGGCATGGGATTTTATCAGAACATCGCATATCGCTATGGTGACCTCGCTGTACGGGCACTCAAGGATTGGTCAAAGACTAAACAAAAATTGGCAAGAGAATACAATAAAAGATGTTTTTTATTAAGATGTAGATCATCAAACATTTCACCTACACACATCATACACTCCACTTCATCCATCACTAAATTATTACAAAGACAGGACATCCAGTCGAACAAGGATGCTTTACAATTTACCAGGTTAGAAAACAGAATTTTGAATTTAGAAATTTCTAATTGCATTAAAGTCATTAACAATTTAGAGTCTAATTTATCTAAACTTAAAAGAGACTTTACTTCTGAATTCATTTTTAACAACTTTTCTAGTAAACAACAAGTTTTATATAACAAAACTTTTCATAAAACCAAATTAGTAAATACTAACAAATATAATAGATTATTTAATCAAGAACTGAACTTGAAACTAAAGACAAAACCGGGTTGGATTAAGAACCTCTCCAATGTAACCTTGCCCGATGATATTTCTCGATTTTTGTCTTTGGGTCCAAAGTTCAGTATAGAACCTATTGTAGGGAAAGATATCCCTATCAGGGATATGTTGGCTGACGTTGAAACAATTATGCACTCTGTCACGAATGCACAACTGAGGGACGTACTAGTAGCTAAATCTACGTACATCATTACTGATTATGTACATAAAAATAACAGTAAGAGTAGCTTTAACTTCTACAGAGCTATGTTACATAAAACTCGTAAGTTTCTTAGTGAAAACACTAACATTATTGTCATGCCTTCTGACAAATGTAATGTAACTGTAGTTCTGGAGAAGCAGAGATACTTAGATCTATGTCTCGAATTGCTAGATTCTGATAACATATATGAGAGATTGAACAGAGATCCAACTAATACTGTTCAAACTAAATGCAATAACCTCATCAAGGAATTATGCAGTTCGGGACAAATAGATGATGATACAAAGAAAAAAATTAACAGGGTATAAGGGTGTCATACCCAAGTTTTACGCTTTACCTAAGATTCATAAACCACAGCTTTCGGTACGTCCCATTGTTGCATGCATTGGTTCACCTACTAATTTATTAGCATCTTTTTTGACTGAGATTTTGACCAATGCATATGTCTCTAATGAATATGACGTAAAAAGTTCTTTTGATGTCTTTAACAGCTTTAACAACTATCAGTTACCTGAGGGCTATGTTATTATCAGTCTGGATGTAGTCTCTTTGTTCACTAATGTACATCTAGATGCAGCCTTAATAGCTGTTGAAAACAATTGGAATTTTATTAGTTCTCATTGCAATATTAGCTTGGAATCTTTCAAAAAACTCATCTCCTTTCTTTTTAACAACACCTATTTCACATTTAATAATACTGTGTTTAGACAAACACAAGGGACTCCTATGGGAGGTACTATCTCTCCCATTCTGGCCTGTTATGTGATGGATCATTTACTGGATATGGTGATCCCAGAATTGTCCTTCTATATTCCTTTTGTTAAAAAGTATGTGGATGACTTAATCCTCGCTATTCCTAGCAATAGATCAGCTGAAATTTTGCAAGTATTCAATAGTTATGACCCTCTATTACAGTTCACAATTGAACATGAGGATGATCTATGCTCAGTCCCCTTTCTTGATACCCGGTTCATTAGAACCCATAACAACTCCCTGAGAATTGACTGGCATAGAAAACCTCATAGTTCTGGACGTTTTCTTAACTATTGGTCATATCATCGACACTCAATAAAAATCAACTTGATTAAGCAAATGAAGGCTAGAATCATAGCTATCAGTGATCCTTCTTGCCATCAGAAGAACCTGAGAATCCTGTCTAACCTTTTTATCGACAACTCTTATCCAAAACACCTAGTCACCAAGATATTATTCAGTTTGACCCCTGACATAATACGCCATAATGATGAGTTGCAAATTACTGTTACAAGCGGAGAACAAAATGCCAATTGTTTATATACTTCTTTAAAATACGTGAAAGGCATAACACCCAGACTGGCTAGACTGTTTTAAAGACATCCCTAACTTGAAAATAGCCTTTAAAACATCTTTAACTTCACGATCTATATTTTCAAAGGTTAAGGACAAGAGTGACATTAGGGATTGTTCTAACGTTGTCTACCAGATTCCCTGTAACAACTGGTTTTGGTATATGTTGGACAAACCGCACGCAATTTAGGTAGTCGTTTAGTTAGTCACCGCAGTGATAGCAGATTATATCCTGAAAGATCTGCTCTTGCCGAACATGTTAATAAAGAACATCACAAAATGAATTACGAATCGGTCAGAGTTTTAGCTTCTGAATCCAACTATACTAAAAGACTGTTCTTAGAGATGGCTTTCATTTCGCAGAATTCTAATGCAATGAACAAAAGGAGTGACATAAATCAATTAAGCTCTATTTACTCATATCTATTATGTTTGGACAACTATCCTCATTTCAATGATGTCTTATCAACTGATTCATTGTAAAGTTTCCAGCTTTCAGTACATTGAAATGTAAATTATTTATAATTTTGGTTTTTAACTTCAAACAAAACTCTGGTAAATTTTTGATGTGTATTCTTAAAGTATTAGTACTACATAAGACAAAGAAAAAAGAAGAAGTGGTGTCATTTGCGTATGTCCAGGAATGACATTGACTTCTAACCTCACATTTCACACTTGCCGGCACACGTGGCATGTAAACCTTTTTAATTGTCTTTTTCTTATGTGTTAGTGTAGAAAATAATTTGTCAATTTGGTCTTTTACACCATGTATTTTTTAATATTTGACTCAATCAATGAGTGGTGCGTGAATTTGTCACCTGTGAGTATAACATCCACGGAAAGCAAATCTCAATAACGTAAGTTTTTAAACCTTTACACCGTGTACTGTATGTTTTCGAGGATGCTGTACTAACAGTAGCACTTTATTTCAGTTATTCCTGATGATGAAAATAAACATTTTCGAAAGCTTGAAACTTAGTTAAAAGAGTACACTTATTTCACCGCTGCATATCCCAATAACCTCAGAATTCCGTTTTCTACGTTGTCAGCAAAGACTTCTTTTCCTTTTCTTTTTAAGGCATGGGATTTTATCAGAACATCGCATATCGCTATGGTGACCTCGCTGTACGGGCACTCAAGGATTGGTCAAAGACTAAACAAAAATTGGCAAGAGAATACAATAAAAGATGTTTTTTATTAAGATGTAGATCATCAAACATTTCACCTACACACATCATACACTCCACTTCATCCATCACTAAATTATTACAAAGACAGGACATCCAGTCGAACAAGGATGCTTTACAATTTACCAGGTTAGAAAACAGAATTTTGAATTTAGAAATTTCTAATTGCATTAAAGTCATTAACAATTTAGAGTCTAATTTATCTAAACTTAAAAGAGACATCATTGACTTTACTTCTGAATTCATTTTTAACAACTTTTCTAGTAAACAACAAGTTTTATATAACAAAACTTTTCATAAAACCAAATTAGTAAATACTAACAAATATAATAGATTATTTAATCAAGAACTGAACTTGAAACTAAAGACAAAACCGGGTTGGATTAAGAACCTCTCCAATGTAACCTTGCCCGATGATATTTCTCGATTTTTGTCTTTGGGTCCAAAGTTCAGTATAGAACCTATTGTAGGGAAAGATATCCCTATCAGGGATATGTTGGCTGACGTTGAAACAATTATGCACTCTGTCACGGATGCACAACTGAGGGACGTACTAGTAGCTAAATCTACGTACATCATTACTGATTATGTACATAAAAATAACAGTAAGAGTAGCTTTAACTTCTACAGAGCTATGTTACATAAAACTCGTAAGTTTCTTAGTGAAAACACTAACATTATTGTCATGCCTTCTGACAAATGTAATGTAACTGTAGTTCTGGAGAAGCAGAGATACTTAGATCTATGTCTCGAATTGCTAGATTCTGATAACATATATGAGAGATTGAACAGAGATCCAACTAATACTGTTCAAACTAAATGCAATAACCTCATCAAGGAATTATGCAGTTCGGGACAAATAGATGATGATACAAAGAAAAAATTAACAGGGTATAAGGGTGTCATACCCAAGTTTTACGCTTTACCTAAGATTCATAAACCACAGCTTTCGGTACGTCCCATTGTTGCATGCATTGGTTCACCTACTAATTTATTAGCATCTTTTTTGACTGAGATTTTGACCAATGCATATGTCTCTAATGAATATGACGTAAAAAGTTCTTTTGATGTCTTTAACAGCTTTAACAACTATCAGTTACCTGAGGGCTATGTTATTATCAGTCTGGATGTAGTCTCTTTGTTCACTAATGTACATCTAGATGCAGCCTTAATAGCTGTTGAAAACAATTGGAATTTTATTAGTTCTCATTGCAATATTAGCTTGGAATCTTTCAAAAAACTCATCTCCTTTCTTTTTAACAACACCTATTTCACATTTAATAATACTGTGTTTAGACAAACACAAGGGACTCCTATGGGAGGTACTATCTCTCCCATTCTGGCCTGTTATGTGATGGATCATTTACTGGATATGGTGATCCCAGAATTGTCCTTCTATATTCCTTTTGTTAAAAAGTATGTGGATGACTTAATCCTCGCTATTCCTAGCAATAGATCAGCTGAAATTTTGCAAGTATTCAATAGTTATGACCCTCTATTACAGTTCACAATTGAACATGAGGATGATCTATGCTCAGTCCCCTTTCTTGATACCCGGTTCATTAGAACCCATAACAACTCCCTGAGAATTGACTGGCATAGAAAACCTCATAGTTCTGGACGTTTTCTTAACTATTGGTCATATCATCGACACTCAATAAAAATCAACTTGATTAAGCAAATGAAGGCTAGAATCATAGCTATCAGTGATCCTTCTTGCCATCAGAAGAACCTGAGAATCCTGTCTAACCTTTTTATCGACAACTCTTATCCAAAACACCTAGTCACCAAGATATTATTCAGTTTGACCCCTGACATAATACGCCATAATGATGAGTTGCAAATTACTGTTACAAGCGGAGAACAAAATGCCAATTGTTTATATACTTCTTTAAAATACGTGAAAGGCATAACACCCAGACTGGCTAGACTGTTTAAAGACATCCCTAACTTGAAAATAGCCTTTAAAACATCTTTAACTTCACGATCTATATTTTCAAAGGTTAAGGACAAGAGTGACATTAGGGATTGTTCTAACGTTGTCTACCAGATTCCCTGTAACAACTGTAATTTGGTATATGTTGGACAAACCGCACGCAATTTAGGTAGTCGTTTAGTTAGTCACCGCAGTGATAGCAGATTATATCCTGAAAGATCTGCTCTTGCCGAACATGTTAATAAAGAACATCACAAAATGAATTACGAATCGGTCAGAGTTTTAGCTTCTGAATCCAACTATACTAAAAGACTGTTCTTAGAGATGGCTTTCATTTCGCAGAATTCTAATGCAATGAACAAAAGGAGTGACATAAATCAATTAAGCTCTATTTACTCATATCTATTATGTTTGGACAACTATCCTCATTTCAATGATGTCTTATCAACTGATTCATTGTAAAGTTTCCAGCTTTCAGTACATTGAAATGTAAATTATTTATAATTTTGGTTTTTAACTTCAAACAAAACTCTGGTAAATTTTTGATGTGTATTCTTAAAGTATTAGTACTACATAAGACAAAGAAAAAAGAAGAAGTGGTGTCATTTGCGTATGTCCAGGAATGACATTGACTTCTAACCTCACATTTCACACTTGCCGGCACACGTGGCATGTAAACCTTTTTAATTGTCTTTTTCTTATGTGTTAGTGTAGAAAATAATTTGTCAATTTGGTCTTTTACACCATGTATTTTTTAATATTTGACTCAATCAATGAGTGGTGCGTGAATTTGTCACCTGTGAGTATAACATCCACGGAAAGCAAATCTCAATAACGTAAGTTTTTAAACCTTTACACCGTGTACTGTATGTTTTCGAGGATGCTGTACTAACAGTAGCACTTTATTTCAGTTATTCCTGATGATGAAAATAAACATTTTCGAAAGCTTGAAACTTAGTTAAAAGAGTACACTTATTTCACCGCTGCATATCCCAATAACCTCAGAATTCCGTTTTCTACGTTGTCAGCAAAGACTTCTTTTCCTATATATATATATATATATATATATATATATATATATATATATATATATATATATATATATATATATATATATATATATATATATATATATATATATAGACTGTCATTTGCAGGTTGGGCGTAGATTTACGCTCCTGTTATGTCTATGTCTCGGATGTTGTTTTTTGATGGAATGTGTCTAAAGATATTCAACCTCTCATCTTTACCGATGAGCCCACGGAGGTTGAAGAGGGCGAAACACATTTCTAAGAACTGGTGTTTGGATCTTTGATTCTATTCGAAAAAATTTTTCCCAGCCAGAAATAGTGGATGTGTGAGTTATTCGTAAGGGGATTTTTCCACATTCTCTATTTCATTTGTTTGATTATATATATATATATATATATATATATATATATATATATATATATATATATATATATATATTGATACATGTATCCATGTGACTTCCAAAGTAGATTCTCGTAATACGTTGTTACTTCATATATACCGTTATGACTTCCGATTTCGGAAGTCACAACGTTTTGCCTATATTTTTACGAATTTGGCTACTAGATGGTATCAGAAGGCTTATATTAAAAATTTCGCTGGAAGTCATATCGTATCTAACATACTCATAAGATCAGATTTTAGTTCGACGGTATATCACCAGCGCTAGTGTCCCTCCCGTGCTACTATACAGGTTATGTACACAACGCGTAGCGTCTTCCGTATACCACACCGCTCGGTGTGACTTCCGTTTTTTGGCAACCCTGTGTAACGGTTTCCAGACATTTATCTGTTGTAGATTCGCGGTCCTAATCGTACTTAGTGTTTTGTATGCCTTTTGTTTTTAAAGATGAATAATAGCAGATCTGCTTTACTTTTAAATTTAGCCTTAAATGAAGGTACAATAATTGATTATATATCTCTATAATTATATATTTTCTGTACTTATTTCAATCTATAATATTTACTTACCTATTTACTTATATAAATTCATTTTTCTCCTGTTTTTGTTTACTTCCTTTTTTACAATGAACTTCTAATTTAATCTACACTCACCGGCACGAAAAACGGGCACCCTAAAAAAATGGGTAATTTTTGATGTCTCGTATCTCCCAAACCTTTGGTCCGATTTAAGTAATATTTTTAATATGTTATAGCCTTATTATTTAACAATATAGCTATGATAACATTGTTGATAGACAGGTAAATTTTCATTGTATACCGGGTGTACCAATCAAACTGGGTTTTTATCTCAATTTTCACAACACCCTGTGGAATATTCTAGCCTTTATAAAATATTTAAATTAAAGCCTAACTATAGCTCCAGGTTTTCTTAACATTCTGTTTTTTTATTCATTCGCTTACGTTGGATAATAAAAAAGTTAAGGACTTTAACAACTAGCCATGTTCTTTATCGATACAGGTGTTTCTACATATAAGTGCGACAAATTTTAAGGGGTAATTTCTGCATGAAAAAATAATGATCGTGTGGCAAAATAATTTTATATTTGCAAGCATTTGCGGACGTAGCTTTATCAAGTAAACGATAATTATTTTTTCATGCAGAATTACCCCTTAAAGTTTGTCGCACTTATTTAGAAACACCATGTATTGATAAAGAACATGTTTAATTGTTAAAGACCCTAACTTTTTTATTATCCCACATAAGCGAATGAATAACAAACAGAACATTAAGAAAACCTGGGGCTATAGTTGGGTTTTAATTTCAATATTGTATAAAGGCTAGAATATTCCACAGAGTGTTGTGAAAATTGAAAAAAAAAAAACCAGTTTGATTGGTACGCCCAGTATACAATGATAATTTACCTGTCTAGAAACAATATTATTACAGCGATATAGTTAAAGAATAAGGCTATAACATATTAAAGAAATACTTAAATCGGAGAATAGGTTTAGGAGATACGAGCCATCAAAAATGACCCATTTTTTGGGGTGCCCGTTTTTCGTGCCGGTGAATGTATCTATTAAATAATCTAAATTATTTTTAAAAATCTTATTAAAAGCTTAAATACAAGAAATGTAGGTAAATGTTCTCATTTAACGAAATTTCCGAAAATTGTGTATTTTTTTGACCCAAGTAGGCTGAAAAATCGATTTTATAGTTATTGTTATTTCGAAAGTAATAAAACGTGTAAAAATTACAAAAAAATTTAATGTACAATTACAATTGAATGGAATTAAATACACGATAAAATGAATCAAGAGCGATAAAAAGTTTAAATTAATAAATTCTAGTAATAATATAAAATGCAGTAAACTCTCTCTTAAGGGGGTAGGCGCAAAATCTCTGTCCAATGCTATTTAAATACATTTATTTTTTTCGAATCCTGAGAAAACTAATAAATATTTTTTAAAACATACACCCAGAATGAAAGATAACATTATTACGGGGGACCGAAAGTCCCTTAGAATAAAAAAAAGTTTCTTTTGAATGAAATATTCGAAATTAAAAATCACACTAACTTTTCTCTTGTTTTTTCATCCCATTATCTTTATTAAAATAAACATATATTAGGTATATAAGTTATTAAAATAAACATTATATAAGTTTTCAGGGACTTTCTGCCCTCGGTAATAATATAAGCTTCCATTCTGCGTTTAAATTTTTCAAAAATACTTATTAGTTTTCTCAGAATTCGAAAAAAATTAATGCATTTAATTAGCACTGGACTAAGATTTTGCGCCTATCCCCAACGAGCACCTCCTCTATACGGACGGTATTTAAAACAAAATTCATTTGCCGATATATTGAGCCTGTACTCTTCCGGACAATCCCTTAAAATGATGTGTACCTAAATGAAAAAAAAAAATACATAGATATTTTTTCCAAATATTTTAGAATACAAAACTACAATATTTATATTTTATTATTTCAAATTAACACAGAGATGACAACGAGTGATATTTAATAACTCTTTACCTTATCAGCAGTAGGTAATAAAAATCTGGTTCTAGTGTGGGATCCGTCATTAAAATATTTTGTGTGTCGGTCATTAAAAGAAATGTGACACCATAACGCGTTACTCTAATAATACTTTAACATTGATACTATGTTGTGACTAAAAATGTTAACGGAATGTCTGCTTGGCAAAAGAAAACATCGGCACAATATCAATTTTCTTCTTTGATGTGTTACCTATGTGTATGCCAAATTTCATGTCAATCTTAAGTGGTTTTTTAAAATTTATGGGTTTTGCAATATTTTACCGTCAGCGAACGGACTAATAGAAGAGGATCCGATATAAGGCCGATCTGCATCGATCTATTTAATGGATAACAATAATTATTGGATATGTAATTTAGTATGTTAACAATTATAAAAAACAAGGGGTGCATGATCTAATTTTCTTCTGACTATAATCAATTAATAATTAATAAATGACTTTTATCTACTCTATGTCATATTATAATTGATAAATTTTTAGTTTGTGAAAACTGTCATTATAGATAGCAGTGCTTTAAAGTAAGCATGAAGTAACAATGTATTTTAAATGGGATTTACTTTTTCTCACTGTTTTTGACACACTTTCATATAATTAAATATTCTTTCTTAACTTTCGCGTTTCATGGTGATGACATCTTCTTTTCCTTTAAGTGCCATCTCCGCGAAGGAGGTCGGCAATCATCATAGCTATTCGGACCTTGGAGACGGCTGCTCTGAAAAGTTCGTTTGATGTACATCCGTACCATTCTCTCAGGTTGCGCAACCACGATATTCTGCGTCTCCCTATGCTTCTTTTTCCTTGAATCTTTCCCTGCATAATGAGTTGGAGCAAGTTGTATCTCTCTCCACGTGTAATATGTCCGAGATATTCCAATTTTCTGGTTTTAATTGTATTTAAGACTTCCATTTCTTTATTCACCTTTCTCAGAACCTCTTTGTTTGTGACGTGTTCTGTCCATGATATTTTTAGAATTCTTCTATATACCCACATCTCGAATGATTCCAGTTTTTTCATTGATGCCGCATTCAAGGTCCAAGCTTCCATTCCGTAAAACAGAGTCGAGAAAACGTAGCACCTAGCCAACCTTATTCTTAGCTCTAACCTTAGATCTCTTGTGCAGAGCACAAGAGAGGTGATGACATAATGAGCAATAAATTACAAAAAAAAATTTGACAGTTTTGTGGTTTGAAAGAAATTAGAATTTTTATATGTCACAGTTCTAAGAATTGTAGAATCGAAATGAATTCCAGTGACGAAGAGTTACAGTATTTTTATTTGTTTATCGTAGATAAAATATTGTATGAAATTGTGCGTGAAGTACTTTTTGCGAACTTACGCGATGTATAGCACTCACTCCGTTTCATAAATAACTATTTTCATATATTAAAAAAAAAATGTTTCGACCCGGGTAGATATTATTCCAGATTTTCTGATTTGGGCACAGAGTTGGATTGTTGGGGCATATATGGAGAGCAGGTAGCGCAACAACTATAAACTCAATTTTACAATGGAGACCAGGAGTTAGAAGGAGACGCGGAGGAACTAGAATAAATGGTTACAGGAATTAAAGGAAGATTTATATAGGGCAGGAATTAGAGACTAGCAGAAAAACAAAAGAGGATAGAAAGAAATGGAGAAGCATAGTCAATAGTATCGAGTAGCAGATTGGGAAAAATCTGCTCGAAAAAGATGGATCTAGATAGCTTTTTAGCGGGTAATCCCCACCTGGAGGGTTTAGCCATTTAATTTTTTATTACATATTATTATTGGTACATCAAAAATTAAAAGGACGGTGCCTGTAATAAAATCTAAAATATTAAAATTTTCTATAAGTTCAAATTTATTTATCAACATTTTTGATATAATTTTCGTAAATAAATGACTTACTATTAACACTTTTTTAATTAATTCCAATAAATCCATTTTACAGCAATAATAATATATTAGTATTTTTGTAAAATAAATATCAATCATATATTATCATAAATAACACAGGTTTACAAAAAAAACTAAATTTCGGACAATTTGACGAAACCATATGACAAGGGGGTTTTTGGAGTGGCTGATCACAAATCAGGGGTCTGCTCACCTCTATCGCGTCAGGTAAAGGTCATTTCAAGGTCAAATCAAGATAAATCGACAGTCGCTCTGAAAAAGTATATTAGGGGGTTCTTGGGGTCGCTGAAGATGAATCCGGAGTCCGCTGACCTCTATCTCGTCTAGTTCAACGTCATTTTAAGGTCAAATCAACATACATTGACACAATTGCTCTGAAAGTATAGGGAGTTTTGCGGTCACTGATCATGAAAACTGCGGTCCGTTGAGCTCTACTACGTCATGTAAAGGTCATTTCAAGTTCAAATCAGGAGGAGTTAACAAAATTGATTTGACCTTAAATGACCTTTACCTGACGTGGTTGAGCTCAACGGGCCCCAGTTTTGTGATCAGGGACCCCAAAAACACCCTAATATACTTTTTCACAGCGATTGTGTTGATTTATCTTGATTTGACCTCGAAGTGACCTTCAGCTAGACGTGATAGAGGTCAGTGGATCCTGGATTCGTTATAAGCGACCCCAAAACCCTCCTAATATACTTTTTCAGAGCGACTGTCGATTTATCTTGATTTGTCCTTGAAATAACCTTTACCTGACGTGATAGAGGTTAGCGAACCCCGGATTCGTAACCAGCGACCCCAAAAACCCCCCTAGTCATATGGTTTCGTCAAATAGTCCGAAATGTATTTTTTTGTAAACCTGTATAATCAAAAGAATATCAATATTTTAATTTAAATAGACAACTTTAAAACACAGACAACTGTATTCACAGTAAAAGTTTCAAAAGATCACACATTACGCTCAAAATAGGAGGTAAATCTAGCAGACGAGTCGTTGTGACTTCCAAAATATGACAACACCGCTGGAAGTGACAACGCGCCTTGAACTACCCTATATATGGAAGCCATAACGTATGCTGTACGCTGCGGTATATACGTATATATATACAAAATTTATTTTGGTAAATCCTTTCCCCTCAATAGGTAGACCCATTTTATAAGCCCCCCTTTTACCAAATACACAATTTTTAAAAAATAATTCCTAGTAGAAAAGGTGGAAGTCGGACAGCCTCTTCTGTATACCGGAAGTCACAACTTAACGTGCATCAATATATATATATATATATATATATATATATATATATATATATATATATATATATATATATATATATATATATATATATTGATGTGATCTTGATTATTGATATGGGATAATATTCTTATATGTCATTTAATTTAATCAATGCATTTATAATAATCTAATTAATTTACCAGATCACATATCAATATGTTTTCAATCTCAGAGTTTTTATAAAATTAATTATTTACTTACGTGGCTTCTAAGTATTTCTCAATGGTTCCTAATCGGGATAGGAAAGAAAAGAGTAAAATAATACACACATATGGGTTACAATTATAATCAAAATATGGTTTATTTTATTTAAATGGCAATCACTGCTTAATATTTGCTATATCTTATTATTCTTAAACATAACATTTACACATGGGAATCTTATTTCCTTTTGGTTTCCAATTGAAAGTTTTTATTAACATTTAACTATTAGGATTTATTAGCAACAATTCTATTTAAGTTTGATGAAGCTTTTCTGATATTATTGATTATGTTCTTCAATTTTAAATGTGGTATTTAATACGAAAAACCCATACATTCATGTCCAAACAAATGAGACTGACCTTTTTCTGGTGAACTGAGAATGTCTTCACACAAGACCCGTTTCCTGCTATCCTTGGCTGCGATCAAAACCTCGTCCTGGCTTCCAGTAATGTTCTCCTTTGAAAACTAGCTCGTATAGCTCCCGTTCCTGCTTCTGTCGTGATGCCGTGTTTCTACCTTTTTCGAAACTTCAATCAGCTACCGGGACACTCTTGGCTCAAGGAGGTTCTTTACTCTCGACCTGGCCTACCTCTCGTTCCACGATAGATACTCCACACTCACGGAACTATACCGGCTTTCTCACTCTCCGTACACTACCGTCTACTACTGGACTTCACTTCTCGACAGCTCAAAACATTCTGATCTATATTTGTCATTCATTCCCCTACTTTCTAAATATCCCTTCCAGATTCACAAATCAACCTTCCACCACCAACTCTCATTCGCAGTCTTCCTCAAAACCAATTTTTAATCTTTCTAAATATGCTTAATGGATTTCAAAAAAGAAATAGTTAATTCCCATTCTAAAGTTACTTTCTACTATTTACAAATTTTAATGACCTATTCTCTATTTCAACTGAGTCTTATTTAGCATAGGCTAATGATCGAACCTTCCGCGAACAACGGTAATGGTACGCGCTATTCACTTTGTTTATTCTAAGCGCATTGTCCCGAGTTTCGTAAGCTTCGTCTAATCACTTCTTAAAATTAAACATAACAATTT
Source organism: Diabrotica virgifera virgifera (assembly GCF_917563875.1). Lineage (NCBI taxonomy): Eukaryota > Metazoa > Arthropoda > Insecta > Coleoptera > Chrysomelidae > Diabrotica > Diabrotica virgifera. Next base: position 117,226,948 of record NC_065448.1, read on the forward strand.
GTTGTATACAGGTTTTTCTAAATTTATATGCCCGTGGTTGAGAAAATTGAAAATATTTTATATTAAATTGAATTCTGTTTATAATTATCAAAATTTAATTTTCATATCAAATAGAAATATAACAAATCCCCGCTTTGTATTCGATAAAATTTATCTGCATTTTTAAATAAATTTTCTCGAGGCAAACCAACTTCCTGTATATTTCCTTTTTAATCTACGTCTTATATCCTAACTTACTATCTACTTCATGTAATTCTGTCTTTTATTCGTGATATTTGTATACATCGTGAATATTATAAATTCCTCGGATCTTTTCCGAGTTCCTGTGCCTCAACTCATAACTATTTATCCCATTTTCATTATTCACGATGTACGGGCCTTCGAAAACAGGCATCAACTTTGCGCAAATGCCCCCAGGAAGATTTGATACTCGTAATGCCCTCACGAGTACTTTTTCACCCTTATGGAAAGTCACTGGTCTTCTTTTTCTATTTTGTTCCTGTCTTTGGATATATTTTTCGTTGCTTCGCCGTAATCTTCTCTGTACGGTTTCAATCACTTGTTGATATTCTGTTGGCTCTTGGTCTTCCCATGGCCTTATCGGCAGTACACCCTTCATGATGTATTCTGGGGTCTCTTTTGTTACTGTGCTCGGAATTGTATTTAGATACCTTTCTATTTCCGCCATTTTCCTGTCCCAGTGGCGACGTTGACCATCTGTTGCAATGCGAAGAAATTTCGTCACTTCCTGTATGAATCGTTCCGAAGGATTACTCTGTGGATGCCTGATGCTGACAAAATTTGTCTCTATTCCTCGTTCTCGAAGTTGTCCCTTGAAACGATAATTTCGGAAATACGTTGCATTGTCCAGTAGAATCTTTTTTGGTGTTCCTACTATGGCTATAAAATTGTCGATTTTTCTTAATATTTCTTCCCCCTTTGTGGTGCGGCAACTATATAATTTTACGTATTTTGAAAACACATCCACCATTACCAAAATATGTTTGTTCCTTTTAGTGGTCATAATTAGGTCGCTTAACATATCTATTGCTACAATGTCTAGTTTGTTTCGGGCTTCAATATTTTTGGCAACATTTTCGTTTTTGAAATTCCGACTCTTATATTTTTGACATAGATCGCACTTCTGGGTAATTTCCTTTGCAATGCGGTAATCCTGTCGGCTGATGTAATTTTCCCTAAAAACGAGCCAAACTTTTCTGCTACTGATATGCCCATTGTCCTCATGTAATTTCTTTATTATCTTTTCGGCCAATGTCTGTGTCACTAAATATAGTTCCTTTCCGTCTATTCTTTTAAAATGTATGTTATTTTCTACTTCCGCTCTTCTTTTCTCTCTTTCCTCTAGGTCTTCCTGGTTTGTCCTTATCTCATTTAACGAATATATTTCTTCTTCTTGTATTAATCTATTTAGTCCCACCTGTAGAGTAATTGTTTCCTGTTTTCCGGTGTCCTCATCCCGTGTTAGAGCGTCGGCTATTATGTTGTCTTTTCCTTTTATATATCGGAACTCAAAATCATACTCCTGTAATAATAGAATGCCTCTATGTATTCTATTATTTACTAATCTATTCTTCATGATATGTACTAAAGCTGCATGGTCTGTTTCGATTGTGAATTTTGCTCCCAATAAGTAAAACCTCAATTTGTTTACGCAATATAGTACACTGGCAAACTCCAATTCTGTAACACTATATTTTCTCTCATGTGTTTTAGTCACTCGAGATATAAAACATATCGGCACTTCTTGGTCGTTTTGTATTTGAGACAGAACTCCTACAAATTTTTGTATGGACGCATCAGTTCGGAGTATAAAAGGTAAATTGTAAATGGGGTGGTATATTTTCGTTCCTTTTGCGAATTCTCGTTTTAATGTTTCGAAAGCTTCCTCCTGTTCTTCTTTCCAATTCCATTTTATTCCTTTTTTAAGCAATTTTATCAGAGGGATTTCCTTTTGGCTCAAATCGGGAATCAGCTTTTTAAAATAATTAATCGTGCCAAGAAAACCTCTCAATGTTTTCAAATTCGTTGGTCTTGGGTATTCATCTATGAGCTTGACTCTGTCTTCGGCTAATCTTACTGTTTTGGTGTCCAATTGAAAACCCAAATAAATGACTTCTTTTTGAAAAAATTGACATTTTTCAATGTTTAATTTCAATCCCGCTGTGTCCAATTCTTCCAGAATTATTTCTATGTGTTTTAGATGACTCTGAGTATCTTGTGAAAAAATTAATAAATCATCGATATAATGAACTATGAAATCTTCATGGCGATTCAAAATGGTATGTAGAGCTCGGACGAGTGCAGCACAAGCACTCTGCAATCCAAATGGCACTACCTTAAACCGGTAGACAATACCATCAATAGAAAAAGCGGTGTAGTTTCTACACTTTTCAGCCAACCAACGGTATCAACCAAAAACTGTGTTTTAAGTCAATTTTCGAAAATATGTGTGACCCGTTGATTCTTCCAAAAATGGCCTCGATGTTTAGAGGTGATTCATATTGTGATACAGTGTGCTGGTTGATATTCCTGGCATCTAAACATAATCTCAATTCTCCATTGCTTTTCTTTACTATCACAATCGGGTTAACATACGGTGAATCACATCTTTCGATGATTTGATCTTCCAACATTTTATTTATTTCTTCTTTCACCTCTTGTCGATACTTGTATGGAATCGGGTAAGTCTTTGATCGAAAATTTCCCAAGTTTTTCACCTCAAATGAATGTTCGTACTTTTTAGCCACTCTGTTTTCCTCATTGATCAAATTTTCGTAGTTTCTTAACATCAACCGCAATTCTTTTTCTTTCCCTTCTCCACATATTAATTTTCTGTCTTCTTTCTCAGATTCTTCACACATGTTTACCGTGCATTCTGCATCCTCGTTTGCATATACCTCCTCTTCAAATACCACTGTTTCAATCATATTCATTTCACTTTCATTTTTTAGCTTTATTTCTTCTTCTCCTGAGCTCGTCTCTTTTTTGAGGAATCCCAGGTTTCCTTTGTTTCTGATACTCTCAAATTTTCTTCTTCTGGGCTCAACTCTTCTTTTGAGGAGCCACAGGTTTCATTTTCTTTTATCTTTTTCTGACCTTTTCTCCTTTTTTTTCTTTGTCCTTGCTTCGCTGCCAAATTCATTTCCACTGTTTGTTCTTTACCTGATTCGTCCGTATTTTGTTTCTCATGCTCCTTGTCCTGTTCTTTTTCTTTTTCTTCTGTTAGTTTCATCGTATTATTTTTAAAATCTATCACTACATGTTTTTCTGCCAATTCGTCAACTCCTACTATCATGTCATGTGACATGTTTGGCATTATTACACATTGTAGTGCATACATATTCTTACCCAGTCGTACCATTACTCGTATGCCTTCATTTATAGTTGCCAATGTCCGTTTGTTTGCGCCCACTAAATTTACCCTAGGTATTTTGTAAATTAAATTTGTTAAGTTAACTTCTTCTATTAGTTTTCTGTTGAACAATGTTATTTCAGATCCAGTGTCTATCATAATTTTAATTGGTTTCTCGTTGATAAATCCATCCACAAATTTTAAATTAACTCCATTTTTCTTTTCGTTGTTTCCTGCCAATTTAATAAACTCCTTGGGGTGACAAAAGATTCCTGTTTGATTTTTGGTTTTTAGTGAGCGCCGTCGTGAAAAGACGCCGGTTGCTCATCGTTGTTTATATTTTCGTCATAATGTCTCTCTCCGTCATATTCATCTGTCTGGGTATTATTTACTTCTCTTCTATTTTCTCTTGGTCTGTCGGATCTGTTTCGGTTTTCTCGATATCCCTGTTCATTTTGTCTACCATTATTTCTGTTTTCTTGATTTGAGCGTGTGGTGTTTCTATTCTGGTATTCTCGATTTCTATCCTCATTCCATTGCCTATTTCTTTGTTCATAATTTCCTCTTCCGTTGTCTCTATTTTCGTTTTCCCTTCTGGGATTAAAATCTCGTCTTGTATAGTCCCTCCTATTTTGATTTCTATCTCTGTAATCTTGTGTTTCTCGGGGCCTGTAATCTTCTTGCGACCTTCTTGATTTTCTTTCTCTTAGACGTGATTCTCTTATTTGTAGGAATTGGCATAAACTATCTATGTCTTTGTAATTTTGCAATGTGATATGGTCTTCCAGCGTTTCCTCGAAATGTCTTGCAATCAGTTCGACTAATTGTTCCGATGAGTAATTATATTGTAAATGCTTTGCATTATTGTAAATTTGTAAAGCATATGTCCTTTCTGATACACCCATCCTATCATTGTATTTCCCATTTTGCAATTCCTTGTTAATTTCCAATTGTTGGACTTTTCCCCAGAAATAATTCAAAAATTTTTGTTCAAATTGTTGCCAATTGCCGAATTCTTCTTCTTTGCTATCGAACCATAGGCTTGCTTCATATTTGAGATGGTTTCTGATAGTTTCTTTTGCTGTTTCGAAATTTCCGATGTGCTGTATTTTCTTTTTCAGGCTATTTATGAACGGCACTGGGTGTAATCTTCTTACATCCCCGCCAAACCTTATCTTCACGTCATCTGTGCTATGTATAACCATTTCTCTTCTTTCTCCGACATTCTGTTGCGTCCTGTTTTCGGTGACTTGTTTTTCTATTTCTGTGATTCTTTTTTCCACTTCTTCTCTGTCTACTTGAATAGCATTTTCCAAGTTGTTTTCCAAACTTTCCATTTCTTTTTTCTGGCAATTCGTTAACTCCTTCATTTTTATTTCTTGTTCTTGCATGTGATCTTTAATTTTCATTTCATACTTTTCTATGCGTTCCTCCATTTTCTTGTTGTTCTCTTCTATGGCTTGTTTCATTTTTTGTTGTGTTTCATCCATTTTTTGGTCCAATTTTTGTTGTGTTTCATCCATTTTTTGATCCACTTTATCCATTTTCTTTGATGTTTCTTCCATGGCTTGTTTCGTTTCACGTTGATTTTCATCCATTTTTTGTTGTGTTTCATCCATTTTTTGTTGTGTTTCATCCATTTTTTGATCCACTTTATCCATTTTCTTTGATGTTTCTTCCTGATTTTTATCCATTTTCCTTTTTGCTTCATCCATTGCTTGTTTTGTTTCTCTTTTATTGTCATCCAGTTTTTGTTGTGTTTCATCCATTTTCTGTTCTATTCTTTGTGACTGGAGTTGCATCATTTGTAATAATTTATCTATTCCTGATAATTCTTGCTGTTCTGATGCCATGATTGTCGTGTCTAAAATATCTTCTTGGTCTGTATTATCCTCTTGATTTGAATGTTCTTTTTGTTTTTTATTGTCTTTGCTTTGGCAAATACCATACCATACGAAAACTGATAAGCTGATAACGAAAACTGGTTCTCCTTTTTCCTCTAATTATTGATTGAGAAAAGGTGAAAAAGAAAATTAAATAAATTCCAAGAAAACAAAATGTTGAACAAAGGACATGCGAGAAAAATTCCACCAATAAAACCCAAAATCAACAAATCAAATAGTTTATGTACGTTGGGCGCTAATTGTGAAACAGCTAGCTCACCTTTCTTCAGCTGAAACCCCTCAGGGGTGTTTTTTATTTTATTTAATCAGTTAAGCCCATTCGTACCTTTCGGTGTTGGTCTGTTTACAACTAGTTCAATATCTACATTTCAATACATTTTAATAATTATACAAAACTTTTATTTTAACAATACAATTTTAATAAATATAAATTACTTATTTGACCCATTTTTCTGTCCATATGTTTTAATCTTGTGGTGCTTCTTTGATACTTCTTTTCCATGCTGTTCTATTTTGGGTCAATTGTTTTACCATACTCCATTGCAGTCCTCTCTTCTCTGCTTCTTGTCTAACTTGTTCTTCCCATCTCATACTTGGGCGACCTACTTTATTTTTCCCTTGTACTCTGACTTCATATACTTTTTTCGTTATTCTTGTGTCGTTTAGTCTGTGGATGTGGCCCAACCATCCTAACTGTCGTTCCCCTATAATTGTCTCTATGGGTTTTATCTTTAGAGCTTGAGTTATTGTGTCGTTTCTTATTTTGTCTCTTTGTGTGACCCCTTCTATTTTTCTCAAGAATCTCATCTCTGTAGCTTTGATTTTTCTTTTGTTGTTCTTTGTTAGCGTCCACGACTCACTCCCATAGACGATTGATGGTCGAACCACTTTTTGGTACACTTGTGTTTTGACTTCTTTGGGTACCTCTTTCTTTCCAAAGAACGTATTTCTTAATGTATTATAAATTGTCCCTGCTTTTCCTATTTTATTGTTTATTTCTTTGTCTATTTTACCATCTTCAATAATTGTACCTAAGTAGTTGTAGCTGTTTACTTGTTCCAAAACTTGTCCTTCTACCTTAATTTTTATCACTTTTTTTGTAGTTGCCATAACCATTGTTTTACTTTTATCTGTGTTTATTTCCATGTTCATTTTTCTTAGTTCTTTTATATAAGTGTTTATTATTTGTTGCAGTTTCTCTTCCGTGTCAGCTAACAATACCATATCATCTGCAAATAGTAATTCTTGTATTTGTACATTGTTCATTTTCCATTTTCCCAATATCATGTCTTTAGATTTCTCCTTGCATTGCTTTATTGCGTCATCTAGTACCATTGAGAAAAGTAATGGACTTAGTACACAGCCTTGTTTTAGTCCTATCTTTGCCTGGAATTCATCAGATTCTTGATTGTGAGTCCTTATTTTTATTTTATTATTTTTATATAAGGCTTTAATTATTTCTATCATATCCTTTTCTATTCCATTTTTCTTTAAACACTTCCATATATCTTCCCTTCTTATTCTATCAAAAGCTTTTTTCAGATCAATAAAGCATATGTGTATCTCTTTGCCTTTCATCAATAGTTTTTCTCCTATTTGTCTCAATATGAATATCAGATCTTGGGTACTCCTTCCTTTTCTGAAGCCATGCTGGGATTCTTCTAGTTTTTCCCTTAGCCTTTTTTCAATTATTCTATTGAATATTTTGGCAGGAACGCTTGTCAATGTAATACCCCTATAATTTTCGCAATTTCTTGCGTCTCCTTTCTTAAACAGTGGTACTATTATATCTGTTTTCCAATCAGATGGTATTTCCTTTGCTGTGATTATTTCATTTAGTAGTTCTCGGAATTTTTCTTTTGAATTTTCACTCATGTACTTTAACATTTCAGCTGTGATTTCATCTTGGCCTGGAGATTTTCCCCATTTTAATTTGTCAATGGCTTCTGCAATTTCCTCTTTTGTTATTTGCTGCATTTCCTCTGTATTTTCGATCATGTCTTCCTCTCTTTCATGTTGATATTGTTTCCATTCTGTTAGTTCTTCAAAATACTGCTTCCATCTTTGCATTATTTCTCTTTCTGTAGTTAATATATTTCCTTCTTTATCTCTTATGTTTCTTAATCTATGTGTTTTCTTTTGTCTTAGCTGTTTCAATGTACCATAGAACAATTTTTGGTTATTAAAATAGTTTTCATTCATTTTGTGTCCAAAATCTTCCCAAGACTTCTTTTTTGCCGTTTTAATTTCTTGTTTAATGTCGTTTCTCGCCATTTTATATTTTTCGAAATCGTCCTCCGATTTGGTTTTTAGATACATTTTCCATACTTTTTTCTTTTCTTTCACTTTACGTTGTATTTCAGCTGTCCACCATTTACTTTTCTTCGAATATATGTTTGTGATTTTAGTTGTTCCGCATACTTCTTTTGCTGTTTTCAATATGATTTCCTTAAATTGCTTCCATTTATTTTCTATTCCTGTGTTAATTGCCTTTATAGTCTCGAACTGTTTGGTTAACTTCTTCTGGTATTCCTCTTTACTATCTATTTCTCTTAATTTGTAGCTTTTTATTTTTTCTTTAGTTATCTTCTTTCTTTTTTTCTGTTGTGTTATGTGTGTACACCCTTAGTTCCATTATAAGCAAGTAATGGTCACTGCTTATTTCAGCCTCTCTTTTTACCTTTACGTCTTTTATCATCTTTAGGTCTTTTATTTTTATTAGGAAATAGTCTATTATGGATTTTTCTTTTCTCGATGAGATTTCTCTAGTATATTTGTGTATGTCTTTGTGCATAAATTTTGAATTCGTTATAACCATATCATTTGCTATACATAGATCTATGATTCTGTTTCCGTTATCATTTTTCATTTCTTCTCCATGTTACCCTAAGTATCGTTCAATCCCTTTATTGTCTCTTCCCACCCTACCATTTAGGTCTCCCATTAATATAATGGTTTCTCCTTCGTTGTCCATCTCTGCTTGTAATATTTCAAAGAATTCATCTTTTTCCTCTTTTTTGGCATTATCATTTGGCCCATATGCTACGATTATGCTGGTTATATTTGTATTATCTAGTTTTACTTCCACTACCAATAATCTTTCGTTTATATATCTTTCACCTATTATGTTATTTGTCTTTTCTGTTTTTACTATTAGGCCTACACCTCCCGCGCCCCATTCTTTTAAGTCAACTCCTGACCAATATAAGCGGTAATCATCATTTAGATCTACTATTCCTCTACCTTTCTTTTTTATTTCAGTTACTCCCAAGTAGTCTATATTTTGTAGTTTCATCTCTTCAATTATTTCCTCTTCTTTACCGTTAATACCTCGCACGTTCCATGTAGCCATTTTTGTGATTTCCTTTTCATTTTCCTTATGTTCCGTATTTTTATATATCTCACCATTTTTGTTCCTCGCTATATTTGTAGCTTCATATATATTTTTATTCGTGTCCATTTTATTTGCCAGGTTCGTTGTGTTTGTTTTCATGTCGCTTTCAATTTCTGCTATTCGTTTTTTGGATTTATTACTTCTAGTTTTTTCATAGTATTACTCCATTTCCATATCTCGCCATTTATAGTTATTTTATTGTATCCAATTTTCACCTTATTTCCTTTTAATTCTTCTTCTTTTGCCATTTTTCTTATTTGCTTGTTCTTCTCACGCTCCTTTGTTGTCATGTCATGATTTATGTATACCTTTTCCTGCTGCAGTTCTTTTAATTTGTATTTGTTTTTCATGATTTGTTCTTTTTCGTCTTCATTATTTATTTCAATTAAGCATACTTTTCTTCATATTTTATGAGCTGCTTTTACATTAATATTTATCTGTAGAGTGTTTTTTATTATGTTCTCCACGAATTGTTTAAGTTCTGTTTTATTTTCTGTCTCAGTTTCAATTCCTGACATCACTATATTATTTTTCCTTTTCTCTCTCTCTAGCCATTCAATTCTATCATTTGTTTCCTCTAGCTTCTCTTTTATATCTTTATTTTCTTCTTTTAGTTTTTGATTTTCTTGTCTCAATATCTTATTTTCTTCTCTTATCATTTTTATATCTTCACTGGTTTTGTCACTTTGCTTTTTGAGCTCCGACACCATCTCTATTAATAGATCTGGTTTTTGTTCTTTACTATTTGTTTTAGATGGTATTTGTGAGAGTTTTCTATTTTTTTATCTTTGAGTCGCATCATCCGGATCTCTTTTCCTTTTGCTGTCGTCCGAACAGTCGTGGCTGTCCTCCATGTTCTTGTTTGTTTCGCTTTGTATTATTTTATTATCACCTTCCGCCATGTTCTTGTTTATTTCACGGTATCTTAGTTGGTATCTCAACGATAGGAACTTCGCCCAGATCGACTCTTCAAAAGCTAGGTTCCTCTTTGAGTCCTCAAACTAAGTAGTTTATTTTATTTTTCTTGGCTAAGTATTTTAATTTTTAGAGTTTTCCCTTTTTCCGCGACTTTTACTACAGTCTGGCAACGTCGCGGTGACGTGGAGCGTGACCCGTCTACCAGCTGGCTGTTGAAACTCGTTCACTTTCCTATGTCCGTTTTTTGTGTTTGTTTGTTTATACACTCTTAATTCACACTTAATTAGTAATTTTTGTTTATTTTTTCACTTGTATCGTCAGTATGCACTTTTATATTCACTTTATATTGGAAACTGTTATTTAATTTCCACTACTACATCCAAAATTCGGTAAAATAGTAGGTGGTATTTCAATAACCTTCTCTTGGCTCTACACCGTTGCCGGGTATCTTCCTCAGGGGTGTTTTTCGGCATAAACTAATTAATATGAAGAAATTAGGAATTATTGACGGAACAAAAAGTTTTCAACACATATTCTCTATTCAACTATTAGGTATTCAATTACATCTTATTGCTTATATAATTCATCATGTATCCAAATTAATAATTGACAGCTTATAAATTACAATCAGCTAATCAGAGATCGATGCTTAAGCCAAGAAAGAAACTATGGACTTAATTGAACTTTCCCAGGAGTTCCCGTTGTTGTGGACTCTAGTCGACTGTTGTTCGGCCGACTTCTCCTGGTCTGTTCTTAGGTGATGGTCTTGATCTCGGCCGGCTTTTCCTTGACTGTTGCAGCACCCTAGGGTGGTCTTTGGCTGGTGTCACGCCTTGGTTTCGGAGGCTGCCATAAAGGGAAGTGAGAACGGTTCTTAGTGATCCCAAATGGCTAGAACAAAAACAGGCCGCTGTAGACTTAATATGGTCAATCTTTTGTCCGACAACAGAGGAATCCCGGCAAGTGGAAAGTCCCTTTTTCCCCAAGGACTCGCACACCGACCCAAAATCTTCTGATGTCGTCAAAACTTAAAATGTTGCTTTTGCAACTAATAAATAAAGAAAAAATGTAACCAAAAACGAACCGACAATAACCTCTGGTGTTATCAGTTCATTAAACGTAATAATCTACTTTAAGACTGGAATCGTTCAATTTTTAATATGTGAAAATATATTTACAAAATTAATCTACATCTGAACGATTCATGTTAACAAAATTCATTAAAAAGTATTACAGCAAGAATTATTATAACATTATTAAAGAAGAAAAAGTTAACAAAAACTCAATGTGGTTTTTACCAACTAACTGAAATAAAGTATATGAAGCAAATAATATTGTGACGGTGCTCATGTTAACAGTTATTGGTATAAAGAAAAAGTAAAAATATTCTCTATTACTTACCCAGGTTGGCAAGAGGACCTGGCCACGAAATAATTCTACTTTAATATATTAGATATTTTCTCTTTGGAGAACGAATTGGAAAAGAATTTGTGTTGAGTACGCATCCTAGAAGAAGCCTCTCTTTTTGGTGGGGCTTTCAACGCCATGTGACAGCGCCGAAGCAGATATAGTCACTGAGTAGAATACGAGGGGACTTTAAAAACTAATCAGAGCATTTATAGGAGATAGAAATAGGAAAATATAGAAGCAAAGGAATAAACGTGAAAATTAAGAAAGAAAATTATTGTAAACGAAAATTAAATACCCTAACTGAAAATAAAGGCCGAAAATAACTGAAAGTGTTTAAAAGTATATAAAAAACAAAGATGTGATGTTTGAAACGTTACAAACTTTTAAGCATTTTTGACACTGGCTTATTAAACTGTGAGGTATTCTAGTACTAAAAGGTACTCTTGCTTTAAGTCAGTTGGACACACGGTTTTCTAGAAAAATTGATTGAAGATATTTCGTTTTTTGAATTTGAAAAAAATTGAAAATATTTGCCAAAAAAACGGTGTATTTTACCAACTTAAAGCAAGAGTATCTTTCAGTGCTAGAATACCTCATAACTTAATAATCTAGAGTCAAAAATGCTTAAAAATTAAAGCCAAAAATGTTATGCGATCAAATAACCATTGACCTATCCAAAACGGACGCATATTATGACCCGTACTAGAAATTCGCAATTAATGAAATCTATTCATCTCTGAAATATAAATAAACGTACCAGTTTTCGGATTTCTAAATAGGTTTTTTTGAATTTTTTTTTGGAAATTCAAAAAAAGAAAAATTTTCAAATCGAGTTTTTTAGAAAACGGTGTATCCTATTGACTTAAAACAAGAGTACCTTTTAGTTGTAGAATACCTCACAATTTAATAATCCAGAGTCAAAAATGCTTAAAAATTAAAGATAAAAAGGTTATGCGATAAAATAACTGTTGTCCCACCCAAAACGGACGCCTATGACTGGTACTGGAAGTTCTCAATGCATGGCATCGATTTATCTCTGGAAGATAAATATGTGTACCAATTTGTGTTTTTCTCAATAGAAGCGTTCTGAAATTATTTAAGAAAAACTAATTACAAGACGCCATCTTCAAAGAGATCTAGCTTCCTTAGGAAGCATTTTCGGACTAGGTGAATTGGGTTAAAATATCTTAAAATTATCTGAGGAATCTCCTGTCTTCGTTTGTCGGTAGAGTTTCTGGACACCCTGTATCCCTGTTCTTAAAGATTCATCATCAAGAAGTTTAAGAAATTCAGATTGTACTCCGTCTGGTCCTAAAGCTCTGCCTTCTCTTAGTGATATTATGGCTGCTCTTATTTCTGCCACTAGTACAGGTGGACCTGTTTCCGTAGGTATTGGGGACTGGTTCTCCCTCTCATCAAAAAATAAATTTCGAATGTAATTTTCCAGGTATTATTGATACTTTCTTTGTCCACGATTATCTCTCCATTGTCATTAACAAGTTTACTTATTCTTTTGTTTTTACATTTGCCTGTAATTTCTCTTATCTTCTTATGCACGTTGAAGTCGTCGTATTTACTTTGGAGAATTTCGATTTCTTGGCATTTTTTCTCCAGTTCTTTCTGTTTGGCTTCTCTAATCTTTCTCTGTATCTCTCGCTGTAATGTTTTATACATAGAGTTATCGTTCTTGTTTTTCATTCTTTCTTCCATTAGTTGCAGAATCTCTGTGGTCATCCATGTCTTATTCTTACCTTCTTGGTTCTTCATAAAATTGTCTTTAATGTCATCTATGGTTTTATTAAGGGATTCAATCTTATCTTCTGTGCTTTCCGTTGTATTATCAATTTCTTTAAATTTTCTATTTAATGTTTTGCTGACTATTTCTTTTACTTCGCTACATTTCAGTTTTCTGGTGTCATTTTTTTTACAGTTTTTCCGCGTATTTTCTTTAACTTCGTTCTATACACGCCCACTAAAGGATTGTGGTCAGATTGAATATCAGCGCCTGGGTAGGTTTTAACACTGTTAAAACTATTTCGATATCTTTTGTTAACAAGTATACAGTTTATTTGATTTCGAATAATAATGTCTTCTCCGTTGTCTCTAGGTGATTTCCACGTATACAGGCGTCTAGGTGGTAGTTTGTAAAATGTTAGCATGATTAAGTCATGTTCAGCTGCAAATATACTCATTGTTTCTCCGCGTTGATTTCTCTCTCCTAATTCATGTGGACCAATATGTTGCCCTTCTTTTCCGTTACCTATTTTCGCATTGAAATCTCCCATGACTATAAGGAGTTCGTGTCTCGGTATATCTCTTGTAAGGTTGCTTATTTGTTTGTAGAATTCTGATATTTCTTCATCACTATGGTCTGCTGTGGGTGCATAGACTTGTATGATGTTTGTGTTCACAGGTGACGTATTTATTTGTAACAGGAGGATTCTATCCTCCATTGGTATGAAGTTGTTGACATGTTTGGCTATACTTTTATGCATGATAATTCCAACTCCATTTTCATATTTACCATTTTCTGATCCTGAATAGTATACTCTGTAGTCTTCTATGTCACAATAACTTGAGTCAAGCCACCTCATATTTACATTGTACAATAAAAAAGAGAGCTTATTTTCTTTACTTTAAAATAGTGTACTGTAAAAATTCTAGATAGATATCCGTAGGATATACCAGAAGATCCGTAATTTAAGAAAAATTTTGAAACTTTTTATATTTTTTTTTAATTAAAAGGATATAATCGCATACTGTCACACAGTTTCTAATTCCAAATAACTTTTCGATATTTTGAAATATAAAGGTATTTTACTCTTGACCGAACTTCATATTTTGTAACATCCCTCGTATAGTATTAACAAATTTTATATTTAATGATTGATTATATCTTGATATAACGAATAAATTCTTTTTTCTTCTTCTTTATGTGCCGTCTTCTACCGAAGGTTGGCGACCATCAAATGATAGGTTTCTCTGTTTTGTGCCGCATGAATTTCGTTTTCATATGTTCGCAGCTTCTGGTATTTGAAACCATTCTTTCAAGTTTCTCAGCCAGGATTTCTTCTTTCTGCCCAAACCTCTGCTACCTTCAATCTTGCCTTCCACGATAAGCTGTAGCAGACTGTACTTGTCATTACGGAACACATGGCCCAGGTATGACGCTTTCCTCCTTTTAACAGTTGTTAACAATTCCACCTCTTTATCCATTCGTCTCAATACCTCTGTGTTGGTCACTCTGTCTGTCCAAGGTATTCTCAGTATGCGTCGATACAGCCACATTTCTAGAGCCATAGCCACATTTCAATTTTTTTTTTTTTCAGAAAGTTAATAATAAAAAGTTTTCCAAATGTTTCTAACTTAGTGGGACATATTGCATGTGTAATATGTCACAATTTGTAAAAGCATATCTTGTTTAAAAATCGTCCTAGATTTTTTTACAGTACAACGTTTTAAAGTAAAGAAAATAAGCTTTCTTTTTCATTGCACAATGTATATATCTAAATGTACAAAAAAAAGTTAGGTATAATGAGACATTTAAAAATAATCGTAAAATAAAGCCAAAATCATTACCAGCATAAAATTTTGAAAAACCATATATTTTTAACTTTTACAGTATAAGTGAAAGTCACTTTTGTTGGTTTGTGTCCATTGAACTAGCAAGAACCACAAGTCCTTAACGAGCAGGGAATCTTGGAGCACCCCTAACACATTCAATCTTTTAACATCGACTTACAGTCGCTATAAATATCACATAAGTATTCTCCTTTTCATGAACATTTTTCAGTGCGTCACAAATTATAGAAAAAAAGGTAAGTCCGTGATAATACACATTTATGACATTTATTCTAACGTGACATTTTAGTTAAATCTGACAGTTGTCAAATTTTATTTTCAATTTGGAATAAAACCAAATCAATTGTGTCTATTGCATTTATAAAATGGTATTTTCTTTCATTTGTATAGTCTTATAAATTGTACAGATTATATTGATAATATTATTATTTTATTTAATAAATAATTCTTTTTTGATTATGGCGCCATCTATCGACAACTAGAATAATCACCGAACTAGAATAATTACCGAAGTATTCCCAGACGTGCCTTTTTTTCTGTCACATACAATTTAATGCGTTAGAGAGAAATCGAAAAACTGTGACGCACTGAAAGATGATCATGAGAAAAAGAATATCATGTAAACTGTAAACCATATTTCTCGATGTTACCAATTTCATAAGGTTGCTAGTTTCATGTACTAAGCAGAACGCACTGAAGATGATCTGATCTAGATCGAAAACGCTTTGCTAATCCTTCTGGATGACTTTTAATGGTTTTTAATAAACTTTTTCTATACCATTTACAAACGAAGTTTTTACTTCTGTATGATTTTTTAATTATGGTATACAGCTAGCTACTGGGTTTTTCCCATTGATTTTGATAAAATTTTACGGTGTTCTCGAATTGAGGACCGCTAGCTGAACAGCTAGAATAAGTGCACCGAATTACGAACCATACGAGAGATTAGAGAATTAAGGTAGGTAATTAGGGTTAATGAGGGTCCGATCCTTTAACGAGATTTTAATGAGTAATATAAGGAAATATTTAATAATAAAATATTATTTTAGATTTAGTTTATTTTGAGCTGTCTTGAAAAGTAGTCAAAATGAGTGAAATTAAAATGATCTTAAGTGAAAAGAGAAACTCGTTACTTGTGTTGTTAACTTCTAATAAATGTTGGAATATAATAACGGTTTGTTGAGACGAATAGATTTTGTAAAATTTGCATCATGTTTTCATAAAGTATAAATATTAAATGTAAATATGTGTAACTCTTTTATTTTTATAAATATTAAATGTAAATATGTATAACGCTTTCATGTTTAAAATATTGTTTCTTAAATAGGCAATAAATATCTACGATTATTGGGATTCGTACTTTTAATAATATTTTATACCTGAGTATAATGATTTTATTATCAGAAGTCTTGGTCCGCAATTCGTGCAATTTTTTCAGGAATAAAAGTAAACCATTACTTAAAATTTCATTTTTGTCCTCAATTCGTGTCTGCCCAAATTTTATCTTATATTATCCAAAAGTCTGAAACAAAAAATCGATATTTCTATTTTATGTACTGTACAATTTTAGATTACCTGCCTACTACAAACTAAAAGAATATTTGGTTTTGTTTAACATTTGTGAGTTTTAATGATATGCTGAATTTTAGATTTTATGATAGCAACAGAGCGATCTGTGTTTGTTTTATTTACAAAATCCTTTATTTCTTTGCTGGAAAGGTAGGTTTTCTTGCTAATGTATTGCTTAAATTCATCTCTAAGAACGTTTATCTCTGCAGATTTGATGATCAACCTAACAGTAAATGGTGTTAAAATATTTTTATCACATGGAATCATAGAAGTTTTCGAATGATATTCAATCGGGTTAAAACCGTTGTAAAATTATTATAAATTATTGTAAATTATTTAATATATGACTATATCCTACTGAATAAGAAAAGAAGACGTTATTTTCTCTATGTCATAAAAACATCAGTAATTTGGGAATTACTCGCCTGCTTCCAAATAGTGTGCCTGATTAGACTTTATATGAATTGAAACATTAGGTGGCTAAAAGCGAATGCATAAATCCTATTGTTATATGTTATTATGATTGCGGCTAAACATTATAGTAGGGGAGGAAAGTATGCTAAATTTACAGTTACTCGACCGTTTTGGGGACCTATTGGGTTGAGAAGAGTAGTCCAAACTCCCAAAACCAAAAAAAGTTAAGTAAAGTTTTCCAGAAAGTGGGGGACTTTCCATTTTTTAATTTACTTTTCCATTTCCAACGATCGTTTTTCCGATTATAGCGCCATCTATCCAAAATTCCAAAAAAATGTCTCGAATAAAGTTGCTTATTTTTACGTAAAGAATCCAAATCTACAATAAAAATTGGAGGCTCCTATTTAAGATTTTAAAGTAACCCTCCACCCCACCTACGTAGGGGGTCGTATTTGGTGCCATTCGATATAGACCTGGTTCCCGCGTACCAAAAAAAAAGTTGACTAATAGCAAGCTGAAAATTTGTTAATAGTTAACGGTGTCTAGTAGGACAAAATTTGATGTACGGGAACACTGGAACAGGGGAAGTTTTAATTGTGGAACAGTTTAAAAATTTGGAACGTCAGATTACGAAAACGTCCCATATATTTTGTCGGACGAAACATCCAATTGATTTGTTACCCTTTGATTAAACTCTTATGCAAAAATCAGACTGCTATTACTAACCAACATGATTCCTGTCATTTGACATGTTCTTCGGGTCCCACTCATTAAAATGCCCAGTTGGTGATAAACACCAGTTTGATTTTTGCATGAGAATTTAACAAAATGGTAACAAATCAATTGGAAGTTCTGTTCAACAAAATACATGGAACGTTTTCGTAGTCTGACGTTCCAAATTTTTAACCTGTTCCATAATTAAAATTTCCCCTGTTTCAGTGTTCCCATACATCAAAATTTGTCCGACTAGAGACCGTTAAGCTATTATCAAATTTTCAGCTTGCTATTAATCAACTTTTTTTGGTACGCGGGATCCAGGTCTAATAGATTTTTCAAAAAGATTGAATACGTGTATTTTGCAGTTTTTCGATCTGATGTTCATTTCGCGTACCTAATATCGCGGGGTTCGTATTTTAAATTTTGCCCCCACCCCTCTCCGTGGAGGTCGTGTTTGGGATTATTCGATAGATTTTTGAAAAATTTCGATCTGACGTGCATTTCGAGAAATATTCTCTTTTTTTTTTTTTGTTAAACTTTGTGACTCGCCCATTGCCTTATGTCAAATTGTCAGATTTTTGAAATATACACTGTTTTGCATGTACTTAACTTACCTTATCTTAATCTGATGATTTCGAGTTTTTCTAAGAATATATATATTTTTTGGGCCCCCTTAACGAACTCCCCTGTATTAAGAGCCAATATATGGTAGAGGTACATTTACAGGGTACAAGGTTTCTCCCCATGTGATAATCTGACGCGCTTGAATAACTGCACAAATCCCCGCTTGGGCTCCTCTACCATTAGGAGCGATTATAAAGCTGATAATAGTAATGTGGTGAATATGAAAAAAGTGATATTTTGTAAGATATGAAAAGTTAAGGATATGAGTATAACGAATATATCATCCTGTAAATTAATTATAAAGAACATAAATTCCAATAAATACGGGTTATTTTGAAACCATATCTTCGGTATTAGCGGAGTGCAATTAGAACGAAAACATGCATTGTTTCGGAAAAATTCAAACAAGCTAATATTTTCTAAAAATTTTTTTGTTAGTTTATATACATGTTAAAGTAAAAAGTTCTACTCGCAGATTTGGCCGCTAATTGTTTATGAATTGTTTAAACAATAACAATTTTTGAATTCATCATTTGACTTCGATCAAATATATTTCTTTTGTTTTTGATTATGCCGAATCCGAATATGGCATTACAATTTGAAAATGCTTATACAGAAGCTCTTATATATTATGTCTGCGTAGGTAGGAACCACATGCAAAACTTTTTTATTATCAAATTTACGAAAAAAAGTTATTCCTCATAAAATACTCTGGATAGTCAAAAATTTAAAACTCAACCGTCAGATATCAAATTTTATCAATTTTATAACAGTTATATCAAAAATTTAAATTTCGTTAAAGAGAAGTACCTTCAAATTCCAGAATATCAAAAAATGCTATTATGAAAAGTTTTTAGAAATAAAAAACTATATTTTAATATACAATTACATCATTCTAATAAAAAAAATTGTTTTAAATTTTTTCTTAATATAGGGATACCCATCATCATTATTTTATTACGATAAATAAGTATGATGACTATTTTATTATCAATTTTACGAAGAAAAGTTATTCTTCATAAAATACTCTACCTGGTCTAAAATCTAAGATACAACTAACAGATATCAAACTTTTGCAATTTTATACGAGGTATGTAAAATATAGGAATTATTCTTAAGAGTTAAGTGCCTTTATTATTCACAATATTTTAATTGAAAGGATATAATTGAACACTGAAATATATTTTTTAATTCCAAACAACTTTTCTTAATAACAATTTTCGATATTGTGACATATAAAGCTACTTTACTCTAAAGTTAAATTCATATTTTTTGACTTATCTCATATAAAATTAATAAAATTTGATATTTTTGATGTTTGCATGTTAAATTTCATATGATACAGTGTATTTTATAAAGAATAACTTTTTTTCGTAAACCTGATAATAAAAAAGATATCAATAGGTTTCGAGTTACGCAGACATACTGTATAAGGTCTAAAAAATTTTTTTTTGTTGAACATTTAATATTGTCGAAGCTTATTATTAAATTTATTTTAGGTAAATTTTATAGAAAAAAGTTTTGATCACGTTGTATAAACATCTTTAAATGGTAATTTTCGGTTTTTTTATTACATTTTTTTTATTGTTCTTAATTTTCTCAGAAAGAAATTGTCCATTTAATTTCTACAGTAAAATAATTTAGTGCATTTTAAAGATTTCATCCTAAGCTTTAAAAAAGTACCTATAAAACTGTAATAAATCTGTTCAAACTTGAGTAATACCATCATAAAGTGGTGGTAATTCTGTAAAACAACGAAGTTTTCAAAAATTACATTTTTTGAGAGGTCGTATCATTTGAATTAAATTTTCGAAATTTTTTTTGAATAAAACATTGTTTGATAAGATGTCTAAAAGGTAACTTATGCAAAATAGAGAGTTTTATAAGAAAAATTGTATTAGTTACACATTTTTAAACCATTTTTAAACCAAATTCATGCAAGTCTTACTTTCCGCCCACGCCGTACTTATGCCTATACATTTCATTCCTTTTTATTATAACCAAAAGATAGCTGAATTATTCTTCTTTCATGTCCAATTTATAAAATTTCATTTGATCCATTAGTTAAAGAATTATATTAAAATAACTCAACCCTGCACTTTGCCGTACGCTAGATTACAGTGCGCCAATGTTTGTGAGAAGGGTGACTTTAGCGTTATCAATAAAAAATTATAGAAGCTACAGATTTAATTTTAGAAAAGTCTTTGTCCAAGGTTTTTTTTGTTAAATATTCTGAATTTTTCAATGGCCCAGTCAGTTTTTTCTAGAATTTATATTTTCGGAGTTATTTAAAAAACATCTAATTTCGCAGTTATTTGTTTAATAAAAAATGAAGCACTTACTTCTCGAGTAGAACTTTTTGATATAGTCCGTTCGCTAAACTCAGACACAATTGTCCTTCACAATACATTTCGAACATTTGTACTTATGGTAGTGGTATTTTCGGGCCGCTAATCACAGTTTAAAGAAGCAGAAGAAGAAAAAGAAGATTATCAAGCTTCTTGACAAGTGACGTCCGCGCATCACTGTTTTTTTCTGTGCGCGTACTGATCACAAGTGTTTTCCAAATAGTTTTATAAAAATTATTAGAAATTGTTTAAAATACCAAAAAAGTCATCAGAGAATAATTATGTATCCCGAAAGAGACGGAAATATGAAAAGTTGCAACAGAAACTGGTAAAGTTAAGGTATTTATTATATGATATTTTTGGGTTTTATCGTTGTTTATCCAAAAAGACCAAGGTATTTATAAGATGTTTTTGAATTATTTTATGTTAGATAACTTAAATTATGTGTGAATAGATCGAACTATAAATATTAAGTATTTACGAAATGACAATTGTAATCAAAGTCAAACGTGAGACCTTTTTTGTTGTTATCAATATATTTCTCTGTTGTCATAGTTATTACATCTCGCCAATTTTCCTATTCGAAATACTCAAAACACACAGAGATTTAACAGGCGCTATGTTGCCACACTGAACTGGTTTTCCTATTAATGTTTATTTTGTAGCAAAATGTCCAACAGACATGATATTATGCAAAAATTTATATTGTTTGTGTTAATAAGGGTATCTTAAGGTAGCCCAAAGTAATACAGACTAAATTATTAGGGGTTTAACAGTAAAATTAGAGCAGGGATATTTTTTAGTGGCCCAAAAAACCTTTATGATTATTTGACCTGCTTCTATTTCTCAGAGGTTCTCTACAGTATCCCAAAAGTTTAGAATCGAATAAAATAAAGGGTTTAACAATAAAATTAGAGCAGGGGCTGTTTTAGTAGTACAAAAAAAAATCTTTATGATTATTTAACCTGCTTCTATTTTTCAGAGGTACTCTACAGTAGTCCACAAGTTTGGAATAGAACAAAATATATTAATTTAACTGCTTTTGTAAATTTTACTTCGATTTCGTATTACAAGCAAGTTTACTTGCACCAAATTATTTGTTTGGTTTTGTACAATAAAACTAGAGCAGAGGTACTTTTTGTAGCCAACACAATATTTATGATTATTTGATCGGCTTCTATTTCTTAGAAGTACTTTACAGTAGCCCAGACGTTTAGAATACAATAGAATTTCAATACACTTCAAACAATAAATCTACAGCAGAGGGTACTTTTTAGTAGCCCAGACAATCTTTATGATTATTTAATCTGCTTCTATTTCTCCGAGGTACTTTAATGTAGCCCAGAAGTTTAGAATACAATAGAATATAAAAATACAAAGTTTCTTGTAAAAGGTATATATTAAAATACCCTAAATAAGGGTCACAATACAAAACGTTTTCGGATTAAGGAATCCATCATCAGTGTTTAAAAGCCCTAAAATTAAGTATAACCTAATTAAATGAGATAAAAATTAAAATTGACAGAGGTTTTCAAGAACAAGAGGCCATACTTACAAATTTTGCATGCCTGAGCCACCAAAATGTATAGGGTAAAAACCCTTTAAATGTAAATAATAAAGATATTTTACATATTTATATAAAATTCATCGGATGTTATAGATAAACCTGGATGTTACCCAGGGCAACACAGGACTCTATCCACGTGGTTGGAACTTTTTTTGGAGAAAACCTCACATATTGGATTTCAATGGCCAACTGACAAGTGAATTCAAGAGCAACCCAAAATGACATCAAGAACTGTCAATGTAACCTAGTTGTAATATTACTTCAGCCACAACGTTAAAGATTAATTTAAATGTTTTAAGATAAAAAAACAGTATCAAATTTACAAATAATAAAAATAAAAGATGTTCACAAAATATGAAAGGTTTTTTTCTTAAAATAATGCATTAATTAAGTATTCAAAATAGGGAAATGAAATGTTTACGTTACAGGAAGTTATGCAGTCAACAATACCAATAGGTGTTGTATTAGTGGTATGAAATTCTCAATACGATTAGACAAATAATGGTAAAGGCCTTATACTAGGAACACAAAATAGTATGTAATGTGTACATATGTGTACGATTTTAAGAGTATTGATGAAATGATAATTGTTTAATGACTGATAACTTTCTTGGTAGTCGACCCAACATAAATTGTATAATGATAGAAAAAGTGATATGATAATTGTAAACATACTCTTTTGTTTTTATCTGATTGAAAATGAGACTAAATCAGATAAAATCAGACAATCAGATAAAAACAAAACAGTATGTTTACAATTATCATATCACTTTTTCTATCATTATACAATTTATGTTGGGTCGACTACCAAGAAAGTTATCGGTCATTAAACAATTATCATTTCATCAATACTCTTATAATCGTACACATATGTACACATTACATACTATTTTGTGTTCCTAGTATAAGGCCTTTACCATTATTTGTCTAATCGTATTGAGAATTTCATACCACTAATACAACACCTATTGGTATTGTTGACTGCATAACTTCCTGTAACGTAAACATTTCATTTCCCTATTTTGAATACTTAATTAATGCATTATTTTAAGAAAAAAATCTTTTATATTTTGTGAATATCTTTTATTTTTATTATTTGTAAATTTGATACTGTTTTTTATCTTAAAACATTTAAATTAATCTTTAACGTTGTGGCTGAAGTAATATTAAAACTAGGTTACATTGACAGTTCTTGATGTCATTTTGGGTTGCTCTTGAATTCACTTGTCAGTTGGCCATTGAAATCCAATATGTGAGGTTTTCTCCAAAAAAAGTTCCAACCACGTGGGGAGAGTCCTGTGTTGCCCTGGGTAACATCCAGGTTTATCTATAACATCCGATGAATTTTCTATAAATATGTAAAATATCTTTATTATTTACATTTAAAGGGTTTTTACCCTATACATTTTGGTGGCTCAGACATGCAAAATTTGTAAGTATGGCCTCTTGTTCTTGAAAACCTCTGTCAATTTTACATTTTATCTCATTTAATTACGTTATACTTAATTTTAGGGCTTTTAAACACTGATGATCGATTCCTTAATCCGAAAACGTTTTGTATTGTGACCCTTATTTAGGGTATTTTAATATATACCTTTTACAAGAAACTTGGTATTTTTGTGATTTATGGTATACAGCCAGCTACAGGAAGTTTATTTTCCTCGTGGACAATAGAATATATTTATTTAACTATTTTTTGCACATATTGCCTTGATTTCATATTACGAGGGTAGTAAGTTAACTTACACTAAATTTTTATTTGGTTTGTCATCAAACAATAAAATAGAATAGGGTACTTTTTAGTAGCCCAGAAAATCTTTATTTTGAGCTGCTCCTATTTCGCAGAGTTACTTAGAGTAGCCCAGAAGTTTAGAATAGAATATAATATATTTAACTACTTTTTGCACATTCTACCTTGTGTTTTATCATCTACCTTGATTTTAAATATATCTAATATCGTTTTAAAGTCTTCTACTTTAAAATGTATAAGACATGCCTAAATTGCCGATATAAATGAGTCAGATTAAATAAATTATTAGAAGAATTTTTTACTAAGCAACAACATTTTTGTTTATTTAGTATTATTTTGTATTTTGACAACGACACCCGACTTGGGCGTCGAAACGTTAATAATTTAATTTTTTGGTAAAATTGTGGCTTATTTCCCATCGAAAATACTTAATTATAAAAATGCCACAAGGAAATAGCTTCAGAACAACATCTACCTTGATATTACAAAGTTAGTAAGTGTAGTTACAATAAATTTTGTTTGGTTTTGTCAAAATATTAAACAAAGATACAAAATCAGCAGCTTTATTAAGTCATCTCTACTACAAAGCCACAAAAAAACACCACTGTTTATCCAAAGACTGTACCACAAATCCAAGCTGCTGTTTCCACTCAGCATCCATCAAGACTTCCTTCAGAATGTAGCAACTTTAATCAGCAGCGTTTAAACTTCAATCCAACTTTGAGCAGACCAAGATTTGGATAAAGTCAGTACTCAAATCACCCTCAACTAGCATCGAGTACAAACAATCGAACAGACAGCAGTACCAAAACCAAATAAAAAAAAAACAGGATGTCGTACTAAAGGTAAATAAAAAATTAATAGGGCAATATGGCTAACTGTATTAAAATCTTTAAAGAGATTACTTAAGACAAGAAAGTATTAAGTTGGGTCTAGTTTTAATATTTTATTTAAAACAACGCCATCTGAAGAGAGAGCACCAAAAGTTCTCATCGACCCAAACTGTTAGTATGACTTATAAAAAAAAATTACTTGAAAAGGGAACCATTTCTCCTTCTTCACATACAGAAGGACAATTCCTTTTTTTTGTAGTTTTTTGTAACCAAAAATGACGGACATCATAGATTTTGTTTTGAATTTAAAACAATTAAATTGCTTTATAGAAGCCACATATTTTAAGCTGGAAGACGATAATAAGTCAGTCCTCAAGCTCATTTTTAAGGGTTGTTTTATGGCAAAAATAGATTTAAAAGTTGTCTATTTTGCTATTCCTGTTCATGAAAATTCTAAAAAAATATTTAAAATTTGAGTACAGAAATTTTCTATATCATCTATACTGTTTACCGTTTGGTTTGAATAATATCTCGGCTTTTATATTTACAAAAACTTTAAAACCAGCCCTAAATAATCTAATAACAGGTGGCGTTACTTTTGTCAATTTTTTAGATGACCCTTTACCAATTTCAAAATCATATTTAAAATGTAAAGAAAATATTGTTTAAATATTTTCTATGTTTTTCCGCTTGGGATTTACTATAAAAAAAAGACAGAAAAGTATACTTTCACCCACACAAAATATAACTTTTCTTGGTTTTACGTTTGATTCGAACCTGATATATTTTGCACCTGCTGCCAAAAAAAATATCTAATAGTATTCAGACCATCAAAAATTAAAGTACATGTAGAATAAGATCATTTGCAGCCTTAATCGGTCAGTTTGTAACAATTCGTCCTTTTATGGAAGTTAAATATGGAAAATTATACTTAAAAACAAAAATAAAAAAGAAAAGTAGCGTGCTCTTTCTAAAACTGATAGCTATAACACTAAAATCACCATACCTAAATACTTAAAAACGATTACAATTGGTGGTTCAATAACATACCAATTAGTGAGCCAAATATAAAATAATCCAATTATTATGTACTTGAAATATTTTGCGATGCATATTTTTAGCATGGCGGGTATGCTGTATTGATAACAAAACTCATGGTTTTTGGAATCATGAACAACAACAACTACATATAAATGTACTTGAGTTACTAGCAGCATATAATGGCTTAAAATCCTTTTTCAAGGAATATAGGAATTATAACATTTTTTTAGGAATAAATAACGCAACAGCTGTGTCTTGCATTAACAAGATGGGGAGTGTACAGTACTCAACATTTGCAGATAAGTTTAATAACTCTGTGAAAATAGGAATTTAAAGATATTTGCATCTTATATCAATAAAAAAAATGCTTTTGCTGACTCGGAATCAAGATCTTTAAAAATAGAAACAGAGTAGGTATTCTTTAAGTGATAATTGTGTTACTATAATTTTTCAGCAGCTTCTTATTCCAGAAATCGATATGTTTGCCACATATCCTAAAAAAAATGCAAGGTATGTAATTTGGAACACTGACCCCGAATCAGAGAAAGTCAATGCCTTCACTCTAGATTGGCATGGATTTATATTTTACGCTTTTCAGCCTTGGTACACAACCTTTGACCACCACGCCTTACATAATACATAACCAAAAAGATAATTTTGGACCTGATAAAAATTTAATCTAGAACTCTTTTTGGGCTTTTATATCCAGGACGTTCTTTGGGTTTCCATATTCTTGTCAGGCAAGCTTTTTAAGAAAAGGAATTCCTAAGGATTCCATCCCATCTATTAAAAAAAATCACTAAATTTGTATGATACAGTTTTCAAGAGATGGTGGAGGTATAGTATAAAAATAATGACCATTTTTCTTGTGGATTATCAAATTTTAATTTTATTAAATCTATCGTAGAAGAGTTTTATAATTATAGCTCTATAAACATTCACAGAGCTGCATTGGTGTTGGTAAAAGATATCCTAGAAAATTTTAAAAAAATTTAATTTTTTTTTTATAAAATTAACTTGGGACCCTCTACCAGTATTACTTTATTTAGAAACATTATTTCGTCTCACAAGCCTTTCCCTGAAAGAACTTACTTACAAACTTGTAATGTTGATTGCACTTATTTCAGCTCAGAGGTTGCAAACCCTGTACCTAATAAAAATTCAGAATATTGTCATGGATCAAGATAAAATTGAGATTTTGATGTAAGATAGGATAAAGACTTCCAAAAAAAATAATAATAATATTAATAATAATAATAATAAGCCTGTGGGAGTTTTTTGTCAGTTCTTCTATCAGGCGCGGCCCCCTGCGAATGGGGGATACTTTCTGGGTATTCGTAGCGCCAATACCCAGAGAGTAGCAGGGATACTTACCGTGGAACAAAAACTGACACCTGGCAGTAGGTATAAAATGCACACCCATTAATATGGAGAATTATGGTTTATGTTTAGGATCGCTTCCTGGGGATCGCCAGGGCACGTCTGGAGCCGGCGCTGGACGTGACAGCATGCGGGACGTCGGTGGCAGGGTGTTGAGGAGGCGGGCCCCTGTCACACAAACAGCTACAGCCCAACAACAACCACAGATCACTTAACTCTCTTTAGATGTTTCACGCAGGTATCTCAAGGTCATCCTAAACTAAATGTCATTTTTAGTAATGATACGTTTTTTGAGATGTCGCCATGCACCTGGCGTGAAGATTTCTTCTATATCACTGAGTCTGAGTGTCATTATAATTTGTCAATTGTCATCATTGTCAGTATGCCTTTATCTTTCTTTATGTCAGTAAATGTTTATCTGATTGTTAGCAATAATAAAAAATCCTGATTTAGATAAAATGGATTCAAATACAGTTTTTGAAACAAAACGAATGTGATTTGAAGATCCCTAGGAAGATCAAATTCCTAGCTTACATTTGCATGGTGAGTTCAACAAGTATTTGTTATTAGAGAACAAGTAACACATAGTGGTGTAGGGAAGGGAAGCAAACGAATGTAACACCAAGTAAGTAACCCCTACCCCTACTGAAAATATATAATTAATAAAAATTATTTTACGTGAAATAAATATGGTTATTATCAAATCAATTATATTAATTTTTTGTTTTAGTTGAAAGTCCTTCAACAAGTAGAGATGCACACATGTTTCAATCATTTGAGATAACCTTTTGTAGAAGTATTTGGAACTCAATTTGGAAGATAACTATTAATAATTTCATTTGTAAAGATACGATTTGTAAAAAAGTATATACAAAGTGGTTTTGCTGGTACTAAATAAATAAATAAAAATACGTTGTCATGTCTTGTTTTTTCCCAAATGGTATTTTGTATATTTGAAATTAAAAATAATTTGCATATTTTAAAACCAAATTATTTTTTTTCAACTATACAAATATTTTAACCTAACATTTTCTTCCCACCAAAATTACATTTTGAAATTCCCGCTTGCATTAGTTCCGATACAAGCGGCATGGAGCGCTCTTTTTCATATTTAACCAAAGCGTTATCGTGAAACATCTAGAGGAGGTAGATGATCTGTGACAACAACAACAACCACAAGCGAGCCAAACAACAGCAAGAGCTCCACTCGCTGAAGGTGCTGCGCTGGAACATCAGCCGGCGCTCACTCAAGCGGGACGACCGAGGCAGCGCATGAAATGGACTGTGTCCATTAACGAAAGCATTTTGCGCTCCTATTATAAGGTGACAAACCTCGGTCAAGAAACGATCGGCTACAGACAACAGCTGTATGCCGAATTTTGCAGGGAGTACCCAGATATTCAAGTATCGGAGCAAAGAGTATCAGATCAATACCGGGTAATCATAAGAAACAACCTTATCCCAGAGACTAGACGCAATACGATAAAAAGCGAAGTCGAACGGGAGATTAATAACCAAGAGCTAGTTATAGATCAAGTCCCTAATGCAGTCCTTGATGAGCAGATTCCTGAGATTCCTATAGCAGAAACTCAACCTGACAATACAGAGCAGGAAAACAACGAGTTGCGCGATAGTCTAGCAAACGAAATGGCTCGTGCTGTACAAGAGTTTAATGGAACAAATCCACTTAGCAGACCACCGCTACCACGAATAAACTCTTGTAAGAAACTAGGTGCGCTGTTAAAAATTGTGAACACTGAAGTCCTACCCAACTATGTCGTAGAAGCCCACTCATTGGAATATCTGCATATGCTAATCTACTGTGCAGCAACAGCAATTGCTAATGTAATGGGCGTTAAGATCAGAACAAGACGGGGTACTAATAACGGAAGGACTTGTAACAGGACTGCACCTTGAAAAAAAAGACTTCTAGGAAAAATTGAATTACTGCGTAGGGATATTGGTCAAGTAACAGAATATATAAGAGGTGTAACAAGTAGAAAAGTCATTAAGAGAGCTGAAGAAATAATGCGGAGCACTGCAAGACACTCGAGATACGATCCGGAAAATAACACAGCCCAACAGTGTCTGGATACATTAAAACAAAAACTCTCCGTCTATTCAGGTCGATTAAGAAGGTATAAAGTTAGTAACAACCGAAAATGTGACAATGCACTTTTTGAGAACTCCGAGAAGGCGTTCTACCGAAAACTCAATTCCACTGTAGAAAGTGTCGACAAGTCTTATCCAAGCCAAGAAGAGATTCATGAGTTTTGGGGAAATCAACTTTCCACACCAGCTGCTCTTAACAACAATGCTGGCTGGATAGAAGATACGACGCAGAACTGTCACCACTATGTCACAGCTAACTACGAACCATTCATTACCGATGAGGTCTCAAATATCATCAAAGAGCTTCATAACTGGAAATCTCCTGGACCAGACGGAGTTCAGAACTTCTGGCTTAAGAAGTTTTGGAGTATTCATGAGTGCTTGTCAACATTAATTAATCATGTTATTTCTAACCCGCAGGAAATACCATCATTTCTAACTCAGGGAACCACTTATTTAATACCGAAGGATCAAAATAACACCCAAGATCCAGCCAAGTACCGCCCAATTACTTGTCTTCCAACTTTGTATAAATTGGTCACATCCTGTATAACCCGGCGTATCTACCAACACTGTGCTCTAAACAATATCATAGAGCCTCAACAGAAAGGATGCGCTAAGGGTTCTATGGGTTGCAAAGAACAACTGATCATCGACTCAGTCATTTCTAACCAGGCATTCACCAAAAAAAGGAACCTCTTTACTACCTTTATTGACTATAAAAAGGCCTTTGATTCAGTGCCGCATGAATGGCTTATAGATATATTGAGAATATACAAAGTCGATGATAACATAGTGACTTTTTTAAGGCATATAATGACAAGTTGGAAGACTAAAATTCACCTCCAAATACCTGGTGAAAACAATATCGAAACGGAAAATATCGCAATCAGCCGGGGCCTGTTTCAAGGAGACTCGCTGAGTCCATTGTGGTTCTGTTTGGCTATGAACCCTCTATCACAGCTATTAAATTCCACTGACTCAGGTTTTAGCATTAAAAACAACAATACTGTAGTAGCGAAGCTTAATCATCTGTTGTATATGGATGATTTGAAATTAATGGCTTCTACTCGAGACAATCTAGAAGAAATGCTAAAAACAGTAGAAACATTCTCTAATGATATTAATATGCACTTTGGACTAGACAAGTGCCGCGTTTTAAATATAGTCAGAGGAAAGATACAGCCCGGTGGATTCGATATGCAAAATGGCCAGAACATCGAGGCCATGGGTGAAAACGATATATACAAATATCTTGGAGTAAAGCAGGCGCGGAAAATTGACCATAAGCAAATGAAAACTGAGATAACTACTGAGTTTATACGAAGGATAAAACAGCTGCTTCGTTCACAGCTTAACAGTAAAAATTTGTTTAAGGCACTAAACACCTACGCTTGTTCCGCGCTTAGCTATTCATTTGGTATTGTTAAGTGGACAAAAACAGATATAGAAAATCTTCAGCGAAAAGTACGAACACACCTCACAAAGGCACAAAAACACCATCCTAAAAGTGCAGTAGAAAGAACGACATTACCACGGAATCTAGGAGGAAGAGGACTTATGGATATAGGTGAGCAATTAGATAAACAAATTGCTAATTTAAGATCTTATTTTCAGATGCAAGCTGAGACATCTACTCTACATCGCGCTATTTGCGCAGTAGATGACACAACACCGATCAAACTAAGGGGAACCAGAAATGCGCATAAACCACCTCACTAAAGACGAAAAAATGCGCGCCTGGATGGGTAAACCTCTGCACGGGCGACATCCCAATGAGGTCAGCCAAGACTATGTCGACAATACAGCGTCGAACTATTGGTTGACAGCAGGAAAGATGTTCCCTGAAACGGAGGGTTCATTACTGGCCATTCAGGATCAGGTTATACCAACCAGAAATTACCTGAAATATATCATCAAAGACCCTCAGGTTCAACACGACAGATGCCGATATGGATGTCAAGCCCAAGAAACCATCCAACATCTTACAGGGGGCTGCCAGGCATTTGCTGCAACTGAATACAAGGAACGGCATGACGCAGTTGGAAAAATACTTCATCAAGAGATAGCTATCAAGCTGGGACTTCTCCAAACGGACCATCTCCCGTATTATCAATACGTCCCCGAGAGTATGCTTGAGGATGGCAACTACAAGCTATACTGGGACCGCACTGTGCTCACAGACCAAACAGTGGCACATAATAGACCAGATCTCGTACTAGTTAATAAATTAACAAGACAAACAACACTAATTGATGTGGCGATACCTAACAACAATAATCTACGTAGTAAATTTACTGAAAAAATCGCCAAGTACAGAGATCTGGAAATTCAAATACGAAGGCAATGGAGAAGGCAAAGTACCCAGACGATACCGATTATTATGTCTACTACTGGAGTCATTCCGAAGACCCTCCTCGAAAGCATAAAAAAGCTGGGTCTAAATGAACACCTTTATAAGACCATGCAGAAAGCTGTACTACTCGCGACGGCCACATGCGTACGAAAATTTCTGGGAGAAACTCCAGCATACCAAGTCACCTAGGGCTCGATAACACGGAAAGAGTCCCACCAGAGCTCAATCCTTTTGATACCGTAGGTATCTGGGATGAGTCAATTTCCCCCTTAGAGGGAGTGTGAGCCGTATGGCTAAATCTGGATAATAATAAATAAACAAACATCAACCTATTTAAAAAAAAACATAGTTGAGTGTTTAGAGATTTCTCAAATTTTCGTCCTCAATCAGAAGACAATTTGTTTATAACTAAAAAAAAAGTGACGTATAAAGCAGGCGTTGAGTAGATGGATACAAGATTTTTTAAAATTAAAAATATAGACACTAATATTTTTAATGTGTATAGAATTAGAAGCGGGAATTAGAACTGGATTATAGAAGATAATATTAGAGAGACGGCGAGAAGGACACACAATTCTCAAATATTCAATATTTTTTATAATAAATCTTTAGCAAAAGATTACGGACTCTTTGCAAAACCGTATTGTCTGGTGAGTTCATGTAATTGTATGCTTCTTGGTTGGTTTATTTTTGTTATGCATTTTGTAATTATATTACATGTTTAGGTTACTAATATTAGTAAAACATTAATTTTCTTATTATTTTTATTTGTACCTAGTTAAAGGTACACATCTCATATAATTAAAGTATAAACATTAATCTTAATTAATAATTGTTCTAATATGTTTGGTATATATATATATATATATATATATATATATATATTGTTATATTTCTATTTGATATGAAAATTAAATTTTGATAATTATAAACAGAATTCAATTTAATATAAAATATTTTCAATTTTCTCAACCACGGGCATATAAATTTAGAACAACCTGTATACAATAAATTGTTATATTTAATTTTAAGAAGTGATTAGAAGAAGCATACGAAACTCGGGACAATGCGCTTAGAATAAACAAAGTGAATGGCGCGTACCATTATCGTTGTTCGCGGAAGGTTCGATCATTAGCCTATGCTAAATAAGACTCAGTTGAAATAGATAATAATTCATTATCGTTGTTCGCGGAAGGTTCGATCATTAGCCTATGCTAAATAAGACTCAGTTGAAGTAGATAATAGGTCATTAAATTTTGTAAATAGTAGAAAGTAATTTTAGAATGGGAATTAACTATTTTTTTGGAAATCCATTAAGCATATTTAGAAAGATTAAAAATTGGTTTTGAGGAATACTGCGAATGAGAGTTGGTGGTGGAAGGTTGATTTGTGAATCTGGAAGGGATATTTAGAAAGTAGGGGAATGAATGAAAAAGATAGATCAGAATGTTTTGAGCTGTCGAGAAGTGAAGTCCAGTAGTAGACGGTAGTGTACGGAGAGTGAGAAAGCCGGTGTATTTCCGTGAGTGTGGAGTATCTATCGTGGAACGAGAGGTATGCCAGGTTGAGAGTAAAGAACCTGCTTGAGCAAAGAGTTCCCGGTAGCTGATTGCAGTTTCGAAAAAGGTAGAACACAGCATCACGACAGAGCAGGAACGAGAGCTATACGAGCTAGTTTCAAAGGAGAACATTACTGGAAGCCAGGACGAGGTTTTGATCGCAGCCAAGGATAGCAGGAAACGGGTCTTGTGTGAAGACATTCTCAGTTCACCAGAAAAAGGTCAGTCTCATTTGTTTGGACATGAATGTATGGGTTTTTCGTATTAAATACCACATTTAAAATTGAAGAACATAATCAATAATATCAGAAAAGCTTCATCAAACTTAAATAGAATTGTTGCTAATAAATCATAATAGTTAAATGTTAATAAAAACTTTCAATTGGAAACCAAAAGGAAATAAGATTCCCATGTGTAAATGTTATGTTTAAGAATAATAAGATATAGCAAATATTAAGCAGTGATTGCCATTTAAATAAAATAAACAATATTTTGATTATAATTGTAACCCATATGTGTGTATTATTTTACTCTTTTCTTTCCTATCCCGATTAGGAACCATTGAGAAATACTTAGAAGCCACGTAAGTAAGTACTTAATTTTATAAAAAGCCCTGAGATTGAAAACATATTGATATGTGATCTGATAAATTAATTAGATTATTATTAATGCATTGATTAAATTAAATGACATATAAGAATATTATCTCATATCAATAATCAAGATCGCATCAATATATATATATATATATATATATATATATATATATATATATATTTGTACAAATATTTTCACAAATATACATCAATATATATATATATATATATATATATATATATATATATATATATATATATATATATATATATATATATATATATATATATTGCATTTGCGTCCCTCGTGGCTTCTGTATAGTTTTGACTCTTCGTGACTTCCGATCAATATACAGCGTGTATATTAACAAGAATGATTCCATACAGTTAACGCTCGCTTTGGCATCCGTTATACTGGCAACAATGTACTTATGGTATCAAGTAAAATATTTAACCTTGGTCGTGTTTACGTGAGAATTTAGTTGAAGAACCCAGAAAAATTCTATTTATAACTTTTGCCAACTAGGTGGTTTGCTCGGATATACGATAAGGATTTGCTGTAAATTCTTTGTTTTCGTTTTTATACTCTTAAATCAGGTTAGAAAAACTTATTTCTTGGGTGTAGTTATGAATAATGTATTTTCTAGACTTTAAAATTTTCTATTTTATTTCGATGGAATAAGTTATAATGTAATATACCTAACAATACCACTATATACCCTTGACAAATCTTTTTTTTTTGAGTTAATAATTGTTTGATGAGCCTTTCGATAGGTTAGGTTAGGTTTATCCTTAAATTTTATTTTGATAAATAATCGGTATTCTTTCTCTCTCTCTCTCTTACTCTCTCTCCCTCTCTCTCTCTCTCTCTCCCTGTAATACCTTCCCTTATTATGAAGTATTGGGCGCTCTTGCGTTTCTTAGCCAAAAATCAAAGATGGCTGATTTGCAGGATTAGCGCATCCTTTTCTGTTTTATTCTTTCGAAATTTGCTATACAAGTATTTTCCATTGCTCTCTGTTTCTCGCTCTCTGTTTGACTTCTCTCCATCTCAACGCCAATTTTTTCATGATCTCTTGTTACAGTTCTTCTCCAGCTATTAATATTTTGATTTTGGTTAATTCTGATATATCGCGTGTGTTCCAGATTTTCCTTAAGAGGAAACAGTAGCGATCAACAGGTAGCGAAAACGCGTTCCAAGATTGCGGCTATAATTTTGAATATTTTTTCGAAATGTTTGGCACACGTATCGTAATATAATAAAGAATGGCGGTACAGAGCCCAATTTGCAAAATATATTAATATGTGGAAATTACTCTGTAATTAAATACAATATTAAACAAACGAGCCTGTACTGCCATTAAGAAGAACAAAGAAAAATACACTTTCTTCAAATAAACTTCTTTATCCGATGCCTAGATTTTGTGTCATTTTGAAACTACTAAAATTTTTTATTTCATTAGTAGTTCCAAAATGACACAAAATCTAGGCATCGGATAAAAAAGTTTATTTGAAGAAAGTGTATTTTTTTGTTCTTCTTAATGGCGGTACAGGCTCGTTTTTTAATATTGGATTTAATTACAGAGTAATTTCCACATATTAATATATTTTTCAAATTGGGCTCTGTACCGCCATTCTTTATTATTTTACGAATACGTGTGCCAAATATCTCGAAAAAATATTCAAAATTACAGCCGCAATCTTGGAACGCGTTTTGGCTACCTGTTGATCGCTACTGTATCACCTTAATGCATTATATGATTATATAATCAGTGCATATTGTGCCTTTACTATCCTTTTTTCTACATCTGCTCTACTAGCGCCTTTTTTTCCATGATCGATCCCAGATATGTAAAGTTATCTACCTCCTGTATTTGTCTTACTTGTATTTTAATTTTAGTTTCTTGGTTGCTGTTTTTTTAAGTTTGGTTTTTTTTGTCTTTATCTTCAGGCCCATTATCTTGGAGTATTTTGCAAGCTTGTTGATCTTCTTTTGCTTATGGCTGCTATGTTCGGTTAGGGGACAAATGTCATCTTCGAACTACAAATCGTCCAAATAGTTATGCAATTTCCATCTAATACCTGTTTTATTATCGCTTATTTTCTGCATGATCCAGTCCGCTTTTATTATAAATATTGTCGGGGATAGCACACATCCTTGTTTAACTCCGCTTTGTATAGCTATATCTACTACCATTTTTCCCGCATGTTCTAGTCTTGCTCTATATTTCCTGTAAAGTAGTCTGGTTAAGTTGATTTATTTTATCGGTAGTCCATATAGTTTTAGAATCTTCCACATTTGTTCTCTGCTTATAATATCGAAAGCCTTTTCAAAGTCAAAGTCAAAGTAAACATGTTTATATTTTTTTGCCATTCACCAGCTTGTTCCAAGATAATTATAGAGTACAAGAGATACAGAGGTACAGGGACAAGATACAGAGGTACAGATATAATACAAATGTGGTCGATAGTGGAGCAGTGTTATTTCTCGCCAATTCTCGCATTTATTTAAATCGCCCTTTTTTTGGTATCTTAATGGTTAAACCCACTTTCAATTTCTGTGGGAGCTCCTGGTCGGCCCATATCTTGTTAAAGAATTTGTGTAACATTTCTACTGATTCGTTTGCGTCCGCCTTTATTAAATCTATCGGTAGGTTGTCGCTTTCAGCGGCTTTGCCATTTTTTTAGTTGATTCAGTGTGTTTTTTTTATTTCTTCCTTCGTAATTCCAACTGTTCTAATGTTTATTTCCTGTATTACATTATCTCCGTCTATATCTGGTGTTTGGAGTATATTTCCTCGCAGTGTTCTTTTCATCCTTGTATTATTTTATGTTCTGATTTAATTATAATATTTCCTTGTTTATCTTTGATTTGTTATTACTGTTTAGTGTTTTCCCTGTCAAATTTCGGATGATATTGTACTGTATTTTCTTGCGCAACTTTTTCTGACATTTTTACTATATGATTTACGTAGTATCTTTTGTCTTTTGTGGCTTGCTTTTTAACCGCTATATTTTTCTTTGTATTTCCTTTCTACCGCTTTTCCTTCTTCGGTTGCTTCTTTTTGTAACATTTCTTCTTTAAGTTTCTTTCTTCCTTCTCTTAGTTGCAATAGTCCAGAAAAATAAGGTTTTTGTCAGGACACTTGACCAGCCAGGTTGCAAATGGTTTTTTTGGAGTTACACTTATACCTATTACATTATAAATACAACAATGCCCGTCACAGTTCGGACGAGAGTTTTAATTATTAACAAATAAAGGTCAAATATGTAAAATATGACAGTTTTTTCGTTTAAATGGCTATAGGTACAAATAACGTAATTAAATATCTTATTTAGTTTATTCGTATTTTAGTATGTCTTTCCAGTCTTTCCAGCAAGGTCTTTCCAGCAAGGCCTCGTCATGACTACTCCACCAGAAATTCAAATTTTGATGTCTATTTAGCGATCCCGTCCTCTGAGTTAGTAAAGAAATCTATATTATATTCCGCAAAAAAACTATACAACCATCTTCCTTTACAACTCAAATCTGCAACATATTTCCCCAAGTTCCGTAAAATGACAAAAGCTCATCTATCTAAAAGACCATATTATTCAGTAGAAGAGTTTCTTAATGACTAACTAAGAAATTACAGTAATGTACAAGTAACCAAACTTATCTATATTTGGGTGTCACATGCAGCAGCTTAAGCTTATTAGTTCCTATGTCTATAAATAGTTTACTTTGTTGTATATTCACTTTGCAATTTCTATAAAGTGTTGCAATATATCGATTTTGTTTTTTTTTTCTTTACTTTATTAACTTATATTTTGTATTTATGTATATTTTTTTTATATTGACGATTTATCAAATTTCAGAAAATTGTATTTGTTATTGTTATTGTTAGATATTATTTATTTATTTTTTCTGACTTTAATTAAGCTTTGTCCAAAAAATTTATATAATTTTCAGTGACAATAAAGCATATTTCTATTCTATTCTATTCTATTCTATTCTATTCTATTCTATTCTAGTAGATAAGCAAAGGTTTAAAATGGAAGTTTTTGAGTTTTGTTCTGATTATTTGTTACTTCGGAAATTGCAAAATAAAACTAAATTTCGAAAATAAAGAAATTGCTATAACTTTTGCAAAAATGAACTTAAGATTTTGATATTGCATGAAATGTTGAGTCAAACAGTCCACATAATGCACAAAAAATTGCAAGACGATTTTTCAATTAGTTTAAATTGCATTCGATTTGTTTATCACAAAGAGCTTTTTTGCAATGATGTTGTTCAGAAAATAATAATGATACAGCAATTCTGTGGAAACCACAGGAAAGAAGAATACTTACATTTTCAACTTATTTAAAAAATCAATAAAAAGTCTTTTTTACCATTCTGAAAACATTTTACGAAAGTAGAATCATTTTTGGCTTATAAACAATTTGAATAACCATATTAACATATTGACTAAGTTATAAGGGGGTTACCCTCTGCCACTTTTTTATTGTTTTAGAAAAAATTGCCTACCCTAATTTTATAGTATGTACCATTAAATATATATATACAACCCTTAATTTTCACCCTTCTATCACCAAGACCCTATTTTTTAATAACCATATATTAATTTATATCTATAAAATTCTCCTGTCGTAGTGTTAGTTGACATAATCCTCCGATGCCGCTTGAACGATTTTTATAAAATTATATATGTATACTCGAAGGTCTTAAAATCATAATTATCGGCCCCATAACATTTTGTATTGTTAGGTAGGTATATGTGTACATAACATATTCTACAAGAATACAAGAAGTATATATAAATAAAAAAAATAATGATCAAAATCCATCAACTATCTCTGGAGATATAAAGAGCAACATATCTTTGAAAAATAAATTTCATTTTTTGAGTGCACGGATTTTAATAATTCCCCTCCACCGACCACGAATCGATTTCCTTAGGACGTTATTTTTAAAGATATATTAACCACTCTGTTCAAGTTTACTCAAACTTTTACATATAAACTATATACATACCTTGAACTTCAAAATAGCGCTAGTTAGCTTTCTTAATTGTTATGAACAAACTAGCTGTGAATTAAATAAAAAAAGTGGCTAACTTTGACCGTAATTAACCAAGGTGAAAGTTTTTTTAACATTTATGTAAAAGTACACATCGAAAACAATGTGATAACTACATGGGTATTTCCTGTACACCAACAATCAGCAAAATATACGGAAGGATCTTAAAAAACCGAATAGAAGACGAATACAAGAAAATGGAAGCAGAAGAACAAGCAGGATTTAGAGCCGGAAGATCTACAATTGATCACCTTTTTGCAATCGCACAAGTCATGGAAAAGAAAACAGCGATTAACCAAGAGATTCATTTCGTATATTATATTGATCTGAAAAAGGCATACGACAGTGTACCTTCGGTAAAGATATGGGAGGCAATGGAGAATACAAATATAAACATTTTTAACTTTAATATTGTCAACATTTGGTTTTTATTAGGTACATAATGATTGTTTTATGCTTTAAGATATACTATCATAATATTTCATCCCTTAAAACCACCCTTGTTGGATCTATATATAAAAAATTACTTATCCTAAAAGAATCATTTCGGCTTGCATCGATTTACATAAAAATTTGGGATTAGGATCATATCACCCTGTACTTCATATTCTATATCATGCTTAAGGGCGTTGATTATTTGATAAAAATATATAAAAACATTGTAAATTTTAATATGGGTAAAATTTGGTTTTGATTGGTTAAATAATGATTGTTTTATACTTTAGGATAAAATATCATATTTCAACCCTTAAAAACCACCCTTAATAACATCACAATTTTTATAAGTAGATAATTTAATAGATCTATACAGAAAAAAAGTAGAATTAAAGAATTACAAAAACATTTATTTACACAAAAATACGAATTTACAAATATGTACAAAAAAAAATAGTTTTTTAGTCATCTTCCAGTATATAAACCGGTTCTGTGGTATTATACATATATTGAAAATTATCCGCAAGCAGCCTATTCGATATTTAAAACAAAATCGTTTTCTAAACATGGCTCCTTCATTTTTGACGATAAAAAGTTTTTTCAAAAATAATTCTATAGGATTTTTGAAGAGTTCTAAGACCGTGAAAACTAAATTCTGTAAGATCCCTTAGTTTTTAATTGGGGTGAGTTTAAAAGACTCGAATAAGTGGGTGTTTGCTCGTAAATAGAGGTTTCAAATAGCCATAGTATCTCGCTATCTGTTCACTGTAATGAAAATCCATGCACAAGAGAATTTTACTTATTAAATAATAAGCTACAATTTAATAGTCCATAATTTTTTTCGTATCTCCAGTATTTTCGGAGATATTTTGAAGTAAAAGGTGACAAATAGGAAATTGCAAAAAATCAATTTTTTTTAAGTCCAATTTTTCTAAAATTAGGCCTTTTAAATAGGTCAAACTTCTTAAGTGTATTGATAATACGAATATAAAGGGAATTACAGAAAGGTGAAGACCAATTTTTAATCAGTAGGGTAGTTAGGGGGTTGTTTTCACTGATTTTTTCATAGAGAATAGCAGGTACCGGCCTTTTTTTGATCATAAGTCGCTTAATTTTCATGCTAGGAGCTTCATATTATTATTTTTTGAAAGGTCTAATATTATACTTAAAAAGATTATTTAAGTTTAATTCAATTTGTTTTACTTAAAGATGCATTTTTGATATCTACAGTTTTTTTGATTAAATCCGTATTTTTCGAGGTGTTCTCAAAAAACCATCGTCGAAAAACTGTTACTTTCAAGCGCGAATATCTCGAAAAATACTAGTTTTACGAAGAAAATGTAGAATACATTTTTTTTCTTAGAATTCATTTTTACATCGATTTACGTGGTTAAAATATAATAAAAAATTCCCGTCACCGAGATGGGGTGGCAACCACCCCAAGCTTTTAGCGTACAGCGGCATGATATAGAAAATGATCCTTGGACTATTCCCTACCTTCTATGAAAATTTCAAGTAAATCCATGCTGGACGAAAAAATTGCGAGCCAAAATGCTTCATATTCTCGACTATAGAAGGAGGAGAAACAATCAGTAAATGTAACGAATATAAATACCTGGGTATGAAAATCACAAATGATGGAACACTGGACGGAGCCATTAAAGAACGAAATACTCAGGGCAGGAAAGCAATTAGGCTCCTAAACTCAGTACTCTGGAACAAGCAGATAAACAACCAAAACAAGAAAAAATCTATAACGCCGTAGTGAAAAGCATTATAACATACAGCTGCGAAGTATGGCATATGAAGGAAAAATCAAAACAAATGTTAGACGCCACTGAAATGGATTTTTGGAGGAGAGCTGCAGGAAGATCAAGAAGAGAACATGTCACCAATGAACGGATACGAGAAATAATGAAGGTCACACATACAATAAATGACGAAATCAACGAAATAAACTACGATGGTTAAAAAACTAACTATTCCCAAAATTGTTTCATAAATGCTGATGTGACAATTTCGTCCAGTTCTCTATTAGTAAATAAAAGTTGAATTATGGTTGTTTGGGTTAATTACTTATTACTTCGCATATTATTTATAATACATAGGATTGAGATCGAAGATAGATAGAAATTTCCTCATTTTTCTCTAAATAAGTTTTTTTTCCACAGGTAACTTATTCGGTTTTGCACCGGTTATTACTTTAAAAAGAAAAAACCGGTTATAAACGGGACAAAAAAAACCGGTAAAACCGATTATTTCGAATTAAAAAAACCGGTTTTAGGTTATAACCGGTAGGCTTTTCCCATCACTAAGTCGATTAATTTAGTTTGCAGTCAATACTAACAAAGTTATTCAAATTGTTTATAAGCCAAAAATGACTCTACTTTACTAAAATATTTTCGGAATGATAAAAATGACTTTTTATTATTTTTTTTTTAAACTTTGAAAACATAAGTATTCTTTTTTCATGCGGTTTCCACAAAATTGCTATATCATTATTATTTTATGAAGAAAGCATGCTTCATCATTGCAAAGAAAAGCTTTTTTTTATAAACAAATTGAATAAAATGTAAACTAATTGACGAATCCACTTGAAATTTTTTGTGTATTATCTGGATTGGACATGGACTGTTTGACACAATTTTTCATGTAATATCAGTCTTAAGTTTATTTTTGCAAAACATAGCAAATTTTTTATTTTCGAAATTTAAGTTTTATTTTGCAACTTCCGAAGCAACAAATAATCGTACCAAAATTCAAAAACTGACATTTTTTACCCTTATTTGCTAATAACTAAAATTATCGTCCGAACTGTAACGGACATTTTTGTATTTATAATGTAATAGGTATATAGTATCCAAAAAATCAATTTGCAACCTGGCCGGTCAAGTGTTCCGAACGTATATTTTTGCCTTATTTCCCTGGAGTACAATGTGTCTCCGGTTATCCATTTCTTTTCTATTTTTTTTCATCCCTATAATTTCGTTTGCAGTTTTTGCATAATGTCCTTGAAGTTCTTCCATATTTCTTCCACTGTTTCCTCATGTTGGGACACTGCTGTTCGGTTTAATTTCAGTCTTTTTGTGAATTCGATTCTTGTGCTTTTTTGTTTAGGAGCTTCCACATTGTATCTTCTTCTTGTGTTTACTTTCCGGTTTTTGTCTTTGGCTAATTTCATCTTTATTTTGGCCCTTACTCGCATGTCTTTGATACGTTTAATTGCAGACCAAATATTTGACTTTCGTTTTCAACCAGTCGTATAAGATCAATCAGCTCTGATTGATTATTTGCAAGTGGGCTGTGTCATCTGCGAAACGTAGGTTGTCTATTTTATGATTATTTATTGAGATGCCTTTTTCCCTTCCTTCAAGTGCTCTTCTCATAATATGCTCTTCATATATACTGAATAATCGTGGAGATAGTATACATCCCTGTCTGACACCCTGTTCTGGATGAAATTCGTTTGAAAGTGTGTCAAGCACTTTAACTGATCCAATAGTGTGTTCGTATAGTTCAGTTATAAGCGAAATAAGGTGTTGGGGTACGCCTACTTCTTTTAGTATTCGCCATAAGTGTCTCCACTTGACCCTGTCGAACGCCTAACGATAATCTATAAAGCATATTATGTACAGTGGAATATTAAATTCCCTAGATTTTTCGATTATCTGTCTTATATTCAACAGGTGTTCTCGAGTACAGGTGTTCTTTGGTAAATCCAGTTTGCTCTTGTGGAATTTCTCTTTGAAGGAATGTTTTTAGTCTCTCATTGATTATATTTAGTATTATTTTACTGGCATGTGATATAAGAGAAATAGTTCTATAATTGTCGGATTTATGGAAGCTGCCTTTTTTATGAATTGTTGTTATTGTAGATTTTGTCCAGTCTTCAGGCCATTGTTTAGAATGCCATATTTGGTTACAGAGTAGATGAAG
The DNA here is from genome assembly GCF_917563875.1 of Diabrotica virgifera virgifera. Taxonomy (NCBI): domain Eukaryota; kingdom Metazoa; phylum Arthropoda; class Insecta; order Coleoptera; family Chrysomelidae; genus Diabrotica; species Diabrotica virgifera. The sequence continues at coordinate 117,269,831 of NC_065448.1, forward strand.
AAATTTTACGTCAGTTTCTTCTGTGGCTTTGAGTAATTTGAGTATTTCTGCTGTTATCATATCTGGACCTGGTGCTTTATTATATTTAAGCTTAATGATCACTAGTCTTACTTTATTTTCAAGTATATCAGGTTCTCCTTCTACGTCATCAAAGATTTGGTTAACAGGTTCTTGGGGTTAATCATCTTAATATAGGTCCCTGCAATACGATCTCCATGTCTCTATCTTCTCTGATTGTTCTCAGAGTTCCAGTGTTGTCTTCAATGGCCCAAGTTCTGGCTTTGAAGTATCTTGTTAAGTAGCGTATTTTTCTAAATAGATCTCTCGGCTGATTATTCTGATCATGTCTCTCAATTTCTTTGCATATACTTTGATAGTACAGTTTTTTATCTGCCTTGCATCTTCGCTTTACTTTTTTATTGAGGTTTCTTAAACTAGCTTTTTCCCTTTCACTATGCATACCACTTTGACAAAGATTTCTTCTATTCTCAATAGTTTGAAAGGTTTCATCTGTTATCCAGTGTTTCCGTTTCACGGGATTATTTATCATTGGATGATCAGTTGGTGTTGTTACACAATGTTTAAAAGTCTCCCATATTTCTTGTGATGTTCCGTTACGAATAGAGGGCATTATTTTATGTACTTCCTGGAGAAGTTCGTCCTGCTTTTTTAGTTCTATCTAATGATATATCTGATTCTATCTATGATACAGGTGGTGACATTATAATTGATATATTATAGTATGAGAATAGAAAAATTATATTATAAAAAATATTGTAATAAAGAATTCTATCTATATATCTATAAGCGAGGTTCCTATAGCCTCTGCTACTTCTCGCATTTCGACCGCTATCTTTTTCTGTCCATCCATTCGTCTTCTTTGATGGCTTTATCTCTCATGATGTGCTGTACATGTTCTTCCCAGGTAACTGAAGGCCTTCCCCTTCTTCTTCTTTGTTGTGGTATGTAATTTAAAGCTTTCTTTGGCCATCTATCTTCATTAATTCGTTTGACGTGACCATACCACACTAGTTGTCTCTTTTCAATTCTATCTACACTGGAATATACAGTTTTTGTCCTCCTTTCTGATGCGATCTTTTATATACCACACGCTCTCCTTAGATAATCTATTTCTACTACCTACTTCTATTCGCTTTCTACCTTTTTTTGTGATCTGCCAGACTTCTGCTCCATAAGTCATAATAGGCTCTACGAAGGTACGATAGATTGTCGTTTTTTGTCTTATCTCTTTAGACCATAGTAGAGAGCTTAGAATGTTTAGCGCTATTTTGCCCTGCTGTGTTCTGTTTTCGATGTCTCTTTTGCCTTCTTTAGATAATATAGATTCGAGATATTTATATTCTTTAAATATATTTGTTGTTGTAATTTCTAAATCTGGATCTCCTAATAAAGGATTAAGAATTAAATTCTAACACTTCTATAATATGTTACAATTGAGCAATTAGACCACCAGTTTCGGCAACTGGTTATGATAAATTCATCAATTTTAATGAACATACTTTTTAATTGTTTTTATTCTTGCAGAAAAAAAATACACTGTTAATTATACAAAGAGAATATCATTAATCTGTCACAACAATAATTGTTTAAAATTCTACAATAATCATTTATAAAAATATCCGAAGTCTAAATACCAACATTTGAGGTGGCAACAGCGTAATAGAAGCCATGAGGACATAAACTGAAATATACGGATTCCGCGACAACCTTAAAATGAATAAATATATATTTGGACGTCATCAAAACCGTTAAAGTGATTTTAGATATACAGCAAGCGAACGTGGCGCGCCTGACGGCAACTGCCCCAAGTAATGTGTATATTATTATACAGATAACGTGTCTGAGGCCATCCGGCCAATATTTTGTTCAAGCATTGTAGGAAGTGGTACCTTTCACCTGCGATAAATTTTAGAGAAAATCCTCGTGGCAACCGTATATCGGAGTCCACGAAGACCTGGACGCCACGAGAGACTACAGTTTAACATGGGGGGACGTCATGAGATGCTAAAAATATATATATATATATATATATATATATATATATATATATATATATATATATATATTGATGTATATTTGTGAAAATATTTGTACAAATATATATATATATATATATATTGATGCGATCTTGATTATTGATATGAGATAATATTCTTATATGTCATTTAATTTAATCAATGCATTAATAATAATCTAATTAATTTATCAGATCACATATCAATATGTTTTCAATCTCAGGGCTTTTTATAAAATTAAGTACTTACTTACGTGGCTTCTAAGTATTTCTCAATGGTTCCTAATCGGGATAGGAAAGAAAAGAGTAAAATAATACACACATATGGGTTACAATTATAATCAAAATATTGTTTATTTTATTTAAATGGCAATCACTGCTTAATATTTGCTATATCTTATTATTCTTAAACATAACATTTACACATGGGAATCTTATTTCCTTTTGGTTTCCAATTGAAAGTTTTTATTAACATTTAACTATTATGATTTATTAGCAACAATTCTATTTAAGTTTGATGAAGCTTTTCTGATATTATTGATTATGTTCTTCAATTTTAAATGTGGTATTTAATACGAAAAACCCATACATTCATGTCCAAACAAATGAGACTGACCTTTTTCTGGTGAACTGAGAATGTCTTCACACAAGACCCGTTTCCTGCTATCCTTAGCTGCGATCAAAACCTCGTCCTGGCTTCCAGTAATGTTCTCCTTTGAAACTAGCTCGTATAGCTCTCGTTCCTGCTCTGTCGTGATGCTGTGTTCTACCTTTTTCGAAACTGCAATCAGCTACCGGGAACTCTTTGCTCAAGCAGGTTCTTTACTCTCAACCTGGCATACCTCTCGTTCCACGATAGATACTCCACACTCACGGAAATACACCGGCTTTCTCACTCTCCGTACACTACCGTCTACTACTGGACTTCACTTCTCGACAGCTCAAAACATTCTGATCTATCTTTTTCATTCATTCCCCTACTTTCTAAATATCCCTTCCAGATTCACAAATCAACCTTCCACCACCAACTCTCATTCGCAGTATTCCTCAAAACCAATTTTTAATCTTTCTAAATATGCTTAATGGATTTCCAAAAAAATAGTTAATTCCCATTCTAAAATTACTTTCTACTATTTACAAAATTTAATGACCTATTATCTACTTCAACTGAGTCTTATTTAGCATAGGCTAATGATCGAACCTTCCGCGAACAACGATAATGAATTATTATCTATTTCAACTGAGTCTTATTTAGCATAGGCTAATGATCGAACCTTCCGCGAACAACGATAATGGTACGCGCCATTCACTTTGTTTATTCTAAGCGCATTGTCCCGAGTTTCGTATGCTTCTTCTAATCACTTCTTAAAATTAAATATAACAATTTATTGTATACAGGTTGTTCTAAATTTATATGCCCGTGGTTGAGAAAATTGAAAATATTTTATATTAAATTGAATTCTGTTTATAATTATCAAAATTTAATTTTCATATCAAATAGAAATATAACAATATATATATATATACCAAACATATTAGAACAATTATTAATTAAGATTAATGTTTATACTTTAATTATATGAGATGTGTACCTTTAACTAGGTACAAATAAAAATAATAAGAAAATTAATGTTTTACTAATATTAGTAACCTAAACATGTAATATAATTACAAAATGCATAACAAAAATAAACCAACCAAGAAGCATACAATTACATGAACTCACCAGACAATACGGTTTTGCAAAGAGTCCGTAATCTTTTGCTAAAGATTTATTATAAAAAATATTGAATATTTGAGAATTGTGTGTCCTTCTAACCGTCTCTCTAATATTATCTTCTATAATCCAGTTCTAATTCCCGCTTCTAATTCTATACACATTAAAAATATTAGTGTCTATATTTTTAATTTTAAAAAATCTTGTATCCATCTACTCAACGCCTGCTTTATACGTCACTTTTTTTTTTTAGTTATAAACAAATTGTCTTCTGATTGAGGACGAAAATTTGAGAAATCTCTAAACACTCAACTATGTTTTTTTTTAAATAGGTTGATGTTTGTTTATTTATTATTATCCAGATTTAGCCATACGGCTCACACTCCCTCTAAGGGGGAAATTTACTCATCCCAGATACCTACGGTATCAAAAGGATTGAGCTCTGGTGGGACTCTTTCCGTGTTATCGAGCCCTAGGTGACTTGGTATGCTGGAGTTTCTCCCAGAAATTTTCGTACGCATGTGGCCGTCGCGAGTAGTACAGCTTTCTGCATGGTCTTATAAAGGTGTTCATTTAGACCCAGCTTTTTTATGCTTTCGATGAGGGTCTTCGGAATGACTCCAGTAGTAGACATAATAATCGGTATCGTCTGGGTACTTTGCCTTCTCCATTGCCTTCGTATTTGAATTTCCAGATCTCTGTACTTGGCGATTTTTTCAGTAAATTTACTACGTAGATTATTGTTGTTAGGTATCGCCACATCAATTAGTGTTGTTTGTCTTGTTAATTTATTAACTAGTACGAGATCTGGTCTATTATGTGCCACTGTTTGGTCTGTGAGCACAGTGCGGTCCCAGTATAGCTTGTAGTTGCCATCCTCAAGCATACTCTCGGGGACGTATTGATAATACGGGAGATGGTCCGTTTGGAGAAGTCCCAGCTTGATAGCTATCTCTTGATGAAGTATTTTTCCAACTGCGTCATGCCGTTCCTTGTATTCAGTTGCAGCAAATGCCTGGCAGCCCCCTGTAAGATGTTGGATGGTTTCTTGGGCTTGACATCCATATCGGCATCTGTCGTGTTGAACCTGAGGGTCTTTGATGATATATTTCAGGTAATTTCTGGTTGGTATAACCTGATCCTGAATGGCCAGTAATGAACCCTCCGTTTCAGGGAACATCTTTCCTGCTGTCAACCAATAGTTCGACGCTGTATTGTCGACATAGTCTTGGCTGACCTCATTGGGATGTCGCCCGTGCAGAGGTTTACCCATCCAGGCGCGCATTTTTTCGTCTTTAGTGAGGTGGTTTATGCGCATTTCTGGTTCCCCTTAGTTTGATCGGTGTTGTGTCATCTACTGCGCAAATAGCGCGATGTAGAGTAGATGTCTCAGCTTGCATCTGAAAATAAGATCTTAAATTAGCAATTTGTTTATCTAATTGCTCACCTATATCCATAAGTCCTCTTCCTCCTAGATTCCGTGGTAATGTCGTTCTTTCTACTGCACTTTTAGGATGGTGTTTTTGTGCCTTTGTGAGGTGTGTTCGTACTTTTCGCTGAAGATTTTCTATATCTGTTTTTGTCCACTTAACAATACCAAATGAATAGCTAAGCGCGGAACAAGCGTAGGTGTTTAGTGCCTTAAACAAATTTTTACTGTTAAGCTGTGAACGAAGCAGCTGTTTTATCCTTCGTATAAACTCAGTAGTTATCTCAGTTTTCATTTGCTTATGGTCAATTTTCCGCGCCTGCTTTACTCCAAGATATTTGTATATATCGTTTTCACCCATGGCCTCGATGTTCTGGCCATTTTGCATATCGAATCCACCGGGCTGTATCTTTCCTCTGACTATATTTAAAACGCGGCACTTGTCTAGTCCAAAGTGCATATTAATATCATTAGAGAATGTTTCTACTGTTTTTAGCATTTCTTCTAGATTGTCTCGAGTAGAAGCCATTAATTTCAAATCATCCATATACAACAGATGATTAAGCTTCGCTACTACAGTATTGTTGTTTTTAATGCTAAAACCTGAGTCAGTGGAATTTAATAGCTGTGATAGAGGGTTCATAGCCAAACAGAACCACAATGGACTCAGCGAGTCTCCTTGAAACAGGCCCCGGCTGATTGCGATATTTTCCGTTTCGATATTGTTTTCACCAGGTATTTGGAGGTGAATTTTAGTCTTCCAACTTGTCATTATATGCCTTAAAAAAGTCACTATGTTATCATCGACTTTGTATATTCTCAATATATCTATAAGCCATTCATGCGGCACTGAATCAAAGGCCTTTTTATAGTCAATAAAGGTAGTAAAGAGGTTCCTTTTTTTGGTGAATGCCTGGTTAGAAATGACTGAGTCGATGATCAGTTGTTCTTTGCAACCCATAGAACCCTTAGCGCATCCTTTCTGTTGAGGCTCTATGATATTGTTTAGAGCACAGTGTTGGTAGATACGCCGGGTTATACAGGATGTGACCAATTTATACAAAGTTGGAAGACAAGTAATTGGGCGGTACTTGGCTGGATCTTGGGTGTTATTTTGATCCTTCGGTATTAAATAAGTGGTTCCCTGAGTTAGAAATGATGGTATTTCCTGCGGGTTAGAAATAACATGATTAATTAATGTTGACAAGCACTCATGAATACTCCAAAACTTCTTAAGCCAGAAGTTCTGAACTCCGTCTGGTCCAGGAGATTTCCAGTTATGAAGCTCTTTGATGATATTTGAGACCTCATCGGTAATGAATGGTTCGTAGTTAGCTGTGACATAGTGGTGACAGTTCTGCGTCGTATCTTCTATCCAGCCAGCATTGTTGTTAAGAGCAGCTGGTGTGGAAAGTTGATTTCCCCAAAACTCATGAATCTCTTCTTGGCTTGGATAAGACTTGTCGACACTTTCTACAGTGGAATTGAGTTTTCGGTAGAACGCCTTCTCGGAGTTCTCAAAAAGTGCATTGTCACATTTTCGGTTGTTACTAACTTTATACCTTCTTAATCGACCTGAATAGACGGAGAGTTTTTGTTTTAATGTATCCAGACACTGTTGGGCTGTGTTATTTTCCGGATCGTATCTCGAGTGTCTTGCAGTGCTCCGCATTATTTCTTCAGCTCTCTTAATGACTTTTCTACTTGTTACACCTCTTATATATTCTGTTACTTGACCAATATCCCTACGCAGTAATTCAATTTTTCCTAGAAGTCTTTTTTTCCAAGGTGCAGTCCTGTTACAAGTCCTTCCGTTATTAGTACCCCGTCTTGTTCTGATCTTAACGCCCATTACATTAGCAATTGCTGTTGCTGCACAGTAGATTAGCATATGCAGATATTCCAATGAGTGGGCTTCTACGACATAGTTGGGTAGGACTTCAGTGTTCACAATTTTTAACAGCGCACCTAGTTTCTTACAAGAGTTTATTCGTGGTAGCGGTGGTCTGCTAAGTGGATTTGTTCCATTAACCCTGCTGTCCTGTTCGGGTCTATTTGACCCAAAAAATAATTTATTTCTTATTTTACAAATTATTACGCGGCGTAACGATTTGGTGTTTCGTGACTTTATTACCTAATATGAGGTCTTTCAATTGCATATGAGATAAACAATCAACTTCCTGATTTTTTTGATAAAAATGAAATTGTTACCTATGGTACGTTCGGGTCAATGTGACCCGAGTATTTAAACCGTTAAAAATTACTTGTGTATGTGTGTTTAGTTGGCAGTATTCTATATTAGCAGTACCTGTGTGTTTGTCAGCCGCATACGTCTGTAAATAAAAACAGGTTACTGCAAGCTAAAACTTGTAAAATCAACTGTAGTGTAGCTGGACGATGTTGCAAACCAAATTATAAATATGACCAACATGGACAGACAGCATGTATTTGGAACCAACTGGAAAGACATAAATAAAGTTGGTTTCCAAGCATACATTGGTTTTTTATTTTTAGCTCGAGTTTATAAGTCCCATGGTGAATCAACTAAAAGTTTATGGAATGAAGAAACGGGTCGTACTATATTTAGATCAACAATATCGCTTGATCTATTTACAGAAAGTTTGCCAGTAATACGTTTTGATAACAAAACTACTAGACAGGATAGAAGACGTTTTGATAAACTTGCGGCAATACGTGAAATTTATGAAACATGGGTAGAAAATGTAAACAGAACTTTTAACCCTGATAAAAATGTTACCGTCGATAAGCAACTAGTTGCCTTTAGAGGCAACCGCTCTCCCTTCAAATGGTATATTCCAGCAAGCCAGCGAAATATGGCACAAAACTTTAGGGTTTATGTAATTATGAACAGTAAAACTTCTTATGCTCTAAAATTGAAGATCTATACAGAAATGCGTGTGATGTGTGACTTGAGTAGTGATTTGAAATGCCACAATATTACGTGTATAATAACTTTTTTTCATCGTAAAATTTGGGAAAATTTCTTCTAAAACAAAGTAGATACAACGCCTGGGATTATAAGTAAAATAAACCGGAGCTTTCAGCAAAAATCGCGAATAGAGAAGTTCATAGCTCGTCTTTTTTGCTTCATGCAAGATTTGACAATATTCCCAAAAATAATAAAAATGTTGTTCTTATGAGTACTTTGCATCATGAATCGAGGCATCATGCATCATTTTCATCAAATGAAAAAGCCCCAAATTATTTTAGATTACAATTCCAATAAGGGAGCAATGGATACTCTAGATTAGCTTGTTGGCACGTATATATGTGAGAAGAGATAAATCGCTGGCCAATGATTGTTTTTTATAATCTACTGGACATTTCTGCCTACAACGCGTTCGTATTATGGGCATCAATAAATATCCAATGGAATACCAATCAATTGGGAAAACGGCGAATTTTTCTTGAGGAATTGGGAAAAAACTAATGAATCTAGTCATCATTTCCAGAAAAAATACACCAATAACTAAAGGCTCTTACGAACTGGCAAAAAGGACACGAGAATGAACAAGTAGACAAGATGGAAATGCTAGTGAACCGTCTATTAAATCTAACTCCGCCTGCTAAACGAACACGCTGTAAACTTGCCGTAAAAACGATGACAAGACAAATTGTTATATTGGATTACATCACAAACATATTTGTAAAATCCATTCTTTTTATTAATATCCCAGTTTATCAGTAATGTCCCTTTACCTGAGATTGAAAACATATTGATATGTGATCTGATAAATTAATTAGATTATTATTAATGCATTGATTAAATTAAATGACATATAAGAATATTATCTCATATCAATAATCAAGATCGCATCAATATATATATATATATATATATATATATATATATATATATATATATATATATATATATATATACAAAATATGCATAAGATGGAATGCAACCACAGACACGTGTTTCTGACTTATTAGTCGTCATCAGTATGGTATAGCCAAACAGGAGCAACGAAACCAATTTGTGGCTGTAATGTTAGAAGACCCTCAGGATTCGAGAGCAACAACTAACACATCCACGGAGGAAGCTACAGCTACCTGAGTACAGCAATGCCAAACGTTTAAAACGTTTTAAAATCAAACAAGGAGAGGTTAACGCGAGTTAATAGATATCGGCATGGCTCGCAACAATGAAAATACAAAATATGCATAAGATGGAATGCAACCACAGACACGTGTTTCTGACTTATTAGTCGTCATCAGTATGGTATAGCCAAACAGGAGCAACGAAACCAATTTGTGGCTGTAATGTTAGAAGACCCTCAGGATTCGAGAGCAACAACTAACACATCCACGGAGGAAGCTACAGCTACCTGAGTACAGCAATGCCAAACGTTTAAAACGTTTTAAAATCAAACAAGGAGAGGTTAACGCGAGTTAATAGATATCGGCATGGCTCGCAACAATGAAAATACAAAATATGCATAAGATGGAATGCAACCACAGACACGTGTTTCTGACTTATTAGTCGTCATCAGTATGGTATAGCCAAACAGGAGCAACGAAACCAATTTGTGGCTGTAATGTTAGAAGACCCTCAGGATTCGAGAGCAACAACTAACACATCCACGGAGGAAGCTACAGCTACCTGAGTACAGCAATGCCAAACGTTTAAAACGTTTTAAAATCAAACAAGGAGAGGTTAACGCGAGTTAATAGATATCGGCATGGCTCGCAACAATGAAAATACAAAATATGCATAAGATGGAATGCAACCACAGACACGTGTTTCTGACTTATTAGTCGTCATCAGTATGGTATAGCCAAACAGGAGCAACGAAACCAATTTGTGGCTGTAATGTTAGAAGACCCTCAGGATTCGAGAGCAACAACTAACACATCCACGGAGGAAGCTACAGCTACCTGAGTACAGCAATGCCAAACGTTTAAAACGTTTTAAAATCAAACAAGGAGAGGTTAACGCGAGTTAATAGATATCGGCATGGCTCGCAACAATGAAAATACAAAATATGCATAAGATGGAATGCAACCACAGACACGTGTTTCTGACTTATTAGTCGTCATCAGTATGGTATAGCCAAACAGGAGCAACGAAACCAATTTGTGGCTGTAATGTTAGAAGACCCTCAGGATTCGAGAGCAACAACTAACACATCCACGGAGGAAGCTACAGCTACCTGAGTACAGCAATGCCAAACGTTTAAAACGTTTTAAAATCAAACAAGGAGAGGTTAACGCGAGTTAATAGATATCGGCATGGCTCGCAACAATGAAAATACAAAATATGCATAAGATGGAATGCAACCACAGACACCTGTTTCTGACTTATTAGTCGTCATCAGTATGGTATAGCCAAACAGGAGCAACGAAACCAATTTGTGGCTGTAATGTTAGAAGACACTCAGGATTCGAGAGCAACAACTAACACATCCACGGAGGAAGCTACAGTAGCTTCCATTATCAATCATTTTGGCATCAGAAATTTGGCATCACTGTTGAATACAATATTATTCACAACGAAAAATAGACAATTTGAGAATGTATATATTATTTTCATAAAGAAATCAGTCTGGCATCATGTTTTATTGTTTTCACCCAATTTTGAAAAAATGTGAAAACTTTGTATTATCCACGTCCGTCTGTCCGTCTGTCTGTAACCACAACTCCTCCGTCAATATACCAGCTAGAATGACAAATGAGGTATCAAATGAAAGCTGATAATCCAAGGATGGTACTAAAGGTGAGATATTTGACCTTGGCGGTCTGTCCGTCGGTCTTTACGACCGCGAATATAACTCCTCCATCATTATACCAGGTAGAATGACAAATGAGGTGTCAAATGAAAGCATATAATCCAAGGATGGTACTAACGGTGAGATATTTGACCTAGGCTGTCTTTCCGTCGGTCCCTCCGACCGCAAATATAACTCCTCCGTCATTATACCAGGTAGAATGACAAATGAGGTGTCAAAAGAAAGCTTATAATACAAGGATGGTACTAAAGGTGAGATATTTGACTTAGGCGCTCTGTGACTCGGTCCCTCCGACCGCGAATATAACTTATCCGTCATTATACCAGGTAGAATGACAAATGAGGTGTCAAATGAAAGCTGATAATCCTAGGATGGTACTAAAGGTGAGATATTTGACCTAGGCTGTCTTTCCGTCGGTCCCTCCGACCGCGAATATAACTCCTCCGTCATTATACCAGGTAGAATGACAAATGAGGTGTCAAAAGAAAGCTTATAATACAAGGATGGTACTAAAGGTGAGATATTTAACTTAGGCGATCTGTGCGCCGGTCCCTCCGACCGCCAATATAACTCCTCCATCATTATACCAGGTAGAATGACAAATGAGGTGTCAAATGAAAGCTTATATTCCAAGGATGGTAATAAAGGTGAGATATTTGACCTAGGCTGTCTTTCCGACGGTCCGTACGACCGGGAATATAACTCCTCCGTCATTATACCATGTAGAATGAGAAATGAGGTGTCAAATGAAGGCTGATATTCCAAGGATGGTACTAAAGGTGAGATATTTGACCTACATGGTCTGTCCGTCGGTCCGTCCGACCGCGAGTATAACTCCTCAATCATTATACCAGGTAGAATGATAAATGAGGTGTCAAATGAAAGCTTATAATCCAAGGATGGTACTAAAGGTGAGATATTTGGCCTAGGCAATCTTTCTGTCGGTCCGTACGACCGCGAATATAACTTCTCCGTCATTATACCAGGTAGAATGACAAATGAGGTGTCAAATGAAAGCTTATATTCCAAGGATGGTACTAAAGGTGAGATATTTGACCCAGGCTGTCTTTCCGTCGGTCCGTACGACCGCGCATATAACCCCTCCGTCGTTATACCAGGTAGAATGACAAATGAGGTGTCAAATGAAAGCTGATAATCCAATGATAGTACTACAGGTGAGCGATTTGACCTAGGCTGTCTTTCCACCGGTCCGTACGACCGCGACTATAACTTCTGCGTCTTTATACCAAGTAGAATGACAAATGAGGTGTCAAATGAAAGCTGATAATCCAATGATGGTACTACAGGTGAGCGATTTGACCTAAGCTGTCTTTCCGCCGGTCCGTACGACCGCGACTATAACTTCTGCGTCTTTATACCAAGTAGAATGATAAATAAGGTGTCAAATGAAAGCTTATAATCCAAGGATGGTACTAAAAGTGAGATATTTGGCCTAGACAATCTTTCTGTCGGTCCGTACGACCGCGAATATAACTTCTCCGTCATTATACCAGGTAGAACGACAAATAAGGTGTCAAATGTAAGCTGGTAATACAAGGATGGTACTAAAGGTGAGATATTTGACCTAGGCGGTCTGTCGGTGGGTCCGTCCGACCGCGAATGTAACTCCTCTATCATTATACCAGCTATAATAATAAATGAGGTGTCAAATGAAAGCTTATAATCCAAGGATGGTACTAAAGGTGAGATATTTGAGCTGGGTACTCTTTCTGTCGGTCCGTACGACCGCCAATATAACTCCTCCGCCATTATACCGGGTAGAATGACAAATGAGGTGTCAAATAAAAGCTTGTGGGTGAAAACCTAGGACTTACGAAGTCCAATTTAAAAATAGGGCATATCAGAGATATGCCTTAGACATCATAGAAGACAATGACACAGAAAAATCAAACAAGCAATATGTCAAAAGGGCCTTAGTTATGTATCTTCGGTCCTGTTGGTCCAATCGTGATGTATAGCACCTCAAATGATAGGATTTGACAAACAGAATACAATGAGAGAAAAATCAAATACAACCTCATGTCAAAAGGGCCTTAGTCGCGTATCTTCGGTCCTATAAGACCAATCGTGACGTACGGCATCTCAAATAATAGGACTTGACAAATAAAATACAATGACACAGAAAAATCAAATGCAGCAACAAGTCAAAAGGGCCCTAGTTATGTATATCTAGTCCTATTGGTCCAATTGTGACGTACAGCAGCTCAAATGGTAGGGTTTAATGAACAGAATACAATGACACAGAAAAATCAAATACAGCAATATGTCAAAAGGGCCTTATTTACGTATCTTCGCTCCTATTGGTCCAATCGTGGCGTAAAGCACCTAAAATAACTGGATTTGACTAATATAATACAATGACGTATGAAAATCAATTACAGCATCATGTCAAAAGGGCCTTAGTCTTGTATCTACGGTTCTATTTGTTCAATCGTGACGTACAGCGTCTGAAATGATGGGATTTAACTGGCAGAATAAGATGGTGTAGACAAATGAAAATGACGGCATGTAATAACACTTTAAAATTGTAGAAATAAAATGGATTAACACACATGGTATGACATATTAGGTGAGAGTATTTAACAAATAGAATACGATTACATACGTCCAGTTTTTGACGAGCGACTTCTCTACATATGATAAACGCGAAAGGGCCCCAACGTTCACTGCTCGACATAGGCCTCCCGTTCACTGCATATACCCACTGCTTTCTGACGCTGTGACTTGAGAGGATAGGATTTAACGAATAGAACGACAAAGAAGACTAAACAAGGCAGCTCACGGGAAAAACACAACTGTCCGTTTTATACTCTACAGGGAAGCATCAAATATTCAACGTAAGAATATATTAGAGTATAACGGTATGATAAATCTTTTTCTTCTTTTTTTCATTTAGTGCATTCCGTACGTTTTTTAAACATAATCAGGAGAAGTTGTTGAATTTCTGAAGTCTATAAAAGAATTCCTTAACAAACCTTTTTTTAATTGTGTTATGGATTATTTTTAAGAATGTGTTTAAAAGGCAGTTCGCAGGCTTATTGTTCAATGGTCTTATCACTTTCAAGCGCCTGTCTTTTTTGTAGGACTATTAATTGTTACTTGTGATTTCAACCATTCTAGCGGGGCAATGCCTTTTCTATAACTGAAATGAATATTGTTATCCATTTAATTTTTTTCCTCAATTAATTGAATGCCTCCTACTGGTGTTTGGTCTAAGCTTACCGCTTTTCCCCATTTAAGCTAAACTGCTCGTCAAAAGTTAGGGATATAGAAAATTATGCTCATTTTCATAGCTAATTTTTTCGAGAACAGATTAACGGATTCCACTATTTTTTTTTAATATTTTAGATTTTTTTTAGTATTTACACAGTTGTGCAAAGGTTTACACAAACTTCTTTTTTGTACTTATACGGAGTGGTAGGTATAAGTACAGAAAAGAAGTTTGAGTAAACCTCTTGATAGGTATTAGTTACGTATCTTCACTCCCATTGGTCCCAACGTGTCGTACGGCGGCTCAAATCATTGGAATCAGCCAACAGAATACAATAACTAGGGAGCGGATTTATATGCGATCAATTTTGATGAAATATTCGCATATATATGCGGTAAAAAATTACGAAATATGCGCAAGATATGCACAAAAATTCAAAAAATGCGCATTTCGGGAAACCACAAATTTTCTGTCTTATTTAGTAATCTTATTTATTATTTTTCAAATAAAATCATTTTTTATATATGCAATTTATTCACAGTTTTTACAAAAACTGCTACCAATAGTTACCTATTTTAAAATAAAACAACAATATCACTATAAATATATCTTCGATTATAATTCACTACAATGTGTTTTTCCAAATTCTTTACGAGGAAACATATTCTTTGATCAGACAAAATATTTTTATAACTTGAAAAACTCCTTTCAACATCGATAATTGGTGCGTATTTAAAATAACTTGTTAATTTCCGTTAGAAAATCGTAAAACTTTGGCTAAAGGTGTAAATTCTCTTAACAATAGAGGATTTAAAAAATCATCAGAATTATAGGTAGGTACCTACCCTAATAGCACAAGGACGTCCAATGGACGTCCTTCACGGACTTTAGGGACGTCCATTGGACGTCCGTTTTCGTCCGAGGAACGTCCTTTATACGTCCTATTTTGGTCCAAATGTCGCGCTACCGAACGTCTATTGGACGTCCATCTAATGTCCGAGGGGACATATATTGGATCTTAATCGGACGTAAATTGGACCTTAATCGGACGTCCTAGGGGACGTAAATTGGACCCTAATCGGACGTAAATTGGACCTTAATCGGACGTAAATTGAACCTTAATCGGACGTAAATTGGACCTTAATCGGACGTAAATTGAACCTTAATCGGACGTAAATTGGACTTTAATCGGACGTAAATTGGACCTTAATCGGACGTAAATGGGACCATAATTGGACGTAAATTGGACCTTAATCGGAGTAAATTGGATCTTAATCGGACGTCTTAGGGGACGTGAATTGGACCTTAACAGGACGTCCAATTTTGGTCCAAATTCCACGTTGCCAAACGCCCAATGGAGGTCCACCTAACGTCCGAAGGGACGTTCGGTGGACGTCAATTGGGCCTTCATAGGACGTCCCAGTTTGGTCCAATGTATTGCTGCCGATCATCCCTCTAACGTCCTGGGAGGACGTTCGGTGGACGTCTAGAGACGATATTTATACCTGTGGAGAATGTATTGTGGGAAATAAAAAATATATTTTTTAAGGAACTTATATTACATCTTATATTAATTTACAATTATTGGATATTAGATTATTTACATTAAATTATAATTACATTTCTCCAAGAAATTAACGCACCACCTTAAAAATGGGCCATTTTTGATGTCTCGAATTTCCTAAAGCCATTGTCCCATCTAAGTGATTTTTTTAATAATATTATAGCCTAGGCTATATGGGCTACCTCCATAAGCTTGTCATGCACGGGGAGCTATACTGTAATAATATTATATCACATCGCTGAGGGAACTCTACATTACATATACTTTTCGAATCAAAACTTTTATTCTCTTAATATTATTACTTAAAAAATATATACTACATTCGTCTCGCAAAACTCGAAAAATAACTTATAAACCATAAAAATCTCCAAAAATATAAATGACATAAATGAGAATTGGCACAATTATTATTATGGTTTTAAGTTGATTTTTCGGATTTAACTACAATATTATGCAAAAAATTATGTTATATCGCAGATTTAAAATGGGTTTATCTCGAAAACAGTTATATTAAGTTTAGCGAGATGATTGTAGTACACTTTTTTTAAGTAAAAATATTAAGAGAATAAAAGTAGACTGGTACGCAGTCTGATTTTTGCATAAGAGTTTAATGAAATGGTAACAAATCAATTGGAAGTTCTGTCCGACAAAATACATGGAACGTTTTCGGTAGTCTGATGTTCCAAGTTTTTAACCGGTTCCACAATTAAAACTTCCCCGGTTCCAGTATTCCCGTACATCAAAGTTTGTCCGACTAGACACCGTGAAGCTATTAACAAATTTTCAGCTTGCTGTTAATCAACTTTTTTTATTACGCGGGATCCAGGTCTATAAATGAATACAATAAATAAGTAGGTAGGTACATATTATACACTTATTTATACGAGTACAATTAATAGTAGAGCTGGTTTTTGGGATGTTACAAGCAGCATTTGCATTTCCACAGAGATACTTATGACAGAAATAATAAAATACCGAGACGGACTATTATTATAATAATTTACAATAGGACCCGACGGCCGACGCTATAGGGACAGGTAAAATTTATGACTGAACAATGCACCGAGCATCGATACAAGCAATATGTACCGGTCGAAGGTTATTTTTTATTGTGCCAAATGGACGTATATAGTACCTACCTTTAAAAATCGAATACACAAATTAAAAGATATTTAACAACCATAAAGATTTGTCAAACTCTATCACCGACTTCATGAAAACCAGTATTACTACATTCTTTGATGGTTTTTGCTGTAAATTTTAAAGGATTGACATGAAATTTGGCATACGCATAGCTAACATGCCAAAGAAAAAAAGTGATATTGTGCCAATGTGTGCTATTGCCCTGGGGTGAGTTTCACTCTTTCTCTGGGGTGAAAAACGTTCAAAATAAGTCCGGACTTCGATAAACTGATTAATATTAAGCAACCTTTATTCCATACTTACAAAGTATGTGTACTTACAAATTAGTATGTGAATTTGGGGGTGAGTTTCACCCCGAGGAGGGGTGATATACAAAATATAGGTAGATACACAAAAGATATACAAAAATGTTTCAAAACATCGAAAAAATGTGGTAAAATGCAAATATACATATCATATTATGATAAAATTGCGATTTTGGCGATTTGCCTTTTTGGATAGAATGATGATGATGTTGATTAGGATAAAACTGCGAAGAATTTTTTTATCGAAATATAGTAAAAAATATAAAAAATATACCAAAAAGCTTGAAAAAATATGTAAGTATGTAAGGAAAAACATAAATAATTAAATAAACTTTTGACAACACAACACAAAAGTTTGAAACACTCACTATTTGGATTGGTTGTCCTGGCTTGTGATTTTCTTCTTTGCAGATGACGCTCACGGATCGATGTCAATGTCCAACGGACGTCCGAGCACGGACGTCCAATGGACGTCCAAAGGACGTTCATATTTATTCAACACGTAAGTACGTCCAACGTCGGACGTCCGAAGGACGTTCATTTATAGTCCATCCGCATTAGGACAAAAACTGGACCTATTTTGGGCACACGTACGCTCAACTTCAAAAAGATGCTCTCAATATTCATCTGTAGTAAGGATACATTGATAAAAATTATATTTTTGCTTATTAGAATTAACCACCAAACTTCTATCATCTTGGTAACGGGAATAATAAAACATTATGAAGTCCACTTTACATCAACAATAATTGAACAAGAAATTGACGACAAGTTATTCAAGGTCAAATTTGGCTTATACAAAACACAATTCTACTTCCAATTTTGCCGTGAATAAACAGAAAATAAAGAAATTTGACAAAATAAAACATATCCAATTGTTCTATTTCATCAAATTCCTTCATTTTCTTTTACAAATCATACATTTTGTACTCGTCAAATTTGGCCTTGAATAACTTAGTCAATTTCTTGTTCAATTTATTGTTGATGTAGAAGGGACATAACGAATAATTTACCGATCAGATTTTCACACTTTACATAAAAACAAAAACATGTATTAGATATTAAACTACATATACAGTTTTGAATTAAATATGATTTATAATCTTTTCCATTTAAACTATTTTATTAACATAATTAAGTTAATATTTTATTAAATAATTTTGCTGTTTAATCCCCTTATTGGTAGAATATGTCCAATATGGACGATTGGAAAAGGTCCGTATTTCGTCCGAGTACGGACGTCCAAAGGACGTTCATATTTATTCCACCCGAAGGACGTCCAACACCGGACGTCCGAAGGACGTACATATTTAGTCCACCCGAAGGACGTCCAACGCCGGACGTCCAAAGGACGTACATATTTAGTCCACCTGAAGGACGTCCAACGCCGGACGTCCAACGCCGGACGTCCAAAGGACGTACATATTTAGTACACCCGAAGTACGTCCAGCGTCGGACGTCCAAAGGACGTCCGTTTATGGTCCATGGACGTTAGGACCAAAAATTGACCTATTTTGGACGTCCAAAGGACGTCGTTTGCTATTAGGGTATTAAATATAACAAAAGTATATAAAATTCGGATTTCCGGGTAAAACATCCTTCGTCATTTTAACATCCTACAATCATTTCATAACGGCGGCGTATTATCCTATAAGTACTTTGTGTAGAGATCGTTTATTTTCTAAGAAAAAATGAAAGGCGGTTAATGAGCTGTCTCTCTTGGTTCTCGAATTAATACAGACCACAGCCTGTGCGTGGAAATATTTTGTCGAATTAAAAAATTTAAATTTTGTTTTGGACTAATGAAATAAAACATTTTAGTAGTTCCAAAATGACACAAAATCTAGGCATCGGATAAAAAAGTTTATTTGAAGAAAGTGTATTTTTTTGTTCTTCTTAATGGCGGTACAGGCTCGTTTTTTTAATATTGTATTTAATTACATAATAATTTTCAAATATTACCTAATATATTTTTCAAATTGGGCTCTGTACCGCCATTCTTTATTATATTACGGATACGTGTGCCAAATATCTTGAAAAAATATTCAAAATTACAGCCGCAATCTTGGAACGCGTTTTGGCTACCTGTTGATCGCTACTGTATCACTTTAAACAATTTTTTAAACAAATTCACAAAAATAATTTTTTCATTACGAACGATTTTTTAGATAAGTTGGGTTATTCTGAGCAAAAAAGGTATCTTGAGATTTTTCTCTAAAATTGATTTTTGTCGAGTTATATGGCCATTTTCGCATTTTTCAGGTTTTAAATCGCGTATAACTCGACAACAATCAATTTTAGAGAAAATTGACAAGAGACCTTTTTTGTTCAGAATGTCCAAAATTATCTAAAAAAAAATTGTTCAAAGTGAAAAAATTATTTTTGTGGATTTGTTTAAAAAATTGTTTAAACAATTTTTTGACCACGGCACCTTGTGAATATGTTATAAGGACCTCTTTTTGAGTAAGTTTGTGCAAAAAAATCGAATCGGAATAATTTCACTAACAGGGGCGACGATAAATCCGGGACTATAGCGCTAATTATTAATAATTAAAAATAACAGCTTTGTAATAAAATAATGACAAAAATCTCTTAAGGACCTTGAAGCAAGGGTTTGAAACTTGATCTGCTCACTTTTTAATTTCATAATAATAACTTTTAATCGAGTTATTAAGACTTAAAAATGGCCATTTTCGCATTTTTCAAATTTTTAATCGCATATAACTCGACAACAATCAATTTTAAACAAAAATGGCAAGACACCTTTTTTGCCCAGAATGACACAAGTTATCTAAAAAAAATTGTTCGAAATGAAAAAATTGTTTTTGTGAATTTGTTTCAAAAAAATTTTTAAACAATTTTTCGACCAATGCACCGCCCGGCACCCTTTGGATATGTTATAAGGACCTCTTTTTGAGTAAGTTTGTGCAAAAAAATCGAATCGGAATAATTTCGCTAGCGGGGGCGACGATACTGCCCGGTCTACTTTTGATGCTGATGGTGATAGAATAGATACTTTTTATATAACAAAAATAAAACTTTTTTTAAACTCTTTAAAAAATTTGTGGCGGGTTTTCCCCGAAAAGTGCGTTATTTTTTGGACATTTTACGTTGAACTAGTCGATTTGGAATTTGACGAATAAGAACCAACTTTTGATTAGCTCCAACTCTGTTTTTATTGTGTGTCCAGGTTTCATACATACATCATTTTTTTTACTGTTTTATAAGCTTTATATTTGCTAGGAATAGTTTTTCGATCAAATACTTACTTTTTGATTTATTTGCGAAAAACCATCTAAAAACAAAAGTTACAAGGAATTTAATTAGTTTATCCACTTACGGACTTATTTGGACCTATATTTTTTCACACTCGAGAAGGGGGTGGTACTCATCACCAGAAAAAAAGCACACACTGGCACTCTGATGTTCATTTCGCGAAATATCGCAGGGTTCGTATTTAAAATTTTTAATTTACTCCTCACCCCTTTCCGTGGGGGTTCGTTTTTGGTATCATTCGATAGACTTTTGAAAAATATTGAACACGCATTTTTTAGTTTTTCGATCTGACGTTCATTTCGCGAAATATTCGCTTTTTTGTGAAACTTTGTGACTCGCCCATCATTTCTTCAGATTTGGGAACACTTAATAATCGGAGGGGGCCAAGTCAGGAGAGTAAGCCGCATGAGAAAGTAATTAGAACCCCAACTCGAATTTTTGCTACTGTCACAACGCTCTTGTGAGTCGATGTATTGTCTTAGGTCTTGAGAACACTTTTTTCTTCTGCTTATGGAGTCGTTTTTCATTCATCACATACCGGAACTCACCATTTAAATTTTGAAGACCCTGACATCAAAACTGTATTAAATTATATGTGATCTAAGTAAGTTAATGAAAAGTCAGAATAGATAGAGAAGAACACTTATAAAAAAAATTGTAACAAGCAATTGGACATCGTAAGTTCTAATTTTTCACAAAAAGTGACCGGAAGTTGAACCGGCAGTCGATATTTGAACCCTTCGTGTAACTTTTTGTCAGCTGATATGACGGATGAATTTTGTTCACCTACAGATATGGACGAACAGACAGGCATGAAACCGGAAGTATGTATTTGTTCTGGTCTTTCTTAGTCGTGTTGACCAATAGTTTGTACTATTTCGACGAATTTAAAACAGTACTTTCGGTTGCAACTCTGGAACAGGCAGTCCGAGGTCAAACTTCTCACATGTAATATCATATTTTGGTTATAGGCTTTCATTTGACACCTTATTTGTCATTCTTTCTGTCCTACTAATAGACGAGTTGTGTTTATTGACGGACAGACATGGCTAATTCTAGGTTTTCACATTTAATGATAAAAACAATAATTATACAATTCAGTTAACCTGACTATATCATTGTGATAATGACTTCTTATCTAAAAGTGACAACGGCAATAATTGCCGTTGTAATAATTATTATTCCATTCACTCACGATAAAATATCGCAAAACCTCCAGATTTTAAAGAACCGCTTGGATTGACATAAAATTTGGCACACACGTAGCTAAAATGCCAAAGAAAAAAGTGAGATTATGCCGATATGTTCTCTTGTCCTGGATGTGACTTTCACCCCTTCTTGGAGGTGAAAAAACATACGTGCAAAATAAGTCCGGAAGTGGATAAACTGACTAATTCTAATTCTAAGCAAATTTTGTTCTATAAAAGTTTTAGGTCAATACTTTTCGAGGTATGTGCGAGTGAATATGTTTATTTTTCATAGAAAAACACGTTTTGGACGGATTTTCGCAAATAACTCAAAAAGTAAGTATGTACATATTTTATCGAAGAAAATATTCCTAGCAATAATATAGCTTATGAAAAAGAGGTGTCAGTATAAGGTCTGTAGACCCAGTAGAAGCAGGGTTGCAGCTAATGAAAAATAGGTTCTTATTCGTCAAATACCAAATCGAACATTTCAACGTAAAATAACCAAAAAAATAAAGCACTTTTCGGGAAACACTCATCATAACTCTTTTAAAGTGTTTAAAAAAAATTTTTTTTGGTGTTTTTAAAACAGTTTCTAGCGTGAAAAGTAAGCAAGTTACGCTGAAAATAAAATCGTTCCCTTTTTTTTGGCAAAAGAAGGTCATGAAAATTAATTGTTACCGCTTCACACGTTACTTTAGATAAATGTATTGTTTATACAGGGTGTCTCCGAAAATAGTGCGTTCCTTTAAGGTGTGGATATAATACACAATTTAGAACAAAAAGGTGTTGTAACATTTTTTCCTAAAGTTAACCGTTTCAACAAAAATTACGTTGTTCTCCATAAGAGTAAATTTTTATTTTCATAAATTTATATGACCTGGCAACATGGCGTAGAAGAACCTGTGACTGTGAAATTTAATCTAATGGGACCCCTTGTTTATTTACTAATTGAGTATCAATTTGCATATCAAAATGTATTTTCGTTTTTTGGTCAAACGGCTGAATTTAGAATAAAATGTTATAAGACTTTTTTGCTCTACACTGTGCTTTCTATCTATACCTTTAAGGAACGCACTATTTTCGGGGAAACCCTGTATATGATCTGTAAGTTGCATTGGTTCAAAATGCTTATTTTTGAAAGGGGTTTTGTTGAAAGGCCTCGAACGAATCACTAGTCACGAGTATGTATATGCAAATTTTGAACAGCCATATCTTAACCAATTTTTGTCTTCCAGAAAATCAAAAAATTCCAAATATTTAAAAAAGCAACACCTACATTTTTTACTCTTTAAGATATTTGGTATCACTAATAATTTTTAAGTTATTTTGACAAAAGTCTTTTTTTCAAAATTAAAGATTTAAAAAAATTTACTTTAAAACCAAATTTTTCCACAAATAAGCACTTTGAACTGATGAAACTTACAAACACAAACAATACATAAAGTTACTTGTGAAGTGGTAACGATTAATTCCATTTGGGCTGTTAATTAGAGGGAGTTTTTAGAATATTTTTAACCAAAAAAAAAGGAACAACTGTATTTTGAGCGTAACCTGCTTACTCTTGCTGCTGGAAACTTAAAAAAAAAATAAAAATAAACGTTTTCTTAAACACTTTAAGAAAGTTGTAATAAGTTTTCCCAGAAAAGTGTTTCATTTTTTTTATTTCACGTTAAAATATTCGATTTGGAATTTGAGATATAAGAGCTTATTTTTCACTATAGTCTGTTTTTAAACAAGAGGAGTCATTCAAATTTCCCGCGCCGTACACCTTGTTTGTAATTGGTACAACCTCAGGCAATTTTACTCATATCAAATTTTGACACTATTGGCATTTCATAGGTTAGTTTATTTATTTTATCAGCAATTTTTGTATTTTCTGCGTTCTTCCTTTTATTTTTAGATTTTTAGTCAAGATTACCGTCAAAGGCCGATATGATCAACCAAAAAAGAAGATTTATCTGATGATATTTCTAGTGACGTTCTTGGGTGTGAATCTGCCATTTAGTTTACCTACTCCTCTTGGTTCTAAAACAAAGCTTAGCAATAACTCTGCTTCTACTGGGTCTACAGACCTGACACATATACCATTTTTTCACTTTTTTATAAGCTATATTTACTATTTGCTAATTTTTTTTCAATAAAGTACCTACTTTTTGAGTTATTTGCGAAAAACCGTATAAAAACGTTTTTTTTTTTTTTGTTGAAAAATGAACATATTCACTCGCAAATATCTCTAAAAGTATTGACTTAGTGAAAAACGCTATAAAATAGAAGTTGCTTAGAATTAGTCAGTTTATCCAATTCCGGACTTATTTGAACGTATTTGTTTTCATACCCTATAACCGACGAAACTCACCTCCAGATCAAAAGCACATATCGGCACAATATCACTTTTTTTCTTTAACATATTAGCTATAGGTACGTGTCCCAAATTTTATGTCAAACCAAGCGTTTCTTCAAAATTCTGACCAAAAACCCTAAGTAAATTAAACGAAAATATAAAATGAATTTTCCAAACAAATATTTTAAGTCGGTATGAGAAATTTTAATTTAACAGATGAAATCAAATAAACACAATTCAACTCGTAAAATATTTAGACCCTTGCTTGGTAATCCAGCTGAACAGGTAAAGAACCTACCTTTTATGTAGTTTATAATCTGAGAGGATGGAATATTTTACCAAAATATTCCATCCTCTAAGTTTACAATAGACCTTTTCTACCTGTCCTCAAAAGATCGGTATTTTTAACTCGTGGCAACGTCGAAAAGCGGCAAAATGATGGGAAATACACATTTTTATGTGGTGGAAGTCAAAATGGTTATGAAGTGTAAAAATTTTTGTATATAATTTAAATTTTTAAAATTAAAATTATAGAAAACTGAGAACGATACAGGGCGTTAAAAAATGCGCTCAACAAACATACACGAATTAAAATTCGAAAATGATAGTATTTCTTGGTGATGCCAAATGACTGCAACATGAAAAGATGACATAATGATAGCGGGATGAATATATATATATATATATATATATATATATATATATATATATATATATATATATATATATATTGTTATATTTCTATTTGATATGAAAATTAAATTTTGATAATTATAAGCAGAATTCAATTTAATATAAAATATTTTCAATTTTCTCAACCACGGGCATATAAATTTAGAACAACCTGTATACAACAAATTGTCATATGTAATTTTAAGAAGGGATTAGAAGAAGCTTACGAAACTCGGACAATGCGACTAGAATAAACAAAGTGAATGGCGCGTACCATCATCGTTGTTCGCGGAAGGTTCGATCATTAGCCTATGCTAAATAAGACTCAGTTGAAATCGATAATAGGTCATTATCGTTGTTCGCGGAAGGTTCGATCATTAGCCTATGCTAAATAAGACTCAGTTGAAGTAGATAATAGGTCATTAAATTTTGTAAATAGTAGAAAGTAATTTTAGAATGGGAATTAACTATTTTTTTTTTGAAATCCATTAAGCATATTTAGGAAGATTAAAAATTGGTTTTGAGGAATACTGCGAATGAGAGTTGGTGGTGGAAGGTTGATTTGTGAATCTGGAAGGGATATTTAGAAAGTAGGGGAATGAATGACAAATAGAGATCAGAATGTTTTGAGCTGTCGAGAAGTGAAGTCCAGTAGTAGACGGTAGTGTACGGAGAGTGAGAAAGCCGGTATAGTTCCGTGAGTGTGGAGTATCTATCGTGGAACGAGAGGTAGGCCAGGTCGAGAGTAAAGAACCTCCTTGAGCCAAGAGTGTCCCGGTAGCTGATTGAAGTTTCGAAAAAGGTAGAAACACGGCATCATGACAGAAGCAGGAACGGGAGCTATACGAGTTAGTTTTCAAAGGAGAACATTACTGGAAGCCAGGACGAGGTTTTGATCGCAGCCAAGGATAGCAGGAAACGGGTCTTGTGTGAAGACATTCTCAATTCACCAGAAAAAGGTCAGTCTCATTTGTTTGGACATGAATGTATGGGTTTTTCGTATTAAATACCACATTTAAAATTGAAGAACATAATCAATAATATCAGAAAAGCTTCATCAAAATTAAATAGAATTGTTGATAATAAATCCTAATAGTTAAATGTTAATAAAAACTTTCAATTGGAAACCAAAAGGAAATAAGATTCCCATGTGTAAATGTTATGTTTAAGAATAATAAGATATAGCAAATATTAAGCAGTGATTGCCATTTAAATAAAATAAACCATATTTTGATTATAATTGTAACCCATATGTGTGTATTATTTTACTCTTTTCTTTCCTATCCCGATTAGGAACCATTGAGAAATACTTAGAAGCCACGAGAGTAAGCAATTAATTTTATAATTCGCCCTGAGATTGAAAACATATTGATATGTGATCTGGTAAAATAATTAGATTATGATTAATGCATTGATTAAATTAAATGACATATAAGAATATTATCTCATATCTATAATCAAGATCACATCAACTGTCGTCCAACGTGGAAAGCATTGAAAAGTATTTCTAGTGGCAAATTTGAAGGATAGAAAGAGTAAAGCCGGTATTTGAAAATTTATATGCCTGTGGTAAAAAGTGAGATACTTACATTTGATAACATAAAATTTTAGATCTCTTTAGGTACAAATTTTACATAACTGATTTAATATTTTATTTTTACGATATTTACATTTGATATATTTATTGACAATTTATAATATTTGGGTGAGAAAAAGTCGTCTTGGTAACATACTAGTAAAATTTCATATTTGGCGGGGACAGTACTTCTTGAAAACAAATGTCTGTGACAAGAAGCCAAAGCAAAGACAACAAAAAACAAAAAGAACATTCAAATCAAGAGAATAAGTCAGACCAAGAAGATATTTTAGACACGACAATCATGGCATCAGAACAGCAAGAATTATCAGGAATAGATAAATTATTACAAATGATGCAACTCCAGTCACAAAGAATGGAACAGAAAATGGATGAAACACAACAAAAACTGGATGACAATCAAAAAGAAACAAAACAAAAAATGGATGAAACACAACAAAAACTGGATGACAATCAAAAAGAAACAAAACAAAAAATGGATGAAACACAACAAAAATTGGATCAAAAAATGGATAAAGTCGATCAAAAAATGGATGAAACACAACAAAAAATAGAAGAGAACAACAAGAAAATGGAGGAACGCATAGAAAAGTATGAAATGAAAATTAAAGACCACATGCAAGAACAAGAAATGAGAACGAAGGACCACATGAAAGAACAAGAAATGAAAATTCAAAATAAAATGAAGGAATTAACGAATTGCCAGAAAAAAGAAATGGAAAGTTTGGAAAACAAGTTGGAAAATGCTATTCAAGTAGACAGAGAAGAAGTGGAAAAAAGAATCACAGAAATAGAAAAACAAGTCACCGAAAACAGGACGCAACAGAATGTCGGAGAAAGAAGAGAAATGGTTATACATAGCACAGATGACGTGAAGATAAGGTTTGGCGGGGATGTAAGAAGATTACACCCAGTGCCGTTCATAAATAGCCTGAAAAAGAAAATACAGCACATCGGAAATTTCGAAACAGCAAAAGAAACTATCAGAAACCATCTCAAATATGAAGCAAGCCTATGGTTCGATAGCAAAGAAGAAGAATTCGGCAATTGGCAACAATTTGAACAAAAATTTTTGAATTATTTCTGGGGAAAAGTCCAACAATTGGAAATTAACAAGGAATTGCAAAATGGGAAATACAATGATAGGATGGGGGTATCAAAAAGGACATATGCTTTACAAATATACAATAATGCAAAACATTTACAATATAATTACTCATCGGAACAATTAGTCGAACTGATTGCAAGACATTTCGAGGAAACGCTGGAAGACCATATCACATTGCAAAATTACAAAGACATAGATAGTTTATGCCAATTCCTACAAATAAGAGAATCACGTCTAAGAGAAAGAAAATCAAGAAGGTCGCGAGAAGATTACAGGCCCCGAGAAACACAAGATTACAGAGATAGAAATCAAAATAGGAGGGACTATACAAGACGAGATTTTAATCCCAGAAGGGAAAACGAAAATAGAGACAACGGAAGAGGAAATTATGAACAAAGAAATAGGCAATGGAATGAGGACAGAAATCGAGAATACCAGAATAGAAACACCACACGCTCAAATCAAGAAAACAGAAATAATGGTAGACAAAATGAACAGGGATATCGAGAAAACCGAAACAGATCCGACAGACCAAGAGAAAATAGAAGAGAAGTAAATAATACCCAGACAGATGAATATGACGGAGAGAGACATTATGACGAAAATATAAACAACGATGAGCAACCGGCGTTTTTTCACGACGGCGCTCACTAAAAACCAAAAATCAAACA
Organism: Diabrotica virgifera virgifera; assembly: GCF_917563875.1. Lineage (NCBI taxonomy): Eukaryota > Metazoa > Arthropoda > Insecta > Coleoptera > Chrysomelidae > Diabrotica > Diabrotica virgifera. The sequence goes on from NC_065448.1 coordinate 117,297,864, forward strand.
GGAATCTTTTGTCACCCCAAGGAGTTTATTAAATTGGCAGGAAACAACGAAAAGAAAAATGGAGTTAATTTAAAATTTGTGGATGGATTTATCAACGAGAAACCAATTAAAATTATGATAGACACTGGATCTGAAATAACATTGGTCAACAGAAAACTAATAGAAGAAGTTAACTTAACAAATTTAATTTACAAAATACCTAGGGTAAATTTAGTGGGCGCAAACAAACGGACATTGGCAACTATAAATGAAGGCATACGAGTAATGGTACGACTGGGTAAGAATATGTATGCACTACAATGTGTAATAATGGCAAACATGTCACATGACATGATAGTAGGAGTTGACGAATTGGCAGAAAAATATGTAGTGATAGATTTTAAAACTAATACGATGAAACTAACAGAAGAAAAAGAAAAAGAACAGGACAAGGAACATGAGAAACAAAATACGGACGAATCAGGTAAAGAACAAACAGTGGAAATGAATTTGGCAGCGAAGCAAGGACAAAGAAAAAAAAGGAGAAAAGGTCAGAAAAAGATAAAAGAAAATGAAACCTGTGGCTCCTCAAAAGAAGAGTTGAGCCCAGAAGAAGAAAATTTGAGAATATCAGAAACAAAGGAAACCTGGGATTCCTCAAAAAAAGAGACGAGCTCAGGAGAAGAAGAAATAAAGCAAAAAAATGAAAGTGAAAAGAATATGATTGAAACAGTGGTATTTGAAGAGGAGGTATATGCAAACGAGGATGCAGAATGCACGGTAAACATGTGTGAAGAATCTGAGAAAAAAGACAAAAAATTGATATGTGGAGAAGGGAAAGAAAAAGAATTGCGGTTGATGTTAAGAAACTACGAAAATTTGATCAATGAGGAAAACAGAGTGGCTAAAAAGTACGAACATTCATTTGAGGTAAAAAACTTGGGAAATTTTCGATCAAAGACTTACCCGATTCCATACAAGTATCGACAAGAGGTGAAAGAAGAAATAAATAAAATGTTGGTAGATCAAATCATCGAAAGATGTGATTCACCGTATGTTAACCCGATTGTGATAGTAAAGAAAAGCAATGGAGAATTGAGATTATGTTTAGATGCCAGGAATATCAACCAGCACACTGTATCACAATATGAATCACCTCTAAACATCGAGGCCATTTTTGGAAGTATCACCGGGTCACACATATTTTCGAAAATTGACTTAAAACACAGTTTTTGGTTGATACCGTTAGCTGAAAAGTGTAGAAACTACACCGCTTTTTCTATTGATGGTATTGTCTACCGGTTTACGGTAGTGCCATTTGGATTGCAGAGTGCCTGTGCTGCACTCGTCCGAGCTCTACATACCATTTTGAATCGCCATGAAGATTTCATAGTTCATTATATCGATGATTTATTAATTTTTTCACAAGATACTCAGAGTCATCTGGAACACATAGAAATAATTCTGGAAGAATTGGACACAGCGGGATTGAAATTAAACATTGAAAAATGTCAATTTTTTCAAAAAGAAGTCATTTATTTGGGTTTTCAATTGGACACAAAACAGTAAGATTAGCCGAAGACAGAGTCAAGCTCATAGATGAATACCCAAGACCAACGAATTTGAAAACATTGAGAGGTTTTCTTGGCACGATTAATTATTTTAAAAAACTGATTCCCGATTTGAGCCAAAAGGAAATCCCTCTGATAAAATTGCTTAAAAAAGGAATAAAATGGAATTGGAAAGAAGAACAGGAGGAAGCTTTCGAAACATTAAAACGAGAATTCGCAAAAGGAACGAAAATATACCACCCCATTTACAATTTACCTTTTATACTCCGAACTGATGCGTCCATACAAAAATTTGCAGGAGTTCTGTCTCAAATACAAAACGACCAAGAAGTGCCGATATGTTTTATATCTCGAGTGACTAAAACACATGAGAGAAAATATAGTGTTACAGAATTGGAGTTTGCCAGTGTACTATATTGCGTAAACAAATTGAGGTTTTACTTATTGGGAGCAAAATTCACAATCGAAACAGACCATGCAGCTTTAGTACATATCATGAAGAATAGATTAGTAAATAATAGAATACATAGAGGCATTCTATTATTACAGGAGTATGATTTTGAGTTCCGATATATAAAAGGAAAAGACAACATAATAGCCGACGCTCTAACACGGGATGAGGACACCGGAAAAAAGGAAACAATTACTCTACAGGTGGGACTAAATAGATTAATACAAGAAGAAGGGATATATTCGTTAAATGAGATAAGGACAAACCAGGAAGACCTAGAGGAAAGAGAGAAAAGAAGAGCGGAAGTAGAAAATAACATATATTTTAAGAGAATAGACGGAAAGGAACTATATTTAGTGACACATACATTGGCCGAAAAGATAATAAAGAAATTACATGAGGACAATGGGCATATCGGTAGCAGAAAACTTTGGCTCGTTTTTAGGGAAAATTACATCAGCCGACAGGATTACCGCATTGCAAAAGAAATTACCCAGAAGTGCGATGTATGTCAAAAATATAAGAGTCGGAATTTCAAAAACGAAAATGTTGCCAAAAATATTGAAGCCCGAAACAAACTAGACATTGTAGCAATAGATATGTTAAGCGATCTAATTATGACCACTAAAAGGAACAAACATATTCTGGTAATGGTGGATGTGTTTTCAAAATACGTAAAATTATATAGTTGCCGCACCACAAAGGGGGAAGAAATATTAAGAAAAATCGACAATTTTATAGCCATAGTAGGAACACCAAAAAAGATTCTACTGGACAATGCAACGTATTTCCGAAATGATCGTTTCAAGGGACAACTTCGAGAACGAGGAATAGAGACAAATTTTGTCAGCATCAGGCATCCACAGAGTAATCCTTCGGAACGATTCATACAGGAAGTGATGAAATTTCTTCGCATTGCAACAGATGGTCAACATCGCCACTGGGACAGGAAAATGGCGGAAATAGAAAGGTATCTAAATACAATTCCGAGCACAGTAACAAAAGAGACCCCAGAATACATCATGAAGGGTGTACTGCCGATAAGGCCATGGGAAGACCAAGAGCCAAAAGAATATCACAGGTGATTGAAACCGTACAGAGAAGATTACGGCGAAGCAACGAAAAATATATCCAAAGACAGGAACAAAACAGAAAAAGAAGACCAGTGACTTTCCAAAAGGGTGAAAAAGTACTCGTGAGGGCATTACGAGTATCAAATCTTCCTGGGGGCATTTGCGCAAAGTTGATGCCTGTTTTCGAAGGCCCGTACATCGTGAATAATGAAAATGGGATAAATAGTTATGAGTTGAGGCACAGGAACTCGGAAAAGATCCGAGGAATTTATAATATTCACGATGTATACAAATATCACGAATAAAAGACAGAATTACATGAAGTAAATAGTAAGTTAGGATATAAGACGTAGATTAAAGTTAGGAAATATACAGGGAGTTGGTTTTGCCTCGAGAAAATTTATTTAAAAATGCAGATAAATTTTATCGAATACAAGGCGGGGATTTGTTATATTTCTATTTGATATGAAAATTAAATTTTTGATAATTATAAGCAGAATTCAATTTAATATAAAATATTTTCAATTTTCTCAACCAAGGGCATATAAATTTAGAACAACCTGTATACAACAAATTGTCATATGTAATTTTAAGAAGTGATTAGAAGAAGCTTACGAAACACGGACAATGCGACTAGAATAAACAAAGTGAATGGCGCGTACCATCATCGTTGTTCGCGGAAGGTTCGATCATTAGCCTATGCTAAATAAGACTCAGTTGAAGTAGATAATAGGTCAATAAATTTTGTAAATAGTAGAAAGTAATTTTAGAATGGGAATTAACTATTTTTTTTTGAAATCCATTAAGCATATTTAGAAAGATTAAAAATTGGTTTTGAGGAATACTGCGAATGAGAGTTGGTGGTGGAAGGTTGATTTGTGAATCTGGAAGGGATATTTAGAAAGTAGGGGAATGAATGACAAATAGAGATCAGAATGTTTTGAGCTGTCGGGAAGTGAAGTCCAGTAGTAGACGGTAGTGTACGGAGAGTGAGAAAGCCGGTATAGTTCCGTGAGTGTGGAGTATCTATCGTGGAACGAGAGGTAGGCCAGGTCGAGAGTAAAGAACCTCCTTGAGCCAAGAGTGTCCCGGTAGCTGATTGAAGTTTCGAAAAAGGTAGAAACACGGCATCATGACAGAAGCAGGAACGGGAGCTATACGAGTTAGTTTTCAAAGGAGAACATTACTGGAAGCCAGGACGAGGTTTTGATCGCAGCCAAGGATAGCAGGAAACGGGTCTTGTGTGAAGACATTCTCAATTCACCAGAAAAAGGTCAGTCTCATTTGTTTGGACATGAATGTATGGGTTTTTCGTATTAAATACCACATTTAAAATTGAAGAACATAATCAATAATATCAGAAAAGCTTCATCAAAATTAAATAGAATTGTTGATAATAAATCCTAATAGTTAAATGTTAATAAAAACTTTCAATTGGAAACCAAAAGGAAATAAGATTCCCATGTGTAAATGTTATGTTTAAGAATAATAAGATATAGCAAATATTAAGCAGTGATTGCCATTTAAATAAAATAAACCATATTTTGATTATAATTGTAACCCATATGTGTGTATTATTTTACTCTTTTCTTTCCTATCCCGATTAGGAACCATTGAGAAATACTTAGAAGCCACGAGAGTGAGTAATTGATTTTATAATTCGCCCTGAGATTAAAAACATATTGATATGTGATCTGGTAAATTAATTAGATTATGATTAATGCATTGATTAAATTAAATGACATATAAGAATATTATCTCATATCAATAATAAAGATCACATCAATATATATATATATATATCTATATATATATATATATATATATATATATATATATATATATATATATATATATATATATATATATATACATCCCGCTATCATTATGTCATCTTTTCATGTTGCAGTCATTTGGCATCACTAAGAAATACTATCATTTTCGAATTTTAATTCGTGTATGTTTGTTGAGCGCATTTTTTAATGCCCTGTATCGTTCTCAGTTTTCTAAAATTTTGATTTTAAAAATTTAAATTATATACAAAAATTTTTACACTTCACAGCCATTTTGACTTCCACCACATAAAAATGTGTATTTGCGATCTATTTGCCGTCAATCGAGGTTGCCACGAGTTAAAAATATCGAGCGTTTGAGGCCAGGTAGAAAAGGTATATTAGAAACTATATAAAAGGTGGGTTCTTTACCTGTTCGGCTGGTAAGGGTCCAAATATTTTACGAGTTGAATTGTGTTTATTTTATTTCATCTGCTAAATTATAATTTTCTCATAACGACTTAAAATATTTGTTTGAAAAATTGATTTTGTGTCATTCCATTTCAAATCACTCAATTTTGGAGCAAAAAAAATTTGGACCTCCGATTTGTCTGAAAATTGGTATATAGCTTCTGCGGGACGTAAAAATAAGATATTTAAGGTCAAAAAATCTTCTTCTTCTTTTTTTTCTCAAAATGTTATTTTATTCGATTTTACAGTGATTTGGTGTTTATTTATACAAATTTCCATTTTCTCTCGTAAAGTATCAATGGAAAACATAATATTTTAATAGAAGGGACTCAAAAATGTCATTATATGGCATTATAACAAGTTACTTTGATTCAAAACAAGCTTTTGATCAAATTTTATAGTGTAGAAAACGTTAAAATACCGTTTTTTTTACATTTTTCTCCATTCCCAAAATGCATCATAATCGATTTGGCTGAAAATTTGCCCACAGATAGACAAAACATAGGACTTTAAGTGGTCATAAGGATTTGAATTATATTACAATACCCAAAAAGTTACATGCAATATTATAGTCAAAAATATAGGCGTCTACTGTAAGTAAAATTAACTCCAAAATATCGACCTCACGACAAAAATTGTTAAAAATAAATTGTAATAATTGTAAATACGATTTATTTGGAACAATTTCAGTTCCTTCCATTTTTGTGGAAAAGTTAAAAATGGCGGAGATATTGAGCAAAACAGGTTCTCCTTTAAAATCAAGATGGCCGCTAACGTAACGGAGGAATTCATTCGCGATTTTAAATTTAGGCTACTATTGACTCCCCTAAAGATCAGAAAAATAAATTTTTGTGCAGCTTGGCATTCAAGGTCAAATGCTATCCCGACTGGACTAATATATACTTTTGAGTATGATATTACTGCATGTAACTTTTTTGGTATTGTAATATAATTCAAATCCTTCTAACCACTTAAAGTCCTATCTTTTAGCTATCTGCGGGCAAATTTTTAGCTAAATCGATGATGATGTATTTTGGGAATGGAGGAAAATGTAAAAAACGGTATTTTAACGTTTTTTATACTATAAAATTGGATGAAAATCTTGTTTTGATTCAAAATAACTTGTTATAATGCCATATAATGACATTTTTGAGTCATTTCTATTAAAATATTATGTTTTTCATTGATACTTTACGACAGAAAATGCAAATTTGTTTAAATAAACACCAAATCACTGTAAAATCGCATAAAATAACATTTTGAGAAAAAAAGAAGAAGAAGATTTTTTGACCTTAAATATCTTCTTTTTACGTCCCGCAGAAGCTATATACCAATTTTCAAATCGGAGATCCAAATTTTTTTGCCTGAGTGATTTGACATGGAATGTACCTTTTACATTTTCATTTAATTTACTTACGGTTTTTGTTCAGAATTTTGAAGAAACGCTTGGTTTGACATAAAATTTGGGACACGCATAGCTAATATGTTAAAGAAAAAAAGTGATATTGTGCCGATATGTGCTTTTGATCTGGAGGTGAGTTTCGTCCGTTATCGGGGATGAAAACAAATACGTTCAAATAAGTCCGGAATTGGATAAACTGACTAATTCTAAGCAACTTCTATTTTATAGAGTTTTTCACTAAGTCAATATTTTAGAGATATTTGCGAGTGAATATGTTCATTTTTCAACAAAAAAAAAACACGTTTTTAGACGGTTTTTCGCAAATAACTCAAAAAGTAGGTACCTACTTTATTGAAAAAAAAAAATTAGCAAATAGCAAATATAGCTTATAGAAAAATGAAAAAATGGTATATGTGTCAGGTCTGTAGACCCAGTAGAAGCAGAGTTATTGCTAAGCTTTGTTTTAAAACCAAGAGGAGTAGGTAAACTAACCCTAATAGCACACGACGTCCTCTGGACGTCGAAAATAGGTCCATTTTTGGTCCTAACGTCCATGGACTATAAATGGACGTCCTTTGGACGTCCGGCGTTGGACGTCCTTCGGTGGACTAAATATGTACGTCCTTCGGACGTCCGACGTTGGACGTCCTTCGGTGGACTAAACATGTACGTCCTTCGGACTTCCGATGGTGGACGTCCGATGGTGGAATAAATACGAACGTCCTTTGGACGTCCGTACTGGACGAAATACGGACTTTTTGTGGACGTCTGAAAATCACCCCCACTACTTGGTTCCTCTGTTCACAAAACTATAACGATAGGCGATAGATTTTCGATTCACCCACCGATATCAGTTCGAAGTTGGAGAGTTGATCTCTCAGTCGTTGTCGTCGTTAGGGCTCCCGCGTAGAGTTTTATTCATTAACCACTGATTTTCATAATGTAAGAAATTATATTATATACGAATTAAAGTATAATATACTTATACATATACTATATATTACGTAAAACTATGAAGACGCTGTTTCACAACATAACACAGAGTCCGACCGCCTCATCGGGCCATTTAGAGCATCAATGCATAAGCCCATCCAATGGATTATTATGTGCCCCTTTGACATAGGCGCACAACATTTTAATCTACCACCCTGAGGATTCCTGCTCCTGGAGTTTTTCTGAAGTGCTGAAACAGTCTCTGTTCCTGATTCCTCGATCAGATGAGGAGTTTTCGGAGCCATCAACCCCAGACAGCTACTGGAGCTCCACGTTGCAGCCAGTCACTTCTTGGTAAGTGAACGCCAAAGAGGAAGCATTCAGACTCTGCTGCTACCACCGTCTGGACATAGCCTATCGATCCCTGATGGCCTATAGGACAAACTCACCGAGAATGATGGAAAAAACCACCAGCCAGGACAACTGGTATCCAAACATTGGTATTATTTACGTTTTTTATTACATTTACATATTTTTTCATGCTCTTTGATATATATTTCTTATTCTTTCTGGTATATTTTTCATACCTTTTTCAATCTTATGGGTGTTTGGTAAAAAATAGGCCATAGCTTAACCTTGGATTACTGAGCTTAAAATAGGTCGATTTAAGCTAACTTACTTTAGTACGAAAGATGATAATAACCGAAATACAGGGTGTCAAATTTAAACTTTTATTTTATTCTTGATTATTTCCTGGGCAATACATCAATTTTGGTGTTGAATTTAGATTTCTTGTCCCAAAAAAACCCCGCTTACCAAATTTCGTGATATTATCCCATGCTTGTTAGGAAATATTCAAGAATAAATAAAATAAAAGTTTAAATTTGACACCTTGTATTTCGGTTATTAACTTTAGTACTAACGTAAGTTAACTTAAATCGACCTATTTTACCCTCCGAAATCTAAGGTTAATCTATGGCATATTCTTTACCAAACACTCTGTATAAGTACATATTTGTATTCTAGCCAATCTTTTTGATTTTCTATAAAGTATAGACTTCCTTGAATTTTGAATTACAATTGTTAAAGGAAAGTTTCGCTACCGCGGTCGCCTTTTGTTCGTCTTAACTTATTACCTTTACCCATAACGGTTCTTTTGTCAAACAGATTGGGTTGGTTATTGTACCTAGTAAGTAAAAAGTATTTATCTCAGTATTTTATAATCTATTTATAATATTGAATTATCTAAAGACAGAAAGCGAAGGCGGATGAAAAAAAATTAGACAAAAGTTGAATGACTATTATAATATTATAATATAATATTACACTATACAGTGAGCACGTAAAGGTTGGAATAAATTCATTTTCTCGAGAATGGACTATTTTGGAAAAAAATCCTGAAACATGTCAATTTTTATTTTTAAATTACGACTTTTTGGCATATATATTATACTAGTAACGTCACCCATGTGGGCGTGATGACGTCATCGATGAATTTTTTAAATGAAAATAGGGATCGTATAATAGCTCATTTGAAAGGTAATTCAATTCTCTATTCAGTAATATAAACATTAACATAATTATTTATACAGGGTGTCCAAAAAAAATTTTTTGAATTAATTTAATTGACATAAAAAGAAGAATGTGCGTAATTTATTTAATTCAAAATACATTTTACTGCTATCAGAAGACAACAAAAAATGTTTATTTGGCAAATAAATATTGTTTTTTGCTTAAATTCAATATTAAAGCAGCCACCCACCAGCCTCGTGACAGTTTGAATATTTAATTTAAGCGAAAAGCCATGAATATTTTTCAAATAAACATTTTTTTGTTTTCTGAGAGCAGTAAAATGTATTTTGAATTAAATAAATTACATACATTCTTCTTTCCATGTCAATTAATTTAATCAAAAAAAAAATTTTGGACACCCTGTATAAATAATTATGTTAATGTTTATATTACTGAATAGAGAATTGAATTACCTTTCAAATAAGCTATCACACGACTCCTATTCTCATTTAAAAAAATCATCGATGACGTCATAACGCCCAGATGGGTGACGTCACTAGTATGATATATATGCCAAAAAGTCGTAATTTAAAAACAAAAATTGACCTGTTTCGGGATTTTTCTCCAAAATCCTCCATTCTCAAAAAAAATGAATTTATTCCAACCTTTACGTGCTCTCTGTATAATAAGTATACATAGATAGAATATCTTCTTTTTAAGAAATTGTCCATTATCTCCAAATGAGCAAGGTGTCGATTTGAAATAATATGTATATGTATAATATACAGCCCATTACGCACCACCTTAAAAATTGAGCATTTCTGATGTCTCGAATTTCCTAAACCAGTTGTCCCATCTAAGTGATTTTTTTTATAATATTATAGCCTAGGCTATAGGTTACCTCCTTAAGCTTGTCATGCACGGGGAGCTATAAACTGTAATATATATTATATCACATATCTCTCTATAGTAATGAGTGAGCCTGCACACACAGAACCATTAGTTCCGTGTCTCCAGGCTCACTCATTACTATAGGGAGTGATATGATATAATATACATAATATATTACAGTATAGCTCCCCGTTCATGACAAGCTTAAGGAGGTAACCTTGTAGCCTAGGCTATAATAATATAAAAAAAATCACTGAGATTGGACAACAGGTTTAGGAAATTCGAGACATCAAAAATGCATCATTTTAAGGTGGTGCGTTAATTTCTTGGAGAAGTGTAATTGTAATTTAATGTAAATAATGTAATATCCAATAATTGTAATTTAATATAAGATGTAATATAAGTTCCTTAAAAAATGTATTTTTTATTTCCCACAATACATTCTCCACAGGTCTAAATATCGTCGCTAGACGTCCACCGAACGTCCTCTCAGGACGTTAGATGGACGTTCGGCAGCACGACATTGGACCAAACTGGGACGTCCTATGAAGGTCCAATTGACGTCCACCGAACGTCCCCTCGGACTTTAGGTGGACGTCCATTAGACGATAGATAGACGTCCATTGGACGTTTGGCAACGAGGCATTTGGACCAAACTAGGACGTCCTGTTAAGGTCCAATTTACGTCCCCTAGGACGTTTTTTGGTTAAAAATATCGTAAAAATCTCCCTCTAATTAACAGCCCAAATGAAATTAATCGTTACCACTTCACAAGTAACTTTATGTATTGTTTGTGTTTGTAAGTTTCATCAGTTCAAAGTGCTTATTTGTGAAAAAATTTGGTTTTAAAGTAAATTTTAAATCATTAATTTTGAAAAAAAAAAGACTTTTTTCAAAATAACTTAAAAATTATTAGTGATACCAAATATCTTAAAGAGTAAAAAATGTAGGTTTTGCTTTTTTAAATATTTGGGATTTTTTGATTTTCTGGAAGACAAAAATTGGTTAAGATATGGCTGTTTAAAATTTGCATATACATACTCGTGACTAGTGATTCGTTAGAGCCCTTTCAACAAAACCCCTTTCAAAAATAAGCATTTTTAACCAATGCAACTTACAGATCATATACAGGGTGTCCCCGAAAATAGTGCGTTCCTTAAAGGTATAGATAGAAAGCACAATGTAGAGCAAAAAATTCTTATAATATTTTCAGCCGTTTAAAACTTTTATAGAACAAAATTTGCTTAGAATTAGAATTAGTCAGTTTATCCACTCCCGGACTTATTTTGAACGTATGTTTTTTCACCCCCAAGAAGGGGTGAAAGTCACATCCAGGGCAAGAGAACATATCGGCATAATCTCATTTTTTTCTTTGGCATCTTAGCTACGTGTGTGCCAAATTTCATGTCAATCCAAGCGGTTCTTTAAAATCTGGAGGTTTTGCGATATTTTACCGTGAGTGAATGGAATGATTGCCGTTGTCACTTTTAGATAAGAAGTCATTATCACAATGACATAGTCAGGTTAACTGAATTATATAATTATTGTTTTTATTATTAAATGTGAAAACCTAGAATTATCCATGTCTGTCCGTCAATAAACACAACTCCTCTGTTAGTAGGACAGAAAGAATGACAAATAAGGTGTCAAATGAAAGCCTATAACCAAAATATGATATTTTATGTGAGAAGTTTGACCTCGGACTGGCTGTTCCAGACAGTGTTGCCAGATGAAAATTTTTCGTAACAGTAGAATTGGACATAAAAAAACAGGAGAAAACAGGAGATTTTAATAATTTTAAATAAAACAATAAAATGTAGTTAAATTGAACAAAATAACAATCTTATGGCTATTTTTCAAGGCCATTAATTAAGTAAGTAATTATTTAATTAATTGAGCAGTAATTAATAGAAGTGAAGCAAGACAGTCCATGCTTAGTTTCTGACTGATTCGCATGCGCAGTTCCGTTTTCAAGCGCTTGAAAACGGAGCTGCGCATGCGAATCAGTCAGAAACTAGTCATGGACTGTCTTGCTTCACTTCTATTAATTACTGCTCAATTAATTATTTAATTAATGGCCTTGAATGTGATGGACTGTCACCATGAACAAAGTTTAAATTCAGGTTTCACAAATGTTTAAACTTATTGTCTGATAACGCTAGATAATCTCTCAAATTTAATACAAACATACCATATTCTAGTGGAAAATATAACAGAAGATTTGAGATTGAAAACAGAAGAACAGGAGAAGAAGTATGAAAACAGTAGATCTCCTGCTAAAACAGGAGATCTGGTAACACTGGTTCCAGAGTTGCAACCGAAAGTACTGTTTTAAATTCGTCGAAATAGTACAAACTATTATTCAACGCGACTAAGAAAGACCAGAACAAATACATACTTCCGGTTTCATGCCTGTCTGTTCGTCCATGTCTGTCGGTGAACAAAATTCATCCGTCATATCAACTGACAAAAAGTTACACGAAGAGTTCAAATATCGACTGCTGGTTCAACTTCCGGTCACCTTGGGTGAAAAATTAGAACTTACGATGTCCAATTGCTTGTTACAATTTTTTTATAAGTGTTCTACTCTATCTATTCTGACTTTTTCTATAACTTACTTAGATCACATATAATTTAATACAGTTTTGATCTCAGGGTCTTCAAAATTTATGTGGTGAGTTCCGGTATGTGATGAATGAAAAACGACTCTATAAACAGAAGAAAAAAGTGTTCTTTAAAGTGTTCTCAAGACCTAAGGCAATACATCGACTCACAAGAGCGTTGTCACAGTAGCAAAAATTCGAGTTGGGGTTCGAATTATTTTCTCATGCGGCTTAGTCTCCTGACTTGGCCCCCTCCGATTATTAAGTGTTCCCAAATCTGAAGAAATGACTCGTAAATAAAAAAATCAGCTGAGATAATTGAAGAAAAAAATAACTATTTTTCAGAGCTTTCAGAATCGTATTATGCGCACGGCATCGACATAAAAAATTGTAAAACCGTTAAAATCGCTGTATTGAACATATTGAATAAAATTAAAGAATTTTCATGAAAACATGTTTTTCATGAAAATATGTCTACTTTTATAGGACGCACTTCAGCAGTTCACAAAAAAAGCCTACAGACTTTCTAATGCTTTATGCTAAGTAGCAAAAATAACAAAAATTTTATTACTCATGAAGAAGATCAAGCAGCTAAATTTAAAGTAAAATCATTAGATGGCATATAAATAGATATGGAATAATGGAATAGAAGTTGATATCCACTTCTGAACCCACCTCAGAAGAAGTGGACGAAATAGAGTAATTGGGAGTCCTTCAAAGGTCACCTGAGCACTCAGAACCTAGTACCAGTGCATGCAGCTGCGATAATATTAAAGAGAAATCCGACAAAAGAATTGAGAGGGAACTCTGGACCAAATATCAAAAACCAGTGTAACCTAACACTTCCAGCTTCATATTAATAATAGAAAATCACCGAAAGACAAATATGTAATGTAAAGAATTAATATCTCAATATTCCAGTCTACTAAACAATAACGACTGGAAAAACATTAAAGTCTTTATTCAAGTCGTATATTCAAAAAATAAGACAAGTAGAGTAATAAATGGATAATTAAAAATTGCGAGAAACAGTGCAAGAAAATTATTTAATAGACCCGAAGGCAAAAAAAAATTAATGTGCTAAATAAAAGTATTGATTCGTTACTGCAGAACTAGAACTGTTATATGGAGCTATACTAGTCTGGATCGGTGTAAATTAAATGAGAAAGAAAATAATATAATAAACACACTTTAAGAGCAGATAGAGAAAATATATGGATTATCAGAAGGTTCAAACGGCAGAATTATCAACGATAAACAAGAAACAGTCAACGAGATAATGATTCTGGACCAACTGTTTTATTATAATTAGGGGTACGGAATTTTCGTTTTTACGAAATAGATGCGAATTTTGGCGAAATTTTGAACATAAATGCGATAAATGTGAAATATGGAGTTTTTGTTTATTTCCGCGAAATACCTGCAGGTGCCCAACTCGCCCGTAAATAAGTAGGTAGTTACGTAGTAAATAAGGCATGGAAAGATTTTACGGAAAGTTTTCTATTGTACATAATTTTTGAAAGGTTGTTTATTTTTCTAACACGTGTTGAAACAGAAGGAACTTTCATTGTTCATCATTAAATAGATAAAGATAAGATAAGGAATTGATATTTTTCAATGTTGATTCTTTGAGAAATATAAATAATCTGACTGTTGTTATCTGCATTTCGGTCTTTTGTATTGGTAAAAATCTAAGTAGGAATAAAAGTCGGCTAATTCTTATTTTCTAAACATATAAATTAGTCAATCAGGACAATCAGTGCTCATTCCGTCAATTTTTATTAAGAACATGGTCTATCAAAAAAGTTTTCATAGTAACATAAAGTTACTTAAAGTATCCCCTAAAATGGGACGCCCTAAAACAATTTTAATTGATCGAGTCAAAGAATTTGCAACAGATGACCTATATCTGTGTGACACAAGACACAATTGCTACACAGTGCAGTTTTCCGTCATTTGCTAAAGCAGCATTACAGAGCATTTGGAGTCCAACGAACAGCGTAGACGCAGAACGATTCTTCAACACATATAATATTGTAGTGACAGATCGAAGAACAGCTCTTAAAGAGTCGAATGTCGAAATTACAACGATGCTAGCTTTTACTTAATGTTTTCTGTTGTTTTACTCGTAGTTAAAAATAAATGCGAAATTTTGTAATTATAAAAAAAGTAAATGCGAAATTCATGTTTTTGTTTGCGAAAATTCCGTACCCCTAATTATAATTAGTTATAAAATAGCTTCTATGGGGAAAAGCTGTAAGCTTAGACCAAACACCAGTAGGGGGCATCCAATTAATTGAGGAAAAAAATTAAATGTATAACAATATTCACTTCATTTACTGAAAAGGCATTGTCCCGCAAGAATGGTTGAAATCACAATTAATAGCCCTACAAAAAGACAAGCGCTTAAAACTGATAAGACCATTGAACAATAAGCATGTAAGCTACCTTTTAAACACATTCTCAAAAATAATCCATAACACAAGGATTGTTAGGAAATTCTTTTATAGACTTCAGGCAACAAATTCTCCTGATCATGTTTAAAAAACGTACGGAATGTACTAAATAAAAAAATATATTTATCATTTAAAAATATATACCCCTATACTATAACATAATTCTAACGTTGAATATATAATACTTTCCTGTGGAGTATACAAAGGATGGTCCTGTTTTTCCCGCACGCTGCCTTGTTTAGTCTTCTTTGTCGTTTAATTCGATAAATTCTATCCTCTTATGTCACAGCTTCAGGAAGCAGTGGATATATGCAGTGAACGGGAGGCCTATGTCGAACAGTGAACGAACGGAGCCTTTTCGTGTTTATCATATAGAGAAGAAAGACAGCCTAGGTCAAATATCTCACCTTTAGTACCATCCTTGGATTATAAGCATTTATTTGACACCTCATTTATCATTTAAGCTTGTATAATAATGGAGGAGTTATATTCGCGGTCGGAGGGACCGACGCACAGACCGCATAAGTCAAATATGTCAACTTTAGTACCATCCTTGGATTATTAGCTTTCATTTGACACCTCATTTTTCATTCTACCTGGTATAATGACGGAGGAGATATATTCCCGGTCGTACGGACCGACGGAAGGACAGCCTGGGTCAAATATTTCACCTTTAGTACCATCGTTGGATTATAATCTTTTATTTGACACCTCATTTATCATTCAAGCTGGTATAATAATGGAGGAGTTATATTCGCGGTCGGAGGGGCCGACGCACAGACCGCCTAAGTCAAATATGTCACCTTTAGCACCATCCTTGGATTATAAGCTTTCATTTGACACCTCATTTGTAATTCTAGCTGGTATAATGATCGAGGAGTTATATTCGCGGTCGGACAGACCGACGGACAGACCGCCAAGGTCAAATATCTCACCTTTAGTACCATCCTTGGATTATCAGCTTTCATTTGACACCTCATTTGTCATTCTACCTGGTATAATGATCGAGGAGTTATATTCGCGGTCGGACAGACCGCCAAGGTCAAATATCTCACCATCCTTGGATTATCAGCTTTCATTTGACACCTGATTTGTCATTCTACCTGGTATAATGATGGAGGAGTTATATTCCCGGTCGTACGGACCGACGGACAGACCGCCTAGGTCAAATATCACACCTTTAGTACCATCCTTGGATTATCAGCTTTCATTTGACACCTCATTTGTCATTCTACCTGGTATAATGACAAAGAAGTTATATTCGCGGTCGTACGGACCGAAGGAAAGACAGCCTAGGTCAAAGATCTCACCTTTAGTACCATCCTTGGATCATAAGCTTTCATCTGACACCTCATTTATCATTCAAGCTGGTATAATGATGGAGGAGTTATATTCGCGGTCGTACGAACCGACGGAAAGACAGCCTAGGTCAAATATCTCACCCTTAGTACCATCCTTGGTTTATAAGCTTTCACTTGACACCTCATTTGTCATTCTACCTGGTATAATGATCGAGGAGTTATATTCGCGGTCGGACAGACCGACGGACAGACAGCCAAGGTCAAATATCTCACCTTTAGTACCATGCTTGGATTATCAGCTTTCATTTGACACCTCATTTGTCATTCTACCTGGTATAATGACGGAGGAGTTGTATTCCCGGTCGTACGGACCGACGGAAGGACAGCCTGGGTCAAATATCTCACCTTTAGTACCATCGTTGGATTATCAGCTTTCATTTGACACCTCATTTGTCATTCTATCTGGTATAATGACGGAGAAGTTATATTCGCGGTCGTACGGACCGACGGAAAGACAGCCTAGGTCAAATATCTCACCTTTAGTACCATCCTTGGATTATAAGCATTTATTTGACACCTCATTTATCATTCAAGCTTGTATAATAATGGAGGAGTTATATTCGCGGTCGGAGGGACCGACGCACAGACCGCATAAGTCAAATATGTCAACTTTAGTACCATCCTTGGATTATAAGCTTTCATTTTACACCTTATTTGTCATTCTACCTGGTATAATGACGAAGGAGTTATATTCGCGGTCGTACGGACCGACGGAAAGACAGCCTAGGTCAAATATCTCACCTTTAGTACCATCCTTGGATTATAAGCTTTCATTTGACACCTCATTTGTCATTCTACCTGGTATAATGATGGAGGAATTATATTCGCGGTCGGACAGACCGACAAACAGACCGCCAAGGTCAAATATCTCACCTTTAGTACCTTCCTTGGATTATCAGCTTTCAGTTGACACCTCATTTGTCATTCTAGCTGGTATGTTGACGGAGGAGTTGTGATTACAGACAGACGGACGTGGATAATACAAAGTTTTCACATTTTTTCAAAATTGGGTGAAAACAACATGATGCCAGAATGATTTGTTGATGAAAATAATATATACATTCTCAAATTGCCTATTTTTCGGTGTGGATAATATTATATTCAACAGTGATGCCAAATTTCTGATGCCAAAATGATTGATAATGAAAGTGGGATATACGTTTTCATGTATATAGCGGCAGCGACAAAACGGTAAAACACTGAACTAAATGTATATAATATTTTCACTGTACCATCATTTTGGACTCAAACATTTTATGGAATAAACTTATATAACTTAGTAAGGGATAAACAAAGAAAGCTGATATATTAAAGTAACATCAAAAAATTAAATCTCTAACTACCGAGTTGATTAGACTTCTGGTAACAAGTGCAGAAAAAAAGTTATTAAGGTAGTGTAAAGTGGCATCGATATACAGATGCCACTTTGCAAGACGATGCCAAATCGATGGTAAATGCATAATGTATCGATGCCAAATTGATAGTAGTATGTATATATATATATATATATATATATATATATATATATATATATATATATATATATATATATATATATATATATATATATATATATATATATATATATATATATATATGTATAAATATATATATATATATCTATATATATATATATATATATATATATATATATATATATATATATATATATATATATATATATATATATATATATATATATATATATATATACATATATATATATATATGAAGAAACAAAAGATGTAGATCTTTGAAACACACTCAGTGATCAAAAGATCCACAGGTACTGGTTTGGACGACCACTCGTACGAAAACAAACAAATGAAATAGAGAATGCGGAAAAATCCCCTTACGAACAATTCACACATCCACTACTTCGGGCTGGGAAAAATTTTTTGAATAGAATCGAAGATCCAAACACCAGCTCTTAGAAATGTGTTTCGCCCTCTTCAACCTCTATGGGCTCATCGGTGAAGATGAGAGGTTGAATATCTTCAGACACATTCCAATCAAAAAACAACATTCGAGACCTAGACATAGCAGGAACGTAAATCTACGCCCAACCTGACAATGCCATCCTCA
Source organism: Diabrotica virgifera virgifera (assembly GCF_917563875.1). NCBI lineage: Eukaryota > Metazoa > Arthropoda > Insecta > Coleoptera > Chrysomelidae > Diabrotica > Diabrotica virgifera. The sequence continues at coordinate 117,316,424 of NC_065448.1, forward strand.
AGTTTTAATTCCCTAATTACTTTAGAGTAAGTAAGATAATGTTTATGAAAAAACAAAAGATGTAGATCTTTGAAACACACTCAGTGATCAAAAGATCCACAGGTACTGGTTTGGACGACCACTCGTACGAAAACAAACAAATGAAATAGAGAATGCGGAAAAATCCCCTTACGAACAATTCACACATCCACTACTTCTAAATTTAGATTTACGTTCCTGCTATGTCTAGGTCTCGAATGTTGTTTTTTGATTGGAATGTGTCTGAAGATATTCAACCTCTCATCTTCACCGATGAGCCGATAGAGGTTGAAGAGGGCGAAACACATTTCTAAGAGCTGGTGTTTGGATCTTCGATTCTATTCAAAAAATTTTTCCCAGCCCGAAGTAGTGGATGTGTGAATTGTTCGTAAGGGGATTTTTCCGCATTCTCTATTTCATTTGTTTGTTTTCGTACGAGTGGTCGTCCAAACCAGTACCTGTGGATCTTTTGATCACTGAGTGTGTTTCAAAGATCTACATCTTTTGTTTTTTCATAAACATTATCTTACTTACTCTAAAGTAATTAGGGAATTAAAACTTGAGAATGGCATTGTCAGGTTGGGCGTAGATTTACGTTCCTGCTATGTCTAGGTCTCGAATGTTGTTTTTTGATTGGAATGTGTCTGAAGATATTCAACCTCTCATCTTCACCGATGAGCCCATAGAGGTTGAAGAGGGCGAAACACATTTCTAAGAGCTGGTGTTTGGATCTTCGATTCTATTCAAAAAATTTTTCCCAGCCCGAAGTAGTGGATGTGTGAATTGTTCGTAAGGGGATTTTTCCGCATTCTCTATTTCATTTGTTTATATATATATATATATATATATATATATATATATATATATATATATATATATATATATATATATTGATGCACGTTAAGTTGTGACTTCCGGTATACAGAAGAGGCTGTCTGGCTTCCACCTTTTCTACTTGGGATTATTTTTTAAAAATTGTATATTTGATAAGAGGGGGGGTGCTACGATAGATCTACATATTGAGGGGAAAGGATTTACCATAATAAATGTTGTATATATATAGGTATATACGGAAGCGGACATAATACGTTGTGGCTTCTGTAAATAGGGTAGTTCAAGTCGCGTTGTCACTTCCAGCGATGTTGTAATGTTTTTGGAAGTCACAACGTCTCTTCTGCCAAATTTACATCGTAGTTTGAGCGTGATCTGTTATCTTAGAGTCTCACACTTGGCAGTGGAATTCATTGGTATCTAGCGTTCCAACAAGAATGTCTTCTTTTTAAAGTGACTACCCGTTCCGGATGTTGGCGATCATCATGGCTATCTTGACTTTGTTTACAGCAGCGCGGGACAGTTCAGTGGTAGTCATGTTATACCACGTTCGTAAAGTTTACCACTTTTACCACGTCTCTTTTACCACTTACCTTCCCTTGAAAAATCCGTTGGAGAAGGCGGTAACGTTCTTGATTTCTCATTACCTGTCATTTTCGCATTGGAAATCGAAATTGGTTAATTGGCTTAATTGGTTAATTGGTTAAACGGCTTAATTCTATATATAAAATATCATTAATATTATATAGTTTAACTGTAATAATAATTGTTACAATAATTAAAACTATGCATTAGTCAATTACAGCTATTAATGAACATAATTCTGTGAATGAATATGAGTCTGTAATTCGGACCCCCGGAGAATTACAGAGGAATTAATTTATTAAACACAACACTAAGTGATAACAAACACACTGAATACAATTATAAGATTAGCAGAAGAACAACAACGTTTTAGGTCGGGAAGATCATGTACCGACGCTATATTTATAATGAGGCAGATTCAAGAGAAATCAGTAGAATACAACAAACCGGCATACTTATGTTTCGTCGATTTTAAAAAGGAATTTGACAGTCAAATTAAAAGACGTTATCCATTTATTTTACGCAAGAGAGGTACCTCTAGGAATAATTAAAACGATCGAAAATATCTATCAGAACAACACGATCAGAGTAAAAGTAGATAAAGAACTAACTGACCCAATTGAAGCTGGCAATGGGATAAGACAGGGAGACTCCCTGTCTTGTTCTCTATTGTTCAACCTGATCATGGATGAAATAATAAAAAAAGTAAGAACAAAAGAAAGATACCAAATGGGAGAAAAACAACTTAAAATAATCTGCTATGCAGACGACGCAATACTAATCTCTCAAAGTGAAGATGATTTACAACGTATGCTGCACCAATTTAATATAACCGCTAGAAAATTTAACATGTTGATTTCCCCAAAAAAGACTAAATCCATGGTTATAACAACAAATCTAGTTGTAAATTAGAGCTGGACGGTCAGATAATAGCACAAGTCATAGAGTTTAAATATCTAGGCATCACACTATCTAGCTCTATCTACGGAAAGCTCGAAACCGAAGTACAAGCTCAGGTGAATAAAGTAAACAGAGCCGCAGGCTGCCTGAATGACACAATATGGAGAAATAAAAATATCGGAAAAGAAATGGAAGGCAGAATTTACAAAAGAGTCCTCAGACTAATAATGACATACGCGACAGAAACACAACCTGATACAGAAAGGACAAAAAGAATGCTAGAAACAGCAGAGATGAAAACACTTCGAAAAATCGATGGTAAGACACTATGTGATAGAGCCAGAAGTGCAGATATACGTATACGACAGAGATGCAAGGTGGACAACATTAATAACTGGGTGAAAAACAGAAGAGTAGAATGGTGGAATGACCAAAAAAGCCGAATGACAATAAACAGAGTAGTAAGGACGGCGAGAGACGGTGCCCCAATAGGAAGGCGATCAGTGGGAAGACCACGAAAACGATGGAATGACAACTTACTGGAGTCACATTGAAAAACAGACAGAGTTATGTCTACACAAAAAGATGAAGAAGAAGAATAAATGAATATAATGAATAAAATGATGCTAGGTAATAGTAATTTTAACAAATATTTTTAGTGATTTTATTTTAGCTCCAGGTTATTGTTGGAGTTGGAGTTTACTAACGACATTTTAAATTTAATAATATAATATTGAATAATAAAATATTATGAAAAATATAAAGGGTAGATACACTCCGGCCAAGAAAATCGAGCTTAGTAACAAATAAAAAACAAAATGTTGCAAATCCTATAATTGCAAAAAACGGTCAGGGAGTTTGTCAGTGATCCAAAGTCAGTGTCAGTGTCAGTTTTTTTAACAGTAACAGTGATCCAAAAAATTTTTTAGGGCACAAAAATAGCAACTGTAACAATTTGTTTAAAACATTTTCAGAATTTTTAAGTGCTTATTTTCCGAGCTCTGTTAATATGATGTATTTCTGCACACGTTTAAAGCAAAAAACTTTTAATAATTAGATACAATTATTCTATTATAGAGTGAACTCTCCCTTGGATGGACAGTAGTTGATCCGCATAAACTGTCCGTTTAAGGCAGGTGTCCGTTTAAGGGAAAAATAAATATGATATAACTAATTATTTTTAATGAGAAATAAGCCACAATTTTACTAAAAAAAAATTATTTCATTAACGTTTCGACGCCCAAGTCGGGTGTCATCAAAATAAATATTACTAGAATAACAATGTATTACTAGAGTAATATTTTGTATTTTGACAACGACAAATATAAAAATGCCACAAGGAAATAGCTTCAGAACAACAATGAATATGTTAATTTACAATTTTTAATAACTTTAATAACTAAAATTATTTCAGTTACTTTAATTATATGTACATATAGGTTGATGGCTCAGATCATGCACAAAATTTATTGTGAAATTTAATCCGAAAATAATTTACGAAATTTTAACCAAAACGCTAAGACCTACAAATTAATACAATGACGTCTATTGAACCCAAATATCTTCATTCGACAATTAAGTTAAGATTCATATTTCAGTCAAAACACAAAAATTTATCGAGGTATCAGAGTAATAATGGGGTCAGCAATTCTTTCATGGATCGACATACACATTAAAATTTTGCTTGCGTTGCTAACAGTTAAAAGATGTGAACAGATTTGTATTACATAATTAATATAGCGTAAACAGTATTCATACCTAATATCAAGTATCGCTCGTGTAAAGATCTGTTAGCCCGATCAAGGAATACAAAACTTATCGAAAACCTCCAAAAAATAAATTAAGGATGAAAATTTGGGAATAGGTAGTTGAAATTGTCTATTATTATATAAGAAAATGTTTACAATTCTACATCTCCATTTTACAAAAATGGAGGGGAATACACCCTTCTTGGGGTTGAAAATATACATTCAAAATAAGTCCGGAATTGGATAAAATAACTGATTTTAAGCAACTTTTGTTCTATAGAGTTTTTTCACTAAGTCAATACTTTTCGAGTTATTTGCAAGTGAATATGTTCATTTTTATGCTTATGAACGGTTTTTCGCAAGTAACTCAAAAAGTAAGTATTTTATCGAAAAATGTATTCTTAGCGAAAATATAGCTTATAAAAAAGTGAAACAAATGGTGTACATATGAAGTCTGTTGAACCAATAGAAGCAGAGTTGTAGCTAATGAGGAGTAGGTCCTTCTTCGTCAAATTTCAAATCAAATGTTTCGACGTGAAATAACCAAAAAACGGAGCACTTTTCAGGGAACATTAATTACAACTTTTTTAAAAGTGTTTAAAAAAAGGTTTATTTTTGTTTTTTAAAAGAACTTTTAACGTTAAAAGTAAGTGAGTTACGCTCAAAATATTGTTACGCAAATAAAAGGGCTCAACCCTTTTTATTTTTTGGTATAAAAATCGCGAAAATCACCCCCTAATTAGCATCTCATATAAATTTAATCGTTACCGCTTCACACTTTACTTTTCTTATGTATTCTTTATATGATCTGTAAGTTTCATCGGTTCAAAGTGCTTCTTTTTGAAATGGCTTTAGTTAAAATGGCTTGAACAAGCCACTAATCACGAGTGTATGCAAATTTTGAACAGTCTTAGCATAACCAATTTTTGTCTACCAGGGAAACAAAAAATCCAAAATAATCAGAACTCAAAACCTATATTTTATTACTGTTTGAGATTTTTGGTATTACTAATAATTTTTCAGTTATTTTGAAAAAAAAAGGAATTTTTTTCAAAATCAGAAAGAAATTTTTATTTTAAAACCAATTTTTTTCCAAATTGAACAGTTTGAACCAATAAAACTTATAGATCATTATAAAGAATACATAAACAAAATACCTTGTGAAGCAGTAACGATTCATTTTATTTGGGATGATTACGGGGTGATTTTCGCGATTGTTTTTACCAAAATATAAAAGGGAGCAAAAATATTTTGAGCGTAGCTCACTTATTTTAATGTTAGAAGTTAAAAAAAAACAAAAATAAACCTGTTTTTAAACACTTTAAAAAAATTTTTAATAAGTTTTCCCCGGAAAGTTCTCCGTTTTCTGGTTATTTCACTTTAAAATATTCGATTTGGAATTGGACGAATAAGGACTTACTTTTCATTAGTTACAACTCCGCTTCTACTGGGTATACAGATTTCATGCGTACTCCATTCTTTTCACTATTTATAAGCTATATTTTTTATAGAATATCTTCTTCGATAAAATACTTACTTTTTGAGTTATTTGCGAAAAACCGTCTAAAACATGTTTTTTGTTGTTAAAAATGAATATATTCACTCGCAAATAACTCTATATTTTTCACCTCCGAGAAGGGGTATTCCCCTCCATTTTTATAAAATGGAGGGTGTGTAGAGTAGTTAACTTTTTCTTATATAATAATAGACAATTTCAACTACCTATTCCCAAATTTTCATCCTTCCTTTATTTTTTTGGGTCAGATTGTTCTTTGATCGGGCTATGTATCAATTTGAAACGATAAAAAATGACCTACAGTATCATACGCAAAGCATGCGAAACATGGGTGCTGAAAAGTCAGAAACAGACCTTTTAGAAAGATTGCAGAGAAAAATGCTAAGAGCAATATAATATGGAGGTGCGAAAATAGATCAGTGGAGAAGAAGAACCAATAAAGAACTGGAAGAACTGTATAAAGAGCCAACGATAACGATGACGATCAAAGCACAGAGAATAATATTTTTGGCAAATCGAAAGAATGAGAAGTAAAAGAATGCCAAAATGGTACTCTTACGTAGACCATAACAAAAGAGAAGGAAAGGCAGGCCAAGAGAAAGATGGGAGGACAGTGTGTACGAAGACCTGAAGAAAAGTAACATTGAGAGATGGAAACAACTAGCATTGAACTGAAGGAGAGGGAAGTAGGTGGTGAAAGATTGTATAAATGGACTGAATTGTAATTATATAAAATTTATAAGACTAAAAAAAATGTAATCAGAAATGTAAACGTTTTATTCCTAGGCCAACAAGGAATATTGAGCTTAATAAATAATAAAAAATGTAGTTTTATATCGTAAAACATTTGGAAAAAGTTCTTCATTTTATATTTACTATCCACATTTGCGGATACGTGCTGTCGTGCACGGATGGGTGCTGTCGCCACAATTATTCAATGTGTACTCCCAACTAATGTTTCAGGAGGCACTATGGGAAAGAATTGAAGGTGTAAGGATTGGAGGGAGCATCATTAATAACATAAGATTTGCAGACGATACCGCAATCATGGCAGAGAATATAGACAATTTACAAATTCTCCTATCATTAACAGAGAAAGCAAAAAGATGGGACTAACAATGAATATAAATAAAGCCATATTAATGGTGATCTCAAAAAACCCTGTTGACAACATACATCTGATATTGGAGGTAAACCGATAGAAAGAATCGAGAGGTATAAATACCTAGGAGCAATTATAAACTCACAATTAGATCAAGATGAGGATATAAAGGTGAGAATAGAAATAGCTCAAAAAGGATTTATAAAATTCAAGTTAATATTTACAAATAAGAAATTGAGTATGGACATTAGATTGAGGTTCGTCGAATGTTATGTTTGGTCGCAACTACTATATGGGGTAGAAGCTTGGACTCTAAAAGCACAATCCGTAAAAAAATTGGAGGCATTCGAGATGTGGCTGTATAGGTGTATTCTGAAAATTCCTTGGACTGCAAAAGTCTCAAACGAAGAAGTGTTAAGAAGAATTGGACCTGGCAGGAAGTTTATGAACACAATTAAAATAAGAAAAACATCGTATCTGGGCCACATACTTCGTAACGATAAATACTCTCTGCTACACGTCATCATGCAAGGAAGAGTAGCGGGGAAAAAGGTTTGGGAAGAAAGAAGAAATCTTGGCTGAGGAATATTAGAGATTGGACTAACCTCAGTGTTGAACAGATATTTCACTTTCCAAAAGACAGAGAAGCGTTTAAAAAGGTGATCGCCAACCCTGGTTAGAAGACGGCATAAGAAGAAGAAGAAGATCCGCATTTACACATCATTTTTACTGTCAACGTCCGGTGTTGAGTGTCAGTTGTCAGTTGAAGGGTACAGGTTCATATATCGCCGAATTATTTTTGTTTGAAAAACCGTCCATATAGAGGAGGTGCCCGGCAAAGGGAGGTGTCTGTTAAGAGAGAGTTTACTGTATTTCATATTATTACTAGAATTTATTACTTTATTAGAGTTATTTATCACTTTTAATTCATTGTTTCAATTTTTTTGTGTGTTTTTATACTTTTACTTACTTCCGAAGTAACAATCACTAAAATTTACTTTTCAGCCTAGGTCCAAAATACCTATACGCGATTTTCGGCAATTTCGTGAAATGAAAATATTTACCTAAATTTATTTTTAATAAGGTTATTAAAAAATAATTTATATTATTTAATGGACACTTTGAATTTTGTACACGTATAATATACTAATTATAGAGATAATATATTTAATTTAACGCTAACTATGAAAGTAAAGCAGATCTGCTATTACTCATATTTGAATAACAGCTGCACAAAATACTACGACCGCAAATCTATAACAATGAAATGTCTGGCGTCTGGGAACGTTTACACAGCGTTGCCAAATAACGGAAGTCACAACGAGCGGTGTGGTATACGGAAGTCCCTACGCGTTGTGTATATCACGTGTATTCTCGTACGGGAGCGACACTAGCGCTGATGATATACCGTCGTACTAAAATCTGATCTTATGAGTATATTAGATACGATGTGACTTCTAGTGAAATTTTTGATATAAGCCTTCTAATACCATCTAGTAGCCAAATTCGTAAAAATTTAGGCAAAACGTTGTGACTTCCGAAATCGGAAGTCATAACGGTATATATGAAGTGACAACGTATTACGAGTATCTACTTTGGAAGTTACATGGATACATGTATCATATATATATATATATATATATATATATATATATATATATATATATATATATATATATATATATATATATATATATTATTAATTTGGTTTCTTGGGTTTAGGTTCATAACAGAAAAAAAAGGTGACTATGATGTTGTCATATTTATTCGACGTTTCGGCTGGATATCCATGCCTTTTTCAAGAATTATGATTACATGACTAAAAAAAAAACAATTCATCAACGATACAATACTAAAATTTAATAAAAGATTTTGACTTACCCTACATGCAAAGTTGGTAGTGAAACAGAAATACATAAATAGATAAATAGACGTCACGAAATAAAACAATGGTGAAACATAAGAATACACCCACTAGTCATTACGTTTAAAATATAATGTGTCAAAATTAGTGTGATGTTTTATCGATGTTTGAAACATCAATTAAATAATTAATTGATTTCGCATCATAGGCGTGCTGAATTTTCTTTGGTATAGTTCAAATTAAGTTAAAATAAATTTGGTTTAAATTTTGGACGTCCTTCTTGTCATTTATGGCATTGTTGTTCTTTTTTATTTCTATACACTCCAGGAGCTCCCTCTTTTTTTTGTTATGTTCGGTTTTTAAGATTTTGGTGTTGTCAAAATCAAATTTATGTTTCTTCTCGTTTTCGTGTTTTGTGAGGGCCGTTGAGTTATTTTTGTCGTATTTGTGCGAACGTATTCTTGAGTTGAGTAGCTGGCTGGTTTGTCCAATGTATACCCCATGGCAATATCTGCAAGGAATTTCATATACCACGTGCGATTTTTTTAATTGAGGGGTTTTTGTTTTTAGTTGTGTGAAATTCCTTTTCAGTAGATTGTAACCTTTATGAGCAACTGTGATGTTGTGTTTAGATAGGAGATTTGCAAGCTGTTCTGATAACCCCTTTATATAAGGAAGAGACGTGTAATTCTTCTTTACCTTGTTAGTTTTATTGTTATTCTGGTTATTGTAGAATGTATGTAGTCGCGACTTAAAAGTGTTTTCTATGAGTTGATGGGGATAAAAATTAAGTGTCAGTGCTGTTTTTGCCTTTTTTATGGCCTGAGGTCTGTTGATAGGGTCGGACAATCTGATGGCTCTATCGGCGAGGCCGATAACTACTGATTTCTTTTGGGACAGGGGATGATGAAATGTTGCAACATTTTAACAAATTTCAAAAACAAAAACAAATACCAGTTTGAAGACAAAACGTTGCATAAGAAAATTAAAAAAACAAAAGCTTTTTTAAACGAGAACCCAAATTTAATTGTTCTGAAACCTGACAAAACAAACAAGACTGTTATTATGGAGTCCAACGACTATGACAGTAAAATGGATTCTCTTTTGAATGATAAAACAACATATCGTGAAATGAAAAATGATCCCACAAACATATTTCAAAAAAGAAATAATGAATTAGTCAAAAGATGGAAAAAAAAGTGCTACATCTCACCAAATACCGCTAACTCACTTAAAATACATAATGCTGTAGCTCCAAAAATATACGGTCTACCCAAAACACACAAAGAAGGTATGCCTCTGCGCCCTATTGTCTCATGTATTCAGTCTCCTTTTGAAAACCTCTCAAAATATTTGAAGAACGTTATTTCTAATGTAATTAATAAAAATCCACCCTATTTAAAAGACGCTGATGACTTGAAATCAAAACTTAAAAATATACATTTAGCTCAAGGGTATAAATTAGTTTCGCTCGATGTCGTATCTTTATACACCAACATTCCAATAGCTTTAGCGAAAGATGGAATTTTATGGAAAAGATTTTATGATGGAAAGATGGCATTTTAAACAAAAATGGAATGAAATTAAAATGTTTGAGGACATTCCTCTAGACGAATTTCTTTTAGCAGTTGAGACAACATTAAACTCAACATACTTTATATATAAAGACAAATTCTTCCAACAAACAGATGGATGTGCTATGGGTGCTAGCATATCTAGTGCTATCGCTCAACTAGTTTTAGAGCACCTAGAAGAAATTGTCCTACATCAAATAGATTTCGATATACCTTTTTTCTACCGTTATATAGATGACTGTTTGACTGCAGCACCAGAGGATAAAATGGATATTTTGTTAAACGATTTTAATAACTTCCACCCAAAACTAAAGTTTACATTGGAAATGGAAAAAAATTGTCAAATCAATTTTCTGGACCTAACTTTACATAGAGAAAATAGCATCATATCCACTTCATGGTACACCAAAAAAACCTGGTCGTCGAGATATTTGAATTTCAACTCTCATCATCCCCTGTCCCAAAAGAAATCAGTAGTTATCGGCCTCGCCGATAGAGCCATCAGATTGTCCGACCCTATCAACAGACCTCAGGCCATAAAAAAGGCAAAAACAGCACTGACACTTAATTCTTATCCCCATCAACTCATAGAAAACACTTTTAAGTCGCGACTACATACATTCTACAATAACCAGAATAACAATAAAACTAACAAGGTAAAGAAGAATTACACGTCTCTTCCTTATATAAAGGGGTTATCAGAACAGCTTGCAAATCTCCTATCTAAACACAACATCACAGTTGCTCATAAAGGGTACAATCTACTGAAAAGGAATTTCACACAACTAAAAACAAAAACCCCTCAATTAAAAAAATCGCACGTGGTATATGAAATTCCTTGCAGAGATTGCGATGGGGTATACATTGGACAAACCAGCCAGCTACTCAACTCAAGAATACGTTCGCACAAATACGACAAAAATAACTCAACGGCCCTCACAAAACACGAAAACGAGAAGAAACATAAATTTGATTTTGACAACACCAAAATCTTAAAAACCGAACATAACAAAAAAAAAGAGGGAGCTCCTGGAGTGTATAGAAATAAAAAAGAACAACAATGCCATAAATGACAAGAAGGACGTCCAAAATTTAAACCAAATTTATTTTAACTTAATTTGAACTATACCAAAGAAAATTCAGCACGCCTATGATGCGAAATCAATTAATTATTTAATTGATGTTTCAAACATAGATAAAACATCACACTAATTTTGACACATTATATTTTAAACGTAATGACTAGTGGGTGTATTCTTATGTTTCACCATTGTTTTATTTCGTGACGTCTATTTATCTATTTATGTATTTCTGTTTCACTACCAACTTTGCATGTAGGGTAAGTCAAAATCTTTTATTAAATTTTAGTATTGTATCGTTGATGAATTGTTTTTTTTAGTCATGTAATCATAATTCTTGAAAAGGGCATGGATATCCAGCCGAAACGTCGAATAAATATGACAACATCATAGTCACCTTTTTTTTTTCTGTTATGAACCTAAACCCAAGAAACCAAATTAATAAAATATATTAAGGTTCAAGAATCTAACTCAAACTATATATATATATATATATATATATATATATATATATATATATATATATATATATATAAGATTATGGTATTCTTGACTGTATATTCAAATATCAAGCAGTGATTCTTGAGGATGCAGTCTATTTTGGCCCACAAGACAAAGAAAACTCTTTGACTTACTGTCAAGCTTTCGAATTTATATTAATTCTTTTTCAAGACATCTGTTGACAAAAATATACAAATATAAAAATTATGTAGGTACTTACAATTTTCTTAATTACTTACTAGTCATGAGATTACATTGAAAAAATTTGAAACTTTACCAAAAGGACAATTATGCACATAGGTATGAAAAATTATTTTTAAAAACTTCAGTTATGTTGTCATGTTTGAAATATGTCATGAAATATGTAAAGTGTATACACTTTATATAGGAGGAAAGTAAAACTAGTAACAAAGATGTCTTGAAAAAGAATTAATATAAATTCGAAAGCTTGACAGTAAGTCAAAGAGTTTTCTTTGTCTTGTGGGCCAAAATAGACTGCATCCTCAAGAATCACTGCTTGATATATATATATATATATATATATATATATATATATATATATATATATATATATATATGTATATATAGGGTGTCCCAAAAGTAGTGGAACGGTCGAATATTTCGCGAATTAAACATCGGATCGAAAAACTGAAAAATACGTGTTCAATCATTTTCAAAAATCTATCCAACGACACCAAACACCAACCCCCACTACACCCCCTGGAGGTGGGGTGGGGGTAACTTTAAAATCTCAAATGGAAACCCCTAGTTTTTCTTGCAGATTTGGATTCGTTACGTAAAAGTAGGCAACTTTTATCCAAGACATTTTTTTGAACTGTGGATAGATGGCGCTACAATTGGAGAAAACGATTTATCCTGATACCATAGGTAAATTATAGAAACGGTCTATTATCTCGAGAAATACACTTCTAAAGGAGAAACCAAAAAACAGGTTTTTAATATTTTTCGAAAACCTATCGACAAACACCAAACATGACCCTCTAACCCACCCCGTGGAGATGGGGTGGGGGATAAATTTAAAATCTTAAATAGCAACCCCCACTTTTTATTGCAGATTCGAATTCGTCATGAAAAATTAAACAACATTTATTTGAAACATTTTTTAAAATTGCTGATAGATGGCGCTAATAAATCGTATTTTCCAATTAAAGCGCCATCTATCAACAATTCTAAAAAATGTTTCGAATAAAAGTTGCTTAATTTTTCATGACGAATCCGAATCTGTAATAAAAAGTGGGGGTTGCTATTTAAGATTTTAAAGTTACCCCCACCCCACGTCCAGGGGGTGGGTTGGAGGGTCATGTTTAGTGTTATTCGATAGGTTTTCGAAAAGTATTAAAAACCTTTTTTTTTTGGTTTCTCATTTGGAAGTGTATTTCTCGAGATATTAGACCGTTTCTATAATTTACCTATGGTATCAGGATAAATCGTTTTTCCCAATTATAGCGCCATCTATCCACAGTTCGAAAAAATGTCTTGAATAAAAGTTACTTACTTTTACGTAACGAATCCAAATCTGCAAGAAAAACTAGGGGTTTCCATTTGAGATTTTAAAGTTACCCCCCACCCCACCTCCAAGGGGTGTAGTGGGGGTTGGTGTTTGGTGTCATTGGATAGATTTTTGAAAATGATTGAACATGTACTTTTCAGTTTTTCAATCCGATGTTTAGTTCGCGAAATATTCGACCGTTCCACTACATTTGGGACACTGTATATATATATATATATATATATATATATATATATATATATATATATATATATATATATATATGTATAAATATATATATATATATATATATATATATATATATATATATATATATATATATATATATATATTTGAATTGTTATGAATATATGAATTGTTCGTAAGGGGATTTTTCCACATTCTCTATTTCATCTATTTATATATATATATATATATATATAAAAGAGACCAGAAGGGAAGTCTTTGCTGACAATGTTAGATAATAAGGTTGTATTATTGGGGAATTCAGCAAATTTTATGTGAAAAGACAACACTTTTTACTTGATCCAAGCTTTCGTAAACTTTAATTAATTGTTTACATCATCAGGGTATACTGCAATAAAAAACGATGGTAGTTTTTTTGGTATAGGACCTTATAAATAAATATACTTACAGTAAGTTGTGGTTGTTTACAAAAAGGTGTTGTAAAAAAGTTAATAAAATTCATAAAATGGTTTGAAGTGTAAAAATGATGGTTAAAATAATTTTTGTTACATTGATTACTACAATTGTTTTTTATATTATAAACAGTTTTTTTTTTTAAATATCACAGAATATATACTATGACAGATCGGATTATACAAGCATAACTGGCAGGAAATATTAGAATTATTTATCATGAAAAATCAGTTTTCTAAGCTATTCAGCCATGGTCTTGTTATTAATAAGTATTGAGGTAACTTCAATATGATTTGAACAATTATAATGGTGTAATTAAAGTCATTTGAGATTGGTATTAAGTTATTATTATTAAGATATACTCTTAGCTTAATATATAGTTAGCCTTATTATTAAGATATAGGGCTTACGATTCTGTGATAAGAAGGCATCTGTACCAGGCTCTAAGGATACTTGGAATTTTGGAAAAATGATCAGTTTAGTAAACATGACCTTAATGAAGACCGATAATAGGGTAAGGATAGAAGGAAGTCTAAGGATTTAAAGTTAGGGGGATTAAAGCAAGGAGATCCGCTGTCCACAGTGATTCTAGCCTTTGAGGACGTGTAATGTTTATGGTAGACAGAAAGGGAACTGATAGTATTTTCAATCTTTGAAGTAAAGGCTAGGTAGTATGGACTGAGGTAACGAGTAATAAAACAAAGTATATGAATGGGACAGACCGCATATGAAGAAAACACTATTGATATTACCAAAGATAACGCCAGTAAAGAGTATTGCTTTAAAGGTGACGGAGTTTGAGTATCTAGGAGTAACCCTAACAAATAAGGGGGAAGAAAGCCAAGAAACTGAGAAAATAATTTCGAGAGGAAGGAAGACTGTCGGAGCTCTGCAAAAACTCCAAAGAGCAAAAATATTTCAGAAAGTCAAAATTGAGATTATACCGAAGTAAACCAACCCACAGTCCTTTATGGAAGCGAAACAGAACAAAGAGACTTAGTTGGCTATACGACACGCTGACAAGAAGGGAAGGAAAGAGGATAGCGAGAAAAATTGGTTAGAAGGAAAAATATGTAAGGAATCTGGAAAAAATCGAGATAATTTAAGAAATGCGATGTACAGGAGAAGATGGAGGAAAACCGTGGAAAATTCAAGGTATGAGCCTTTAAGGCCTATTAAGCTACAATTATATATAATATGATATTAATATTAAGCGGTCAATCTCAATTTAAAGGAAACAAGGATACTATAATTTGTTAGTTTCTTTATGTTGGTGGTTTATCTTTAGGTAGTAAATTGGAATAAATGACACTAAGGTGTTGTATATCAGTTCTTTTGTTTATACAAGAAGGAGTTAGGGCAATGTATGTCATTTCTAGAATTTTTTTTTCTTTTTATAGAATTACATTCACTAGACAAAATTTTGGTTGATTCCCAATCCATATTATGTTGTTTGTTTGTGACATGAGTGGCAAGTTCACATCCCTCTGGACGTAACCTGCTATCACTCTTGTGAGATGTGATTCGATCTTTTAGTTTTCTACTTGTCTCACCAATGTATTGTAACTCACAATCTGCACAAGAGATCCTGTAGATCACATTTGATTTTAATAATTGAGGTGTTAAGTCTTTTTGTTTATTATATAAGTTGCCCAAAGTCCGTACATTTCTATGTGCGATTTTAATTTTATCATTAATTTTAAGCAACCTTGTTAGACTGGGTGTAATATCTCTTATATAAGGTAATGAAAAATATCTAGTGTTGTTAGATGATTCATCTCTTGATATGTTAGAATTAATTTGGTTTGGGATATTTTGTGATATCTCTAATGTTTCATTACCAATCTCTAGGATGTTATTATTATTTCCATTTATTGCTGACTCTGTGATAGTATCCATAGTATTAAAAAGGATTTTGGAAATTAACTGTTTTGGGTACCCATTTTGTACGAAAAGTCCTTTAAGGATGTTAAGGTTTTTTTGGTGGAAAATAGGATCTGAGATTTTCAAAACTCTCATTTTCATTTGTTTGATTAGGTTTATTTTTATACTAAATTTATGGTACGAGTGAAAATTTATGTATCTACCAGAGGTACATGGTTTTCTGTACCAATCTATCTTTAATCTATTACTAATAGGGTCTCTGATGACTCTTGTATCTAGGAAAGGGACTGAGTAAGCTCCGTCCTCTTTTTCGATGGTAAATTGTATATAAGGATCATAACTATTAAAATAAAATAAGATATCATCTAACCCCTCTGATGGAAATGAAATAAATATGTCGTCGACATATTTTTTAAGGAAAAATAAGTTAAAATGTAGGACTGGGATCACTGTATCAAGGATATTGTCCATCACATACGGAGTTATTAATAGTTTAGAGTTTACAGGATAGGAGCTTACTCAGTCCCTTTCCTAGATACAAGAGTCATCAGAGACCCTATTAGTAATAGATTAAAGATAGATTGGTACAGAAAACCATGTACCTCTGGTAGATACATAAATTTTCACTCGTACCATAAATTTAGTATAAAAATAAACCTAATCACACAAATGAAAATGAGAGTTTTGAAAATCTCAGATCCTATTTTCCACCAAAAAACCTTAACATCCTTAAAGGACTTTTCGTACAAAATGGGTACCCAAAACAGTTAATTTCCAAAATCCTTTTTAATACTATGGATACTATCACAGAGTCAGCAATAAATGGAAATAATAATAACATCCTAGAGATTAGTAATGAAACATTAGAGATATCACAAAATATCCCAAACCAAATTAATTCTAACATATCAAGAGATGAATCATCTAACAACACTAGATATTTTTCATTACCTTATATAAGAGATATTACACCCAGTCTAACAAGGTTGCTTAAAATTAATGATAACATTAAAATCGCACATAGAAATGTACGGAATTTGGGCAACTTATATAATAAACAAAAAGACTTAACACCTCAATTATTAAAATCAAATGTGATCTACAGGATCTCTTGTGCAGATTGTGAGTTACAATACATTGGTGAGACAAGTAGAAAACTAAAAGATCGAATCACATCTCACAAGAGTGATAGCAGGTTACGTCCAGAGAGATGTGAACTTACCACTCATGTCACAAACAAACAACATAATATGGATTGGGAATCAACCAAAATTTTGTCTAGTGAATGTCATTCTATAAAAAGAAAATTTCTAGAAATGACATACATTGCCCTAACTCCTTCTTGTATAAACAAAAGAACTGATATACAACACCTTAGTGTCATTTATTCCAATTTACTATCTAAAGATAAACCACCAACAAAAAGAAACTAACAAATTATAGTATCCTTGTTTCCTTTAAATTGAGATTGACCGCTTAATATTAATATCATATTATATATAATTGTAGCTCAATAGGCCTTAAAGGCTCATATCTTGAATTTTCCACGGTTTTCCTCGATCTTCTCCTGTACATCGCATTTCTTTAATTATCTCGATTTTTTCCAGATTCCTTACATATTTTTCCTTCTAACCAATTTTTCTCTCTATCCTCCTTCCTTCCCTTCTTGTCAGCGTGTGGTATAGCCAACTAAGTCTCTTTGTTCTGTTTCGCTTCCATAAAGGACTGTGGGTTGGTTTACTTCGGTATAATCTCAACTTTGACTTTCTGAAATATTTTTGCTCTTTGGAGTTTTTGCAGAGCTCGACAGTCTTCCTTCCTCTCGAAATTATTTTCTCAGTTTCTTGGCTTTCTTCCCCCTTACTTGTTAGGGTTACTCCTAGATACTCAAACTCCGTCACCTTTAAAGCAATACTCTTTACTGGCGTTATCTTTGGTAATATCAATAGTGTTTTCTTCATATGCGGTCTGTCCCATTCATATACTTTGTTTTATTACTCGTTACCTCAGTCCATACTACCTAGCCTTTACTTCAAAGATTGAAAATACTAGCAGTTCCCTTTCTGTCTACCATAAACATTACACGTCCTCAAAGGCTAGAATCTAACTGTTTTCTTAGATTATTTCGTTCTTATTCCACTCTCTCTCAATATTGTCTACAACAAGAACTTGAAGAGCGCTGTGGACAGCGGATCTCCTTGCTTTAATCCCCCTAACTTTAAATCCTTAGACTTCCTTCTATCCTTACCCTATTATCGGTCTTCATTAAGGTCATGTTTACTAAACTGATCATTTTTCCAAAATTCCAAGTATCCTTAGAGCCTGGTACAGATGCCTTCTTATCACAGAATCGTAAGCCCTATATCTTAATAATAAGGCTAACTATATATTAAGCTAAGAGTATATCTTAATAATAATAACTTAATACCAATCTCAAATGACTTTAATTACACCATTATAATTGTTCAAATCATATTGAAGTTACCTCAATACTTATTAATAACAAGACCATGGCTGAATAGCTTAAAAAACTGATTTTTCATGATAAATCATTCTAATATTTCCTGCCAGTTATGCTTGTATAATCCGATCTGTCATAGTATATATTCTGTGATATTAAAAAAAAAACTGTTTATAATATAAAAAACAATTGTAGTAATCAATGTAACAAAAATTATTTTAACCATCATTTTTACACTTCAAACCATTTTATGAATTTTATTAACTTTTTTACAACACCTTTTTGTGAACAACCACAACTTACTGTAAGTATATTTATTTATAAGGTCCTATACCAAAAAAACTACCATCGTTTTTTATTGCAGTATACCCTGATGATGTAAACAATTAATTAAAGTTTACGAAAGCTTGGATCAAGTAAAAATTGTTTTCTTTTCACATAAAATTTGCTGAATTCCCCAATAATACAACCTTATTATATATATATATATATATATATATATATATATATATATATATATATATATATATATATAATATTATTTCGCGAAATAATGTTTCAAAAATATATCGAATAACACAAAACACGTACCCCCACCTTTCCCGCTGGAGGTGGGATGGGGGGTCACTTTAAAATCTTAAATGGGAACTCCCATCATTTTTTATTGTGCATTTGGATTTCCTACATAAAAATAAGCAACTTTTATTAATTTAACACCTTTTTTCGAAGATGCCACTATAATCGGAAAAAACGACATACGATACCTTTGGCAAATTATATAAACTGTGTAATTTCTCTAGAAATACACTCCCAAATTAAAAACCAAAAACACATGTTTAATATTTTTCAAAAACCAATCGAATGACACTAAACACTACCGTTCACTTCCACTCCTTGGGGTGGGGCGGTGGTACCTAACTTTGAAATAAAAAACAGTAAATCCTGTATAAAAGATATATTTAAAAAACCCTCAAAAGGGCCACATCAAATTCACATAACTAGTTTTCGACTGGTTTACCAGTCATCATCAGTGCTTACCTAAAATGAATATAACCTGATAAAAAAGGCAAAGATATTGAAATTTTGACTAGGGTTAAAAAATATTAGGTTATACTCACGTGCAATGTACATGCTAACCACCAAGATAGTATTATACAAAAATATGTGGGTCAAAGCCCAGTAAAAGTAGTCCGTCAAGGAAACATAGGTATAAAATGCTACCTTAAGCCTGGATGTTTAAAATATTATCTAATTTGCCCTAGGTAACATCTGAGATCTAGATATGACTTGTTGACATGTTGGAAGTGAGACGGCAAGTGAAAATGAAATGGTTGGGAACCTCGGAACGATGACAAGACACACGACAGTTCCACAGGTAGTTTAAAATAACCTGTCATATTTAAGAGTAAGGTATGCAGATTGTTAAAATTAGAAATTATGTAACAACACACCCAATGTGAAAATTATCATATAAAATTCATTAAACTAGTTGTTATAGTAAAATGGATTCTCGTAAACTGTAAGTGGAACTAGTTAGGCAAACCACATTACACAGGAGTTTAGTGTTCGACAACTAAATACCGTAATAAAATCTTATTATCAAGAGATCGAAGATTTAAAAAAGCAATTTTGTGGTGATTTAGAGTTATCGAATTTATTCAACTTACTAGTAGCTCTTGGAATTTGTGTAAGTGTGTAAGAAATCACAATGGGGCTGTCTGAGGTGTAAAAATGTCTTAAATAATCTAGGGGATGTATCATTAAGAAAGCACAAACTCAGACTGAGGCGACTATTTCTTAAAGGCAATGCAGGCTGCCCGGATCCCTAAGGGTCCAAAAACCAAAACCGTAATATGATGATGACAGTAGGGGCTGGGGGGTATGAGATGTCTGTGAGGAAATTAGTGAAAGGAACAAGAACGAGACCCAGAAAGAAAAAATTAAACTGCTGTCATCCTTTTGTCATCTTCAGCTATCTCACCAATTTTATCTATTCATAACATACATATAAATTACTGATATCATCATCTGCAAACATTCATTTTAAACAAATTTTCATCTGCATACAACCGACCACTATATTTCTACATATGACTATTATCACCATACCTACTCCATCTGTCATCACCAACATAT
This sequence comes from Diabrotica virgifera virgifera, assembly GCF_917563875.1. Lineage (NCBI taxonomy): Eukaryota > Metazoa > Arthropoda > Insecta > Coleoptera > Chrysomelidae > Diabrotica > Diabrotica virgifera. Next base: position 117,336,793 of record NC_065448.1, read on the forward strand.
AATACTCATCTCTAGCAAAACCAAATCAACAGTTTAATTTTTTTCTTTGTGGGTCTCGTTCTTGTTCCTTTCACTAATTTCCTCACAGACATCTCATACACTCCAGCCCCTACTGTCATCATCATATTACGGTTTTGGTTTTTGGACCCTTAGGGATCCGGGCAGCCTGCATTGCCTTTAAGAAATAGTCGCCTCAGTCTGAGTTTGTGCTTTCTTAATGATACATCCCCTAGATTATTTAAGACATTTTTACACCTCAGACACCCCCATTGTGATTTCTTACACACTTACAAAAATTCCAATAGCTACTAGTAAGTTGAATAAATTCGATAACTCTAAATCACCACAAAATTGCTTTTTTAAATCTTCGATCTCTTGATAATAAGATTTTATTACGGTATTTAGTTGTCGAACACTAAACTCCTGTGTAATGTGATTTGCCTAACTAGTTGCACTTACAGTTTACGAGAACCCATTTTACTATAACAACTAGTTTAATGAATTTTATATGATAATTTTCACATTGGGTGTGTTGTTACATAATTTCTAATTTTAACAATCTGCATACCTTACTCTTAAATATGACAGGTTATTTTAAACTACCTGTGGAACTGTCGTGTGTCTTGTCATCGTTCCGAGGTTCCCAACCATTTCATTTTCACTTGCCGTCTCACTTCCAACATGTCAACAAGTCATATCTAGATATCAGATGTTACCTAGGGCAAATTAGATAATATTTTAAACATCCAGGCTTAAGGTAGCATTTTATACCTATGTTTCCTTGACGGACTACTTTTACTGGGCTTTGACCCACATATTTTTGTATAATACTATCTTGGTGGTTAGCATGTACATTGCACGTGATTAGAACCTAATATTTTTTTAACCCTAGTCAAAATTTCAACATCTTTGCCTTTTTTATCAGGTTATATTCATTTTAGGTAGGCACTGATGATGACTGGTAAACCAGTCGAAAACTAGTTATGTGGATTTGATGTGGCCCTTTTGAGGGTTTTTTAAATAAACCGTTTATACAGGATTTACTGTTTTTTGTATCATATGGTATACAGCCAACTACAGGATAACTTTTTCCTTGTGGATTTTTAACTTTGAAATCTTAAACATTGACCCTTATTTTTTTATTGCATATTTGTATTCATCATAAAAAATAGCAAAATTAGTTTTAAGACATTTTTTAGAATTATTGAGAGATGGCGCTAATAAATCGTATTTGTCCGATTTTAGCGTCATCTATTAACAATAATTCTAAAAAGTGTCCCGAATAATTTTTTTTCACGAGGAATAGGAATCTGCAATAAAAAAGGGGGTCCGTATTTAAAATTTTAAAGTTACCTCCGCCCCACTTGGGGTGGAATTGGTTCGATAGGTATTTGAAAAATATTAAACATAAGTTTTTGGTTTTTTTTTTGGAAGTGTATTGGTAGAGATATTACAGTGCTTCTATAATTTACCTAGGGTATCACGATAAATCGTTTTTTCGTATTATAGCGCCATCTTTCCAAATTAGAAAAAATATCTCCCATAAAAGTTGCTTATTTTTACGTAGGCAACCCAAGTGTTCAATAAAAATTGGAGTTCCTATTTAAGATTTTAAAGTTACCCCCCAACCAACCTCCAAGCGGTGGAGTGTGGGTGTGGGGGTCATACTTGATGTTATTCGATAGATTTGTAAAAAATATTGAATAAGTATTTTTCAGTTTTTCAATCTGATGATTATTTCGCAAAATATTCGACGTCCCCGCTACTTTTGGGACACCCTGTATAATATTATACATTAAATAAACTTAAATAAAATAAATCGAATCGGATTGAATCGAATGGAATTGAATTAAAGCGAATCGAATATAATAATATAGAATATACATTGTATAAGAAACATTCACTTCTGTCGGCACTTCGCAAGTGATACGATCTCTGTTTTTTTAATATTCTCCAAAAGATCAAAGTTTTTAACAAATGTAAAATAAAGACTGGAGCTTTCCCGGAAATAATGATTCTATTTCTTATTAAAAAATAACACCTTTGGTGTCGGGTAATTAATTTAAACGAGCCACACAATTTCGAGTTATTTTATAGAATTGAAAGCACATCAATAATTAAACGAGTACGTGCAGGTTCTAAAATCTTCCAGGCAATTTACCTTTCCCGAAATACTGAAAATGGATACCTACTATCCGTATCTCTTCCTGTAAATTCAATGTCGCGTGTTATAATCCCAATTAAAAGAGCTTTGCAGCCATTATTGGGATTTACAAATTTATAACATCTAATTGAATAGCAAGGGGTGCAAATTTACATGGTTAGATATTTATGGTGAATATTACTTAATAGAGTACAAAACCGATAGTTAATTAACCAAAATAGTACCATATTGATTATGTGTTGTAAATGAAGAATAATATAATGTATCTCATGACCCAGGAATTCCGAGTTCAACTCGCACGTAATATTAATATGTTACTGTATGTTTTAGATACATACGCAATAGTTTCACATCTATTTATACAATTATGTTATTCCTATACACTGTTAGTTACATCGAAAATTATTATTTAAACATATCGTCTTTTTTTCGAAGCTGTCTTTTGTTTATCGGTACTACTACGGCCAATTGGTTTAATGCATACCTCATATTTCATGCATTAATGCGAAAAGTAACTTAGTCCATATTTTTTTACAATTAAGTTAAGTGGCGACACTTATATAATAACATGAGTTCTATGCAAGATCTGATAACCGCAATAGAAAATACCTGCATCCTAATTCATCAATCACTAAACAACATAAAAATTTCAACAAACATTCTGATAATAAAGTCGCATATGGTAATTTGAAAATGTATTTAATGAGAAATTTATCATTTCCTTTGCAAAACCTGTACAAAATTCCTAGCCTACTAAGGCAAGCTAACTTGTAATCTGATTTAAAAACGTTTTAAAAAGCTTAAAAGATATAAGGAGATTTATTTTAAAAATATATCCGTGTTGGTTATTATAGATAATTATGTAAAAATTGTTGGCAAATAGACAAAAATGTAACTTAACTACTTTTCGCACTGACCCTTCATTTATATAAATATGATGTTCATTTCAGATTCTAGAATCCTGTACCATACTATACAGGTCTAGTAAATGGGTATTATATATTTTTGGAGTCACTTTTCTATCGAGTATTAACTATAATACATAATAATATGTATATCGACATTCGAATATCGGCTGTCCAAAGTGCAGATGTATTATTCCATTATCGGGCGGTAGAAAAAGTATTCAACATTGAAGCAAAATAATTAAAAGTATATTAAAATAATATTTCATTAGTATTTATATCGACAAAGATTAAATATATTATGTTATCAGTGTACCTTAAAAAAAAACGAAATTGCTATAAAAATAAAATAAAGTGAAATGAAAAAACATAATGCACTCTAATGTTCCAAATAATTTAGTCACACCAGTACAATTTGCAAATAATTATCTTATTATACCTGATAAGACAAATTAATATAGAGGTAGACCCAATATGGGATCAAGCCCAACACATGCAATACCAGATTATGCCGTAACAGCCTATGCAGTTCCAGCCCATGCAGCAAAAGCCAAGGCAACATCAATCAATACAAAACTAGCAGATACAATGCACTCAAAGTACCTAAGTGCCCTCAACAAATTCAAGCAAATCTTAAGCAAACCAAGATAAATTCGTACCTGAAACCATCACAATTATATCAAACCAGTTCAACTTTCAGCAAAAATAAAGAGACAACTGGGATAGAAAACACAGAGAACTAAGAAGTCAGCAAGCATGAAACAATCGATGGTGATAGTATCTATGAGCCAAATGACTTTCAGAACATTGGATCGCGTAGACATAAACGAAAAAGTCAAAAGATGGCCCACAGAATTTGAAAAAATCCGCACTTCCCGAACACAAAATCACCATATTGAAATTGAAAATAGATTTCAGCCGCTTACACAGATACAACAAAATAACTCTGCTACTAGCAGCCCTAAAAATGCTCAACAAAAAATAGATAAAATTCCACCATTTATTTTATATGGAGTAACTAAAGATGTCCAAGCACTGCTAAAACTCATTTGAGGAGGAACTGCAAAATTTACCTAGCAGCCTTTAACAGAAAACAAAATGAAAAGTCAAGGAAAAACGGTGGAAAATTAAAAAACGATAAAACAAATTGTCGACAAAAATAATGTAGGGTATTTATAATTTATAGATACGTATAAACTACCGGAGCAAACAACTTACCGAGTAGTCTTAAGAAAGTTACACCACAGTACAGAACAAGCTTAAATCATATCCTCCCTAAAAGAAAAAGGTCATAATGTAAAGCAAATTCTGAACGTTTTAAATAGGTAAACAAGAGCACTAAAGGACATATATTTTTTATAGACCTAGAAAGAAAATCATGATTATTGCACTTAAAAAAAAAAGATGATGGAAACCCAGCAAAATGTGCACCATGTGATGGACTCCACAGTATATTGACTAAAGTATTCTGGAAACTACATAAACTTAATTCATGCTGGTATTTGCTAACTATAGCATGTCACTCCAACAGAAGTTCTTCTTTTTGTTACATTGGCAGCCCAACGCGATGCCAACCTTTTATGGTTCTAAGACAGTAGTTCTTTTAGTTCATTTCTTTTTGTTTTAGGTGAATTTTATGTATTTTTACTTTTTTAGATATTTGTATACATGTTATTTCTGATTTATTTTTGTCTTTAATTTTTATTAATACTAAACAGGTAGACTTATACTGTTTCTTTGTTTTTGATTAGTTTATTTTCGATACCTCATTTTTAGTTTTAGTGGTACAGCTCATATTTTAGTTTGAATTTTGTATTTTTATTGGAAACTTATTTGTGTATTTAAACTGAGTATGCATAACTGATATTATGTTCTTTCTATTATAAATTTTTATTCCTTCTACCAATGGGAGTATGTTTGGATGTAAAATTAATCGTTGATTATATAGGTACATACATTTTTTTCTAGTATGGTTATATTTTACACCTAACTAGAAATTATTTTCAGTATTTAGATACCCTATTTACTTTATTGATTTGATTATGTAGGTATATAGGTATATATTTTGCTGGCATTTTTGATTTGTTGGTGTGTCGCTAATATTTTCTCCATATATATTTGTCGTACAAACTTTAGATTATATTTTATATTTTTTTTATTTTTGATATTTGGGTTGTTTGTTAAGACAAGCACACACCACAAAGCAAAATCAGTCCAGAACATTAGCTTCTACACATGATACGTTGAATTCGCATGGTTCGGATGATTACAGATGTTCATCCATAATTTATTTTCTTTAATTGGTAGTGTTAACATTACAATTATAATTGGGATAATAAAGTAGTTCCATTATCCATTTCAGCTTCTAATTTTGTTAATGATGATAATATGTCGACATGCTGGTACCGTGTACTGTTTATATAAATCAGATACTTTTGATTGAGATTTAAAAATAAATTCTTTGGTACTTAATAAACATTGCTAATAGTTCTTATTTGTCTATTAAGTTTTAGAATAGTCTCCAGAAGAAGATTAACTTAACAGTGTTGTGTAAGCTAATCTCTTCTTCTGTTTGTCTTTAGCTCAATTTTAGTATGGTTAGAAATTTTAGTCTAATATTATATTTTTTTATCCTCTGATAATGCAGGTACCTACATAAATTACTCAATTTCATCTTTTGGCTTAGTTTTTGATGACTTTTATTTTATTACTTATTAGTTTAATTATTATATAGTACTTTATGCATGAGTTTATTATTTTTAGTATTACACATGGTGCATTTTAATTATTTTTATGAGTCAATATTATTAATGGCTAATCCTGTCAGTAGGATTATACAATTGATAATAACTTCACTTTAATTTTTTTTGCACATCTAACCCCTTAAGTTAGAAGGGCTGTTGATTATTATATCTTTATATATTTGGATAGGTAAGCTCATACAAGTACTCATGTTTAATATAAATATTATTATGGAACTATATGTTATACACTACTTATCTCAGGTTGTATTGTATTTTTGATATTTGATTACTTACTATTTTTTTATATCACTTTTATATCTTGTTATTGGATTTGTCATATTGGAAAGATATTGTGGTTTTTAATTTGTTGTTGGGTTACTCTAGTGACATTTGTCTCAGATAACTTAAATGTTTTATAATAATTCAGATCCTTATATCCTACACACTATGGTTCTGGAATTAGTTTGGAATTTTGATGTATGTATGGTTTATTAAGTCTTTTATTGATTTCTTCTTGTGGACTAGTCTGTCGTTACTCTGTTAATGCTAGTGAGTGAGTACATGGGTTCGAAATTCAGCAATTGGCCATTGCTATCCGATTCCGTAATCTATGTCCTCATGGCAGAGTAGGCAGATGTCTATTCATCATCACGTCCTAACCATTCTTGTGTAATTAGTCCAATTATTCCAGTCATTTTTACAGTTTGATAGGGAAATTTATTTAGTTCATATTAGGTCTCTTACTTCATATTATGTTGAACTTTGACCGTTGATAGATGAATATCCTAGTTTGCACTTATTTATAGATCAATGCTTTGTCTATCCCTATACATAGTAAGTTCGTTAATTCAGTGTTTGAGGTGTTTGTGCAAATGAGTTTTTCTTCTGAGTATATTCCCAAACCTTTCCTTAGGCATGCTTTGTTATTTAGATTCAGGAATATTTTCTGGTTAATGTTATGTATGTGAGAACACAGAATCTGCAGTTTTAATTAAAATTTTTTGCTCGTTCTCGTCATATTTTTTCCCTATCACTTATCATGGTGTCATATAACTTGTCAGTTCACCATTTATTCTTTCTTCTTTCTTACTTATTATTACATAATTGGTTGGTACCTTATCTGTGTCTGGTTATTTTCATACATAGGTTGTAGCAACATGCTATAGTTAGCAAATACCAGCATGAATTAAGTTTATGTAGTTTTCAGAATACTTTAGTCAATATACTTTAGGTATTTATCTTACTTTTGATTTAGTTTGGTTACATCTCTGTTACTTAATCTGTATAAGTGTGACGAACACCGCCTCACACTGTTATTAATTTTGTTTTGACTTATTTTAATTACTTAGTTTGGATAGGCTCATATTACCGGATGAGGGTACATGGAGACCTTATTTAGTTTATATATGGTATTAGTGAGAATTGGTCCATAAATTTGCCTGATCGTTCTTCTTTGGATATGCTGTTATATAAATCTGGTGTCCATTGATAGTCCGATTCTGGATAAATGTCCGATTCTTCACTTATTTTGTTATTTGGTTTGATAGGTGTACGTAGACCTGATTTGTTTATGTGGTTTAGTATTGGTGTGAATTGGTCCATAAATCTTCCTGGTCGTTCCTCTTTGGATATGCTTTTATGAATCTGGTGTCCACTGATAGTCCGACTTTGGATGAAGTGTCCGATTCCACATTTATTTTGGTTATTGACTTTTGGATTACTTTGGTATGGTTATTATTGGTATTATTTGGCATTGGTGAGAATTGTTCCCTAAATCTTCCTGATTGTTCTTCTCTGGATATACTATTATGAATCTGGTGTCCATTGTTAGTTCAATTTTGGATTAAGTGTTCAATTCTTTACTTATTTTAGTCACTGATTTCTTTATTCTTACTGGTGATATTGTGCGAAATGGCTCACACCTTTTCCTGGTTGTTCCGTCCTTGGATATACCCTTTATAAGTCTGATGTCCATGGATAGATCAATTTTGGTTCTAGTGTCCAATTCGACACTTAGTGTTATTATGAACTTCAATATTTAGTTTTGTTTTGACTTTTAAGCAATATTATGTCAATATTTGGTAGCAGAGAGTAACATAGTAACATTTTAGTATGAGTTTGAGTCGTATATTTACTTATTTTTCCTTGATCCTTAGTTTATGCTTAGTGGTAATCTTGCGAATCAACGTGGATTGTTAGACTATATATTGCAAATTTAGTTGTTAATATTTTGAAGTTTAGGAAAAAAAATTGTTTTTGATAAAATTTTTTTTCTCCTAGTAGAGGGGGATTGTAACGGTTCGATACGTTACTGAATCATTTTTGAACTTTTTAATTATTTTTATAATTATTTTCCCTTTATCTCATTTAAATTCTCTAATTTTCTCGTAAAGGACTACTTACGTGACGTCACATTTCGTCGTCTACGGAACATACTTGTTGAATCATTCTTTGACGTTTAATTCGTGTTCCGTGGTCGTTTGACGTTCTCCTCTTTGAAGGATAGAGGATTGAACTTGAAAGACACTTGGCTGCTGGCTGTCTCGACGAATGGCGGGTTGATAATTTCAACTAAATTACTTATATATTCAACATCTCGAGTTTAATTTGAAAGTAAAAAGTAATTATTACCAATTGTTGTTTGGAGAAAGGAGAAAAGTGTAAAAACACGAATGAAATCTGGAGAAGAATCACCCGATAAAATTTTTATTTTTTTCTACTAATTTTTTAGTTAACCTTGGGATGTTTTTTGTTATGGAACATTTTGAAATATTAGGTTCATTGTTAAATTTCTTAGTCAACTCATTATTTGGATTTTATGTAGATTATTACATGTTTATTGAATATTCATTCAAGGAAAATTATAGGTATATTAATGTGTTTTTGGTTTTACATAACCAAACTTTTTTTGAAGTCCTCAAATTAATATTGGAAATAATTATCATTTCTGTGTAGGTTTTAAACTGATAGAGCATCCAATATTTTTATAAATTGTCAAGTAACTATATTTTGCCTGGTTTCATACCATTTCATGAAGGTATATAATATGTGTGTAAATAGCTATTATTGTATTAATATCATATTCTCTCAGATAAATCATATTCTATGTTTCAATTTCAAATTCAATGTCATTATTTGTTCATATCTTCACACCCAAAATAGTTCAAGGTTACCTGAGATTAGCTTTTTGTCCCATTTAATGGTCGCTTTTTCTGTATTATTTCTTCTAAAGAGTTTCCTCATTATTTCTTCTTTTGGTTTATATGATGGGATATCCCCATGGGATGATATAAGATCCAAGAAGGATATGTATGTGTTCCAAGAAGGATATGTTTTTAGCCATTTGGAGGAAATATATGAAGTCATAGTCCTTTAAACATCTCAAGGAGCCCTGAGATAGCCACAGACAAGTCACTCTGGGAGTATGTCATTTGGGAAACATACTCTGGGACGTTCCTGCTCCTGATTTTCGTTCTACACTTGGGCCTATTGGAGGCATGATTTGGCGCCATCCTGGTGCTCACTTTCGAGGATACAAGAGCCACCTGTTAGGAGTCGTTTGGGTTTGTTTGAGAACAATTATTGTGGTGATTTCAGTAACTGTTGCATTTTATATCTCAGACATTTTGGTTTAATGCACTGTGTTTATTAATTACTTTTTTTCAGATTTAGCTTACCTTTGTTTTTTTATATGACATATTTGTATATTAATGTATTAGGTTCCCAAACTTATTTACGATTTACGGTAAGTTCTTGTGCACAGGAAAAGCCTAGAAATTTAGGTTTTAAACTTTATGATTGGTGTGATATTTATTCTGTAATATTACTTGCTGCTTTTCCAAATATTTTATTGTTTATTCACTTTATTCCACTTGTTCGGTTAATCTAGGTCGTTGGTTAGGTATTTATCGTAACTTCAATTTATTTCACTTTCATTGGTATATTTAACTTTGATTAATTCATTGTATTTTCTCTTAGTCAGGCTTATGCCCATTTATTTTTATTATTTTCATCTTTGTCGGTTTCAACTTAGTGATACGTTGCAAGCGTAATATAATCATTTGGTAGAAGTCTCATGTGAGTTGTACTCTATATGTAAATAAGAGGTATATCATTTTGTAACATACATATAACAGGACTGTTGTTATATTGTATATCCTGTTAACGTGTTTAGCGATAACTTTTGTCATGTTAGAGTCACGTAATATTAAATTTGGTTTAACTAAGAGATTGTTAAAAATCTAGAAGTTATTTTTAATAAATGTTAATTAATTTTGTATATCATTTATTATTATTTCCTTTATATTTTCATATATTTATTTATTTATTATTTGACAGCAGTGTAAGATACCTGGGAGAATGATCGAAGATCCTTTTCTTGGCGCCCATGATTTGTTAGTGTTATTTAAGTTGTTCTTCTTTAGCAAATTTTTCTCCTTTATTTATTTTCAGAACATTATTCTTATTTTAGTATACACCTTTTCTAGTCATCATTATCTACTTTGAGCTACCGTCTTCGACAGGCATGCAAATGAGCCGTATCCATCCTTGAGTGTCAAGTATTCGTTCTCTTGCATCTCTAGCTAGCCCAACTCCATTTAGTTTGCCTCTGTCTCTTCATACTTCTACTTATATCCCTTTGAATTCCCCTCTCCTCAACTTCATCATCATTATCATTATTTCCCCCTACATAATACTACTGCACAAGTAGTATTTTTATTACTTCAGCTTTTTCTTAGGATTTTTTTACATCGGCTTCTCAACGTTGAAGCCATTCATTTATGTCCCATTAGAGACATTAATTCCTTTTCTTTTCCTTACTTCTGTTGGAGTATATCTTTGTCTTTACTTTCACTCCAACAGAAGTTCTTATTCTTATTTATTTCACTGTAGTGATCTTTTCCCAAGTTTAACTGCTCCTTCTTCTAACTAGGCTATACTGTAATGATGACGACTAATGAGTCAGAAACACGTGTCTGCAGTTGCATTCCATCTTCTTATATTGTTTATATTGTATTCACATTCACATTGCGAGTTATTTGCCAATGATTTTTCTTTTCTATGTTTATAGTTAAACTCGCTTACTTAACATCCTTTATGTCATAAGGTTTTGGCTTTTCTTTCCAAAGGTAGCTTTACCTCCGTGACTGTGTTGGTCGTCGCCCTGAAAGGCAGGGTTTTCTGACATTGTTGTCACAAATGGTAACATTGCTCCTGTAATGATCTTCTCCCAAGTTAAACTTCTCTTTCTTCTACCTTGGCTATACTGTACTGATGACGACCAATGAGTCAGAAACACGTGTCTGCAGTTGCATTCCATCTTCTTATATTGTTAATTTTGTATTCACATTCACATTGCGAGTTGTTTGCCAATGTTTTTTTCTATATATATATATATATATATATATATATATATATATATATATATATATATATATATATATATATATATAATAAAGGATGTTAAGTAAGCGAGTACAACTATAAACATAGAAAAGAAAAATCATTGGCAAATAACTCGCAATGTGAATGTGAATACAAAATTAACAATATAAATAGATGGAATGCAACTGCAGACACGTGTTTCTGACTCATTAGTCGTCATCAGTACAGTATAGCCAAGTTAGAAGAATAATAGTTTAACTTGGAAAAAGATCACTACAGGAGCAATATTACCATTTGTGACAACAATGTCAGAAGACCCTGCCTTTCAGGGCGACGACCAACACAGTCACGGAGGTAAAGCTACCTGAGGAAAGAAAAGCCAAAACCTTATACAATAAAGGATGTTAAGTAAGCGAGTACAACTATAAACATAGAAAAGAAAAATCATTGGCAAATAACTCGCAATGTGAATGTGAATACAAAATTAACAATATAAAAAGATGGAATGCAACTGCAGACACGTGTTTCTGACTCATTAGTCGTCATCAGTACAGTATAGCCAAGTTAGAAGAATAATAGTTTAACTTGGAAAAAGATCACTACAGGAGCAATATTACCATTTGTGACAACAATGTCAGAAGACCCTGCCTTTCAGGGCGACGACCAACACAGTCACGGAGGTAAAGCTACCTGAGGAAAGAAAAGCCAAAACCTTATACAATAAAGGATGTTAAGTAAGCGAGTACAACTATAAACATAGAAAAGAAAAATCATTGGCAAATAACTCGCAATGTGAATGTGAATACAAAATTAACAATATAAAAAGATGGAATGCAACTGCAGACACGTGTTTCTGACTCATTAGTCGTCATCAGTACAGTATAGCCAAGTTAGAAGAATAATAGTTTAACTTGGAAAAAGATCACTACAGGAGCAATATTACCATTTGTGACAACAATGTCAGAAGACCCTGCCTTTCAGGGCGACGACCAACACAGTCACGGAGGTAAAGCTACCTGAGGAAAGAAAAGCCAAAACCTTATACAATAAAGGATGTTAAGTAAGCGAGTACAACTATAAACATAGAAAAGAAAAATCATTGGCAAATAACTCGCAATGTGAATGTGAATACAAAATTAACAATATAAAAAGATGGACTGCAACTGCAGACACGTGTTTCTGACTCATTAGTCGTCATCAGTACAGTATAGCCAAGTTAGAAGAATAATAGTTTAACTTGGAAAAAGATCACTACAGGAGCAATATTACCATTTGTGACAACAATGTCAGAAGACCCTGCCTTTCAGGGCGACGACCAACACAGTCACGGAGGTAAAGCTACCTGAGGAAAGAAAAGCCAAAACCTTATACAATAAAGGATGTTAAGTAAGCGAGTACAACTATAAACATAGAAAAGAAAAATCATTGGCAAATAACTCGCAATGTGAATGTGAATACAAAATTAACAATATAAAAAGATGGAATGCAACTGCAGACACGTGTTTCTGACTCATTAGTCGTCATCAGTACAGTATATCCAAGTTAGAAGAATAATAGTTTAACTTGGAAAAAGATCACTACAGGAGCAATATTACCATTTGTGACAACAATGTCAGAAGACCCTGCCTTTCAGGGCGACGACCAACACAGTCAGGGAGGTAAAGCTACCTGAGGAAAGAAAAGCCAAAACCTTATACAATAAAGGATGTTAAGTAAGCGAGTACAACTATAAACATAGAAAAGAAAAATCATTGGCAAATAACTCGCAATGTGAATGTGAATACAAAATTAACAATATAAAAAATGGAATGCAACTGCAGACACGTGTTTCTGTCTCATTAGTCGTCATCAGTACAGTATAGCCAAGTTAGAAGAGTAATAGTTTAACTTGGAAAAAGATCACTACAGGAGCAATATTACCATTTGTGACAACAATGTCAGAAGACCCTGCCTTTCAGGGCGACGACCAACACAGTCACGGAGGTAAAGCTACCTGAGGAAAGAAAAGCCAAAACCTTAGACAATAAAGGATGTTAAGTAAGCGAGTATAATTTCCGAGTATAATCCTTTATTGTATAAGGTTTTGGCTTTTCTTTCCTCAGGTAGCTTTACCTCCGTGACTCTGTTGGTCGTCGCCCTGAAAGGCAGGGTCTTCTGACATTGTTGTCACAAATGGTAATATTGCTCCTGTAGTGATCTTTTTCCAAGTTAAACTATTATTCTTCTAACTTGGCTATACTGTACTGATGACGACTAATCAGTCAGAAACACGTGTCTGTAGTTGCATTCCATCTTTTTATATTGTTAATTTTGTATTCACATTCACATTGCGAGTTATTTGCCAATGATTTTTCTTTTCTATGTATATATATGTATGTATATATATATATATATATATATATATATATATATATATATATATTGTATTTGCGTCCCTCGTGGCTTCTGTATAGTTTTGACTACAGTTGACTTACAGTTAGCGCTCGCTTTGGCATCCGTTATACTGGCAACAACGTACTTATAACATCAAGTAAAATATTTAACCTTGGTCGTGTTTAAGTGCAAATTTAGTTGTAGAACCCAGACAAATTCTATTTATAACTTTTGCCGATTCTGATCTTTGTAAATTAGCAAAGTATGACAATAAAATCAAACAATTCAGGTTTAAAAGAAACTTTCCCCGACTATATTACCCTCTTAGAAAAATGAAAAATGCAAGAAAAAAATATAGAAAATGGATCTATCAGGCTCGTAACGGATCAATAAATCATCTTGGAGGAGATTACTAACTCAGTGAGCTTTATTAGTGGACTGTTTAGCATAGGGTGAATTTAAAATAGAATAAAAAAAATAACAGTAAAAAAACCAGACCTTAAAGTAAATTGTAATAAAAATATTTCCTACCTTGTCATTTCTCGTTGCACAAGCTGGAGCAGGCCTGCTATTTTTCGTACTGCTATTGCTGAGTAGTATAAAGTATAAATCACTCGCGAGGACTATATTGAGTTTCTATACACTTTTCGGAATGATTGTAAGTGACTGTTAACCAAGAGAGTTGGTTGGCGAATTGTCTTTTTAAAATGAGGCGAGTAGGCAGGTAATTACATACAAAAAACTTTAAGGTTTTTACTTGAAAATAATGATAAAAATTAATACATACTCACTGAATTAGGTATTGGCCTACTCGTATATACGGGGTGTCCCATAATATTGAAAAGAAAATGAATTAAAATATTCTTTACAAAAACAAGAAAATTAAAAATTGTTATTCCTACTTATGTGGACGAACCAAGCGCCTTTTTTTCCATGGTTGATCCCAGATAATATGTAAAGTTATCTACCTCCTGTATTTGTCTTCCTTGTATTTTAATTTTAGTTTCTTGGTTGCTGTTTTTTAAGTTTTGTTTTTTTTTTGTCTTTATCTTCAGGCCCATTACCCTGGAGTATTTTGCAAGCTTCTTTTGCTTATGGCTGCTATGTTCGGTTAGGGGAAAAATGTCATCTGGGAACTACAAATCCTCCAACTAGTCATGCAATTTCAATCTAATACCTGTTTTATTATTGCTTACTTTCTGCATGATCCAGTCCGTTATTATTAGAAATAATGTCGGGGATAGCACACATCCTTGCTTAACTCCGCTTTGTATAACTACATCTACTACCATTTTTCCCGCATGTTCTAGTCTGGCTGTATATTTCTTGTCAAATAGTCTGATTAAGTTGATGTATTTTATCGGTAGTCCATATAGTTTTAGAATCTTCCACATTTGTTCTGTGTTTATACTATCGAATGCCTTTTCAAAGTCAAAGTCAAAGTAAACATTATGTTTATATTTTTTTGCCATTCACTAGCTTGTTCCAAGATAATTGTAGAGTACAGGAGATACAGCGGTACAGGTACAAGATACAGAGGTGCTGATAGAGTACAAATGTGGTCGATAGTGGAGCGTTTTGCGCGAAAGCCTTCTTGGTTGCTTCTTAGTCTTAGTTTCTTGTCTATTTCTGGCTTCAGTCTATTCAATATGATATTTGACATTATTTTGAATGTGGCACTTAGCAGTGTTATTGCTCGCCAATTCTCGCATTTATTTAAATCGCCCTTTTTTGGTGTCTTAATGGTTACACCCTCGTTCCATTTCTGTGGGAGCTCCTGGTCGGCCCATATCTTGAGTTTGTGTAACATTTCTACTAATTTGTTTGCGCCCGCCTTTATTAACTTTACCGGTAGGTTGTCGCTTTCAGCGGCTTTGCCATTTTTTTTAGTTGATTCAGTGTGTTTTGTATTTCTTCTTTCGTAGTTTCAATTGTTCTAATGTTTATTTCCTGTATTACGTTATCTTCGTCTATATCTGGTGTTTGGAGTATATTTCCTCGCAGTGTTGTTTTCATCTTTGTATTATTTTATGTTCTGATTTAATTATATTTCTTTGTTTATCTTTGATTTGTTTATTACTGTTTAGTGTTTTCCCTGTCAAATTTCGGATGATATTGTACTGTATCTTCAGGTCATTTTCTTGCGCAGCTTTTTCTGACATTTTTACCATATCATATACATAGTATCTTTTGTCTGTCCTGGCTTGCTTTTTAACCGCTATATTTTTTCTTTGTATTTCCTTTCTACTGCTTTTTCCTTCTTCGGTTGCTTCTTTTTGTAACATTTTTTTTAAGTTTCTTTCTTTCTTCTCTTAGTTGCAATAGTCCAGAAAAATAAGGTTTTTGTCGGGACACTTGACCAGCCAGGTTGCAAATGGGTTTTTTGGAGTTATACCTATTACATTATAAATACAACAATGCCCGTCACAGTTCGGACGAGAATTTTAGTAATTAACAAATAAGGGTCAAATATGACAGTTTTTCGTTTAAATCGCTACAGGTAAAAATAAGGTAATTAAATATCTTATTTAGATTATTCACCTTTTAGTAGATAAGCAAAGGTTTAAAATTTTTTAAATTTTGATCCGATTATTTGTTACTTCGGAAATTGCAAAATAAAACTAAATTTCGAAAATAAAAAAATTGTTATATCTTATAAAAAAATTGTTATAAAAATGAAATTAAGACTTTGATATTGCATGAAATGTTGAGTCAAACAGTCCATAATGCACAATAAATTTGAAGACGATTTGTCAATTAGTTTAAATTTTATTCGATTTGTTTATCACAAAGAGCTTTTTTTGCAATGTTATTGTTCAGAAAATTATAATAATACAGCAATTCTGTGGAAACCACAGGAAAGAAGAATACTTATATTTTTAACTTATTTAAAAAATCAATAAGAAGTCATTTTTAGCATTCTGAAAACATTTTACGAAAGTAGAATCATTTTTGGCTTCTAAACAATTTTAATAACCATATTAACATATTGACTAAATCTGCGTTGGGATTTGAAAAGCTGATATTTTTACACGAATTTTCAAAAAAAAAACTTTTCGCCTAGGTTAATTACGAGCAAAGTTAGCCACTTTTATTACTTATTTAATTCACAGTTACTTCTATGTACATAAAATGCTCCTGTAACAGTGTTAGTTATCATGTTCCTCCGAAACGGCTTGACCGATTTTTATGAAATTTTACACGTATATTCTGTAGGACTGAAAATAGGTGGTAATCTATTATTTACACCCATACGTTATAAGGGGGTTGCCCCCTGCCACTTTTTTATTGTTTTGGAGAAAATTGTCTACCTTCATTTTATATTATGTACCATTAAAAATATATACAACCCTTAATTTTCACCTTTCTACCACCAACCCCTATTTTTTAATAGTTATCTATTTATTTACATCTATAAAATTCTCCTGTCGTAATGTTAGTTGCCATAATCCTCCGATACCGCTTGAACGATTTTTATGAAATTATATATGTATACATATACTTGTATATGTATACATAACATTTTGTATTGTTAGGTGGGTATATGTGTACATAACATACTCTACAAAACTACAGGTATATATAAATTAAAAAAATAATGATCAAAGTCCATCAACAAACTCCGGAGATATTAAGCGCAACATATCTTTGAAAAGTTAATTTCATTTTTTGAGTGCACGGATTTTAATAATTCCGCTCCACAGACCACGAGTCGATTTCGTTAGGACGTCATTTTTAAAGATATATTAACAACTCTGTTCAAGTTTACTCAAACTTTTACACATAAACTATATACATACCTTGAACTTTAAAATAGCGCTAGTTAGGTTTCTTAATTGTTATAAAGAAACTAGCTGTGAATTAAATAAAAAAAAGTGCCTAACTTTGACCGTAATTAATCAAGGTAAAAGTTTTTTTTTAACATTTATGTAAAAGTACACATCGAAAACAATGTGATAACTACAGGGGTAATTTGTGTTACTAAAAGATAAATTTTTCATATCTACAGTATTTTTTGATAAAATGCATATTTTTCGAGGTATTCTCAAAAAACCCTCTAAAAAAGTCGATTTTTTCGTCGAAAAACTGTTACTTTCAAGCGCGAATAACTCGAAAAATATTAGTTTTACGAAGAAAATGTAAAAAACATTTCTTTCTTAGAATTACTTTTTACATCGATTTACATGGTTAAAATGCAATAAAAATTTCCCGTCCCCGAGATGGGGTGGCAACCGCCCCAAGCTTTTAGCGTACAGCGGCATGATATAGAAAATGATCCTTGGCCTATTCCCTACGCCCTACCTTCTGTGAAAATTTCAAGTAAATCCATGCTGGACGAAAAAATTGCGAGTCAAAATGCTTCATTTCCTCGACTATAGAAGGAGGAGAAACAATCAGTAAATGTAACGAATATAAATACCTGGGTATGAATATGAAAATCACGAATGATGGAACACTAGACGGAGCCGTTAAAGAACGAAACACTCAGGGCAGGAAAGCAATTAGGCTCCTAAACTCAGTACTCTGGGACAAGCAGGTAAACAACCAAAACAAGAAAAAGATCTATAACGCCGTAGTGAAAAGCATTATAACATACAGCTGCGAAGTATGGCATATGAAGGAAAAATCAAAACGAATGTTAGAGGTCACCGAAATGGATTTCTGGAGAAGGGCTGCAGGAAGATCAAGAAGAGAACATGTCACCAATGAACGGATACGAGAAATAATGAAGGTCACACATACAATAAATGACGAAACCAACGAAATACAACTACGATGGTTTGGTCACGTATAAAGAATGCATGAAGACAGAATCCCAAAACAAGGGCAAAAATGGAAACTGCAAGATAGAAGAAGATGAGGTAGACCGAGGAAAAGTTGGCAGGCAGGAATAAACAAAGCCATGGATGAAAGAGGTCTGCAAGTAGATCAATGTACGGACAGAGAGGAATGGCGAACGGGTATCGGAAGACGAAGAACGTTATAAACCGATAATATAATAATAATGTAAAAGTACCACCTTTTTAAATCCTAAAGTCTAGGGATGGCGCTTGTTGAACAAAAAACCGGTTTTTGGTTATACCGGTTTTTTTAACTTACGGTTTAACCTGGCGGTTATAACCGGTCAAAAAATCGGTTGTTCCAAAAACAGGTTTTCGGTTTTTTTTAATCAAAAGCAAATACTCAATCAGTTATAATGTTACATTTATATTGCACTTTAGTTTGCTCAATTTTCCTCCCGAAAAATTCCCCAACCAATTCAACCTATAAAAATTTTCCCAGGCGCTTTCAAGTTACCCTAAAAATGGGCCAGAGTACCCCAATCTCTGATTCGTCGCTCGTTGTAGACGGCGTCGGCGTATATTGCGTTGTCAATAATTGGGATATTCCCAAAAGTGATGATCCTATCGATCTATCAAAATGTCCCTTGGATCTATCAAGTTTTAAAAAATGTCCAAATGACTTATAGGTATTTTACAAAATAAATTCGATAAACCAATTCAGTATTTACTTCTCTATTGCCATCAAAAAATTTCAGTAGGTAATATTTTTTAATACGTTTGTATAATACCTACCATTTATTTCCTAAGAATTATTTATTGTTTAAAAATTACATAATGGAGATTCCTAATCGTATTTCGGTATTCACATTATACAAGAGTCTCAAGTCTCAAGTACTCAAGTATAAACAATTTTTTAGCTGATGATGGTTGGAATATCGATTTCAAGCAGATCACATACTTTTATGTAAATATTATCATCACATGCACCATTTCACCAGTCTTTGAAATATTTATTAATCTAAATAACTATTCTCAAAATTGTTTCATAAAAGCTGATGTAACACTTTCGTCCAGTTCTCTATTAGTAAATAAAAGTTGAATTATGGTTGTTTGGGTTAATTACTTCGCATTTATTATTTATAATATTATATGATTAAGATCGAAAATATATAGAAATTTCTTCATTTTTCTCTAAATTAATTTTTTTCCACAGGCAACTTATTCGGTTTTTCAATGGTTATTACTTTAAAAAGAAAAAAACCGGTTATAACCGGGACAAAAAAACAACCGGTAAAACCGGTTGTTTCGAATTAAAAAAACTGGGTTTAGGTTATTATATAACCGGTAGGTTTTTTCCATCCCTTAGTCGATTAATTTAGTTTGCAGTCAATACTAACAAAGTTATTCAAATTGTTTATAAGCCAAAAATGACTCTACTTTACTAAAATATTTTCGGAATGATAAAAATGAGTTTTTATTATTTTTTTAAAAACTTTGAAAACATAAGTATTCTTCTTTCATGTAGTTTCCACAAAATTGCTGTATCATTATTATTTTATGAAGAAAAGCATGCTTTATCATTGCAAAGAAAAGGATTTTTTATTAAACAAATTGAATAAAATGTAAACTAATTGACGAATCACCTTGAAATTTTTTGTTATATCTGGACTGAACATGGACTGTTTGACCCAATTTTTCATGTAATATCAGTCTTAAGTTTATTTTTGCAAAAGTTTATTTTTGCAACTTCCGAAGCAACAAATAATCGTACCAAAATTCAAAAACTGCCATTTTAAACCTTTGTTCATCTACTAAAAATGAATACTCTATCTGATATAAGATATTTAATTACTTATTTTTACCTGTAGCGACTTAAACGAAAAGACTGTAATTTTCAGGGCCGTGCCGTTCTATGATGCGGTGAGGCAGCCGCATCAGGCGGCATCACAAGGGGGCGGCATAATCAGTAAAATCTAATATCTTCTTCTTCTTCAAGTGCCGTCTCCTAATCGGAGGTTGGATATCATCATCACTATCTTTAATCTATCCACCTCTGCTCTAAAGAGTTCTATAGAACTGCATCTAAACCAGTCCCTTAAATTCTTTAACCGTGACATTCTCCTTCTTCCAATGGACACGCGCCAACTCGTAACTCTTAATGACAAACTTTTTCAAATCAAAATGTACACCGGCCAATTCGTAACTTTTTTACTACCTGACCCTCCCAACTTGCAACTTATACAGGTGAATTCGAAACCATTGTTTAATTCTAATTCTATTTACACATAAACATTACATCTACTGGTAATGCAGCAGAGTTATGCTCCACGTAACGTAGAGCCACACCCAGAGCTTTAGTGGCATCTGCGTGTGACACTCAATATGACAGGGAAACTTCTTCCTCGCTTTCTTCATCTTCATTAGTCATTAGGGTTGCCTTGAGGTTGAACCAAGTCTACAATGTATTCATCCGTAAATTCTTCGCTCCCTTTGTCGTCAGCTTCAATCCATTCTGTAATTACACTTTCTTCTTAGTTTTCTGATCCATCTTGTATAGGGGAACGGGGAAAAATGGAGCTTATTCAAATTAGAAATCAAGCCATGGAGTTAACGACTAAGCACAAATGATGACACTGGCTCTGCATCAGTGACATCAATCTGAGATGGGTGGAAGAGGGAGAGAGACAGGCACAGCGACTCAAAATCAACGACAAAGTAAACTTTCAATTATTAGTTAGGCTAACTTTCGGATAATCCGACCTTTTCGGAATCCGAAGAGGCTGTCCCCCCAATTAGTTAGGATTTGCGGGGTTTTACTGTATATAGGTACCTACTATAATATCTGCGTTCCAATCGGCTGGTAGTCTGTTTTGTTCATATTTTTTGTTGTATTAGCTGGTTTATTTCCTTATGTAATTCTCTTCCTCTGTATTTTTTCCACTGTTATTTCATTTTCTTCTGCTGCTTTTCCGTTTTCTATGTTTTTAATATTTGTTTTTGTACGTTTTCTTCTGTGAAAATTTCTACTTCGTTGTTATCTTGTTCTTCTTCATCTGTTTCCTTCATACCGAATAGCATTTTTTCGTAATATTCTTCTCATATTCTGCTGATCTGTTTGTCTTCAAACAGGGTTTCTCTTTTTTTTTTGTTTTTTAGTACTCTTGTTTTAATGCAGGACGTATTTTTTTATCTGACTTTTTTGTAAAATTGTTATATTTGATGGTTTTCTGTCTTTTTTAATGTCCTCCAGCGAAACCCGTCATTTTCTTCTTTTTATTTGTTGAGTTTGCTGTGTTTCTCGCTATTTTTTATTCTTCCCTGTTTTGTTTTGACGGATTGGTTGTTTATCCACGTCATTCTAGCGTAGTTTTTTAGTTTTCTGCGTTTCGCAGTCTTGATCGTACGTAAATTACACATTTAAAATTGAAAAGGATTTATAGGTTCCAAATTAGCTAGAAGACGGTGTTTCAATCCCTGTTTGTGTATTATCGCTCCAAACCCTTCTTGGCAGTAGCGCACCCAGGGGGGGGGTTTGGGAGTTTAACCCCCTTTCCCCCAGGGCATATGAAAAATATATAAATAACAGCAGGAAAATGTAACTTGTCTTTCACAAAATATAGAAAAAAATTTCGACGCCCAAGCCAACCCCCTTCCCCCTAGAGAAAAATTATAGGTGCGCTACTGCTGCTTGGATGTGTCCCGTTTTTTTCAAATTTATGATATGGTCACCCTACAGTAGAAACGCTTCTTAATTCACGAGAGTATTCTACACACTTGTTCTTAATCCAGGATACAGTTTTTTGTGTCAAATTAGAATTTCATAATGTTAGATAAGTTTATTTTAATTTTCTAATCTATTTCAACAGTAGGGCCCCCGCATACTGCAGACTTTTTACCTGCCGATAGTTTAGTCGGGTTGGGCAAAATTAAAGATTTTTCTTTTTAAAATATGTAAGAATGTAGTTCGTTTGGTATGGCATGAGTGCTTTAATTTTTTTTAAGTATGTATTCTATTTGTTTTTAATTTTGTAGACTAGCAGACTTAACTACTTTATGTAATGTGAAATTTAAGACTTACTACTATATTTTAAATATTTTTCAAAATATTACTTTCTATATCCTTACATAAAAAAATACATTGAGTGTATGAAATAAGTAAGCAATGTTTTAAACATTTTTATTATTTTCCAGACACCTTTGCACCTATTAGTTGAACAAATTATATCATTAAAAATTTTGTACTTACTTTACTTAAGCCGTCCTCTTGTACCCTACGCTGTCGAGGTAAAAGTTTTGTAATAAAAAATTAAGAATTCAATTTTAACACTTCTATAATATGTTACAATTGAGCAATTAGACCAGCAGATTCGGCAACTGGTTATGATAAATTCATCAATTTTAATGAACATACTTTTTAATTTTTTATTTTTACAGTGAAAAAAATACATTGTTAATTATACAAACAAATATCATTAATATATCACAAAAATATTTTTTTCAACATACTACAATAATCAATTATAAAAATATCCGAAGTCTAAATCCAACATTTGAGGTGACAACAGCGCAGTGGAAGCCATGAGGACATAAACTCAAATATACGGAGGCCACTACAACCGCAAACTGAATGAATATATATTTGGATGCCATCAAAACCGTTAAAGTGATTTTAGATATACAGCAAGTGAACATGGCGCGCCTGACGGCAATTGCTCCAAGTAATGTGTATATTATTATACAGATAACGTGATTGAGGACGTCCGGCCAATATTTTGTGTAAGCATTGTAGGAAGTGGTACCTTTCATTTGCGATACATTTTAGGGAAAGTCCTCGTGGCAACCGTATATCGGAGTTCACAAAGACCTGGAAGCCACGAGAGACTACGGTTTAACATGGGGGGACGTCATAAGATGCTAAAAATAAATAAATATATATATATATATATATATATTTTATATATATATATATATATATATATATATATATATATATATACATATAGTGGTTTGAAGTTTCAGCGAAAATATTTTTGGTCGAAAATATTTGTACAAATATATATATATATATATATATATATATATATATATATATATATATATATATATATATATAGTTTGTACGTCTTTGTAAGTTGTTAAAATTGTTGTTACAGTATACTCCTGAAGAAGCCATCAAAAAAATGTGCGAAATATTGAGTTTTTAAAAAAAATAAAGATTTTTTATTATAGACCACATACCTGATATTTCCTACATACTATATATATATATATATATATATATATATATATATATATATATATATATATATATATATATAAATGGGGTTGAGGTTTATTGGGTATACAGTTTTTTATATATAATCATATATATATATATATACATATATATATATATATATATATATATATATATATATATATATATATATATATATATATATATAAAAATGGGGTTGAGGTTTATTGGGTATACAGCTGAATAAAACCAAGTGGTACTCTGTTTAACAAATCGTTATATTTCGCTGATTTTCATCAGCATCATCAGACGAAAGCTACAATATTTAAAAAATGGTACAATGTTATAATATGATCTTTTTTTAACAATTTTTATCTTACCTAATTGAGGTTAACGGTATTAAGATATTAAGATGACATCGAGATACTGCAATTTTGATATAAAATGGATGAAATTTTGTTAATAGTGATGTATTAGGATTAATTTAAATTATTGTTATATTGACAAGAAGGAAATTTTTTTTTTTTTTTTTTTTGATTTGAAGTTGATTGAATGTCAATAAGGTGAAGTACTAGATATACTAAATATTGAATGTTATTGAGTGTTTTATGTGAGAAATAAGTTAGGTATAAATCGTTAATGTCACAAAAGCTTATTTGAATAAAATCTATTATATCGGTTTTCTTTTAGTTGGAAAATTTAATATTATTTTTTGTATGTTAATTATTTATTTAAAATATGTATTTATTGATGTTGTTTTTCTAATTGTAATAAATAAGCATAAATTTCAAATAAGCTTTTGTGACATTAACGATTTATACCTAACTTATTTCTCACATAAAACACTCAATAACATTCAATATTTAGTATATCTAGTACTTCACCTTATTGACATTCAATCAACTTCAAATCAAAAAAAAAAAAAAAAAATTTCCTTCTTGTCAATATAACAATAATTTAAATTAATCCTAATACATCACTATTAACAAAATTTCATCCATTTTATATCAAAATTGCAGTATCTCGATGTCATCTTAATATCTTAATACCGTTAACCTCAATTAGGTAAGATAAAAATTGTTAAAAAAAGATCATATTATAACATTGTACCATTTTTTAAATATTGTAGCTTTCGTCTGATGATGCTGATGAAAATCAGCGAAATATAACGATTTGTTAAACAGAGTACCACTTGGTTTTATTCAGCTGTATACCCAATAAACCTCAACCCCATTTTTATCTACCAGGTCAGCTGTTATCTTAAAAAAAAAAAAAAAAGATATTCAACCTCTTGTCTTTACCGACGAGCCCAGAGAGGTTGAAGAGGGCGAAACACATTTCTAAGAACTGGTGTTTGGATCTTTGATTCTATTCGAAAAATTTTTCCCAGCCCGAAATGGTGGATGTGTGAATTGTTCGTAAGGGGATTTTTCCACATTCTCTATTTCATCTATTTGATTTCGTACGAGTGGTCGTTAAACCAATAACCTTGGATCTTTGGTTCACTGAGTGTGTTTCAAAGATCTACATCTTATGTTTTTAAACATATATTTTACTTTAAGTAATTAGGGAATTAAAACTTGAGACTGTCATTGTCGGATTTGCCGTAGACTTACGCACCTTCTATGTCTAGGTCTCGAATGTTGTTTTTTGATTAGAATGTGTCTAAAGATATTCAACCTCTTGTCTTTACCGACGAGCCCAGAGAGGTTGAAGAGGGCGAAACACATTTCTAAGAACTGGTGTTTGGATCTTTGATTCTATTCGAAAAATTTTTCCCAGCCCGAAATGGTGGATGTGTGAATTGTTCGTAAGGGGATTTTTCCACATTCTCTATTTCATCTATTTGATTTCGTACGAGTGGTCGTTAAATCAATAACCTTGGATCTTTGGTTCACTGAGTGTGTTTCAAAGATCTACATCTTATGTTTTTAAACATATATTTTACTTTAAGTAATTAGGGAATTAAAACTTGAGACTGTCATTGTCGGATTTGCCGTAGACTTACGCACCTTCTATGTCTAGGTCTCGAATGTTGTTTTTTGATTAGAATGTGTCTAAAGATATTCAACCTCCTGTCTTTACCGACGAGCCCAGAGAGGTTGAAGAGGGCGAAACACATTTCTAAGAACTGGTGTTTGGATCTTTGATTTTATTCGAAAAATTTTTCCCAGCCCGAAATGGTGGATGTGTGAATTGTTCGTAAGGGGATTTTTCCACATTCTCTATTTAATCTATTTGATTTCGTACGAGTGGTCGTTAAACCAATAACCTTGGATCTTTGGTTCACTGAGTGTGTTTCAAAGATCTACATCTTATGTTTTTAAACATATATTTTACTTTAAGTAATTAGGGAATTAAAACTTGAGACTGTCATTGTCGGATTTGCCGTAGACTTACGCACCTTCTATGTCTAGGTCTCGAATGTTGTTTTTTGATTAGAATGTGTCTAAAGATATTCAACCTCTTGTCTTTACCGACGAGCCCAGAGAGGTTGAAGAGGGCGAAACACATTTCTAAGAACTGGTGTTTGGATCTTTGATTCTATTCGAAAAATTTTTCCCAGCACGAAATGGTGGATGTGTGAATTGTTCGTAAGGGGATTTTTCCACATTCTCTATTTCATCTATTTTATATATATATATATATATATATATATATATATATATCGCACAACATGTCGCAAATACAGGACACACAATAAACCTAAACCAAACAAACATGTTAGCTAACATCGAAGTAGAAAGAAAACGGGAAATCAGAGAATCGATAGAAATTGAAAGAAATCCCAACGGCTTAAACCAAAGAGATGATGCGCAACGGCTTCCTACAACATGGAAAACGGTACTGAAGAAAAAGACCAACATAAATCAGGCCTCAACATCCACGCGTAACATCCCGCCGACGACTGCAACCTACACCGGACCAATAACAAGAGCCAGAGTTCGCGCAGGGCAAGCAGCATCAGGATCAACTACATAAGTGACGGTATCGTGAGTAAAAATTCAGTTTACTTCTAGCAGCAGCGAGAAGTGGAACTACCTGACTTGACAATAGCAAGTGAGATCTTGCCGAAACGTCGTCAAAATAATGGTTTTTATCAAAACCAAAATTATTCTACGCGGAGTCAAACCCGGAAAACAACAGAAAGCACATATAGCTCCCGCGGAAACTTCAAGTGTAACATATATATATATATATATATATATATATATATATATATATATATATATATATATATATATATATATATATATCAAGTAGTGACTCTTGAGGATGCAGTCAGTTTATTTGGCCCACAAGACAAAGAAAACTCTTTGACTTACTGTCAAGCTTTCGAATTATATTTAATTCTTTTTCAAGACATCTACAAAATTTATAAATATAAAAATTAAGTAATTACAATGTGTATTTTGTTTACTCACTAGTCGTTGAGATTGGTTGAAAAAGTTGAAACTTTACTAGAAGGACAATCACACACATATTAAAATATTTAAATAATTTTAGTCAATCTATTACATTATGTTGTGTCCATGGTTCGTTGTTCAACATGTATGAAGTGTATACCATTTCTTTAGAAGGAAAGCAAAACCAGTAACAATAGTTTTTTTTTATAATTACAGTTATTAATTTGATTGATGTAAAGTAAATTAGTCCAGTCAATGTGTCTACCAGCATAAAATGAATTTTTAATGGTGGAATGTACGATAGAAAATCAGATTATGATGTTGTGTCAAATGTTTGTTGATATGCTAATATGTAACAATAAATGTTACTTAATTTGTCTATATCTGACTTTCTATTTATACATTTTCTATTTTTCTGGATGTGTGTCATTTCTACAAATAACCTTTTCTGTTCATTTTTCACCCTCTCTAAGATTGACGCTTGTGAAAAATTAAATGTATGATTTAGATTAATTGAGTGATCTGCTAATGCACAAGCTTGCGATTTTTTTGTATTAATATCACTTCTGTGGGAAATTATTCTGCTGTGTAATGTCCGAGATGTTTCTCCTATATAAACCTTATCGCAGTCTGAGCAAGGTATTTGATACACAACTTTTGAACTTTCCTTAGTCGTAAGTGGATCTTTAGTTTTGGTGTATAAATGTGCTATAGTTTTAACGTTTCTGGTAGCAATTTTTATGTTTTCGAGTCCTTTAAATAATTTGAGAAGTTTTGGTGTTAAGAATGGAATATAAGGTAAAGATCCAAATGTTTGTGGTGTTGTTGGTACTAAGGTGTCGATTGTTGGGCTAGTGTTTCTTTCTTGGCTTGCCATATTCACTGTGGGTGGTTTTTTATTGTTGGTATTGGCAATCAATGTGATGGAAGCTGGAGAGGTAGCAGTACTAAAAATTAATTTATTAAGTAGTCCTACTGGATAAGAGTTTTCCATTAATATGTTTTTTAGTCTCTTCAAACTCTTTTCTCTATATGTTGGATGAGATATTTTTATTACTCGACTTTTTAGTCCCAAAATTAATTTTATTTTTGTTCTTGTAGGATGTTCAGAATAGTAATTTATGAATCTATTGCTAGAAATCGGTTTTCGATACCATTCTGTTTTGAGACTATTATCTTGAGTGCGATGGACTAGCATATCCAGAAAAGGGAGACTGTTGTTTTGTTCTCTTTCTGCAGTGAACTGTAGTTGGCTACATTGGTTGTTGAAAATATTTAAAACCTCATTTATTTTATCATTGGGTACTGCTAGGATCAAATCATCTACAAAAC
Source organism: Diabrotica virgifera virgifera (assembly GCF_917563875.1). Classification (NCBI taxonomy): domain Eukaryota; kingdom Metazoa; phylum Arthropoda; class Insecta; order Coleoptera; family Chrysomelidae; genus Diabrotica; species Diabrotica virgifera. The sequence continues at coordinate 117,365,123 of NC_065448.1, forward strand.
GTTTGACAAATGGAATATGAAAAGGTATTATTTTTAAACATTCTTCAATGAGATCATCAAGAGCATAATTACACATGATTGGCGATAATGAGCTTCCCATAGGAGTGCTTGCTGTTTGTTTGTAATAACGGTTATTAAATTTACAGATGTTGGTATCAAATATGAAATATAATATTTCTTTTAATGAATTTAAATTTAATGTGCAATGTGCCTGGATCTCATTCCAGTGTTTTTCTATGCTGTTTAGAATTAAATAAGACGGAATATTGGTATACAAAGATACCACATCAAAACTTACTAAAATGTATGTTTCTGGGATTTTTTTATTATTTATGAAGTTACTAAAAACAAAAGAATCTTTAATTACTATATCGTTGTTGAAATTGTATGCATTTGTTAAAATTGTTGTAATAAAATTCGCTAACTTACTATTGGGGGAATCTATTGAAGAGATTATTGGTCTCATTGAAAGAGTGGGTTTATGTACTTTTGGCAATGCGTAGAAACGTGGAGCTACTGAATTGTAAATTTTTAATGATTTTGATTCACTAGCAGAGATGTTGCCATTATTCGCTAATTTAGATACAAGCTTGTTTGATTTTTGTTGCAATGTACATGTTGGATCATTTGTGAGTTGTTTATAATACTTAACATCATTTAACAAAGATTGACTTTTATTTGTATAATCGTCCTTGTACATTGCAACAGTTATGTTACCTTTATCACTGCGGAGAATGTATAATTCTGGATTCTTAATTAAAAATCTTTTTGCTTCACAGAACAAGTCGTTAAAGAAATGATTACTATTGTTTGTTTTATGCAAATAGTTTGTTATAATGTTTGTGCTTTTTGACCGAAACATATCTTTGTTATTAGTGTCAAATTTTGCAATTAGTTGTTCTATATCAGACAACAAGTCAGATAATTTAAAATCTCTAAGATTAGGAAAAAGACAAAATTTCGGTCCTAAGGCTAAAAACTTTTTAATGTTAAATGGAAATTCTACATTAGCTAAGTTATGAAACCATTTCTCTTGAAATTTAACCATGGCAAAATTGTCAATTTTTAATTTTTGGAATTTATTTATATTTTGGCATTTTATGCAATTATAATGGATATTATATTTTATTTTTTGCCGTCTATTATATTCATCAATAATATGCTTTGGCATTGACTGGCCTAATTTAGATTTAATATTTGCTAATTGTTTTTCAAAATATTTTATGTCCGATATTGTGGAACTAATTTCAAGATTTAATATTTGTTTCTTAATATTAGAATTAAAACTTTGTATTTTGTTACTTGTGACTTGTTCTGTGAAGCAAAAAGATTTTTAATTAAGAATCCAGAATTATACATTCTCCGCAGTGATAAAGGTAACATAACTGTTGCAATGTACAAGGACGATTATACAAATAAAAGTCAATCTTTGTTAAATGATGTTAAGTATTATAAACAACTCACAAATGATCCAACATGTACATTGCAACAAAAATCAAACAAGCTTGTATCTAAATTAGCGAATAATGGCAACATCTCTGCTAGTGAATCAAAATCATTAAAAATTTACAATTCAGTAGCTCCACGTTTCTACGCATTGCCAAAAGTACATAAACCCACTCTTTCAATGAGACCAATAATCTCTTCAATAGATTCCCCCAATAGTAAGTTAGCGAATTTTATTACAACAATTTTAACAAATGCATACAATTTCAACAACGATATAGTAATTAAAGATTCTTTTGTTTTTAGTAACTTCATAAATAATAAAAAAATCCCAGAAACATACATTTTAGTAAGTTTTGATGTGGTATCTTTGTATACCAATATTCCGTCTTATTTAATTCTAAACAGCATAGAAAAACACTGGAATGAGATCCAGGCACATTGCACATTAAATTTAAATTCATTAAAAGAAATATTATATTTCATATTTGATACCAACATCTGTAAATTTAATAACCGTTATTACAAACAAACAGCAGGCACTCCTATGGGAAGCTCATTATCGCCAATCATGTGTAATTATGCTCTTGATGATCTCATTGAAGAATGTTTAAAAATAATACCTTTTCATATTCCATTTGTCAAACGTTTTGTAGATGATTTGATCCTAGCAGTACCCAATGATAAAATAAATGAGGTTTTAAATATTTTCAACAACCAATGTAGCCAACTACAGTTCACTGCAGAAAGAGAACAAAACAACAGTCTCCCTTTTCTGGATATGCTAGTCCATCGCACTCAAGATAATAGTCTCAAAACAGAATGGTATCGAAAACCGATTTCTAGCAATAGATTCATAAATTACTATTCTGAACATCCTACAAGAACAAAAATAAAATTAATTTTGGGACTAAAAAGTCGAGTAATAAAAATATCTCATCCAACATATAGAGAAAAGAGTTTGAAGAGACTAAAAAACATATTAATGGAAAACTCTTATCCAGTAGGACTACTTAATAAATTAATTTTTAGTACTGCTACCTCTCCAGCTTCCATCACATTGATTGACAATACCAACAATAAAAAACCACCCACAGTGAATATGGCAAGCCAAGAAAGAAACACTAGCCCAACAATCGACACCTTAGTACCAACAACACCACAAACATTTGGATCTTTACCTTATATTCCATTCTTAACACCAAAACTTCTCAAATTATTTAAAGGACTGGAAAACATAAAAATTGCTACCAGAAACGTTAAAACTATAGCACATTTATACACCAAAACTAAAGATCCACTTACGACTAAGGAAAGTTCAAAAGTTGTGTATCAAATACCTTGCTCAGACTGCGATAAGGTTTATATAGGAGAAACATCTCGGACATTACACAGCAGAATAATTTCCCACAGAAGTGATATTAATACAAAAAAATCGCAAGCTTGTGCATTAGCAGATCACTCAATTAATCTAAATCATACATTTAATTTTTCACAAGCGTCAATCTTAGAGAGGGTGAAAAATGAACAGAAAAGGTTATTTGTAGAAATGACACACATCCAGAAAAATAGAAAATGTATAAATAGAAAGTCAGATATAGACAAATTAAGTAACATTTATTGTTACATATTAGCATATCAACAAACATTTGACACAACATCATAATCTGATTTTCTATCGTACATTCCACCATTAAAAATTCATTTTATGCTGGTAGACACATTGACTGGACTAATTTACTTTACATCAATCAAATTAATAACTGTAATTATAAAAAAAACTATTGTTACTGGTTTTGCTTTCCTTCTAAAGAAATGGTATACACTTCATACATGTTGAACAACGAACCATGGACACAACATAATGTAATAGATTGACTAAAATTATTTAAATATTTTAATATGTGTGTGATTGTCCTTCTAGTAAAGTTTCAACTTTTTCAACCAATCTCAACGACTAGTGAGTAAACAAAATATACATTGTAATTACTTAATTTTTATATTTATAAATTTTGTAGATGTCTTGAAAAAGAATTAAATATAATTCGAAAGCTTGACAGTAAGTCAAAGAGTTTTCTTTGTCTTGTGGGCCAAATAAACTGACTGCATCCTCAAGAGTCACTACTTGATATATAAATCTACAGTCAAGAATACCACCATCTTATATATATATATATATATATATATATATATATATATATATATATATATATATAATTGTTAATATATAATGACTGTTGGAATGTAATAAAAATTTTTTTGGGGAATACAGTCAATAAATTTTTGGGCTATTCAGTGAAACACTTTGAACTTATTAGTCGAGCTTTCGAAAATTTTATTTTCTTTATCAAGACTATCTACAAATAAAAATGTTTAAATTTAGATAAAACTCAAAAAATAAAACTTAACTTACTGCTCGTGGTTACAAATTAATAATTATACAACTTATATAAAAACATGAAAATTTCTTAAAAGTATTATGTAAACGTAAAAGTTTTGAGAGTATGTCAATTCGACATCACTCAAAAAAAATGTCATTGGACTACTATAATAACTCGATGGGTTGGGAAAGAAATTAATGACATATTTTGTTGTAATTTATGATAGAAGAAATAAAAAAATATATTTTAGGTAGAATTATTAGTAATATTACAACAAATTTTAATAAGACAAAATGTTATTATAAATGATACTTAATTTATCAATGTCAGATCTCTTATTAATGCAATTTGATTTTTTATCCAAACCATTTCTTTAAATTCTCTTTTGCGTAAATTAATTTCCCTTTCTAAAATTGTGGTTTCTTGAAACATGAAAACATGATCATCATTAATCACATGTTCTGTCAAGGCACAAGATGGGACATTTCTCTTAATATCACTTTTGTGTGAAGTTAATCTAAGGGATAAATTCCGTGAGGTTTGACCAACGTAACATTTACCACAAGTGTTACAAGGTATAGAGTAAATAAGATTAGAACTCTCCATAACTTGTAGCGGAGTCTTCATTTTGGTGTAAAGTTTTAATATTTCTAGTGGCAATCTTGATTTTTGGATTTTGCCTAAATAACTTAACCAATTTGAGTGTTAAAGTTGGTATATATGGTAGAGAATAATAAGAAATGGTAGGTAAACATTCTAATTCCCTTTCCTGTTGGTCAATATTGTCTTCCTGAAGTGTTCTATTATAATTAGTGCTAAAAATTAATTAATTTAATAAACTCCTGGGATAACCATTTTCTAATAAAATTTCTCTTAATTTGTTGAGGTCATTATTTACAAAATCCCTATGTGACAGTTTACATATTCTGTTCTTTAGTCCTAAAACTAAGTTAATTTTCATTTTGAAGGGATGTTGAGAAAGATAATGAATATACCTATTACTGCAAAAATGTTTCTTGTACCATTGAGAGGTAAATAATTCCTTACCTTTCTTAGATTTCTTAATTCACCGAGATTCTAATAATATGCTACGAACTCAATGGTACAAGAAACCTTTTTGCAGTACTAGATATATTCATTATCTTTCTCAACATCCCTTCAAAATGAAAACTAACTTAGTTTTAGGACTAAAGAACAGAATATGTAAACTGTCACATAGGGATTTTGTAAATAATGACCTCAACAAATTAAGAGAAATTTTATTAGAAAATGGTTATCCCAGGGGTTTATTAAATAAATTAATTTTTAGCACTAATTATAATAGAACACTTCAGGAAGACAATATTGACCAACAGGAAAGGGAATTAGAAAGTTTACCTACCATTTCTTATTTTCTCTACCATATATACCAACTTTAACACCCAAATTGGTTAAGTTATTTAGGCAAAATCCAAAAATTAGGATTGCCACTAGAAATATTAAAACTTTAAACAGTCTTTACACCAAAACGAAGACTCCACTACAAGTTATGGAGAGTTCTAATTTAATTTACTCTATACCTTGTAACACTTGTGGTAAATGTTACGTTGGTCAAACCCCACAGAATTTATCCCTTAGATTAACTTCACACAAAAGTGATATTAAGAGAAATGTCCCATCTTGTGCCTTGGCAGAACATGTGATTAATGATGATCATGTTTTCATGTTTCAAGAAACCACAATTTTAGAAAGGGAAATTAATTTACGCAAAAGAGAATTTAAAGAAATGGTTTGGATAAAAAAATCAAATTGCATTAATAAGAGATCTGACATTGATAAATTAAGTATAATTTATAATAACATTTTGTCTTATTAAAATTTGTTGAAATATTACTAATAATTCTACCTTAAATATATTTTTTATTTCTTCTATCATAAATTATAACAAATTATGTCATTAATTTCTTTCCCAACCCATCGAATTATTATAGTAGTCCAATGACATTTTTTTTGAGTGATGTCGAATTGACATACTATCAAAACTTTTACGTTTACATATTACTTTTAAGAAATTTTCATGTTTTTATATAAGTTGTATAATTATTAATTTGTAACCACGAGCAGTAAGTTAAGTTTTATTTTTTGAGTTTTATCTAAATTTAAACATTTTTATTTGTAGATAGTCTTGATAAAGAAAATAAAATTTTCGAAAGCTCGACTAATAAGTTCAAAGTGTTTCACTGAATAGCCCAAAAATTTATTGACTGCATTCCCCAAAAAAAATTTTATTAAAAATTTTTATCATATATATATATATATATATATATATATATATATATATATATATATATATATATATATATATATAAAACAGATGAAATAGAGAATGTGGAAAAATCCCCTTACGAAAAATTCACACATCAACCATTTCGGGCTGGGAAAAATTTTTCGAATAGAATCAAAGATCCAAACACCAGTTCTTAGAAATGTGTTTCGCCCTCTTCAACCTCTCTGGGCTCATCGGTAAAGATGGGAGGTTGAATATCTTTAGACACATTCTAATCAAAAAACAACATTCGAAACCTAGACATAGAAGGTGCGTAAATCTACGGCAAATCCGACAATGACAGTCTCAAGTTTTAATTCCCTAATTACTTAAAGTAAGTAAAATATATGTTTAAAAACATAAGATGTAGATCTTCGAAACACTCAGTGATCAAAAGATCCAAGGCTAATGGTTTAACGACCACTCGTACGAAATCAAACAGATGAAATAGAGAATGTGGAAAAATCCCCTTACGAAAAATTCACACATCAACCATTTCGGGCTGGGAAAAATGTGTCTAAAGATATTCAACCTCCCATCTTTACCGATGAGCCCAGAGAGGTTGAAGAGGGCGAAACACATTTCTAAGAACTGGTGTTTGGATCTTTGATTCTATTCGAAAAATTTTTCCCAGCCCAAAATGGTTGATGTGTGAATTTTTCGTAAGGGGATTTTTCCACATTCTCTATTTCATCTGTTTGATTTCGTACCAGTGGTCGTTAAACCATTAGCCTTGGATCTTTTGATCACTGAGTGTGTTTCGAAGATCTACATCTTATGTTTTTATATATATATATATATATATATATATATATATATATATATATATATATATATATATATATATATATATATATCAAGTGAAATAGAGCATGTGGAGAAATCCCCTTACGAACATCTCACACATCCCCAAAATGGTGGATGTGTGAGATGTTCGTAAGGCCCAAAATGGTGGATGTGTGAGATGTTCGTAAGGGGATTTCTCCACATTCTCTATTTCACTTGATTGATTTCATACGAGTGGCCGTTAAACCACAATAACTTTTCATCTTTTATATATATATATATATATATATATATATATATATATATATATATACATCCCGCTATCATTATGTCATCTTTTCATGTTGCAGTCATTTGGCATCACCAAGAAATACTATCATTTTCGAATTTTAATTCGTGTATGTTTGTTGAGCGCATTTTTTAACGCCCTGTATCGTTCTCAGTTTTCTAAAATTTTAATTTTAAAAATTTAAATTATATACAAAAATTTTTACACTTCATAACCATTTTGACTTCCACCACATAAAAATGTGTATTTCCCATCATTTTGCCGCTTTTCGACGTTGCCACGAGTTAAAAATACCGATCTTTTGAGGACAGGTAGAAAAGGTCTATTGTAAACTTAGAGGATGGAATATTTTGGTAAAATATTCCATCCTCTCAGATTATAAACTACATAAAAGGTAGGTTCTTTACCTGTTCAGCTGGATTACCAAGCAAGGGTCTAAATATTTTACGAGTTGAATTGTGTTTATTTGATTTCATCTGTTAAATTAAAATTTCTCATACCGACTTAAAATATTTGTTTGAAAAATTCATTTTATATTTTCGTTTAATTTACTTAGGGTTTTTGGTCAGAATTTTGAAGAAACGCTTGGTTTGACATAAAATTTGGGACACGTACCTATAGCTAATATGTTAAAAAAAAGTGATATTGTGCCGATATGTGCTTTTGATCTGGAGGTGAGTTTCGTCGGTTATAGGGTATGAAAACAAATACGTTCAAATAAGTCCGGAATTGGATAAACTGACTAATTCTAAGCAACTTCTATTTTATAGCGTTTTTCACTAAGTCAATACTTTTAGAGATATTTGCGAGTGAATATGTTCATTTTTCAACAAAAAAAAAAAAACGTTTTTATACGGTTTTTCGCAAATAACTCAAAAAGTAGGTACTTTATTGAAAAAAAATTAGCAAATAGTAAATATAGCTTATAAAAAAGTGAAAAAATGGTATATGTGTCAGGTCTGTAGACCCAGTAGAAGCAGAGTTATTGCTAAGCTTTGTTTTAAAACCAAGAGGAGTAGGTAAACTAAATGGCAGATTCACACCCAAGAAAGTCACTAGAAATATCATCAGATAAATCTTCTTTTTTGATTGATCATATCGGCCTTTGACGGTAATCTTGACTAAAAATCTAAAAATAAAAGGAAGAACGCAGAAAATACAAAAATTGCTGATAAAATAAATAAACTAACCTATGAAATGCCAATAGTGTCAAAATTTGATATGAGTAAAATTGCCTGAGGTTGTACCAATTACAAACAAGGTGTACGGCGCGGGAAATTTGAATGACCCCTCTTGTTTAAAAACAGACTATAGTGAAAAATAAGCTCTTACATCTCAAATTCCAAATCGAATATTTTAACGTGAAATAAAAAAAATGAAACACTTTTCTGGGAAAACTTATTACAACTTTCTTAAAGTGTTTAAGAAAACGTTTATTTTTATTTTTTTTTTAAGTTTCCAGCAGCAAGAGTAAGCAGGTTACGCTCAAAATACAGTTGTTCCTTTTTTTTTTAGTTAAAAATATTCTAAAAACTCCCTCTAATTAACAGCCCAAATGGAATTAATCGTTACCACTTCACAAGTAACTTTATGTATTGTTTGTGTTTGTAAGTTTCATCAGTTCAAAGTGCTTATTTGTGGAAAAATTTGGTTTTAAAGTAAATTTTTTTAAATCTTTAATTTTGAAAAAAAGACTTTTGTCAAAATAACTTAAAAATTATTAGTGATACCAAATATCTTAAACAGTAAAAAATGTAGGTGTTGCTTTTTTAAATATTTGGAATTTTTTGATTTTCTGGAAGACAAAAATTGGTTAAGATATGGCTGTTCAAAATTTGCATATACATACTCGTGACTAGTGATTCGTTCGAGGCCTTTCAACAAAACCCCTTTCAAAAATAAGCATTTTGAACCAATGCAACTTACAGATCATATACAGGGTTTCCCCGAAAATAGTGCGTTCCTTAAAGGTATAGATAGAAAGCACAATGTAGAGCAAAAAAGTCTTATAACATTTTATTCTAAATTCAGCCGTTTGACCAAAAAACGAAAATACATTTTGATATGCAAATTGATACTCAATTAGTAAATAAACAAGGGGTCCCATTAGATTAAATTTCACAGTCACAGGTTCTTCTACGCCATGTTGCCAGGTCATATAAATTTATGAAAATAAAAATTTACTCTTATGGAGAACAACGTAATTTTTGTTGAAACGGTTAACTTTAGGAAAAAATGTTACAACACCTTTTTGTTCTAAATTGTGTATTATATCCACACCTTAAAGGAACGCACTATTTTCGGAGACACCCTGTATAAACAATACATTTATCTAAAGTAACGTGTGAAGCGGTAACAATTAATTTTCATGACTTTCTTTTGCCAAAAAAAAGGGAACGATTTTATTTTCAGCGTAACTTGCTTACTTTTCACGCTAGAAACTGTTTTAAAAACACCAAAAAAAATTTTTTTTAAACACTTTAAAAGAGTTATGATGAGTGTTTCCCGAAAAGTGCTTTATTTTTTTGGTTATTTTACGTTGAAATATTCGATTTGGTATTTGACGAATAAGAACCTATTTTTCATTAGCTGCAACCCTGCTTCTACTGGGTCTACAGACCTTATACTGACACCTCTTTTTCATAAGCTATATTATTGCTAGGAATATTTTCTTCGATAAAATATGTACATACTTACTTTTTGAGTTATTTGCGAAAATCCGTCCAAAACGTGTTTTTCTATGAAAAATAAACATATTCACTCGCACATACCTCGAAAAGTATTGACCTAAAACTTTTATAGAACAAAATTTGCTTAGAATTAGAATTAGTCAGTTTATCCACTTCCGGACTTATTTTGCACGTATGTTTTTTCACCTCCAAGAAGGGGTGAAAGTCACATCCAGGACAAGAGAACATATCGGCATAATCTCACTTTTTTCTTTGGCATTTTAGCTACGTGTGTGCCAAATTTTATGTCAATCCAAGCGGTTCTTTAAAATCTGGAGGTTTTGCGATATTTTATCGTGAGTGAATGGAATAATAATTATTACAACGGCAATTATTGCCGTTGTCACTTTTAGATAAGAAGTCATTATCACAATGATATAGTCAGGTTAACTGAATTGTATAATTATTGTTTTTATCATTAAATGTGAAAACCTAGAATTATCCATGTCTGTCCGTCAATAAACACAACTCGTCTATTAGTAGGACAGAAAGAATGACAAATAAGGTGTCAAATGAAAGCCTATAACCAAAATATGATATTACATGTGAGAAGTTTGACCTCGGACTGCCTGTTCCAGAGTTGCAACCGAAAGTACTGTTTTAAATTCGTCGAAATAGTACAAACTATTGGTCAACACGACTAAGAAAGACCAGAACAAATACATACTTCCGGTTTCATGCCTGTCTGTTCGTCCATATCTGTAGGTGAACAAAATTCATCCGTCATATCAGCTGACAAAAAGTTACACGAAGGGTTCAAATATCGACTGCCGGTTCAACTTCCGGTCACTTTTTGTGAAAAATTAGAACTTACGATGTCCAATTGCTTGTTACAATTTTTTTTATAAGTGTTCTACTCTATCTATTCTGACTTTTCATTAACTTACTTAGATCACATATAATTTAATACAGTTTTGATGTCAGGGTCTTCAAAATTTATGTGGTGAGTTCCGGTATGTGATGAATGAAAAACGACTCCATAAGCAGAAGAAAAAAGTGTTCTCAAGACCTAAGACAATACATCGACTCACAAGAGCGTTGTGACAGTAGCAAAAATTCGAGTTGGGGTTCTAATTACTTTCTCATGCGGCTTACTCTCCTGACTTGGCCCCCTCCGATTATTAAGTGTTCCCAAATCTGAAGAAATGATGGGCGAGTCACAAAGTTTCACAAAAAAGCGAATATTTCGCGAAATGAACGTCAGATCGAAAAACTAAAAAATGCGTGTTCAATATTTTTCAAAAGTCTATCGAATGATACCAAAAACGAACCCCCACGGAAAGGGGTGAGGAGTAAATTAAAAATTTTAAATACGAACCCTGCAATATTTCGCGAAATGAACATCAGAGTGCCAGTGTGTGCTTTTTTTCTGGGGATGAGTACCACCCCCTTCTCGAGTGTGAAAAAATATAGGTCCAAATAAGTCCGTAAGTGGATAAACTAATTAAATTCCTTGTAACTTTTGTTTTTAGATGGTTTTTCGCAAATAAATCAAAAAGTAAGTATTTGATCGAAAAACTATTCCTAGCAAATATAAAGCTTATAAAACAGTAAAAAAAATGATGTATGTATGAAGTCTGGACACACAATAAAAACAGAGTTGGAGCTAATCAAAAGTTGGTTCTTATTCGTCAAATTCCAAATCGACTAGTTCAACGTAAAATGTCCAAAAAATAACGCACTTTTCGGGGAAAACCCGCCACAAATTTTTTAAAGAGTTTAAAAAAAGTTTTATTTTTGTTATATAAAAAGTATCTATTCTATCACCATCAGCATCAAAAGTAGACCGGGCAGTATCGTCGCCCCCGCTAGCGAAATTATTCCGATTCGATTTTTTTGCACAAACTTACTCAAAAAGAGGTCCTTATAACATATCCAAAGGGTGCCGGGCGGTGCATTGGTCGAAAAATTGTTTAAAAAATTTTTTTGAAACAAATTCACAAAAACAATTTTTTCATTTCGAACAATTTTTTTTAGATAACTTGTGTCATTCTGGGCAAAAAAGGTGTCTTGCCATTTTTGTTTAAAATTGATTGTTGTCGAGTTATATGCGATTAAAAATTTGAAAAATGCGAAAATGGCCATTTTTAAGTCTTAATAACTCGATTAAAAGTTATTATTATGAAATTAAAAAGTGAGCAGATCAAGTTTCAAACCCTTGCTTCAAGGTCCTTAAGAGATTTTTGTCATTATTTTATTACAAAGCTGTTATTTTTAATTATTAATAATTAGCGCTATAGTCCCGGATTTATCGTCGCCCCTGTTAGTGAAATTATTCCGATTCGATTTTTTTGCACAAACTTACTCAAAAAGAGGTCCTTATAACATATTCACAAGGTGCCGTGGTCGAAAAATTGTTTAAACAATTTTTTAAACAAATCCACAAAAATAATTTTTCACTTTGAACAATTTTTTTTAGATAATTTTGGACATTCTGAACAAAAAAGGTCTCTTGTCAATTTTCTCTAAAATTGATTGTTGTCGAGTTATACGCGATTTAAAACCTGAAAAATGCGAAAATGGCCATATAACTCGACAAAAATCAATTTTAGAGAAAAATCTCAAGATACCTTTTTTGCTCAGAATAACCCAACTTATCTAAAAAATCGTTCGTAATGAAAAAATTATTTTTGTGAATTTGTTTAAAAAATTGTTTAAGGTGATACAGTAGCGATCAACAGGTAGCCAAAACGCGTTCCAAGATTGCGGCTGTAATTTTGAATATTTTTTCAAGATATTTGGCACACGTATCCGTAATATAATAAAGAATGGCGGTACAGAGCCCAATTTGAAAAATATATTAGGTAATATTTGAAAATTATTCTGTAATTAAATACAATATTAAAAAAACGAGCCTGTACCGCCATTAAGAAGAACAAAAAAATACACTTTCTTCAAATAAACTTTTTTATCCGATGCCTAGATTTTGTGTCATTTTGGAACTACTAAAATGTTTTATTTCATTAGTCCAAAACAAAATTTAAATTTTTTAATTCGACAAAATATTTCCACGCACAGGCTGTGGTCTGTATTAATTCGAGAACCAAGAGAGACAGCTCATTAACCGCCTTTCATTTTTGCTTAGAAAATAAACGATCTCTACACAAAGTACTTATAGGATAATACGCCGCCGTTATGAAATGATTGTAGGATGTTAAAATGACGAAGGATGTTTTACCCGGAAATCCGAATTTTATATACTTTTGTTATATTTAATACCCTAATAGCACACGACGTCCTTTGGACGTCCAAAATAGGTCAATTTTTGGTCCTAACGTCCATGGACCATAAACGGACGTCCTTTGGACGTCCGACGCTGGACGTACTTCGGGTGTGCTAAATATGTACGTCCTTTGGACGTCCGGCGTTGGACGTCCGGCGTTGGACGTCCTTCAGGTGGACTAAATATGTACGTCCTTTGGACGTCCGGCGTTGGACGTCCTTCGGGTGGACTAAATATGTACGTCCTTCGGACGTCCGGTGTTGGACGTCCTTCGGGTGGAATAAATATGAACGTCCTTTGGACGTCCGTACTCGGACGAAATACGGACCTTTTCCAATCGTCCATATTGGACATATTCTACCAATAAGGGGATTAAACAGCAAAATTATTTAATAAAATATTAACTTAATTATGTTAATAAAATAGTTTAAATGGAAAAGATTATAAATCATATTTAATTCAAAACTGTATATGTAGTTTAATATCTAATACATGTTTTTGTTTTTAAGTAAAGTGTGAAAATCTGATCGGTAAATTATTCGTTATGTCCACTCTACATCAACAATAAATTGAACAAGAAATTGACTAAGTTATTCAAGGCCAAATTTGACGAGTACAAAATGTATGATTTGTAAAAGAAAATGAAGGAATTTGATGAAATAGAACAATTGGATATGTTTTATTTTGTCAAATTTCTTTATTTTCTGTTTATTCACGGCAAAATTGGAAGTAGAATTGTGTTTTGTATAAGCCAAATTTGACCTTGAATAACTTGTCGTCAATTTCTTGTTCAATTATTGTTGATGTAAAGTGGACTTTATAATGTTTTATTATTCCCGTTACCAAGATGATAGAAGTTTGGTGGTTAATTCTAATAAGCAAAAATATAATTTTTATCAATGTATCCTTACTACAGATGAATATTGAGAGCATCTTTTTGAAGTTGAGCGTACGTGTGCCCAAAATAGGTCCAGTTTTAGTCCTAATGCGGATGGACTATAAATGAACGTCCTTCGGACGTCCGACGTTGGACGTACTTACGTGTTGAATAAATATGAACGTCCTTTGGACGTCCAATGGACGTCCGTGCTCGGACGTCCGTTGGACATTGACATCGATCCGTGAGCGTCATCTGCAAAGAAGAAAATCACAAGCCAGGACAACCAATCCAAATAGTGAGTGTTTCAAACTTTTGTGTTGTGTTGTCAAAAGTTTATTTAATTATTTATGTTTTTCCTTACATACTTACATATTTTTTCAAGCTTTTTGGTATATTTTTCATATTTTTTACTATATTTCGATAAAAAAATTCTTCGCAGTTTTATCCTAATCAACATCATCATCATTCTATCCAAAAAGGCAAATCGCCAAAATCGCAATTTTATCATAATATGATATGTATATTTGCATTTTACCACATTTTTTCGATGTTTTGAAACATTTTTGTATATCTTTTGTGTATCTATCTATATTTTGTATATCACCCCTCCTCGGGGTGAAACTCACCCCCCAAATTCACATACTAATTTGTAAGTACACATACTTTGTAAGTATGGAATAAAGGTTGCTTAATATTAATCAGTTTATCGAAGTCCGGACTTATTTTGAACGTTTTTCACCCCAGAGAAAGAGTGAAACTCACCCCAGGGCAATAGCACACATTGGCACAATATCACTTTTTTTCTTTGGCATGTTAGCTATGCGTATGCCAAATTTCATGTCAATCCTTTAAAATTTACAGCAAAAACCATCAAAGAATGTAGTAATACTTGTTTTCATGAAGTCGGTGATAGAGTTTGACAAATCTTTATGGTTGTTAAATATCTTTTAATTTGTGTATTCGATTTTTAAAGGTAGCTACTATATACGTCCATTTGGCACAATAAAAAATAACCTTCGACCGGTACATATTGCTTGTATCGATGCTCGGTGCATTGTTCAGTCATAAATTTTACCTGTCCCTATAGCGTCGGCCCTCGGGTCCTATTGTAAATTATTATAATAATAGTCCGTCTCGGTATTTTATTATTTCTGTCATAAGTATCTCTGTGGAAATGCAAATGCTGCTTGTAACATCCCAAAAACCAGCTCTACTATTAATTGTACTCGTATAAATAAGTGTATAATATGTACCTACCTACTTATTTATTGTATTCATTTATAGACCTGGATCCCGCGTAATAAAAAAAGTTGATTAACAGCAAGCTGAAAATTTGTTAATAGCTTCACGGTGTCTAGTCGGACAAACTTTGATGTACGGGAATACTGGAACCGGGGAAGTTTTAATTGTGGAAGAGGTTAAAAACTTGGAACATCAGACTACCGAAAACGTTCCATGTATTTTGTCGGACAGAACTTCCAATTGATTTGTTACCATTTCATTAAACTCTTATGCAAAAATCAGACTGCGTACCAGTCTACTTTTATTCTCTTAATATTTTTACTTAAAAAAAGTGTACTACAATCATCTCGCTAAACTTAATATAACTGTTTTCGAGATAAACCCATTTTAAATCTGCGATATAATATAATTTTTTGCATAATATTGTAGTTAAATCCGAAAAATCAACTTAAAACCATAATAATAATTGTGCCAATTCTCATTTATGTCATTTATATTTTTGGAGATTTTTATGGTTTATAAGTTATTTTTCGAGTTTAGCGAGACGAATGTAGTATATATTTTTTAAGTAATAATATTAAGAGAATAAAAGTTTTGATTCGAAAAGTATATGTAATGTAGAGTTCCCTCAGCGATGTGATATAATATTATTACAGTATAGCTCCCCGTGCATGACAAGCTTATGGAGGTAGCCCATATAGCCTAGGCTATAATATTATTAAAAAAATCACTTAGATGGGACAATGGCTTTAGGAAATTCGAGACATCAAAAATGGCCCATTTTTAAGATGGTGCGTTAATTTCTTGGAGAAATGTAATTATAATTTAATGTAAATAATCTAATATCCAATAATTGTAAATTAATATAAGATGTAATATAAGTTCCTTAAAAAATATATTTTTTATTTCCCACAATATATTCTCCACAGGTATAAATATCGTCTCTAGACGTCCACCGAACGTCCTCCCAGGACGTTAGATGGATGATCGGCAGCAATACATTGGACCAAACTGGGACGTCCTATGAAGGCCCAATTGACGTCCACCGAACGTCCCTTCGGACGTTAGGTGGACCTCCATTGGGCGTTTGGCAACGTGGAATTTGGACCAAAATTGGACGTCCTGTTAAGGTCCAATTCACGTCCCCTAAGACGTCCGATTAAGATCCAATTTACTCCGATTAAGGTCCAATTTACGTCCAATTAAGGTCCCATTTACGTCCGATTAAGGTCCAATTTACGTCCGATTAAAGTCCAATTTACGTCCGATTAAGGTTCAATTTACGTCCGATTAAGGTCCAATTTACGTCCGATTAAGGTTCAATTTACGTCCGATTAAGGTCCAATTTACGTCCGATTAGGGTCCAATTTACGTCCCCTAGGACGTCCGATTAAGGTCCAATTTACGTCCGATTAAGATCCAATATATGTCCCCTCGGACATTAGATGGACGTCCAATGGACGTTCGGTAGCGCGACATTTGGACCAAAATAGGACGTATAAAGGACGTTCCTCGGACGAAAACGGACGTCCAATGGACGTCCCTAAAGTCCGTGAAGGACGTCCATTGGACGTCCTTGTGCTCTTAGGGTAGGTACCTACCTATAATTCTGGTGATTTTTTAAATCCTCTATTGTTAAGAGAATTTACACCTTTAGCCAAAGTTTTACGATTTTCTAACGGAAATTAACAAGTTATTTTAAATACGCACCAATTATCGATGTTGAAAGGAGTTTTTCAAGTTATAAAAATATTTTGTCTGATCAAAGAATATGTTTCCTCGTAAAGAATTTGGAAAAACACATTGTAGTGAATTATAGTCGAAGATATATTTATAGTGATATTGTTGTTTTATTTTAAATAGGTAACTATTGGTAGCAGTTTTTGTAAAAACTGTGAATAAATTGCATATATAAAAAATGATTTTATTTGAAAAATAATAAAAATAAGATTACTAAATAAGACAGAAAATTTGTGCTTGTGGTTTCCCGAAATGCGCATTTTTTGAATTTTTGTGCATATCTTGCGCATATTTCGTAATTTTTTACCGCATATATATGCGAATATTTCATCAAAATTGATCGCATATAAATCCGCTCCCTAGTCATTGTATTCTGTTGGCTGATTCCAATGATTTGAGCCGCCGTACGACACGTTGGGACCAATGGGAGTGAAGATACGTAACTAATACCTATCAAGAGGTTTACTCAAACTTCTTTTCTGTACTTATACCTACCACTCGGTATAAGTACAAAAAAGAAGTTTGTGTAAACCTTTGCACAACTGTGTAAATACTAAAGAAAAATCTAAAATATTAAAAAAAAATAGTGGAATCCGTTAATCTGTTCTCGAAAAAATTAGCTATGAAAATGAGCATAATTTTCTATATCCCTAACTTTTGACGAGCAGTTTAGCTTAAATGGGGAAAAGCGGTAAGCTTAGACCAAACACCAGTAGGAGGCATTCAATTAATTGAGGAAAAAAATTAAATGGATAATAATATTCATTTCAGTTATAGAAAAGGCATTGCCCCGCTAGAATGGTTGAAATCACAAGTAACAATTAATAGTCCTACAAAAAAGACAGGCGCTTGAAAGTGATAATACCATTGAACAATAAGCCTGCGAACTGCCTTTTAAACACATTCTTAAAAATAATCCATAACACAATTAAAAAAAGGTTTGTTAAGAAATTCTTTTATAGACTTCAGAAATTCAACAACTTCTCCTGATTATGTTTAAAAAACGTACGGAATGCACTAAATGAAAAAAAGAAGAAAAAGATTTATCATACCGTTATACTCTAATATATTCTTACGTTGAATATTTGATGCTTCCCTGTAGAGTATAAAACGGACAGTTGTATTTTCCCGTGAGCTGCCTTGTTTAGTCTTCTTTGTCGTTCTATTCGTTAAATCCTATCCTCTCAAGTCACAGCGTCAGAAAGCAGTGGGTATATGCAGTGAACGGGAGGCCTATGTCGAGCAGTGAACGTTGGGGCCCTTTCGCGTTTATCATATGTAGAGAAGTCGCTTGTCAAAACCTGGACGTATGTAATCGTATTCTATTTGTTAAATACTCTCACCTAATATGTCATACCATGCGTGTTAATCCATTTTATTTCTACAATTTTAAAGTGTTATTACATGCCGTCATTTTCATTTGTCTACACCATCTTATTCTGCCAGTTAAATCCCATCATTTCAGACGCTGTACGTCACGATTGAACCAATAGAACCGTAGATACAAGACTAAGGCCCTTTTGACATAATGCTGTAATTGATTTTCATACGTCATTGTATTATATTAGTCAAATCCAGTTATTTTAGGTTCTGTACCCCACGATTGGACCAATAGGAGCGAAGATACGTAAATAAGGCCCTTTTGACATATTGCTGTATTTGATTTTTCTGTGTCATTGTATTCTGTTCATTAAACCCTACCATTTGAGCTGCTGTACGTCACAATTGGACCAATAGGACTAGATATACATAACTAGGGCCCTTTTGACTTGTTGCTGTATTTGATTTTTCTGTGTCATTGTATTTTATTTGTCAAGTCCTATTATTTGAGATGCCGTACGTCACGATTGGTCTTATAGGACCGAAGATACGCGACTAAGGCCCTTTTGACATGAGGTTGTATTTGATTTTTCTCTCATTGTATTCTGTTTGTCAAATCCTATCATTTGAGGTGCTATACATCACGATTGGACCAACAGGACCGAAGATACATAACTAAGGCCCTTTTGACATATTGCTTGTTTGATTTTTCTGTGTCATTGTCTTCTATGATGTCTAAGGCATATCTCTGATATGCCCTATTTTTAAATTGGACTTCGTAAGTCCTAGGTTTTCACCCACAAGCTTTTATTTGACACCTCATTTGTCATTCTACCCGGTATAATGGCGGAGGAGTTATATTGGCGGTCGTACGGACCGACAGAAAGAGTGCCCAGCTCAAATATCTCACCTTTAGTACCATCCTTGGATTATAAGCTTTCATTTGACACCTCATTTATTATTATAGCTGGTATAATGATAGAGGAGTTACATTCGCGGTCGGACGGACCCACCGACAGACCGCCTAGGTCAAATATCTCACCTTTAGTACCATCCTTGTATTACCAGCTTACATTTGACACCTTATTTGTCATTCTACCTGGTATAATGACGGAGAAGTTATATTCGCGGTCGTACGGACCGACAGAAAGATTGTCTAGGCCAAATATCTCACTTTTAGTACCATCCTTGGATTATAAGCTTTCATTTGACACCTTATTTATCATTCTACTTGGTATAAAGACGCAGAAGTTATAGTCGCGGTCGTACGGACCGGCGGAAAGACAGCTTAGGTCAAATCGCTCACCTGTAGTACCATCATTGGATTATCAGCTTTCATTTGACACCTCATTTGTCATTCTACTTGGTATAAAGACGCAGAAGTTATAGTCGCGGTCGTACGGACCGGCGGAAAGACAGCCTAGGTCAAATCGCTCACCTGTAGTACTATCATTGGATTATCAGCTTTCATTTGACACCTCATTTGTCATTCTACCTGGTATAACGACGGAGGGGTTATATGCGCGGTCGTACGGACCGACGGAAAGGCAGTCTGGGTCAAATATCTCACCTTTAGTACCATCCTTGGAATATAAGCTTTCATTTGACACCTCATTTGTCATTCTACCTGGTATAATGACGGAGAAGTTATATTCGCGGTCGTACGGACCGACAGAAAGATTGCCTAGGCCAAATATCTCACCTTTAGTACCATCCTTGGATTATAAGCTTTCATTTGACACCTCATTTATCATTCTACCTGGTATAATGATTGAGGAGTTATACTCGCGGTCGGACGGACCGACGGACAGACCATGTAGGTCAAATATCTCACCTTTAGTACCATCCTTGGAATATCAGCCTTCATTTGACACCTCATTTCTCATTCTACATGGTATAATGACGGAGGAGTTATATTCCCTGTCGTACGGACCGTCGGAAAGACAGCCTAGGTCAAATATCTCACCTTTATTACCATCCTTGGAATATAAGCTTTCATTTGACACCTCATTTGTCATTCTACCTGGTATAATGATGGAGGAGTTATATTGGCGGTCGGAGGGACCGGCGCACAGATCGCCTAAGTTAAATATCTCACCTTTAGTACCATCCTTGTATTATAAGCTTTCTTTTGACACCTCATTTGTCATTCTACCTGGTATAATGACGGAGGAGTTATATTCGCGGTCGGAGGGACCGACGGAAAGACAGCCTAGGTCAAATATCTCACCTTTAGTACCATCCTAGGATTATCAGCTTTCATTTGACACCTCATTTGTCATTCTACCTGGTATAATGATGGAGGAGTTATATTCGCGGTCGTAAAGACCGACGGACAGACCGCCAAGGTCAAATATCTCACCTTTAGTACCATCCTTGGATTATCAGCTTTCATTTGATACCTCATTTGTCATTCTAGCTGGTATATTGACGGAGGAGTTGTGGTTACAGACAGACGGACGTGGATAATACAAAGTTTTCACATTTTTTCAAAATTGGGTGAAAACAATAAAACATGATGCCAGACTGATTTCTTTATGAAAATAATATATACATTCTCAAATTGTCTATTTTTCGTTGTGAATAATATTGTATTCAACAGTGATGCCAAATTTCTGATGCCAAAATGATTGATAATGAAAGTGGGATATACGTTTTCATGTATATAACGGCAGCGACAAAACGGTAAAACACTGAACTAAATGTATATAATATTTTCACTGTACGATCATTTTGGACTCAAACATTTTATGGAATAAACTTATATAACTTAGTAAGAGGTAAACAAGGAAAGCTGATATATTAAAGTAACATCAAGGAATCAAATCTCTAACTACCGAGCTGATTAGACTTCTGGTAGCAAGTACAGGAATAAAGTTATTAAGGTAGTGTAAAGTGGCATCGATATACAGATGCCACTTTGCAAGACGATGCCAAATCGATGGTAAATGCATAATGTATCGATGCCAAATTGATAGTAGGATGTATATATATATATATATATATATATATATATAATGAAAATTTTTATAATAAAAATTTTTGTTTATAAAAATTTTTTTGGGGAATGCAGTCAATAAATTTTTGGGCTATTCAGTGAAACACTTTGAACTTATTAGTCGAGCTTTCGAAAATTTTATTTTCTTTATCAAGACTATCTACAAATAAAAATGTTTAAATTTAGATAAAACTCAAAAAATAAAACTTAACTTACTTCTCGTGGTTACAAATTAATAATAATACAACTTATATAAAAACATGAAAATTTCTTAAAAGTAATATGTAAACGTAAAATTATAATATTATTATAGTAGTCCAACGACATTTTTTTGAGTGATGTCGAATTGACATACTATCAAAACTTTTACGTTTACATATTACTTTTAAGAAATTTTCATGTTTTTATATAAGTTGTATAATTATTAATTTGTAACCACGAGCAGTAAGTTAAGTTTTTTTTTTTGAGTTTTATCTAAATTTAAACAATTTTATTTGTAGATAGTCTTGATAAAGAAAATAAAATTTTCGAAAGCTCGACTAATAAGTTCAAAGTGTTTCACTGAATAGCCCAAAAATTTATTGACTGCATTCCCTAAAAAAATTTTTATTACAATTCCAACAGTCATTACATATTAACAATCATATATATTATATATATATATATATATATATATATATATATATATATATATATACATAATGAATAATTTTGGGGAATGCAGTCAATGTGTTTTGGGCTGATTAGAAGTGAAACACTTTGAACTTTTGTCGAGCTATATATATATATATATATATATATATATATATATATATATATATATATATATATATATATATATATATATATATATATATATATATTTAAAAACCTTATGCCTTGTAAAGGCATATTGTACGTAAAGACGTATGAATTACCATCCATTTTAACGAAACAAAATTAAAGACTATAGTTACGTATTTAGATTACGTCATATAATAAAAATATTAAATATATTAAACTATTTATATACAAAATATTCAAAGATATACTAAATACTTTTCTAAACAAGAAAAAAAGCTAAACTTTTTCAATATTAAATAATATTTCGAAAGAAAAATGTACAATTTACTAGATAAACGGTATAAATATTCTATAGATCTAATAATATTGACGTTATATGAAATAAAATTTTCATAAATTATATGAAATGTACATGATGATTTCAAAAAATCATTCAGACACATCATTCTAAACATGCGAACAACAGCAAAAGGAAAGAAAATTCAATCGTGAACGTTTATTATTTATTCAAATGTTCCTACTTCGATATCCAAATAAGTCTAGCTTTTACACGTTTTTATCTCAAAGATCCATAAAATAATCCTCAAATGTATACGAACTGATGAAAAACTAACGACTAGAAAACCACGTTGGTAGTTAAGCACATTCAGGACTGTTTATGAGAATTTTCGGCAAAAAGTGGAAAGTTTAGGATCATTGCTTAAATTTATTCTGAGCGATTGTTAATTTTTTTCTACTGAGGGGGGCGACTGAACAAACTTTATAAAAGCCAACATAGCATTATTTTTATTTTAACTGAAGGTAATAGAAGTAACGAAGTTAGTTGGTCTGGGCAGTGTAGTTCAGCAGTGCAATTCTAAATTAAAAATCGGTTAAAAGTGTGACTGAAAAATGACAGTGTGAATCGAATATTCATATAGTTTGATATTTTTTAAATGGGATGAAACCATAATTTTAGTTTGATTTGACATTTCGATTTCCAATTATTGTTTAGATATCCTTTTGCTGTTTGCATTTTTTTTAACTTCTGCTTCTACATTGCCCTAACTGGTTGATCTGGTAAATGGTTGATCTCCATAATATATGAAGTAAAAGTCAGACTTACTCTCAATCTTTATTATAACTTCCGACGACCGGTTTCGCTCTTTAAAATTTGTAGAGCATCTTCAGGTCAAAGGTAACAAGTTACAAAATGCTACAAACAAAAACCAGAGTTGGGACATTGTCTGGTTGTAGCGCAGAAACATGTGCAGAAGTATGCTATATATAATCATGCAATCATAACGTGTCGTACTTGCATTCGGATACAAGGTGCTACCAACTCAGTATTCATTATCATGATGTTTCTGTTGAAGTTATGTTAACGCGATATGGTGGAATAGACGGAGGATGCAGCAAAGGTAAACAAATTTATGGGATTTAGGAATTCTTGAGGGTGATGAGATAGTTGGTGTAAGTCAACCAACAAATCTGTGCCTGTTATAATGTTTGTATAGATCAAATTAGTGAATGACATATATACAATTTTAATGTGTGTTGATTTTAAAGATTTTGTTTTAATTTTATTTATATTTATATATATATTAAAGAATTCTATTTATTAGTAGATGTAAGTTGACAACGTTTGGATCACAAATGTAGCGAGTATTTATTGTGTATGTAAGAAAGAGTTTGCAACTGCACATCCAGTTCTTATATACACAATAAATACTCGCTACATTTGTGATCCAAACGTTGTCAACTTACATCTACTAATAAATAGAATTCTTTAATATATATATATAAATATAAATAAAATTAAAACAAAATCTTTAAAATCAACACACATTAAAATTGTATATATGTCATTCACTCATTTGATCTACACAAACATTATAACAGGCACAGATTTGTTGTTTGACTTACACCAACTATCTCATCACCCTCAAGAATTCCTAAATCCCATAAATTTGTTTACCTTTGCTGCATCCTCCGTCTATTCCACCATATCCCGTTAACATAACTTCAACAGAAACATCATGATAATGAATACTGAGTTGGTAGCACCTTCTATCCGAATGTAAGTACGACACGTTATGATTGCATTATTATATATATAGCATACTTCTGCACATGTTTGTGCGCTTGGGGGAAGTTTTACCACCCCCCCCATGATTGCATGCATGTGCATTGGTATGCTATTTCGCTACTTTTATGTATGTTATTCAACATTGGCTTGATCTCATGGATCTTTAGCATCTTTTACAACCAGACAATGTCCTAACTCTGGTTTTTGTTTGTAGCATTTTGTAACTTGTTACCTTTGACCTGAAGATGCTCTACAAATTTTAAAGAGCGAAACCGGTCGTCGGAAGTTATAATAAAGATTGAGAGTAAGTCTGACTTTTACTTCATTTAAAATGAACTCTCACATGCAACCCATTCAAGATTTTCCATAATATATGTTCAATGGTGATTCCATCAGCTGCTATTTTACATCTAGCCGATTATAGCTAACGCCATGCCGTTCAAAATTTTATTCTTGGGTGAGGTGGATTCCTACTCTGTCATTTATAGCTTGCTGTGTGTCTTTGCTGCTGTCGTGACTTTTTTCCATTTGTTTTTGTACTTGCACTGAACTTTCGATTCTTTCATATTCATTGCTCTTATACTTTCTTCTACATCATCCAGCCATATTCTTCTGGGTCTTCCTCTACACCTGGGCCATAGTGATGTCCAGTTAGTTATCCTTTTCAACATATCTGATTGTGGGCGTCTCTGTATAATATATCCTATCCATTCTAAGCGAAGAGATTTTTTGTATCTGACTGTATTTTTTCTCTTTAACCCTTCTTCAATTTAGGCATTAGTTTTCATTTATATTTTTCCCTTATGTTGGTCCAGTATTATTCTCATTATTTTTATTTCAAATTTCAGAAGGCTATCTTCCTCTTTTTTGTTAATCGTCGTTGTTTCCATCCCATATGTAAGAACAGATCTTATTAAGGTCTTATATAGGTTCATCTTTGTTCTCTTACTTAGAGTCTTGCTTCTCAGCAGAGTTTTATTCATTCCATATGGTTTTTTGGCTTTCAGAATACTTTCCTCTCTTCTCTTTTTTCCGGTTTTCCCTATTGTTGCTCCCAAGTAGCTAAAGGTGAATACAGTTTCAAATTTATGGTTCTGTGTTATTAGATATTTCTGAAGTTGTGTCGTCCTTCGCTATCGTCATGTATTTTGTTTTGTGCTGGTTTATCTCTAACCTCATTCTCTTCGCTTCCTTATTATTCGCTTATTCTTTCTGGGATTCCAAGATTCTCTAGCTCTTCCATCATTTTCGTCCGATTTATTGTGACAAAAGCGCTTTTGAAATCTATGACTATTAGGAACAATCCTCTGATATTCCTGTCTGAACTAGGTTTGGTGTTCTTCTAATATTCGTTCAGCGCATAACATACGTCTCATGTTTAGTATGTTTGCTAGAATTTTATATGCGGTGTTTAATAAAGTTATTGTTCTGTAATTCTTTCACTCCTTCCGATCTCGTTTTTATATATAGGTACTATTTTACCTAGAAGATGTGTTCAAACAACTGCACTGGGATGGTTTGGGTATAAACATAAACGGGCAATATCTGAATCACATACGATATGCTGATGATATTGTATTAATAGCAGAAAGAAGTGAAGAATTACAAAGAATGATGGAAGAACTAGATAGAGAATCGACAAAGATAGGACTGAAGATGAATTACAGTAAAACAAAAACCATGACCAATCAACAAGAAGAACTAGTAATTACAGTGGCACATACAAGAATAGAACAAGTAAAAGAATATATATATCTAGGACAAATCACTAGATTAAATAGAGAAAATCAGACTAGAAGGAAATAAAGAGAAGAATAAGGTTGGCCTGGGCATCATTCGGAAAACTGTCTTATATTCTAAAGAACAGAAAATACCCGCAATACCTAAAAACAAAAGTCTTCAATCAATGTATACTCCCTGTTTTAATATATGGCTCTCAGACATGGACGTTTACAAAAGAGAATATGGAAAAAATAGCAAAGACAGAAAGAGCCATGGAAAGACAAATGCTGAACATTAAATTATCAGACAGGAAAAGAAACGAATGGATCCGTAACAAAACAAAAGTGAAAGACGTCTCTACCCAAGTAGCAAAGCTTAAATGGAAGTTCGCCGGACACACCCTACGGCAGAAGGATGAAAGATGGACTAAGATGGTAATACATTGGAGACCATGGAACCACAAACGAAAAAGGGGAAGGCCACAGATGCGATGGTCAGATGACCTGAAGAAACACACTGGGTCAAAATGGATGCAAATTGCCCAAGATAGAGAGGCATGGAAGAAGGAAAAGGAGGCCTGTATCCAAGGATGGATGTTTAGGGCTGATTAGATAGATAGATAGACTATTTTACCTCTGTTCCAATCGTCTGGTAGTCTATTTTGTGTCCATATTTATTGTATTAGCTGGTTTATTTCTTTATGTAATTCTCTTTCTCTGTATGTTATGGATTATTCCACATCTTCTCCTGCTGCTTTTCCATTTCAGAGGTTTTTAATTTCTTTTTGTACTTCTTCTGAGGGAATTTTCACTTCATCGTTATCTTGTACTGCTGGTCTTACTTTCATCGGAGTGTGTTTTCTCCGTAGTGAATAGCATTTATTCATAATATTCTTCACATATTCTCCTGATCTATTTGTCTTCAAAACACGGTTTTTCCTTTTTGATTTTTTAGTTTTGGTTTTTGGTTTCATTCCTTATAAGATTGAAAAATAGAGTGCTTAAGGAGTCTAACTATGTGCTGTCTTTACAGGATTTGCCTGCACCATTTAGTTCTTCTACGTCTGCCATCTCTTTTTAGTTTTATTTTTGATTATTTTTGCATATAGTCTTGAGATAGTCCGATCAAAGAACAATCTGACCAAAAAAAAATAAAGGAAGGATGAAAATTTGGGAATAGGTAGTTGAAATTGTCTATTATTATATAAGAAAAAGTTTACAATTCGACATCCCCTCCATTTTACAAAAATGGAGGGGAATACCCCCTCTCGAAGGTGAAAAATATACATTCAAAATAAGACTGGAATTGGATAAAATGACTTATTCTAAACAACTTTTGTTCTATAGAGTTTTTTCGCTAAGTCAATACTTTTTGAGTTATTTGCGAGTGAAAATTTTAACTTTTAACGAATAAAAACATGTTTATGGACGGTTTTTCGGAGATAACTCAAAAAGTAAGTATTTTATTGCAAAAAATTTTTTCAGCAAAAATATAGCTTATAAAAAATTGAAAAAATGGTGTATGCACAAGGTCTGTAGACCTATCAGAAGCAGAGTTGTAGCTAATGAAAAGTAGGTTCTTCTTCGTCAAATTCCAAATCGAATATTTCAACGTGAAATAACCCAAAAACGGAGCACTTTTCGGGGAAAATTCAGTTTAACTTTTTTAAAGTGTTTAAAAAAAGTTATTTTTGTTTAAAAAAAAAACTTCTAACATTAAAAGTAAGTGAGTTACGCTCAAAATATTGTTGGTCCCTTTTATTTTTTGGTAAAAAAAAATCGCGAAAATCACCCCCTAATTAGCATTACAAATAAATTTTATCATTACCACTTGACAAATTACTTCTCTTATGTATTATTTATATGATCTGTAAGTTTCATCGGTTTAAAGTGCTTATTTTTGAAAAAGCTGTAGTTAAAATGGCTTGAACGAGTAACTAATCACTAGTTTAGGAAAATTTTGAACAGCCATAGAATAACCAATTTTTGTCTAACAAGAAAATAAAAGATCAGAAATATTCAGAAAAGCAAAACGAACATTTTTTTACTATTTGAAATTTTTGGTATTACTAGTAATTTTTAAGTTAATTCCATAAAAAGTTCCATTTTTTTCAAATTAAAAAAACCGTTTTATTTTAAACCCAATTTTTTTCAAAAATGAGCACCTCGAACCAATGAAACTTACAGATAATATAAAAAATACATAAGTAAAGTAACTTGTGAAGCGGTAACGATTAATTTTATTTAGGAAGCTAATTTGAGTGTGATTTTCGCGATTTTTTTAATAAAAAATATAAAACACCAGCAATATTTTGAGCGTAACTCACTTACTGTTAATGTCAAAAGTTTTTTTTAAAAACAAAAATAAACCTTTTTTTAAACACTTTAAAAACGTTTTAATGAATTTTCCCCGAAAAGAGCTGCGTTTTTGGGTTATTTCAAATTTAAATATTCGATTTGGAATTTGACGAAGAAGAACCTACTTTTCATTAGCTACAACTCTACTTCTACTGGGTCCACAGACCTCATGCATACACCATTTTTTTCAGAGTTTTATATGCTATATTTTTACTAAGAATTTTTTTTTTCGCTAAAATACTTACTTTTTGAGTTATTTGCGAAAAACCGTCAAAAAACATGTTTTTTTTTGTTAAAAATGAACATATTCAATCGCAAATAACTCGAAAAGTATTAACTTAGTGAAAAAACTCTATAGAACAAAAGTTACGTAGAATTAGTCATTTTATACAATTTCGGACTTATTTTGAACGTATATTTCTTCACCCGAGAAAATATTTTTCACCCCGTATTTCCCAATTTTTGTAAAATGGAGGGGATGTAGAATTGTAAACTTTTTCTTATATAATAATAGACAATTTCAACTACCTATTCCGAAATTTTCATCCGTCCTTTATTTTTTTGGAGGTTTTCGTAAAATTTTGTGTCCCTTGATGGGGGTAAGAGTGAATTTAGGACACGTAGCCCCCTGGAGTTTGAACAATTCTTTCTATCTTCTTTTTGTAGATGTTTTTAATATATGATTTTGTCCACTTCGCTGCTAAGTTATGTCCTTTATAGTATAAGGCGAAAACATATGGTAGTAATTCCCGTAAAACTGGTGGGCTGTATTTAAGTAATTAGTTCGGTATACCCTGTGGTCCGCTTTGTGCTTTTCGATTTTTTAGGTGTTAATGTTCTTGTTATGGTGTTTGTGAACTGCGGTGTTGTTTCAGTCAGAAGTTTTGAGTAATGTACAATTCAAGATTTTTTTTAATTAAATATATTCTACCCACTTCTTTTTTTTTTAGATCTTTTCCCGTTTTCCATGCTTTACTTGATCTTGTTAAACCTATATATTTTTTGAGCTCTTCGCATTTACTTTCCAAAAAAATATTGTTTTGCTTTAGTTACTAGATTTAGCTTCACTTCACTGTTTGATCTTGCATATTTTTGTTCGTCTATCATCTGGGTCATTTGTTTGTATGTACTTTGGATATGCTTGTTTCTTGTTATGTATTGCATTAGAAATGTCATTATTCTTTGTGATCTTTTGGATCGTGCCCACCGCTTCATAAGCTGCTTCATTGATTTTATTTATTATTTAATTTACTATTTAATTTTAACTTTATTAACTGCATTTTTTTACTTTTATTAACTTGGTGTTTTTTGTTGAAGATATAATCTTTTTTCTAGAGTCAATATCCATTCATTTTCTTGCATCCAGATGTGTTAAAATATTTATAAATTTCATCATTCATAATTTATAGTCGTTCCAACGGATCTTTGCACAAACCTAATGATTGATTTGAAACACGTTAAATAAAATCTTCTTTTTCTTTCTCTTTTTATTGGCCGGCATACTTGTGCAACTGCCAGTACATTTAGTGGACCATCACGGTGGACGTATTTTATAAAGTTATTTAATTGAAGTATTTGATCTTTTTTCACTGTTGAGGACGATTGATGAACAGCCTGAACATCATACTGACTATAAAGATACTAATATAAAGAGAAATAGAGAACGGTAATAAATAATTCAAAAAAAAAACAATAAGTTAAACAGTTATCTTGAAAATAAACCAATCAGTTTTAGTTCGATAGAACTATAGCCAGACTCATGTAGTATTATAATAATTTGTAGGTTAAAAAATATTATTTGTGTCGATAGCTCAAAAATAAATAACTACCAGAAGTAACCAAATAAGAGAGCAACAGCTAGTGGTTCCAATAATTATGTTTGAAAATAAAAATTACAATTAAATTTACAAACAAAGACTAAAGGAAATTGATAAAAGCCAGAATTCTTATTAAATAATGTATCATATATATATATATATATATATATATATATATATATATATATATATATAATCGGTTCATAACGTTCTACGACGTCTTCCGATTCCCAATCGCCATTGCTCTCGATCGTAGCACATGTCTTCGTTCAAATAATGTATCAAAGATACATTAATTTTGCGATACCAGTTTTTGTGAGTAAAAAAGGGACCTAATATAAAAAGAAGTTCGTAAATAATTTCATGCATGTGCAAAGATCCGTTGAACCACTATATTATAAAGACGATATAAAAAACTTTTTCTATATCTAACATTCAGTTTTTTTTTAATTTAAATATCTTCATTGTCTATCTTTTTGTATAATTTGTTTCATGTTACTAAATCTATGTCTTATTACCTCCCTATATTTTATTATTATAATACAACGGAACAAATATTTTTGTTCCTTTTTTTAAACAAATATATTTAAAAAAAATTGTAATTTTTTATCGATTTGTTGATAGATTTCTTCTTTTACCGATTTAGTCATAACTGCCAGCTAAAAGGAAACGTAGCAATCTATTTTTTGTAATGTGTTACTGGAAACGGGATTGTTAAGCGCGACTATTATTGGTGACAACTGAGCCCAGTTTCCCCTATTCGTTTTTTGCGCGGTTATTATCTAGTCGGTATAAAAGAAAAATCCAGCCGATGTCAGTAGATATACGATTTTATTATACTAATGTTGAGCGGGTAGTGGGGTTAGAATAGAATATCTGACGTTTATTACCAATAAAGATTGATATATTATCTATGGCCTAAATCTACAGCATTATTTTATTTATGTTAGAGGGAACTTGGTCGCGGCTAATTTGATCTGATGGAGCAGAAACTTTGACAAATGATATTTTGATTTTATGGGATTTGAATTGATATTATTCCAATCGGTTTTTTCATTCAGTAATAGGTAGTAGCCCATTTATTCATTGTTTTTACTCGGTGCTATAAAGAACCGCTTTAATTGATTAACATGTCAAAGAAAACAGTGATACTGTGCCGATATGTTCTTTTGCCCAGGAGGCGAGTACCACCACTTCTCGGGGGTGAAACTATTTAACCTAAAGATAACATCACAAATCGATAAATAGTTCAATTTTAAACACAAAATGTTATTTATACTTTTTCGGTAAGTTGATATGTACAGAGTTATTCACGATCTAAACTGATGATTTCCTACATAAAAAATGCAGGTTTTTGAGTGGATTTTCAAAAATAAGAGCGTAAGCGCAAATATTTTACGGCTATCCCTACTTTTTCTTTCTTTACACGGCAAACTACGTGTAGAAAAATTCTCACTGGTATGGAGATGTAAACATTAGTTGACACTGACATTGTCATTATTAACATAGAGATGGCTATTTCGTTCAGTTTTTGAATTTTCTTGGATAACCTTAGTTGTGTAATTGCTTAAATATTCAGTTAATACGATTATCTTTTTACTAAAAATACTAAAAATCTCTGTATTCAGTGATTACCATAATTTATATACTATACAATTAAAACTAATAATCAAGAAAAGGAAAAAAGTGATAAAGTGATTTTAACGATAAAGTTTTACTGTGGAACGCTTAGATAAATTTTGAACATCTCTAACAACAAAATACTTGGATCTAGTGCGGCAGATTCGTGCAAATATTGTAAGAATTGTGCATTTAATGATAGAAGCATATAATTTGTACCACATATACTACACATATAAGGTTCAAAATCAGATGGAAGGCCATCTCAGATTTTGCCTTTTACAAAAATGGCGTGGATTCAAAATGGCGACTATACATATGTGACTAATAGCACGATAACTTTTGAACGAGACTTAAAATTTCAACCAAATGTAGTATATAGGTTCTTTTTTTGATGTATAAGATTGAGGTTTTGAACCGGAATAATCGGTTTACCAGAAGTTGTGTTTTTCCTGGTTTTTATGTAAAAATATGTTGTTTTTTGTTTAATTATTTCACCCTGTATGTATTAATTTTTCAAATAGTTAATACAGCCATTAAAAAGAGCGTAAAGATATTTTTAGGAAATATTTTTAACTTTTTAGTTATGTTAATTACTATTTATTAAGTGCAAAACTTATCTTCACATGTACCTATATGCGACAGATTCGTGCAAATATTATAAGAATTATTGTGCATTTAATGGTAGAAGCATATAATTTGGACCACATATACTACACATATAAAGGTTCAAATTTAGATATGAGGCCATCTCAGTTTTTGTTTCTTTTACAAAAAACGACGGGCATTCAAAATGGCGACTATACATATGTGACTCATAGCACGATAACTTTTGAACGAGAGGTCAGATTTCAACCAAATTTGGTTTATAGCTTCTTTTTTTGATGAATAATATCGAGGTCTTGAACAGGAAGAATCGGCTTACCAGAATTTGTGTTTCTACTGTTTTTTTTTTATGTAAAAATATGTTGTTTCTTTTTCAATTCTTTTACCCTGTATATATCAATTTTTTAAAAAGGTGATACCGGCGTTGAAAAGAGCGTAAAAATATTTTTTAGAAAATATTCTGAACTCTGTAGTTATATTAATTACCATTAAATACATGCACAACGTATCTTCACATGTAGGTACCTATGTGCGGCAGATTCGTACAAATAATAATATAAGAATTATTGTGAATTTAATGGTAGAAGCATATAATTTGGACCACACATACCGCACTAATAATACAATAGTGTCGTAACTCAAAATGTTTCGAATTTGACATAACACTATATTCAGACGTAAAATTCAGTTCCGTTCAAGTCAATAAAACCGTCGTTTTAATAGTGCAAAAAATGAATAAGAAATGGCACCATAAGACGTTATTCATGACTGACCGGCTGTCGTTATCGCCCTCACAATAATGCGCCATTTTTAGTTGCGGTCAACAGTGATCGGGAACGTACGTGTTGCTTTGGTCATCATTTTGAGTTTCCACGTTATTGCTAAATCAGGTATGTAATTTGCATATCTATATTTTGAGTTATTGCAGTCTCGTTGATTTGAACCTAACCATAACATTGTTGTTTTTCTACTTATTACACTATTACTGATTTACATAAGCACGTTTTAAAATAATATTTTTACTAACGACACTATTATTGGTTCAGTTTATTAATTTTGACATGCTACACTATTGTTGAGTCATAATTTTAAACCATTTTTTTGGTGTTTTTAAAACATGTATTATTCATTATGTATTTTTCAGTCAACGTATAGGAATAACTCATTTAAAACGTGCAGCAGTGTTTTTAAAAAAGCTTACTAAATACTAACTATTTTATAAATTTAGAGTTACCACACTCTTCGTGACATTTTTGTTCATTTCGTCAATTACCTATGTTAATAATTACTTAATTCATTTTTAAGGGGGCGATTCATAGCAACAAGTGATCGTGGGCGATCGTATGGCAACAAATGTTGAGGATGGCGAGCAGGAAAACTCTTCACCGTCGTTATTTCCACTGGTGAGGAAAAATATTGAACCTGGTAGCCCGATAGAGAACAGTGACGTTACGAAAGTACAACCGGCACCTATACCTTCACCATTTACGAGTCATCAAAGTACTTCAAGAAATTGACGTAAACAGTGACCTCTAGTAAGGTCAGTAATGTTAAAGCTATTACAGAATCCAACCAAAGGCAATATCACATTTCACCGGTGCACTCAGACCAGAGCGACATTGATTCCAATGATTCCGACCGAGATCCGCATTTCGTGCCTGTTGTGCAAAGGAAAACTTATAGTTTGTTTCGATGTCGAACAATAAAACCATCAAGTAGCTCCTCCTCAAGAGCTCTTCTTCAAGAAGCTCTTCATTGAGTAGCTTTTCTACTAGTTGCTCTTGTAAAACGCAGAAAACATGGCAAATTACGCGGGAAACATGGCAAACAACATATTGTGGAACCGGAGATCTATGAAGGTGTCAAACATTTTATAAATGCTATACCACCTGTCGAACTACATTACCTTAGAGCTCAGACATCACGGGAATATATCCAGTGTGACAACTCTCTAGCTGATTTATATCGAGACTATAAAGGTAAATGTACAGAAGAAAACTTCAAATCATTTGCGTCTGCAACTACTTTTAACAGCATTTTTACTAAAGACTTTACCATCTCCTTCCATACAACAAAAAAGATCAATGTGATCTTTGTGAAAATTTCAAAAATGCTGAAGAGGATGGAAAAAACAGTATTGTTGTAACGTACGAAACCACTTGAAAGAAAAAGAACTTTCCAGAAAGGAGAAAGAAAAAGACAAAAATGCTAACATAGATTTAACAATATTCGCCATATATGACTTGCAAGCTGAGCTGCCAGTACCAAGAGGCCAAGTTTCTTTATTTTTTATAAAAGTAGAATTAACTGTTTTAATTTTACAATGAGCGACAAAGAGTCCGCAAAATTTCCCAAAAACTGACGTAAACTGCAGAAAAAAATTAGTAAAACAAATTGTAGTAACACAAAATATTTCATAAATAATGTCATAACTAAAAATAGGTAATATTTCATTTCGAACATTTTGCTTAGAACAATACCGTTTTAACTCAAAATTCTTAAATAACTTCACTGACAGTATTTTTATTTAACTAAGAGTACAAAGAAACTTCCTTTAATATTAATTAGAAACACATTATGCATTAATTTTTTGTTTACCTGCAATAGGAAATGAGCAATGAGTTTTTCGTTGATTCTGAAAAATCATCTTTTTTGAGTTACGACACTATTGTATTATTAGTGTGATACTACACATACAAAGATTCAAATTTAGATATGAGGCCATCTCAGATTTAGTCTTTTACACAAATGGCGGGCATTCAAAATGAATCTGCCGCCCATAGGTACAAACATGTGAACATATGTTATGAATTTATTAAATGGTAATAATTAACACAACTGAAAAGTTCAAAATATTTCCTAAAAAGATATTTACACTCTTTTCAATGGCGTTATTACCTGCTTGAAAAATTTATATATACAGTGTGAAAGAATTGAAAAAGAAACAACATATTATTACATAAAGAAAGAGTAAAAACACAAATTCTGGTAAACCGGTTCTTCCGGTTCAAAATCTCGATATTATTCATCAAAAAAAGAACCTATATAACAAATTTGGTTGAAATCTGACGTTTCGTTCAAAAGTTATCGTGCTATTAGTCACATATGTATAGTCGCCATTGAATGCCCGCCATTTTTGCAAAAGTAACAAAAACTGAGATGGCCTCGTATCTAAATTTAAACATTTATATGTGTAGTATTTGTGGTTCAAATTATATGCTTCTACCATTAAATGCACAATAATTCTTATAATATTTGCACGAATCTGCCGCATTATAGGTACATGTGAAAATACGTTTTGCATTTATTAAATGGTAATTAACACAACTGAAAAGTTCAAAATATTTCCTAAAAAGATATTTACACTCTTTTCAATGGCGTTATTATCTGTTTGAAAAATTTATATATACAGGGTGAAAGAATTGAAAAAGGAACAACATATTATCACATAAAGAAACAGTAAAAACCAAAATTCTGGTAAACCGGTTCTTCCGGTTCAAGATCTCGATATTATTCATCAAAAAAAAAAAACTATATAGCAAATTTGGTTGAAATCTGACGTTTCGTTCAAAAGTTATCGTGCTATTAGTCACATATGTATAGTCGCCATTGAATGCCCGCCATTTTTGCAAAAGGAACAAAAACTGAGATGGCCTCGTATCTAAATTTAAACATTTATATGTGTAGTATATGTGGTTCAAATTATATGCTTCTACCATTAAATGCACAATAATTCCTATAATATTTGCACGAATCTGCCTAGAGCTTCACGATACGATACAATATCGATTTTTTTTAAGTATTGAGTATTGTATTGGTTATGCCAATGGAGTATCGTATCGAGTATCGATATCGACAATACTCTCTTATAAAAATATCGTATTGATATTGATTTCGATACGATATCGATACGATATCGATACAATACTCGATAAAATATCGACATAAAAAGAATTATTAATAAATATAACAATCCTTGACATAGGTAATTAAAAGGGCATTAAATTAATAAAAAAAACTATTCTTTATTCAACTTTCAACTATATCACTATCTTTATTAAACAAAGCTCTTAAAATATACAAGAAATGATTAATTACATTGCAACCTCACAAATGTTACCCTTTAAAGAACTCTTCATCCATCTGTTTACACAGATGAGTTCTTTGATGCTTTTATCCTTTAAAGGGCATCTTTTATTTGTAAGTACTAGTGCTGCTTCAGAGAAAAGCCGCTCGACTGGTACAGAGGTCGCTTGTTCACACAAAATATCCCTGGCCAAACGAGATAATATGGGGAAAACATTGCTGTATGATTTCCACCATACTAAAATATCTGTGTCTGATCCAGGTCCTGGAGGTTGCAGATAATTTTTGATTTCTTTTTCAAAAACATCGATATTATTCGGTGTTTTTAAAAATAAAACATTGAAATTGATTGACTTATCGGGTAAATTGGGTTCATCATCCTTTTTACGTCTCTTCTGAGCAGGCTCTCCATCGCCATTTTGATAGCCAAATTTTTCATAAGTTTTATACAAACTATTCAATTTTTTTAGTGTGTTCTTTTTTATTTCTTTTTCCCATTGAGTCAGGCCTAATCCGTCAGCTTTTATTCGTGGATCAAGCACCAACCACCAACGAGACACAATATATCCAATTGCCTTTCGCATAGTGCTTAATCAACTTGTCTCTTCCAGTTTGAAATGCCTTGATTAATTTTTTATCCTCATCATTTCGATTGTTATTACAATCAAGTTCAAAAGATTGTTTTTCAATGTAGTCGAGTAAACAATTAAACGCTATCACCGCATTTGGAAGTGTAACGTAATTTTCTCCACTAATTCTTTCGGTGACTATTTTAAAATTACTCAAATGGTTAATAATTTTCTCAACAATTTTCCATTCATTGTTCTTTTTAAGAAAAGTATTTAAATTTTTGTTTTTTTCGCCCAGCATATTCAATAGGGTGGTTCGAAAAAAAATTTATTTTTTATTTCAGATCGCTATAGTGCGCAAAAGTTGCCATTGGTATAGACTTGAAAAAAGCACTAATTATTATTTTTTTATTAATTTGTCTTCCGGTCGCGCAATCAGGGCTGCTTTATCCATTAGGCAATATAGGCAGTTGCCTAGGGCGGCAAATTATGAGAGGGCGCAAAAATACTGTACAAAAAATATTTGTATATAAAAATTAAAATCGAATAACATTTAAGTACATAGTACATCCATCAATGAAATATAAGTGGGCATTCATTTCTAGAAAACAAATTCCATTTTCTTAACACTATTCATTCAAAAAGGACAGAAGTCGTAAATTTAGGGATTATTGGGCCGTCGGCAGCACCGCAAAGGCGGCGGGCGCACTGTTCTATAATTTTTTAACTGAATCCTTTTGGGTTATTCGTGGTTGAAAATGTGCTATTTTCATTGAAAAATGACGCCTTTTCGGACGGTTTTTTGCGAACACCTTAAAAATTATGCATCTGACGAAAAAAAGTATATAAAACATTTTTGTAGCTTATGAAAAATCAAAGAGATTCTTTCCTTCAAAAGTCTTCTAGTGATAACATAAAAAAAGATATGGTAGGTGAAAAGAAATTTTTTTGTGCATGCTCAAATGGGTGTGGGCAACTTAATAACAGAGAAATGGTCGATTTTAAGGGTATAATGCTCTCAATATCTTTTTGAAGTACCTACTGCCTGAAAAGACCTTTAAAACGACGGCAGTGTTAAATTTCGATTACATTCAAACTAAGCGAGATATGGTGCAACAAAAAAGGATGACTAATTTATTTTAAGATAAAATGCGAAGTATGTATATTTTAACCCCTCATCCACCAGATTTAAATGCATCGTTTTGCTTCTACAATACCTTTTACTATGGTAATATTTCTATGTTCAATTAGTTGGACGGGTTTATAATGTATGGTTTTTGAAAAAAATAAGATCAAATTATAGAGAGCATTCAAGAAAGAAAAATAAAATTGTTATCTAAAAGAAAACCTACATTTTGTAAG
Organism: Diabrotica virgifera virgifera; assembly: GCF_917563875.1. NCBI lineage: Eukaryota > Metazoa > Arthropoda > Insecta > Coleoptera > Chrysomelidae > Diabrotica > Diabrotica virgifera. The sequence goes on from NC_065448.1 coordinate 117,403,452, forward strand.
GTATTTTTTTACGTATCTCTTATCCTTATCACTTTAGAATTACATGGAGAAAAAGGAAGATTTTTAAGAAAATTTAAAAATGTGCTCTATAATTTGATCTTATTCTTTTCAAAAACCATTCATTTTAAACCTGTCCAACTTTTTGAATATAGAAATAATACTATGGTAGAAGGTATTCTAGAAGAAAAACGATGCATTTAAATTCTGGTGGATGAGGGGTTAAATATACTTCTCATTTTTCCATAAAATACATTAGTCTTAAGTTTTTTTGCACCATATCTCGCTTAGTTTGAATGTAACCGACATTTAACAGTTCTCGTTTTAAAGGTCTTTTCAAGCACTACAAACGGTATTTGTAGCATTATCCCCCTAAAATCGACAATTTCTGTTATTTTAAGTTAAATATACCGATTTGAGCATGCACTAAAAAAATCTTTTTTCATCAGCCATCTCTTTTTTTTTATTAAAACTAGAAGATTTATGAAAAAATGAATCTCTCTGATTTTTCATAAATTTTTTTTTTCTCTGATTCTGGCCTTGGTTTAGAACTAGAACCTTTAGCCACGTAATTGTATAATTTATCACTAACTCAGTATAACTAATTTTTTCATAAAATACAAAAATAGTTTATAAAGTTTGTTTCGATAGATGCACAATTTTTATGGTATTCCAAAAAAAACAGTCTCCGAAAAGTGTCATTTTTAAATGAAAATGGTAAATTTTTAACCACGAATAACTCAAAAGGTATTGAGTGTTCAAAAAAGAATGTATGTGTACTTTGTACGCACGTAAGACGTTATACTTCTATTATATGATTTCTTAAACATACTTTAAACAGTTTGTTTTGATTTTTTTTAAACACCAAACTAATTTTGTGCTTACCTCTTTCAAAAAAATAAAAAAAAAGTATAGGACTGCTCAGGATTCGAACTCAAGATCTCTCGATCTCTGGCCGAATTCTATACCAAATACGCTACGAGGACTGTGTCTGTATCGGTTCGGACGTACCTAATGACAATTCACGGTAACAAACAGACAAGGTGAAGTATAGTAAATATACAATAAAATGTTTTAATAATACTCATCTTACTACTGAGGAAGACAAATCCAAAGACACAAAAATTATAATAAATATATTTACTAAAAACACTAATATATTCTTTTCACAACTTTTCTTGCACTGATATATTTATATATAACTTGAAAAATTTAGCAACTAAACGCTATACTGTTTGTGTGCGCATACGCGCAGTATTATGAAATTTTACTCTCAATCGCGCCTAAAGTATTAGTTCAAAAAATTTATAAAACAGTTATTGCTTAGAATTAGGTTCTCTGGCCACTTCCGGTGTTAGTTTGATAAAAAAAATTCCACCCCCGAGAACGGGTGGGAACCACCCCTAAGTTAAAAGCGTCATAGGATATAGCGGAGACTTTGTGTCTTGAGCTATTCCCTACTTACAGTGAAAATATCAAGTAAATTGATGCAGTAGGATGGAATTCGGAGCCAAATACCCTCACTGACTGCACTAATAGATACCTAGATCATTCATACATGAATGCATTCACTTAAAGGTTCATTTGGATACTACAATAAAATCACCAATCACTAATAATTGACATATCTAAATATTTAAAGGAGATTGGATTGAAAGATTTTTTTCCTAATTTTGATATTGCTTTGCGCATTTATTTGTGCCTCCCAGTTGCCAACCAACGTGTCCGCTGAAAGGTCATTTTCGAAAATGTCAAGAATTTAAAATAGTCATGAAAATAATTTCCGATCAAATATGACGCAAGAACGTGTTAACAATTTGTCGATTTTGTCCATAGAAAGTGACGTAACAAAGGCGATAAATTATGACATTATAGATGATTTTTCCAAAGAAAAATCCAGAAAGAAATCTGATGTGATCGAACTGGAATGACAATTTTTATGTATTCTTATTTAAATAAAAAAATCTGCTTGCAATTTTTTTTTTCGCAAAAATGGTACATGCTTGAAGGGCGGCTACTAGAGAATTGCCTAGGGCGTCAATTGACCTAAACGCGGCCCTGCGCGCAATACCATCGAAGTTAGCAAAAATTGTGAAAAACCTTAATTTTTCATATATTTTTCTAGTAGGCCAGATGGTTTTAATTGCGTTCCTATATCATGAATTAACTACTAAAAGTATGTAAAATCAACATAAATGCACTTATTATACATTTGTTTCATATCTTCCGGTCGCGCAACCTAATAGAAAATGAGTAAAATTAGTAGTTTTTGCAAAATTTGAAAGTTTGACTGTTTGGTACAATTTAATCATACAACTTTTAGAGATGGTATAGTTTATTTTAATTACAATAATATATTTAAAATCCAAGCGTATAAGATAAATTTTGATATTCAAATGGAATTCGGTCGCGCAGCTTCGTCAAAAACAGCAGACTACCTAGAGACGAGGCGAAAGTGACGAATGCCAGCGAAGCGCGCGCTGCCACAAATAAAGATACGTGTGGGAATACCTCTACAATGGAGTATTTGCCTTCTCTATTACAACAAACTGCCATTCCACCACCTCTTCCAATACTTAGATGAAAATACAACAGACCCAATAGGATATTCCGGACCAATTGGAAAGGCCCTACCTGATTGTGAAAGACTACCACTGATTTTAATCCTATCGATTGTGAGATTCCAAAAGTTGACAAGCGTATCCAATAATTAATTGCACTTGCTTGAGATATCAGAAGTCATCAAGTCAGGACATTGTTCAGAAGACTTTGTAGTGGGTACGTGATCCTATCCCAACGTCACATTCAAGATGGCTTACTACTGCAAACCGAGTTTTGCGTTTGTACATCAGTGTGACCCACCATTCTGAAAATCTGAGAGAGATTGTCACATTCATTCTCAAATGTTACAATATGCCTATGTGGTTTGCCACAAAATAAACCACAAATTCACAGATGGGCCTTGACATGATTACAAAATCATTGAATATTCAAGGTACTTACTAGAAGAGCTTCTTCAAGTTGTTGATCCCGTTTTACAACAGAATGCTTACTTTGCCCATCCCGAAAATTTACTTTTGGCTATGGTAACTGATGACAGAAACCATATCCGAGAGCTGGGTTTTAGGCGTATCATGAAGGAAAAGCAAGCAATATCTGAAAGTGACTCTATCAGAATCTTTAAACCACCAAACTTAAACTTTGAAGCTAAATAGTATTACGAAATTATCAAATGGAACACCAGTACACTGACTCCCCTCTACTGCTAAGAACATTGACTAATGAAGAGACAAAACAGTATGTGAGCAATGACTTCAAGCCTGTTATGAGTATAGATACTTTGCCATGCCATACACAGGCAGTTGAAAGATGTGTTAAGCTAGTGACCGTAGTTTCAAGTAAAGTGTGTGGACACAGTTCCAGAGACGGCTATATTAGAACCATATTATTGCACCGCTCAGCGATGCCAAAGATTAAAATCAACAACAACTGGTAGTCTTTCACAATCAGGTAGGGCTTTTCCAATCGGTCCGGATTTCCTATAGTGCCTGTTGTATTTCCATCTAAGTGTTGGAAAAGGTGGCGGAATGGCAGTTCGTTGCAATGGAGAAGACAAATACTCCATTGTAGAGGTCTTCCCACATGTATCTCTATTTGTGGCTGCGCGAGCTTCTCTGGAATTCGTCACTTTCGCCTCGCCTCTCGGTATTCTGCTGTTTTTGACGAAGCTGCGCGACCTAGTTCCACTTGAATATCAAAATGTATCTTAGATGCTTGGATTTTAAATATATTATTGTAATTGAATTAAACTATAGCATCTCTAAAAGTTGTATGATTAAATTGTACTAAACAGTCAAACTTTTAAATTTTGCAAAAACTACTAATTTCACTCATTTTGTATTACTTTGCGCGACCGGAAGATATGAAACAAATGTATAATAAATAAGTGCATTTATATTGATTTTACATAATTTTAGTAGTTAATTCATGGTATAGGAACGCAATTAAAACCATCTGGCCTGTTTAAAAAAAAAAAAATTGAAAAATTAAAGTTTTTCACAATTTTTGCTAACTTCGATGGCATTGCGCGACCGGAAGACAAATTAATAAAAAAATAATAATTAGTGTTTTTTTCAAGTCTATACCAATGGCAACTTTTGCGCACTATAGCGATCTGAAAAAAAAAAGTTTTTTTCGAACCACCCTAATATTCAAAGCATCTTTCAAATGTATAGCTACAGCTAACGTTTCATATGTGCTGTTTCATCACCCGTGTTGAGCTGCCCACCCCCCCCCCACTTGTAAAAATTAAAAAACAAATAGCCCTGATTTATGAGCTATTTATGAGCTTTCATATTCCGCAAACTACAAATTTTGAGCTCGTTCCACTGAGCAGGAATTTAATACTTTAGTGGGGTGGGGCTGGGGTGGGGTAGTCAGTGGGGGGGGGGGCTGAATCAGCTACTTAAAAATAGGAATGTTGAATCGGTTTTTGCGGCAGAATTACGAACTATTTATGAGCTCTTGAAATTATATAGTTTCGATTTTTGAGGTCATCCCCTTCACCACCAAACAACCCTTTAATTGATTTAACTTAAGAAAAAAATGCTGACAAAACTTAAAATATATCTTATTGCGGATATAATTCCTATAGCTTATATACTCTAAGAATAAACTATTAAATCACGTGCATTTCGATTATTGAGCTACAACCCCTTCGCAAGAAAACCACCCTATCTTCCCGGCTTAAGAGAAAGTTGTACTTAAATGCATTAAATTAATTATTTGGCGACTACATATCATTTAATAATTTATAAGCTTCCAAATTACGCGCATTTAGATCAGTAAATTGCAATTTATTTTGTATAGTGCAGTCACTGAAGGTAAAAATCAACGATTACCTTCAATTTCGGTGAACCTTCATCGATTTTCACGAAAATTGGTCAGTGGTTAGAGGATACCTCAAGAAACAAAGATGACAGGGTACCACCTTGCGCCTTTACCCTGAGGGTGGATACCGCCCCTTCTCGGGGGTGAAAATTATTTTATAAAAAATAACTGCACAAATCTATAAAAGAACAAATTATAAGTAAAATTTATTATATAAAGTTATTAAAATAAGTCAATACTTTTTAAGTTATTAAAGATCAAAAAATTTAATTATTCGTGAAAAAATGCATGTCTTGAAGCGGTTTTTCGTAAATCACTGAAAAACTGTAAGTTTTTACAAAAAAGTTAATAGTAGTTTAATTCGTATATATAGCTTATATTCTAAGAATAAACTCTTAAATCACGCGCCTTTCGATTATTGAGCTACAACCCCTTCGCAAGAAAACCATCCCATATTCCCGGCTTAAAAGAGAGTTGTACTTAAAATAATTTAAATTAATTATTTGGCGACTAGATATTGTTTAATAATTTGTGAGCTCGCAAAATATACGCATCTCAATTATTGAATGGCCAGTGTCTTTCTATAGTGCAGTCACTGAAGGTAAAAATCAACTATGACCTTCAATTTCGGTAAATCTCCATTCATTTTCACGAAAATTGGTGAGCGGATTTTGATGCTATCAACTTTTCTTGGAGCTCATTTTTGATAGGTATTTCTAAGTACTTTGACAAGTATTTAGTACCTAAGTGTTATAAAATGCATCTCTTCCCCGTTATTTAAGCTTGAATCCTTAGATTTGAACAGTCGCAGAAAAAAATATACATTTAATTACCAATAACTTACTTTAAATTAACATTAAAGGGTTTTTCAAGTAAGCAATTTATTATATTTTTTATTAGCTTCAATTTTAGTGATGAAATTTTTTTTGTAAAAACTTACAGTTTTTGAGTTATTTATGAAAAATCGCTTTAAAGCATGCATTTTCTTTCACAAAAATTAAAATATTTGATCTTTAATAACTCAAAAAGTATTGATTTATTAATAACATTATATAACAAATTTTGCTTAAAATTTGTCCCTCTCTCGATTTGTGGGGTTATTTTTAATAAAGTAATTTTCACCCCCGAGAAGGGGTGACATATACCCCAGGCTAAAACCGCAAGTTGTTATTGTCAATTCGTGAAAATGAATGGAGATTTACCGAAATCGAAGGTCATAGTTGATTTTTACCTTCAGTGACTGCACTATAGAAAGAAAATGGCAATTCAATAATTGAAATGCGTATATTTTGCGAGCACATAAATTATTAAACGATATGTAGTCGCCAAAAAATTAATTTAAATTATTTTAAGTACAACTCTCTCTTAAGCCGGGAATATGGGATGGTTTTCTTGCGACGGGTTTGTAGCTTTATAATCGAAAGGCGCGTGATTTAAGAGTTTATTCTTAGAATATAAGCTATACGAATTAAACTACCATTAACTTTTTTGTAAAAACTTACAGTTTTTCAGCGATTTACGAAAAACCGCCTCAAAACATGCATTTTTTTTCACGAGTAATTAAAATCTTTGATCTTTAATAACTTAAAAAGTATTGACTTATTTTAATAACTTTATATAATAAATTTTGCTTTTAATTTGTTCTTTTATTGATTTGTGCAGTTATATTTTATAAAATAATTTTCACCCCCGAGAAGGGGCGGTATCCACCCTCAGGGTAAAGGGGCATAGCGGTACCATGTCACCTTTGTTTCTTGAAGTATCCTCTAACCACTGACCAATTTTCGTGAAAATCGATGAAGGTTCACCGAAATTGAAGGTAATCGTTAATTTTTACCTTCAGTGACTGCACTATACAAAATAAATTGCAATTTACTGATCTAAATGCGCGTAATTTGGAGCTTATAAATTATTAAATGATATGTAGTCGCCAAATAATTAATTTAATGCGTTTTAAGTATAACTTTCTCTTAAGCCGGGAAGATAGGGTGGTTTTCTTGCGAAGGGGTTGTAGGTCAATAATCGAAATGCACGTGATTTAATAGTTTATTCTTAGAGTATATAAACTATAGGAATTATATCCGCAATACAATATGTTTTAAGTTTTCTCAGCATTTTTCTCTTAAGTTAAATCAATTAAAGGGTTGTTTGGGGGTGAAGGGGATGAGCTCAAAAATCGAAACTATATAATTTCAAGAGCTCATAAATAGCTTGTAATTCTGCCGCAAAAACCGATTCAATATTCCTATTTTTAAGTAGTGGGGGGCTGACTCAGCCCCCCAATAAAGTATTAAATTCCTGCTCAGTGGAACGAGCTCAAAATTTTTAGTTTGCGGAATATGAAAGTTCATAAATTAGGGCTATTTGTTTTTTGATTTTTGGAAATGGGGGGGGGCAGCTCAACACCGGTTGTTTCATCTAGTCTTACAGTCAGAAATCGGTTTTTTATATTTGATATCCAAAATGCTATCAATTTATTTGTCATTTGTTCGGAATTTCTTATTTTTTTGTGCAATTTTTGAATTCTTTTAATAATATTTCATGTAGAATTATCACCCAAACTATCTTACATTATGGACAATATTCTAAAAATGTTACGAATATTTCATATACCTAACTATATTCAATCAACGCTAATACTTACCAATTCTGTATTGCAAAAACTACTTTTGTAAAGATAGTAAAATCCCATGAGATTCGGAATAAATCGCAATTCAGTATTTGTTGAAAATTATTTTTGCGTCATCATCACTCATCACTCACTTCTATAATATTGCCACGAATGTCATATTACATAAACAGTGTAATCATACCAGTCCATTTATTTACTCACTCTCAAGAGTTTCAATTTCAAACACTTAAGTCTAAAATATTCTAACGGCTGATGCTTGGGTTGCAGAATCGTATTTTTTTCTCGATATCGATATTTTCAATAATATCCAGGCAAGCGTATCGACAATACAAGAGTATTGTATTGATTTCAGATATTGAGTATCGTATCGACATTAATATTGCTAAGGTATGTATTGTATCGGTATCGGTATTGTATCGTATCGGTTAGAGAGAGAAGTATATGATGTCACAGCTGATATAGGGAATTATGTGTGTTAGAGAGAGAAACATGGAACTATACGTATCTCTGCTGCTATTGGTCCGATTTTAACGTACGACGGCTCGTTGGAATGGGGGTGAGATAACGAATACAAAAAAACATGGCGACGTAGTGCCAAAAGGGCGCTTTCCGATGTGACGACGTTCGATGGGGCGCGTTCCGATGTGACGGCGTCCAAGCGCTGGTTGCGCGATCGGTGCGCGATACCAGATGTGCGATCGGTACCTTAATTTTTCGCGGAAGCGCGAACCAGATGCGCGGTCGGTACCTTAAGTTTTCCGCGGAAGGATCCCGTAGATACGAAGCGCGCGGCTGGTAATTTTGGAATTTAAATAAAACAACAACATAATGCAATTTTTTTATTAAAAGGTGCGCGATACCAGATGTGCGATCGGTACCTTAATTTTTCGCGGAAGCGCGAACCAGATGCGCGGTCGGTACCTTAATTTTTTCGCGGAAGGATCTCTTAGATACGAAGCGCGCGGCTGGTTATTTTGGAATTTAAATAAAACAACAACATAATGCAATTTTTTTATTAAAAGAACTAAAAAGGAACAAAACAATCTTTATTCGTATATAGTTACAATTTTGTTTAACAAAGTTTTTAATTGTTTTAATAGACCGTCTTCAGGGCAGGGTATCCCAAAAAGTCCCCAACTGAACGTTCCTGCTGCTACAACTTTACGTGTGTATTCGCTGTACTTATAATAGGTATTGTTTTGAAAAAAGTAAATAAACCCATCCGTGTACCGGAATGCTGATGTTATTTTATTCGGTATTCCGGGGAAGAGATCATTTATTGGGCCACGGTTTAAGACATCTCCAGCTTCATTAAATTCAATGTATGAATTATCATTGTACAATAAATATGTTTGACCGCTGTTTGTTTGAAATAACGCATTTATTTTGGTTCTCGTAGGTATAGAAGGAAACACAAAACTTTTTTGAAGTTGTAAATTAGGGAAAGATGCGTCGTAATACCGATTATTGCTTATAGTTATTAAGTGCCCCTCGGAATTCTGAAAAACATGTGAAACTTTCGTAAACCTCAACTCTTTAGGGAGATAATCGGTAATTAATTCTGGATGCTGTGGAAGACATATCTCACTTAAATCAAACTTCCATAAATATTTGTCAGACCCAACGTACATGCGATAATTTGGAAACTGTGGAGATGTAGCTAGAAACATGAAATCGGGATAATGAATTAGACAGATGTTTTTTATTGCAGGTGTTGTCGACACATAGACCCTGTTTTGCGAAATTGTTGTTTGTGTAACTGGGGCTGTTGGCATCGAAGAGGAGGCTGTTGGCATCGAATAGGGGGCTGCTGTGTGTCCATATAGCATGCTCATAGCCTTTTTATCATCATCACCAAAACTTGTCACATCGTGTTGATACCAAGGATACATAATAGACGAATCACTATTACTATGTTCTAGTCCTATGGTATGACCAATTTCATGCATTAGGACAGCCAAAAAATTGGCTTCACCATCAGGAGCTCTACCATTACCTGCATACCACCGTTCATTAGCATCAAGATGGATTTCGATACACTCGTTTACGCCAGGATAGTATGCGTGGGCCAATACTTTTCCAGGACCATCGAAATTAAATGGGCATTTAGAGGTTCCTTGACAATTTGCTCGAAAATTATGATTATTTGGCACCACAGTTATAGTAATATCCGGCTTTGAAGAAGGTATTATTACTCGTTTAAACTTTAAATTAGATATTTTCCCCCATCTAACGAAAGCGTCTTCAGCAAGATGTATATAAACGGGATTACTAACAGCTTGAGGAAAATACCAACTTAATGTCGTTTTATTCCACTTCGAATGAATTGCATAGTTATTGTCGCCAACAGAACATCGAGGCTTATTCATCATCATATTCATAGTATCATTATTTAATGTTCCGGTCACCGGAAGATTGTATCTTTCTTGAAATTCAACTAAGGCCATATCTATACTAGAAATAGCATTACTTGATGTATTTAGATATCCAAATCGTTTAAGAAAAGAACTAGCATACTCCAGAGTGCTATTCTCTGCACACACAGATACAGAGAGCAACAATAAGACATGTAAACAGACAAGCATCTCGATTTATACTAAACCCAAAATTTTTTGGTATAGTTATTTAAGAAAATATTAGAAGTAAAAATCGTTGAAAATAATTAAAATAGATAATTCACATATCCCATAGGAAATAGCGGTTGAAGGTCTAATCGCATTACTATGATTTTTTTGGTAAAGTTATTTAAGAAAATATTAGAAGTAAAAATCGTTGAAAATAATTAAAATAAATAATTCACATATCGCATAGGAAATAGCGGTTGAAGGTCTAATCTCATTACTATGCAATTTTTCGTTATCATACCGCATTTTGTTATTGAGCTATATTTCTTATCATGTGCATAGAAAATGTTGGAATTTTTCAAACCAATGACAATGATAAAACTGAATATAATTTTGCACACGCAAACATTCTACAACACGTCATAGGGTGGGGCACGCAACCATATAAATTTCAAAATGCACCTCAGGACGGTCTATTCCATACTGTTAGTGTTCCATACTGTTAGTGTGCGCTCGTTGTGGTTCAACTAGTTTTGAAAGGTAAGTGTTCTCTTAATTATTCTTTATTAAATATTTTCGATGTTTTTTGTTTGATTTTGAATAAAACTTAATGTTTTCTGCTCTGCCATTTATAAAATCTCTTCATTCCAGCTGAGATTTATTATTTCGACATTAAATAATTGTCTAACTGTCGACATTTTGAAAGACAATTATTATTAATTTTTTATTTTCTCGTAATTATTCGTTTTTAAATCTTTTCGGTTTTTCAAGTTTTTGGTCAGCTATTTATAAAATTCCTTCATTCCAGATGAGATTTATTATTTTAGCACCTGATTGTCTACAAAAAGACCTCATACCAGCATTTTGAATGACAATTATTCTTTTTTATTTTTTCACAATTATTCTTTGTTAAATCTGTTCGGTTTTTCTTGTTTGATTTTTTTTAATTAATGTTTTCTGCTCTGCTATTTATCCCTTCATTCCAGATGGGAGTTATTATTTCAACATCTGATTGTCTACAAAATAGACCTAATGTTAGGTATATTTGCTGAATGGCAATTATTCGTCATTCTTCGTAATTATTCTTTGTTAAGTCTTTTCGGGTTTTGATTTTGAATACAACTCAATGTTTTTTTGCTTGGTTATTTATAACACTCCTTCATTTCAGATGGATTTAACAAAAATTAATGTGGCATCTGTCGTAGCGAGGAAACCTGTGAAGAAACTGAAAGATCTGCCCATCGACATTCCGGTACCAATTACGGGAGCCCGGATTGTGACAACAAAATTTGGTCAAGCAGTACTACTGGATCTGGGAGAAGAGGTAGTGTTTTTACCTCCAAGAGTGACAGATACCTACAGCCCCGTCATCGATGAGTTTTCGAGCGGTAAATACTCAATAGTATTTCACGGCCTGGTGGACTGCGGACCGAAGTACCAACCGATGACATCATTTAAAATCATTTAAGTGAAAATACTGAGAGAAAGAGAGGTAAGCATTATGGATATTGTTAAAAAATGTGAAAATTTACTGTTATTCATCAAAAGAGTCAAAAAGATTGTTTTTGATAAATTCACGGTTAAAGACAAAGAAATTTGGGTGAAACGCTTAACGAAACAAATCACAACTTGCAATAAAGTAATAAAAAAACGTAATTTGCCTATAGGTACAATTAGAAAACTGCAAACGCATGTAGGGCATTTTAAACATTTTAAACAGATTATTTTCAATAGACATGTAGGTATGGGGTTAGACAACAAACTAAAACAGAGAGTTAAATGGGAAAATGTAGTTTCCGCGTTTAAGAGTCGAATTAAAACTGGAGTTATAGTTAATTTATGGCATAAGGACTTAGCACATTTCCTAAACGATTGTTATATTATTTTTAAAAATAAAATCAGAAAAATTTTGAAAGTAGATAAAGTTGTTAAGGTTAATGTTTGTTTTTGTGGAGAATTTATTAAAAAATCGGAGGAGGAGGAAATTATAAATTTTAAATATTTTAATAAAAAAAATGCTGTACTAGACGTATCTACCGATACAGAGCGGTGGTTTTTTGAGAATGTTAAAGATAAAATAAATCTTAAATTATCCGAGTTTCAGGAAAGGGACTCTGGTTTTGCATTAAATAGAATTGTATCTTTAGAAGTAAATATTAATCGATATGAAATTGGAAATGGTTCATCTTATATTAAACTTCCTGAGTCTATTCAAAAAAAGCGTGCTTGTATTAACGTAAAAAATTCTGATCAGGCATGTTTCTATTGGGCAATAGTTAGTGCCCTCTATCCAGCTAAAGCACATAAAGAACTCCCATCCTCATACCCATGGTACAGTACAGTACTAAAAACAGAAGACCTAGAGTCACCAATGCCGTTACATCAAATTTCAAAATTTGAAAAATTAAATAATATATCAGTCAATGTATTTGCTTTAGAATTAATAGAAGATAATGAAAAGTCATTTTTCACAGTATATCCAGCAAGATTAACTAAAACAGTCGTTGCCAAACATGTAAATCTTCTTTTAATTCAAAATCACTATTTTCCTAAATTAAACGATTATGAAGCACCTCCAGTGGATAATGATAATTCAGAAATTAAGTACCACTACTGTCACATTACGGATATGTCTAAATTAGTTGCTGGTCAATTAAATAAAAGAAAGACCAAATTATTTCTTTGCAATAGATGCTTAAATTATTTTTCAACTGAAGGGAAATTGTCGGAACATGAAAAAATGTGTGCAGATATGAATAATTGTAAAATGTCTTTTCCTAAATATGATGCTGTTAGTTTTAAAAATTATACTTATAAACAAACAACGCCATTTGTCATATATGCAGATTTTGAGTGCATGTTAGAAAAAGTTACAGACCTCCAAACATCCTGTTATACTAAAAAATATCAAAAACATATTCCGTATAGTGCTGGATACTATGTAAAATGTAGCTATGATGAAAAGTTGTCTTTTTTTAAGAGTTATAGAGGCATTGACTGCACGGAGTGGTTTGCTAATGAATTACCAAATTTAGCTCAAAGTATTCATTCGAAAATTAAGAAAATTATACCAATACAGGAAAACCCTTGTACCAGTAAAGCTACAAGGTGTCACATATGCGAAAAATGTTTTTCTCCTACAGATATCATTGTTAAAGACCACGACCATTTTACGGGGGAGTTCAGAAATTTCGCCCACCAAGCATGTAATTTAAATTTTAAAAAATTGTTTGTCGTCCCAGTTATTTTTCACAATATGAGTGGCTACGACAGTCATTTTATAATTTCAGAGTTAAGCAAAAAAGGAGATATTAGTCTACTTCCAGTCAATAAAGAAAAATACATTTCATTTACACTTAACGATGCAGTTACTAATATAAAATTTCGATTTATTGATTCATTAAGATTTTTAGGAGCCTCTTTAGATGAATTAGCAGCAACATTAAATAAAAATGACTTTAAAATTTGCAAGCGAGAATTTAGCAGGTTAAGTGACGATGAATTTAAATTAATAACTAAAAAAGGGGTATTTTGCTATGATTTTATTGATTGTTGGGAAAAATTAAACATTACCGATTTACCTCCAATAGAGGCATTTTATAATAAACTAATCGATACGAATCTTACAGATGAGAAGTATGCTCATGCTAAAATAGTTTGGGATACCTTTAACATTGAAAATTTAGGTCAATATTCAGATTTGTACTTAAAGACCGATATTTTGCTTTTAGCAGATGTTTTTGAAACTTTCCGCAAAAAATGTTTTATAACTTATGGGTTAGATCCAGCCTGGTACTACACAATGCCCGGTTATTCTTGGGATTGTATGTTAAAATACGTGGGGTGTAACCTCGAGTTATTGCGTGACGTTGACATGATACTATTTATGGAGAAAGCAATTCGTGGAGGAATTTCAATATGTAGCGGTAGAATGTCGGAGGCCAATAATAAGTACATGCCTAATTATGACCCCGCACAGCCCTCAAAATACTTAATGTATTTTGATAACAATAATTTATATGGGTGGGCTATGGGAGAACCCTTACCCTACGGAGGGTTCGAATGGATGGATGACAAAGACATTGATGTTATGTCTGTACCTGATGACTCTCCCGTAGGGTACATGTTACAAGTTGACTTGGACTATCCTCGCAAATTACATGATCTGCACTCCGATTTTCCATTCGCTGCCGAACACCGCAAAACTTTGGGTTGAAATCATACTAAACTAATGACAACACTTTATAATAAAAAAGAATATATCGTTCATTATAGAAATTTAAAACAAATGCTGGCTAATGGGTTAGTTTTAAAAAAGATTCATAAAATTTTGAAATTTAAGCAGTCTGCGTGGCTGCGACCCTACATAGAATTAAATACTCGACTTAGAGCTGCAGCTACGAACGATTTTGGAAGAAATTTATACAAATTGGCCAATAATAGTGTATTTGGAAAGACTATGGAGAATATAAGGAAACATAGAATAGTAAAACTAGTCAGATCATGGAATGGGCGATATGGTGCTAAAAATTTAATTTCTAGTGCCAGGTTTCATAGCAGAAAGATATTTAATGAAAATTTAGTAGCTATAGAACTGATTAAATCAGATCTAGTTTTTAATAAACCCTTATACATTGGCATGACTGTTTTAGATATATCAAAATTATGTATGTACCAATTTCATTACGACTATATGCTTCCAAAATTGGGCAAAAATGTAATTTAATGTATATGGATACCGATAGCTTTATTTATGAACTGTACTGTCATGATGCATATGAGGAAGTAATAAAACAAGATCTATCAAAATTTGATACATCCGATTACGCTGTAGATAATATCTATAATATTCCTCGCGTAAATAAAAAAGTTTTAGGAGTAATGAAGGATGAAAATAAAGGAGAAATTATGACAAAATTTGTGGGATTACGATCAAAAATGTATACTTTTAAAGTTCAATCTGGTCGAATCACTAAAAAAGCAAAAAGGGACTAAATATAATATAGTAAAAAATGTTATAAAATTCGATGATTATGTAAACTGTTTAAATGATTTTAAGGAACAAACTGCTACTCAACACTCCATTCGGTCATATAGCCATAACGTCTATAGTATAGAACAAACAAAAATTGCGCTAAGTCCTTATGACGATAAAAGATATTTAATTCCAAATAGTTTTAGAACCCTACCATTGGGGCATTACAGTATTTTAGAATAGATTTTTTTTTATAGATGAATGTTCCATCATTGGCCGACCTGTCTATCAAAAAAATCTGTGAAACAACAGTATCAGCATCATATTTCATTGAGCAGTCCCCCTTGCCGTGGAAATTAACAAAAATAATTTTAAAAAAATTTCCTTTATATAAATGGGAAGCGATGATAAGCAGTGCTAAAAATGATTCTATTCCTTCATATCAAGGAATAGAATTCATTGCTTGCTCTAAACACATACCGGCACATTTAAGAAATGCCGTATTAGGAAAGTCAGATTGGGGGAATATATTTGAAGATGAACACTCCAGTTATTGTGTATGGGTTAGTGGATATTATCTTCAGCAGCATCGCCTAAACGTGTGCAAATCATGTTTTTTTGCATTCAAAAATGCCCATGAGACCTTAAATAAATTTTTACTGGTGCGTTACGATCATACTCACGAAGTTTATGATGCTGATGAGATCGTTGAATGCGTATATCAGCAACCATATTATTGGTGCAATAGTTGCTTTACACACGTTTTATTTGATTTAAAAGATTATGAGTCTTGCGTTAATGCATTACATGAAATGCCTAGAAATAACAGGTTTGATGATTCTGAACCAGAAGTCTGAAGTAGGCAGTAATATTGATTCTTTTGAGACGAATGATAGTGTCGAATATCCATAAGCTACTATCTCTCTTTCTCTCTTTTATATTATAAAAATAAGGATATATATATATTTTATATCACTTAAAACTTTTTTGACTTTTTAAAAAATATTTTATTTTGAAAATACAAGAAATAAAGTTACATGAATGAAATCTAAATTATTACGAACAAATATTAAACACCGGCAAATGGTTTTATATGATTTACAAAATGCTGAGGTTGTGAGAAAGCCTGGACGTAGTAGTTCTCGCTGACATTGGCATTGAAACTGGATGCGTCGATTCAGATGGCTGACACCTGATATATCCTGATGGGAAATAAGTAGGTACTTCATTATTAAGGTTAGTTGGTAAAAACGGATATAACAGCTCCCCTTGTTAGAAGGAAGTTGACGCGTGGCAGCAACTTCCAGAGTGTCTGTTTATTGGTATTCAGTGCGATTTGCTCTTCTTCGTCTATGGAGTCGCTTAGGTGGATACTGGGTCTTTGTCTTGGAAAGATTTTGTCTGAGAAGTGATTGCAACAACTGAATGGTATTTGAACTGGATGACTTTAGTACGTAACATTGTCGTAAGCGTCAATCAATTTCTGGGAGTGTACTCTTGTACTACCAATAAGGGCATCGCAAGTGGGTTGTAGTTTGAGCACGTGGTTAGTTTTGATGATTTCTGACTTGACTTCTCTGAATTAGCATTTGATTTTATTGGGCAGTGGGTCAGAAACTGTTACGAGCCAAAAATTCAAGCTGATCTTCTGAATGGTGTAGTCTTTGGCAAATATTACGGAAGTCTGGCATGTCCTAGAAACGCGTTCTTGTCGCTTCAGAAGTTGGGCTTCGCATATGGCGTCGCTGTCGATTGGATAACAGATCTTGGTTCTGGCTCGAAGTGTTTTGCATGACTCGAGGCTATCTATTTATTGTAAGGTATAACAAAGAATCATCGTTTCGCGCAATATATTTATGAGTTGTTGTTAATATCGAATTTAAACCTGTTCGATTATCCAGTATTGTTATTGGATAGAGATAATATAAAGTATATTGTTCTACATCAGTTAAACAGTTAAAGGAATATTTAAGAAGAACACAATTCTTGTGTCTAATTGATAGGCATGTAATTCGATAATATCGAGATATTGAGGGAGGTTTGAAGTATAGATAGATAGGGAAGATTATTTTTCTGTAATGATTGTGATATATGCCTAATATAAGCGATTCAATTAAATCAAACGGGGTAATGATTGAACTATGTAATATTTTTAATCGAGCAAAAGTTATAGCTATAGCTATATCATTTAACGAATCTTTGATAAATGAATAGCTTTCCATTAGCAATTCACAAAAGTTCAGCATATCGATTTGAGATTTATAGAATTTTAATTGGTCAGAGATATTCATTATTGATTTTCTAATTTCTTTAATATTATTGTTGAAGGTTTCCTCATCTATTTGTAATTTTCGGATTGTCGCGTTGAAACTCTTAATGAAAGAAGTGGTAACCGATATTTGAATTTTTAATAAGTTTTCGATTTGATAGTCATCGCGGGGTATCTTATTAAATTTATACATTCATTGAAATATTCGTCATCTGACGAATCTAAGTTTCCGGTTATTGTTATTGATTTCCATATTGAACCTATTCCGTTAATAAGTTCATGTTTTTCTCGGAAAGCGTATTGTTTTGTATCAGCGATTATTTCTGTATATTTGACTATAACGGAACTAGAGATTTGTTTGAGGAGACGTATGTGAGTTTGGACTTCAGATTTGAATGATAGTATTCAAGCTACATTTTATTCAGTGGTATCTATTAATTGGCTAAGATTCTGTCGTTTTGTCGATAAAATCTCTGAATGGTTACATGTCTTTGTATACCAGGAGGGTCCATTTGTCGTTTGAAATTTTGATTTAAAAGATTTAGTGAAAACATACAGGAAGCAGTGTTAAACATTAGTAAAGTTACCTTAGTTAAATTAATTAGTTAATAGTTAAAAATGGAAAACAAAAATAAAGGAATGGTGTGATGGGGGAAATGCTAAAATTGGTAGAAGCAATTAGAAAAATAAGAATTAAAAGTTAACCAATAATAGTGACTGTAGTAGATAAGAATTCAGAGAATTGAGGACAATGATTAAATAATGTGTAAAACAAAAGAAAATACAATGAAGATAAACTCAAAGAGGTCGAAGAAAGATTCCAAACAAAAGGGCATTAAATCCTTTTACCAGGAAACAAGAACAATGGAAAGAGGATATAAGAAAAATATCCCATATACGAAAAATGATGAAGGTGGGTACATTAATAAATAAATCAGGGAGTTAATGAGAAATTGGTAAACTTACTTTTTGCAACTGCTAAACAAAAATGAAGAAGGAAGGAGAATAATCCATGAAAGCGAATATGACCTTATATTAATAGAAACTTGTACAATGGAAGAAATAAAAAATATAATAAAAAGACGAAAAAAAATAAAAGTCTAGGAATAACAGAAATATCGGCGGAAATGATAATAGCCGAAGAAAAAAGGCTACCCAAAGAGATACATAACTTGATAAAAGCACATGGGAAACAGAAAAACGTCAACAGAGTGTGCGATAGCAGGGGTATGTCCTATACACAAAATTTGACGAAATGAAAGGTGAAAACTATTATAGTAGAGACAACTATAATAGAGATATCGCGCTGTTATAAGTAGTTAGTTTAGACAATCTTGACACAAATCATAAGAAAAAGCTAAATCAATATAAGGAAAACATATTGGTCGAATATCATGCAGAATTTAGAAATAATAGGTCGACGACAGACCAAAAGTTTGCGCTAAAAGGAATCCGCACTACGTGCTACGAATATAAACTTCAGTATTATGTCCTGTTCGTTGACTTTTCAAGTACGACTAAGATAAGGTAAAGTGGCAACAGATATACGATCTAATGAAAGAGATAAGCCTACTAATTAAAATCGTCATGATGAAAACAAAATGCCTATGGATAACACAATAACGAAATAGCAAACAAGGGCAAGGGCATAAACCAAGGAATTTTGAAAGAAACGAAGGATTATAGTAAGGGTACAAATTATCAATGACCCTTTTTTACTTTGATACTAGAAGGAGTAATTAGAAAAAGTAAAATAAAGATGCAGGAAATATTTTCTTTGAAATGGTCATCAATGTATGGCAATGTATAGATTTAACACTATTAATGACAGGTAAGAAAGAACTAAGAGGATTAATCAAGAATATTAGAAATGAGGCAAAAGGTTTAGTCTTCTAATAAATAAGGAAATAGTAATAAATAAGGAAAAGACAAAATGCATGATAAAGGGAGAAAGAGATAAAAAGGAAGATAATTTCTCCTTAGACAGGATGCGAAAAATGCCTATTCGAATGAGTTTCAAAGTTTACTCAGGTAAGTCTGAAATTATGTGAAAAGGGACACGGGGAAGGAAAGATAAAGATAAAAATAGTAAAAGCAGACAAAAAGTATGGAGTGTGGCGATCATTAATGAAATTCGAATATGTCTCAAGAAAACAAAAATTATAATCTGCAAAACAGTTGTCAGGCATACAGCTACATATGCATGTGAAACATAGGTACAAAAATCAGAAATAGACTTTTTAGAGAGATGGGAGAGAAAATGCAAGAGCAATATACAGAGGTGTGAAAATAAATTATTAATAGAGTAGAAGGAATAATAAGAGACTTTTTTTTATAATGGCTTTGGCTTTGGCTTAGTCAATTAGCCAGACTATTTGTTTTTTTTTTGTATCGAATAAGGGACTTAAATAACGAGTCAAAAATAATAAAATAATGATGTCAATCAGAGCATATGGAATATGATATTTAGGACAAATTGAAAGAATGGGAAAGGAAAGAATGTTGAAGATGGTACTATCACGAAAATCAATACATCAAGAAGAAAAGATAGAACAGGAAGGATATTAAATGTCAGAGTATATGAAGACTTGCGAAAAAGTAATAAATATCGAGAATTGGAAAGAAAAAGCTTTAGACAGAAAGCAATGGAAACAAGTAGTTAAGAAAAAATGTATGGAAAGACTATAATAAAATTTGTACATTGTAAATATTTAAATATTAAGTATTTAATAAAAATAAATGTAATATTGTCTATAGTCTATATTATAGTTGTACAGTGTAATATTATTATGTACTTAATAACTTAATACTAATTGTGGGGAAAATTAAATTTCTCAGCTCTATGCATTCAAGGGTTCTCAAGGGAGCTTAATAAATAAAATAAATTCTTCATAAAAGTAGATTCCAATGGTGTTGTTGATTAGGGTTAACATATACTGGGAGTGGATGACTGAAATGAGTCTAAGGAATTTGAAAGAGAATTCATGATAGATGAATTTTCAAAATTTACTTTGATATTTACTACTATTGGATTTGGTATTTAATAAAGTAACAAACTTTACGTGGGTTTCGAAAGGGACAATAATTTTAATTTGGGTTTTCCTTTAGGATTACCTAAGTTCCTAAAGTATTTTGATATAAGCAAATTTACATTATAAAATGTTTCGGGTGGTCTAACAGAAGTATACCCAAACATGAGTTCGTACGGTATAAATCCGTGAGTTATAGCATTATAAAATATTTCGGGTGGTCTAATGGAATTATAACCAAAAATGAGTTCGTAGGGCATAAATCCGTGAGTTTTCGCATTATAAAATATTGCGGGTGGTCTAATAGAAGTATATCCAAAAATAATTTTGTACGGTGTAAATTCGTTAGTTTTGTTTTTTGTGTTATTAGGACAAATAATTGCATAAGGCAGGATATTGAAAGGATGTTCATCGATATTTTCAGATTGATTAGCTCTTTTGTTTTTATATTTTAAGCAAAGATTTTTTACTAGGTCTCGTTCTTCCTTGTTAATATGTTGTACTGGAAGTCGAGACTTGATGTTGTCGTTTCGGTATATTTTATCAGAGCAATAATTTATTAAGTTATCGTTTGACTGGAAATTTAGAATCGGGTAGTTTGAATAGGGTTCAATTATTGCGGTATCAGAAAAATCGGTAGTTTTGGGGATTGTGTTTGAGTTTACTATAATAGATGTCAGAAATTTTTCTTTTTCATTCACGTGTACTAATGCGTTGGGAGTATGGACTTTATCATTATCTTTTTTGTGCAAAATTGCATCTGTATTCGACAGATGACATGTTAGATTAAATATTTGCTCGGATCTGGGATCTATTTTAATTTGATTAGGAGATTCATTGTTAAGCGAATTAGTTTCTACTTTGTAGAGAGGTAATGTTTGAAAATTTGTGATTAGTTGTTTGTTCTTGAAATCTATTGTACATTCGTAATGTTCAAAAAAATCGAGGCCTAAGATTCCATCAAAATCAATATCTAAATTATAGATAAATACTTTATGGGCGTTTCCCATTTGGAAAGGGAATAAAGTGGATTCGGTGATAAGAAGTTTTTGGTCTGTACTACCTTGTATGTTAATACTTTCGGGAAAAAGCGGTTTGAAATTTTTCGCGGTATTTTCTTTAAAAATAGAGATACCAACACCGGTATCGATAAGTAGTCTAAACTTGTTTGATGCGTCTGTTATATAATAAAGATTTTTATTGTTTAGAGCAAAAGGAGGGCTCAGAGAAATTTCTGTTCTGGAAAATTCAGAGACGGGTTCATGTCGTCCAAATTTAGAGTTTGGATCTGATTTTCTATTTGAGACAAAGGTTCGCTGATTGAAATGGCATTGTCTGGTGGGTGGTTTTGATTTGGAACTGTGAGAAAATCCTGATAGTCTTGGCTATCAATTAAATCAATCGATTCATCGAATGAATTGTAATAATCAGGAGGTGGATAATAATTATTATCGGAGAAATCTTCGTAATGATAGTTTTCAATTGGAGCTGGGGTATAATCATGAACATAGTCAGGTTCGTAGTTAACAAAATGAGCTCTCTGTCTATCATTCGAAAAATTTGGGTTTTTATGAATTACAGAAGGACGTATTTGTGAGTTATTTTGATTGAATTGAGGTCTTTGCTGGTGGTCGTTAGGTCTAGTGTTTTGGTAGTTATTATTAGGGCTGAAGTTTGGCCTCTGAAAGCCATTGTTTTGGGCGGTATTGAAGTTTTGATAGCTACTGAAATTTCGAGTATCGTTAAAATTCTGGGGATTGTTTTGGGAATTCTGTCTAGAGCGACATTCGTTGTTTGAGTGGCCAATGCGTCCACAAAAGGTGCATCTAGGTGGTTGAAAGTTTGGTCTTCTAATGGCTTGATTATTTTGATTGGGTCTTGGAGGATTGGGGCGATTGGTTTTCTGTATCTCGAAATAAGATAGTTGTAGCTCTCGTCTGATGCGGACCTGAGCTTGAAGAAGGTCTTTCGGATTACTAGCACGAACAATATGTGCAATTTTTGGATCTAGGCCGGTCAATAAGGTATTGAGCGCCATTGATTCGATTAGTACGATTTGGGCTTGTTTCTCTTCAGGAGTGAGGCCAGATTTCTGGATATTGGCATGCATTTTTGCATTAAGGACTTGGACACGATTGAGGAATGTAAGAGCCGATTCATTTGGAAGTTGTTTGACTCTCTGTAAATCTTGTATGAGAGAAGATAGGTCTCTAGTGTCTCCAAAGTGGGAATTAAGAAGTTGCTTAATTTCTAGATATGCTAAGGGATTTCTAGAGCTTATGAGTTGCGCTGCTCTTCCGCGAAGTTTATTTTTATGTGAATTACTAATAGTTGTTTTTGATCACGCGTAGACATATTGTAAGCATTTAGAAAAGTTTGTAAAAATATTTGATCGCCTTCAAATTCGGGTACGATCGAAAATATTTCGGATAGTTTATAAGGTTCTACTTCGGGTTCATTCTCGATATGAGATACGGGGACGGCGGGACGAGAAGTATTACTGTTGTCAGTCATGATCAAATAAATTTAAATAAAACAGGTAATCAATATATCAAAAATAAAAATAAAAATAGTCAAATAAATCAATTTAAATATCAAATAATAATCAGAAATAATAAAAAATATATCAGAAAATGTTTTTATAACAACTGTCCGATTAGCGAAATGTGCGTGTTTCAGACGTGTATATAAGAACAATAGTGAAAATAAAGGAATGACGATTAACAGAATAAACGTCAAATAGTTAAAAGATAATCAGAAAAATATTTAGTGGTTGTATTTAGTATTAAAAAAAATGTTCTTATAATAACTGCCCGATGAGCGAAAAGTGCGTGTTTCAGGCGTTTTATAATAACAATAAATAATAAAAAAAAATTGACGATTTACAGTATAAACGTCAAATAATGAGAATAAATATGTACTTGTTTTTATTGATTTTCAGTATAATCAATATTGGAATATCGAACAGTATTCAATAATAATAATATTAATATTGTAAAATAATGTAATAATAATATACGAGATGATTCAATATTAGACTTACACTAAATCCAAAAACATCTAGTCGTCTTGTTCTCGACAGCGTCTCTACCAGGGGCTTCACCAGGTGTTCCTAATCCGTAGATATCTGCAAAGTGATGACGGCTCTGCCTTTTGGATGGTTCGTTTCTGAATCAAAGGATTGGAATCCACCGTTGTTAGTTAGGCCTTTCCGTGTTCTAACAACGTTTCCAGATCCTACTGACTGCGCCAATTTTTATATCACTTAAAACTTTTTTGACTTTTTAAAAAATATTTTATTTTGAAAATACAAGAAATAAAGTTACATGAATGAAATCTAAATTATTACGAACAAATATTAAACACCGGCAAATGGTTTTATATGATTTACAAAATGCTGAGGTTGTGAGAAAGCCTGGACGTAGTAGTTCTCGCTGACATTGGCATTGAAACTGGATGCGTCGATTCAGATGGCTGACACCTGATATATCCTGATGGGAAATAAGTAGGTACTTCATTATTAAGGTTAGTTGATAAAAACGGATATAACATATATAAATGTTTTTCTTTCTCTCTCTTAATAAAGATATATGTAGACATTTTTATTTGTTTTATTATGAACACTTCCCTCATATTATCATCACATCATAATAAAAATCTTATACTTTTTATGATAAAACGTTACGTTTTATGTGAATCTTATATGTTTTACGATAAAACGTCACGTTTTATGTGAAATAAAACTCCAAATTTGCAATTTTTATCATTTATTTAAATCATTAATTACCTTAATTTTATAAAAATAAATGAACTCCCTAAGAGCATTATTTGTCATATCATCTGACATTATAGAACAAAACTCGTACAATATTTGCAAGGGGTTTAAACTATCTGCAGCATTTTTACAAAAATCTAAAACATTATAATAATATTCACAAAAGTTCAAATTTTCTAACAACTGCATACGAGGCGATATCACACTGGTGTTAAGTTCAACAATTTGCTTCACTTCTTCTTCATCCATATAGACCCATATTAAGCTGCACCCCCCACCATCGCGAATAAAGTTCGGACAAGGCAAAAAATTTAGTGCTATTTATGTGCTAATTAGTTGCTCTATTCCGAATTTTGTTGCTCAAACCGTTTACCAAGAAATCGCGTTGAAAGTGGGGGGGTGCAGGTTAATGTAAAGCTGCACCCAACCACACCGAAAAAAGCTCAAACTTCTTGATTTTTTTGGTGATAAATTTAGTGCTATTTATGTGCTAATTAGTTGCTCTATTCCGAATTTTGTTGCTCAAACCGTTTACCAGGAAATCGCGTTGAAAGTGGGGGGGTGCAGGTTAATGTAAAGCTGCACCCACCCACACCGAAAAAAGCTCAAACTTCTTGATTTTTTTTGGTGATAAATTTAGTGCCATTTATGTGCTAATTAGTTGCTCTATTCCGAAATTTGTTGCTCAAACCGTTTACCAGGAAATCGCGTTGAAATTGGGGGTGCAGGTTAATGGAAAGCTGCACCCACCCACACGGAAAAAAGCTCAAACTTCTTGATTTTTTTGGGTGATAAATTTAGTGCTATTTATGTGCTAATTAGTTGCTCTATTCCGAATTTTGTTGCTCCGCGTTGAAAGTGGGGGTGCAGGTTAATGGCAAGCTGCACCCACCCACAACGAAAAAAGCTCAAACTTCTTGATTTTTTTTGGTGATAAATTTAGTGCTATTTATGTGCTAATTAGTTGCTCTATTCCGAATTTTGTTGCTCAAACCGTTTACCAGGAAATCGCGTTGAAAGTGGGGGGGGGTGCAGGTTAATGGCAAGCTGCACCCACCCACACCGAAAAAGCTCAAACTTGTTGATTTTTTTTGGTGATAAATTTAGTGCTATTTATGTGCTAATTAGTTGCTCTCTGCCGAATTTTGTTGCTCAAACCGTTTACCAGGAAATCGCGTTCAAATGGGGGGGGGGGGGTCAAGCTTAATGGCAAACTGCACCCACCCACACCGAAAAAAGTTCAAACTTATTGATTTTTTTGGTGATAAATTTAGTGCTATTTATGTGCTAATTAGTTGCTCTAATCCGAATTTTGTTGCTCAAACCGTTGACCAAGAAATCGCGTTGAAAGTGGGGGGTTCAAGTTAATGGCAAGTTGCACCCACCCACACCGAAAAAAGCTCAAACTTCTTGATTTTTTTGGTGAAAAATTTAGTGCTATTTATGTGCTAATTAGTTGCTCTATTCCGAATTTTGTTGCTAAAACAGTTGACCAGGAAATCGCGTTCAAAGTGGGGGGGGGGGGGGTCCAGCTTAATAGCAAGCTGCACCCGCTCACACCGAAAAAAGT
Organism: Diabrotica virgifera virgifera; assembly: GCF_917563875.1. Classification (NCBI taxonomy): domain Eukaryota; kingdom Metazoa; phylum Arthropoda; class Insecta; order Coleoptera; family Chrysomelidae; genus Diabrotica; species Diabrotica virgifera. The sequence continues at coordinate 117,429,153 of NC_065448.1, forward strand.
TCAAACTTATTGATTTTTTTTGGTGATAAATTTAGTGCTATTTATGTGCTAATTAGCTGCTACAATCCGAATTTTGTTGCTCAAACCGTTGACCAAGAAATCGCGTTGAAATTGGGGCGGTGCAAGTTAATGGCAAGTTGCACCCACCCACACCGAAAAAAGCTCAAACTTCTTGATTTTTTTGGTGAAAGATTTAGTGCTATTTATGTGCTAATTAGTTGCTCTAATTCGAGTTTTGTTGCTCAAACCGTTGACCAAGAAATCGCGTTGAAAGTGGGGGGTGCAAGTTAATGGCAAGCTGCACCCACCCACACCGAAAAAAGCTCAAACTTCTTGATTTTTTTTGGTGATAAATTTAGTGCTATTTATGTGCTAATTAGTTGCTCTATTCTGAATTTTGTTGCTCAAAGCGTTGACTAGGAAATCGCGTTGAAAGTGGGGGGTGCAGGTTAATGGCAAGCCTGCATCCACCCACCCCGAAACAAGCTCAAACTTCTTGATTTTTTTTGGTGAAAAATTTAGTGCTATTTATTTGCTAATTAATTGCTCTATTCCGAATTTTGTGGCTCAAACAGTTGACCAGGAAATCGCGTTCAAATTGGGGGGGTCCAACTTAATGGCAAATTGCACCCACCCACACCGAAAAAAGTCCAAACTTATTGATTTTTTTTTGAGATAAATTTAGTACTATTTATGTGCTAATTAGTTGTTCTAATCCGAATTTTGTTGCTCAAACCGTTGACCAGGAAATCGCGTTCAAATTGGGGGGTCCAGCTTAATGGCAAGCTGCACCCACCCACACCGAAAAGAGTTCATACTTATTGATTTTTTTTTTGGTGATAAATTTAGTGCTATTTATGTGCTAATTATTAGTTGCTCTAATCCGAATTTTGTTGCTCAAACCGTTGACCAGGAAATCGCGTTGGAATTGGGGGGTCCAGTTTAATGGCAATCCTGACCCACCCACACCGAAACAAACTCAAACTTCTTGATTTTTTTGGTGAACAATTTAGTGCTATTTATGTGCTAATTAGTTGCTCTATTCCGAATTTTGTTGCTCAAACAGTTGACCAGGAAATCGCGTTCAAATTGGGGGGGTCCAACTTAATGGCAAATTCCACCCACCCACGCCGAAAAAAGTCCAAACTTATTGATTTTTTTTTTGAGATAAATTTAGTGCTATTTATGTGCTAATTAATTGCTCTATTCCGAATTTTGTTGCTCAAACCGTTGACTAGGAAATCGTGTCGAAAATGGGGGGGGGGTGCAAGTTAATGGCAAACCTGCATCCACCCACACCGAAACAAGCTCAAACTTCTTGATTTTTTTGGTGAACAATTTAGTGCTAATTAGTTGCTCTAATCTAAATTTTGTGGCTCAAACCGTTGACCAGGAAATCGCGTTCAAATAGGGGGGGGGGGGTGCCAGTTTCTCATTAGACGCACAACGAAACACTTGTATGTTCACTAAAACATTGAGAAATAAAATCAGATAGAAGTATAATTTGATGGTACGTGTTCCCTAAATTATTTTAGTACCAAATAATATGTACGAGTAACTTATTTATTGAACATAGAACAGAGACACATATGTATAGCGCGGAGCTAGGTCGGGTGGGATTAACTAATGCATTTGCAAGTTCTACGGTTAGCAACAAAATCGGATACCGATATATTTCGATAGTACGTATCATTATCATCATCATACAGCCCTTTTCGTTCACCGCTGAACATAGGCCTCCCTCATTTTTGTCCATTGTGCTCTATTTTGAGCACTTTGCATCCAATTTCTTGACATTTTCTTGAGTTCATCAGTCCAACGAGTAGATGGTCTTCCTCTACTTCTTTTGTCTAATCTCGGCCTGCACTCTTCGTCCACTCCCCATCACTGATTCGGGCGACGTGTCCGGCCAAGTTCCATTTCAGGGTGGCAATTCGGGAAATTACATCGGTAACTCTTGTTCTTCGCCTTAAGTCTTCATTTCTAACTCGGTCACGAAGCGACATACTCAGCATTGACCTTTCCATTTTCCTCTGGGCTATTTGCAGCATTTTAGAAGCTGTGGCTGTCAATGTCAAAATTTCGGCACCATAAGTCATCATAGGCAACACAAATTGGTCAAATGTTTTACGTTTTAGAGAAATTGGTATGTCGCTTTTAAATAGGTCTTTGAGTTTTCCATAGGCTACCTATGGTAGGTTTATTCTTCTTCGTAGTTTGCATATTTTTTTGTCTCTTGTGATCTTTATTTCGTGTCCAAGGTATATGTATTTTTCCACTAGCTCTACTTCGTTTTCTCCAATATTGATATTTCCGCTAGGTACTAGGTTTGTCATGAATTTTGTTTTGGAGATGTTTATTTTGAGACACCTACACTGGCGTACACTAACTAAAGTTCATGTAGCATGGTACATATCTTCTTGAGGTTGTCAGAGAACAAAACTATGTCGTCTGCTAATTTCAAATTTGTTAATCTTCTACCGTCAATATTCAGGCCTCGCTCTTCCCAGTTAAGTTATTTACAAGCATATTCTAGTACTGCGGTAAAGAGTTTAGGCGATAAGTTATCGTCCTCTCGGACTCCTCTGCCGATTGGGATATGGTCCGTGTTTTTATGTAGTTTCACCGACATAGTTGCGTTCTTTTATGTATTGTAAATTAAACTTGTGTATCGGTAGTCAATGCGGCATGCTTGTAGTACTTCCAGAATTTTGTCACATTCTACCGTGTCAAAGGCTTTATGGAAATCTACAAAAGCCAAAACGAGTGGTCGATTGTATTCGATAGTCTTTTCTATTACCGTTTTAATGCTCTGTGGGTGATCATTTGTTCCAAATTGGCTGGTAGAAATCAAATTTTTTCTCAAGACGATTCATTACTATTCTTGTAAGGAGCTTGTATAAGTGACTAAGAAGACTTATAGGTCTGTAATTTTCTAATTTATGGGGATCTCCTTTTTTGTACAATAGAATTACTTGAGCATTATGCCATTTGTCGGGTATATTGCTATCTAAAAGGCACATATTAAAAAGGTCTTTTATTTTCTTAAGAAGACAAGTGCCTCCGATGTTTATTGCATCAGTAATTACACAATCTTCGCCTGGAGATTTTTTATTCTTATCTTTTCTTAGGGCTAGTTTACAATCTAGAAATATATGTTCCAGGGCAAAAAAGGTGGTTTTTGTATTTGTTTAAAAAAATTGTTTAAACAATTTCTGCCCAAAAATTCCGCCATATATCCTCCTTCTTCTTAAAGTGCCTATCCGTTTCGGATGTTGGCGATCATCATGGCTATCTTGACTTTGTTTACCGCAACGCGGAACAGTTCAGTGGTAGTGGTGTTATACCACTTTCGTAAATTTTGAAGCCAGGAAATGCGTTTTCTTCCCGGCCCTCTTTTACCATTTACCTTCCCTTGGAGAATCAGTTGGAGAAGGCCGTAACGTTCTTGATTTTTCATTACATGTCCTAGATATTCTAATTTTTTTGTTTTGATGGTTATGAGAATTTCACAGTCTTTCCCCATTCTACGCAGCACTTTTACATTATTAATTCATTCAACCCAGGATATACGTAAGACGCGCCTATAACACCACATTTCGAAAGCTTCGATCCGATTCATAGATGCAACAGTTAGTGTCCACCTTCCATTCCGTAGAGCAGAACTGTGAATATGTAGCTTTTCAACAGACGGTATTTTGTTTTTAATGATATGTCTCGACTGTTGAAAATTGGTCTCATTCTAACGTATGCTGCTTTCGCTTTTATTATTCGCTGTTTAATTTCTGTCGAGTGGTCCCATTGGCTATTTAAATTCGTACCCAGATATGTATATTGCTCAACTCTTTCGATATTCTGTTGGTTGACTGTAAGTTGAGCGTTTAATATTGGTTTTTTACTAATTGTCATAAATTTGGTCTTCTTCTGTTGCTGACTTCTGTTATACGATTTGTTAATATCTGTAAATCATTCAGATTATCGTCGAAAACTATGGTGTCATCTGCATATCTAATGTTATTCAACCATTCACCATTTATTAATACTCCCTTCGCACAACCGTCTAAAGCTTCTTTAAATATCCATTCAGAGTAAATGTTGAATAGTAGTGGAGATAAAATACAGCCCTGTCGTACTCCTCGTTCTATTGCAATTTTATCAGTTAACTGGTCTTCTATTTTGATTTCTGCCGTTTGATTGTAATATTTGTTTCTGATAATCGGTACCCTTCAGATTTGTTTAAAGGGGACATTTTTTAATAGGAATCCACAAAGAAACCGAATCAGAAATGTTTTCAGACTCACCATATGGACTATATGGAGCGGTCTCACCATATGGACTATATACATACTTCCACATTTTGTAATAAACATACAAACTTTCACCAAGTAACCATCATGTTGATGTAAGATACGAATACGAGTGTGAATTATAAATTTCTAAAAAAAATACAAAATCTTTGTGGCTTGTGAATGTTTTAAAAATAAAACAATTGAATATTAGTCTTAAAGGTGGTGTTGAAGCGGCTGAAGTTTCATTCTTCGGTGAGGTATCTTACAGTCCGACCAGATTCACTTTGTATCTGAGATTTGGATGCGCATTGTTGTTGACTTTCGGATTTTCCAAATTTTGTGATTTTTATTTTGATAACATCTCGTCAAGTAAAATACCTGCACGGTACCAAAATTCAGAAAATGTGGAAAACCCGAACGCCAAACATTAGTGCACATCCAAAATCTCAAATACACACTGAATCTGGCCCGACTGTACACTGGTGAGTGTTTTATAGAAATCACTAATATAGTTTTAAAGTTTTTTATTACAAAATCTAATACAATATCTTACATTTATTAATTATTATATTAACAGAAATAAAATAAATTTTGATATAGCACAAATTACTTGCGGTAAAACTCAAGCAAATCTATTAAATTTTTTCTACAATCACTTGATAAAGAAGACTTTTTCGCTTGTCAATGGCAACGAAAAGTTAACGTTTACTGAGTACCGTCACTTTATAGCGCTAGCGCGTTAAAGTTTGATTACCGCGCGTCGTCCGTAGCAACCGTACAACCATACAATACTCGTACAATTTGAAAATTCAAATTGAATAGTTATTTATGTATTAAGAACGAAAAGTGATACATTATTCCTTGAGAGTAAGGGTTACCACTCGACCATAGCGGAGAGCGGTAATTACTCGAAAGAAATAATGTCACTTTGCGCTTGTAATACAGACAACATTTTTTCTACAATCACTTAATAAAATGAAACTATTTTTAAATCACTAACTTTATTGTAACTATTTTATATCTGTCGTTATAATGTCATAACATTAACTTTTATATCTTTTAGTTTGAATGTTCAATGTGATTGTATTGTATGGTTGTACGGTTGCTACGGACGACGAGCGTAAAATCAAACTACGCGCTAGAGCAGCGTTTCCCAAATGGTGGGTCGCGACCCGGTACCGGGCCACGAAAGCAAAATGCCGGGTCGCCTCGCCTCGCCGTTTCACATGAACATCTTCTTTTAGACTGCGAAGTGCGTTGACTATCAAAAGGGAATGTTTAAAGAAAACTTATTTTGAATTAATTGAATAATTCAAGGAAGAAATTTCAATATTCTTAGAACAACATCCACCAACGGCTAGGGATGCAATATTTCAATTTAAAGACAGTTTTCATGATGCCAATCGGTTAATCAAGGTAGCGTAAATTTGTTATATTTTTGACTTCTTCAAGAATTTAAATATGACATTACAAGGTAGCAATGTAGTACAAGAGAAGCTGGAAGCTGCAATAAAGTTTGCAAGTTTGCCATACTTATTTAAAAACACCCTGTATCGATGAAAAATAAGGCGAGTTGTTAAATTATTACCTAACTTTTTTACTATCCAATATAAGCGAATGAATCGAAAAACAGAATGTTAAGAACACATGAGGCTATAGTTGGGTTTTAATTTCAGTATTTTATAAATGCAAGAATATTCCACAGGGTGTGGTGACTTTGAGAAAAAATTACTTTTGATTGGTACACCCGGTATACAATAACAATGGACAGCCGGAGTGATGACGTAGAAGTGTCAATTTTTATTGACATATGTCATGTCAGAGTTTTCCAAACAAACGTTGTTTAGTGTGGCAAATTTGTATTTTTTATTGTTTTTTTCAGTTTTTACAGAGAATATTTCCGTTTTATGCAATATTTAAGTATTATTATAGTTACTACAACAATTTTAGAAGGTTGTGTAAATAATAAAGCATGACGTTTTATATAAATAACAATAAAATGTATGTCTCGGTGAAGTAAGGTTACAATTTATTTGTTTTTTATAAATTTTAGATTTTATATTTTATTTTATTTTTTTAGATTGAATACTAATTAAAAAGTCTTGAGATTCGGTAAAACCTTACTTTTCAACGTGTTTACAATCTTTGTTTGCAAGTGATCATCATAACACTGAATATAGCCGCAGTTGGCTGTGACGTCACACTCCGGTCGTCTATTTACCTGTCTAGCAACAATATTATTAAACGAAAATGTTCAAAAATATATCGAAAACAGGTTTAGGAAATATGAGACATAAAAAATGACCAATTTTTAAGGTGATACGTTAATTTCTTGGAGAAATGTAGATATACATAAATACAATAAAGATAAAGAACAGATTATACGAACATACATAATATACCCGAACAATACATACTGTTTCAAATATTCAAAGATAAAGCGATTACAAAAATTGCAATTCGGCATTCTTCAATATACATTATACAATAACTCACACACAGCCAACGGAATTGACAATGAGAGATACCTTGAAAACAATAAAGCTCTGTTGTTATGGGGCAGAGAATAGATAATAGGTAAGTATGATTTATATAGGTATATATAAAGAATTCACTACACCAAAATGTTGATATCCAAACAACATACACTGTTTCAAAGCGTTTTAATAGTGAAATACCTGTAGAATATTTAGTTCAATCTTTGCAAATGGAATTTTGTTTCGACATGCCGCGATGGGGCCCTTGAATGTCGGGGGCCCCTTGAATGTCGGGGGCCCCGTATAATTGATACGGTTGATACGACGGTAGCTACGCCCCTGGCGTTAAGTAACAATGTATTTTAAATGGGATTTACTTTTTCGCACTGTTGTAACTTTCGAGTTGTCATGGTGACAATCCTTAATTTTCGCGTTGTCATAGTGATGACAATATGAGCAATGAATTATAACAAGAGTTTTGACAGTTTTGTGGTTTGAAAGTAGTTGTAATTTTTAAATTTCAAAGTTCTAAAAATTGTAGAATAGAAGAGTTACAGCTTTTTTTATTTGTTTATCGTAGATAAAATATTGTATGAAACTGTGCGTGAAGTACTTTTTGCGAACTCGCTCCGTTGTCGCTCGTGCTCTAAAAATCGCGTGCGATCGCAAAAAGCATACTTCACGAACTGTTTCATTAATAGCTATTTTAGCACTCCATTGGAGCGTTAAAAATGCTACTTTATAGCACTAGTGCTTTAAAATTTTTAAGGCACTGCAGTTAAAAGTGAATTGTCAAATTGTGAAAAGTCAAAATATTTATATTTCATTTACTAACATTAATATTAGTAGTAAAACTTGCACAATTTGAAAAGGTGGTTTAAAAGGTTTTTTAAAATTTAATTTAAACTCTATTATTGCATTTTTAACACGTTTGTAGAAAAAACAAGTTTATATAACGGTATAATATTTTCGCTAAGAATTTTTAGATATTCCCCTCGAGTGTAGACAACCAGTTCTACCTTTTACGGGTGATAGGTTTCATGGTTTCAGCAATTAACAAAAATATTGTATTTTATATATTTATAACGTTTGTAGAAAAAATATTGTATGATATACGTGTTAAAAAGTACATTTTTAAGGCACTCATGTGAATTTCAGAAATCGCTTCGCTCATTCCGACTAAATATATTCTTTATATGCAAAAAATTTGAATGAATTTTGAATTAATTCGTTTTCAAGTAAGTACATTTATCAGCAATAGTCGTAACGTAATTGTTGTAAACCATAGTTTTATTACTAATTAGCTAATTAGCACATAAATGACACTAAATTCTTCACCAAAAAAATCAAGCAGTTTGAGCTTTTTTCGGTTTGGGTGGGTGCAGCTTGCCATTAACCTGCACCCCCCCACTTTCAACGCGATTTCTTGGTCAACGGTTTGAGCAACAAAATTCGGATTAGAGCAACTAATTAGCACATAAATAGCACTAAATTTATCACCACAAAAAAATCAATAAGATTGAACTTTTTTCGGTGTGGGTGGGTGCAGCTTGCCATTAAGTTGGACGCCCCCATTTTGACCGAGATTTCCTGGTCAACGGTTTGAGCAATAAAATTCGGAATAGAGCAACTAATTAGCACATAAACAGCACTAAACTTTTCATAAAAAAAATCAAGAAATTTGAGCTTTTTTCGGTCTGAGTGGGTGCAGCTTGCCATTAAGCTGGACCCCCCAATTTGAACGCGATATCCTGGTAAACGGTTTGAGCAACAAAATTCGAAATAGAGCAAGTAATTAGCACATAAATAGCACTAAATTTTTCACCAAAAAAGTCAAGAAATTTGAGCTTTTTTCGGTGTGAGTGAGTGCAGCTTGCCATTAAATTGCACCCCCCCACTTTCAACGCGATTTCTTGGTCAACGGTTTGAGCAACAAAATTCGAATTAGAGCATCTAATTAGCACATAAATAGCACTATATCACTAAATTTTTCACCAAAAAAATCCAGAAGTTTGAGCTTTTTTCGGTGTGAGTGGGTGCAGCTTGCCATTAACCTGCACCCCCCCACTTTCAACGCGATTTCCTGGTAAATGGTTTGATCAACAAATTTCGGAATAGAGCAACTAATTAGCACATAAATAGCACTAAATTTATCACCAAAAAAATCAAGAAGTTTGAGCTTTCTTCGGTGTGAGTGAGTGCAGCTTGCCATTAACTTGCACCCCCCCACTTTCAACCCGATTTCTTGGTCAACGGTTTGAGCAACAAAATTCGAATTAGAGCAACTAATTAGCACATAAATAGCACTAAATCACTAAATTTTTCACCAAAAAAATCAAGAAGTTTGAGCTTTTTTCGGTGTGAGTGGGTGCAACTTGCCATTAACTTGCACCGCCCAAATTTCAACGCGATTTCTTGGTCAACGGTTTGAGCAACAAATTCGGATTGTAGCAACTAATTAGCACATAAATAGCACTAAATTTATCACCAAAAAAAATCAATAAGTTTGAACTTTTTTCGGTGTGAGCGGGTGCAGCTTGCCATTAAGCTGGACCCCCCCACTTTGAACGCGATTTCCTGGTCAACTGTTTGAGCAAAAAAATTCGGAATTGAGCAACTAATTAGCACATAAATAGCACTAAATTTTCACCAAAAAAATCAAGAAGTTTGAGCTTTTTTCGGTGTGGGTGGGTGCAACTTGCCATTAACTTGCACCCTCCACTTTCAACGCGATTTCTTGGTCAACGGTTTGAGCAACAAAATTCGGATTAGAGCAACTAATTAGTATATAAATAGCACTAAATTTATCACCAAAAAAATCAATAAGTTTGAAGTTTTTTCGGTGTGGGTGGGTGCAGTGTGCCATTAAGCTTGATCCCCCCAATTTGAACGCGATTTCCTGGTAAACGGTTTGAGCAAAAAATTTGGAATAGAGCAACTGATTAGCACATAAACAGCACTAAATTTTTTATCAAAAAAATCAAGAAATTTGAGCTTTTTTCGGTGTGAGTGGGTGCAGCTTGCCATTAAGCTGGACCCCCCACTTTGAACGCGATTTCCTGGTCAACGGTTTGAGCAACAACATTCGGAATAGAGCAACTAATTAGCACATAAATAGCACTAAATTTATCACCAAAAAAAATCAAGAAGTTTGAGCTTTTTTCGTTGTGGGTGGGTGCAGCTTGCCATTAACCTGCACCCCCCCACTTTCAACGCGATTTCCTGGTAAACGGTTTGAGCAACAAAATTCGGAATAGAGCAACTAATTAGCACATAAATAGCACTAAATTTATCACCAAAAAAATCAAGAAGTTTGAGCTTTTTTCGGTGTGGGTGGGTGCAGCTTTCCATTAACCTGCACCCCCCCACTTTCAACGCGATTTCCTGGTAAACGGTTTGAGCAACAAATTTTGGAATAGAGCAACTAATTAGCACATAAATAGCACTAAATTTATCACCAAAAAAAATCAAGAAGTTTGAGCTTTTTTCGGTGTGGGTGGGTGCAGCTTTACATTAACCTGCACCCCCCCACTTTCAACGCGATTTCCTGGTAAACGGTTTGAGCAACAAAATTCGGAATAGAGCAACTAATTAGCACATAAATAGCACTAAATTTATCACCAAAAAATCAAGAAGTTTGAGCTTTTTTCGGTGTGGGTGGGTGCAGCTTTACATTAACCTGCAGCCCCCCCCCCCCACTTTCAACGCGATTTCCTGGTAAACGGTTTGAGCAACAAAATTCGGAATAGAGCAACTAATTAGCACCTAAATAGCACTAAATTTTTTGCCTAGTCCGAACTTTATTCGCCATGGTGGGGGGTGCAGCTTAATATGGGTTCCATATAGTACTCCACACCATGCTTCTTAACAATAATGAATTTACAATCATCGTAAACTATCGGGGTAACAGTGCAGTATTCTTCGCATGGAAAAGTTGGGTGCATGAGGTCATCAGTTGATTGGAAAAAATCAATTAGTTGTTGTGTGATGATTGAAATAAAGGAATACCATTCGTATGCGCTGAGTGATATTCTGGTAGGTTTATATTGTTGAGATAAAATCACTGCAGACGAAAATGATCTTGCAGGGCTTATACCACATTGTACTTCATAGCCCGATAACGTGTATTTTGTTGCAAGCAGGTAGAAAACTTCTGATTTGGCGGCAGCCTCATAATTTTCCAAAGCTCTATCTAATTCTTGATTATAGTCTTCGTTGTTAGGCATATCGATGCTAAATTCACAACCACCTGAAGAATACCCACTATCTTGAGAGCTCATGTTCACTTGTACTGACATTGATACTGAAGCATGAGTTCTTTTATATTCCCCTACTCCTTGTGGTAACAACAACCTCTTTGCAAAAAATGTATTGCTACGCGGCGGATTAAAAGATAGATCCTCCTAAACTACGTCATTAACGTTAATCCAGCTGTTATGTTTGCTGTCCATACCGAGCCATTTCACATACATCTTATTGCCTTTTCGTCTAAGTACTTTTTCAACCAAGTAAATGTCAGGGTTTAATGTTTTCTGTAATTCTTCTTCGTAAAACCCTCCGCTAATCGGTATACCTTGCATGTCTTCGAGCAAATACGTTATAGGATTTGTTATCTTAACTTTTACAATTTTAAATAATTCCGTTGTCCAATTGGGCGTGTAGGCCTTTTCAAATAAATGTTTTGTCTTTGAGACACGCACAATGTCACCAATTTTATATTTTCTTGGGCCAGCAATTTTTAAATGACTATAACTCTTGTTTAAAATAGCTTTTTCGTTGGATTTGTTGACCTGAGATGGTTTGTATCCCGTTTTACTGTGTCTTGTATTGTTGTATTCCTCGGTAATTACAGGTAGAGCTTCTAACCATTTGTATGATCCATGTAAACTGAAATACTTGTACAACTTTGCTTTTAACGTTCTAATGACTCTTTCACAAATGGCGGCTTTTTTAATCGTGTAGGTGCTGTAATGATTAATTTCGTGTTTTTTCATTAAATTTTGAAATTTTCTGTTGTAAAATTCTGTTCCCTGATCGGATTGGAGGTTCTTCGGAAGTCGTCGAGTATGGGCGAGAATATTCGAAAATGCTTGAGTAATTTCCTCGCCAGTCTTGGTCTTTAGAGGGCGTGTCCACACATATTTTGAAAAACAATCAATTACGACTAGTATTAGTTTATAATTTTTATTTTGGTGTGCATAAGGACGCATTTCGGCCAAATCCATTTGCCACAAATCATCGATTCCATTAATTATTGTTCGTCGACGAGGATAGTTTTTTCGTGCTGGTTTATGCAATTCGTTCACCACCTGTTCCTTTTCTGTAGACATTTTCTTATTAACGACTTCCAGCATCTACATCTACAACATGTGTGCGCAATAGATCAATATTATGTACTATACCCTGTAATGTTTGCTCCACTTGTTTTAACCTCTGTTCCATCTTCATATCGTGCATCGTATGGTTTGCAATTGTTTCTGCAGCTTCTTTTATGCTTTTATCCGTATCCTTTTTTAGTGTATTCACATCATCTTTGATTATTTTTTTCAATTTTTGCTCGAGAAGTGGAACTGTGGTTTTATGAAGCTCTTCTCTTACTTGATTTAGTTCGATCGCTAAATGTGGAACTGTGGTTTTATGAATTTCTTTTCGTACTTCGTTTAGTCCGACGGCTAAATCCTGTATATCATTAGTTTTTTGTTGCAACAACTTATTTATATTGTTCTCCGTATCCTTTTTTAGTGTATTCATAGCATCTGCGATTATTTTTTGTAGCTTTTGCTCGAGCAGTGGAATTTCTTTTCTTACTTCGTTTAGTCCGATTGTTAAATCTTGTATATTAACGGACTTTTGATCTAATATCACATCATGGGCTTTAATTATTGGAAAGTATACGATACGCATCTCATTTATTAGATTATCAACGTATTTTTTCGTTGACGCATCACTATATTCTGATGGGTCCTTAACATTACAAATTTTCACATTTTCGGCATTAATGTTTCCGGCAGGAGTATGTGGAAATGTAACTCGTACTCCCTTTTGGGTGATACTGTTACGAGAGTGATGACCGAATTTGTCGACACTCATAATGGAAATGATGCCATCATTCTCAGTTACTCTATTATATTGGCTTCTTTTAGTTCATTGATGATAGCCACGATTTCGTTGTCGTGAGATGTGTTGCCGGCGTCTTTAGAAGCCACCAAGAGTTTAAGACGATCAACTAACTCATTGACGTCATCCCAATAAATATACTATAAGGGTGCAGCGTTGTATGTTAAACGAGAGTCATCCAACCCCGTTCCTTTGACCGTAGATGAAGATGCTGACCGAGCTGTTTTCGTTCTGTGTTCGAGTTCTTTTTGTGAACGAGTTGCATGCTTTTTCATTGTTGCATCAGATGGTTTGAATAGAGGTTTAATAATAGCATGATATTTTTCTCCGCTGGAACCTTTAAGGCGTCCTAAGGTATCCAGATGAATCTCTGTGTTAATCAACAGTGTTTTATACTTTTGTAAATCCTCATCATTATACTGTTCTGGGTTTGGGTTGGCATAAAATAAAAGGTGATATAGGCCTGGCGTACCACTTAACCTACGTTCTTCAAAATCACGTTCTCGAATTATTACTATGTATCCATTGTTTTTGTCAAAGTTTATTCGACGTTTTCCCAATATCCAGCCACTAATACTATCGTAAAATGGACCATAGTTTTTATCGATTTTATCGTCTCTTATCAAATATTCTTTTATGTACTTGTGACTTATTGGAGGATAGTGGTCGATATATTCGTCTGTGACATCCATCGGAATCTCGTTAGAGCCGGAGATTGGCTCTTGAATAATGTTTTCATCAGGTGTCGCTACATCGGGTGCATCAAGAAATACATCCTCCTCATCCTCCTCCTCCTTTTTCACCTCTTCTTTTTTAACATGTCCAAACTTGTTAGTGATAGTATGATGTAACGTTTTTGATGATTGAGCAATATCCTTGAGAGGCTTCGAGATTGGTTTAAAAAGTTTATTTAGTGACTCATCTTGCTCTGTTCTACCTAACCTCAATGCCAAATATTTTTTGCGAATTGATCTAGCCAATTCGGTAACTTTCTTCTTGCTAAGGGCAATGGCGACCGTATCATCTGACATTTTGCTGGCGACTAAACAAACAACTTACAATTTTATATATTTATCAAATCAAAAATGAATAACCATTTTCAATTTCGTTGCAAAACGAAAATACAGCCGAACCATATTCCAGTCCAATCAGAGAGTGCCGCAAGCACCTCTACCGGTTTCGAAACTTATTAGTCTCTCATCAGGAGGCACATATGCTGCTCTCCCTGATCCAACCAAAACAAACCCCAGCGTGCAGTCCCGAATTGCAACGAACGAAATGGCATAGATGCCCTAGCGGCAACTGCTAGCAAAAGACTAAGTTTTCACTCTAATGGCATATAACATATCCCACCAGAATGAAAACAGTGGGAACCTTCTCTGGTTACACCTCCGAGGCTTCTACAATTTGCAAGCCATACGGATGCTGAGACTAAGGAAGATGAGGGAATTCTACAATTTACAATTCACGTCACATCTGCTCAGCGCGGTAAAGTTCCAACGAACTCATTTTTCGTTTTCAATCTGGTGGGATATGTTATATGCCATTAGAGTGAAAACTTAGTCATTTATCAAATCCTTTGCGATATCGTCCATTGTTGAGAGCAAAATCTTTCATAATTACCACAGTACCATACCTATCTCTCCAACATTCTGAACACATTTTTTTAAATTCATCAAATGACATGTCTGGCGATACGTGTTCATCAAATATATGTTTCAAATTTATCTCGTCTTGCTTGAACAGTACAATCATGTTACAATTGTCTCTGATTAGCTGCTTCGGTATTTTTGAATATGTTTGGCATAAGTAAGCGGCATCGATATCTTTATGTCTGCACATGGAATAATACTCGCGAATCTTGTGTTGGCCATCACATGCGACATCGTCAAATAAAAACACAGAGTTTGGTTGAGCTTCGTTGGGATCAATAATTTCTTCATTGTCTTTAAATGGAAATACCCTACACCTTTGACTTGCGCTATTGCATCTCGCAATAGTTGGTATTTCGGTTGAAAGAGGGATTTTGAATAAACATAGACATTTTTAAACTTGACGCCATTTGGACTAAATAAAAGTGATAGCATGGCGTTAGTTTTTCCACATCCACTTGGACCACAAATAATGGCTCTGAATGAGTTTGGTAATAATTTTCCATGTTTACTGTTGGTTGCTTTCTGTACAATATCTAGATTATCAATTGGTAGCGTCTGCTCTTGTTGAATGACTCTCATCGTGTGTTAAACATAGTAAAAAGATGAACAATATATTACCAATGTCACCACATGCATGACCATCAGTCCAATGTTGGTGTTCAAAGGAGAAGGTCTTTTGAACTCTCTAATTAATAAACTTCCAGTTGAGCTTCATATTCCTGGTTATCAGTATTGTGGACCTGGAACTAAACTAAAAAAACGCCTTGCACGCGGAGATCCAGGAATTAATCCATTAGACGCAGCTTGTAAACAACACGATATCGCTTATTCACATCATACATCTCTCGAAGAACGTCACAAGGCCGATAAAGAATTGGACGATAGGGCTTGGGAGCGATTCAAGTCTAAGGACGCTAGCTTTGGTGAAAAAAGTGCTGCTTTACTTGTAACCGGTGGAATGAAAACGAAAAGAAAGTTGGGAATGGGATGCCCTCGTCGTCGTGGAAGAAAGGGACGTTATTCTTTCAATCGTGATGTGGTAACTAAAATTGCAAAGTCCATGAAGAGAGGAGCATCGTTAAGAGATACTGCTTTGACAGCTGTACGAATAGCAAAATCGGTAATTAAAAGACTTGGCGGACGAAAAAAAGTTGATCTTCCACGAGTATTGCCACTAAAATCTGGAGGTTTCCTACCCCTCATACCCCTATTTGCAGGTCTTTCTGCATTGGGGGCTTTAGCCGGCGGTGCAGCAGGGGTGGCGAAGACTGTGGTTGACGCAAAGAACGCCCAAAAGAAATTGGAAGAGGATATGCGTCATAATAAGGCGATGGAACACATCGGCTCAGGTCTGTACCTGCGTAAGAAACCAAGAGGCGGATTCGGTTTGTATCTGAAAAAAAACTTCCAATAAAGCTACCCAATCGTCCGCTGTACGACTTAGAGATTGCGCATTACGCGAAAACACTTAAAATACCACATTTTCGAGGTGTTTTTATGAATGACACTCTGCCTAGACACGGTCCTCGAAAACGTGAATGCGCAATAGTTAATCTAGATGCATCAACACACAACGGAACACATTGGGTAGCATATAGAAAGATAAACAACGACGTAGAGTATTTCGATTCATTTGGTAATTTGAAGCCGACCAAAGAACTTGTTAAATATCTAGGTGCACAAACAAAAATTTTCTATAATAACCATCAGTATCAAACCTACAATCAAATCATTTGTGGACATTTATGCTTAAAGTTTTTATATAATGGAGCATATTAAAGGCATGGAACTGCTTATAGACCATATGTTTCACAAAAAACGTTTTGAAGAATTCAGTGAAGAAGAACTAAAATTAATACCGCTAGATTATATTATACGAACTGTAGAACCTATAGAATTGTTATATATATGGCATAAATTGCCTGGGGAATATCGACAAGAATTTAACCTGCAGATACTACTTCCCTGCTTCGTGCATTACAACAGACCTGATTGGAGGACTCATTGGGATGGCCCACCCGGTTCTCAAGCATCTTGTCATTTATGTAAACTTGCTTTAGAACAAATAAAAAAATGTGAATAAAAAATTTTTTTTACTGTATATAAACCTATTAATCTATTGACCTGAATCAGTCATCATGTCGCAGTTGTTGAGAGTAAACAGCACCAATTACATATTCTCGTTTCAACCTCCCACACCGATCGTATTAGATCCGAAAAAAGATTACGAAATAGCTCTTCGATTTTTCCATTCTTACAACAGTATACCAAACATCGAAAATTGCAAGTTTTATTACTACGATGTCAATAACCAACTGCAACATTTCGATTTTCCCGATGGATGTTATGAAATTATAGATATTGAGGAATACATACAAAAGAAATTGGGTGCTGCCAATACGTCTAAACCGGAAATGATATTTAGTCTAAAACCTAACCACAATACGTTGCAGTGCCAAATCTTCAGTCAATTTAAAATTTCATTTAAGCCACATGATAGTCTTGGTACAATATTAGGGTTTTCTCCTGTAATACTAAATCCTAGACAGACACATTCTTCAGATCTACCTGTTAGGATTATTAAAGTATCTAGCATACGCTTTGAATGCAACATTAGTACCGGAGCTTTCGACGGTAACAGACCTGCTCACACGCTCTACGAATTTGTCATACAATCAAATCCTGGGTACGCAATTGACGAAACCCCTCACAATTTGTTGTATTTACCTGTTGTGCCACAGCGTGAAATTACCAATATCACTGTGTTGGCTGTCGATCAAGAAGGACGACCTGTGAACTTTAGAGGAGAAGAGAGCACATTGGTGCTGGAACTTAGATCAAAAAGCAGATGGGATTAGTAATAGAACAATCTACCTACAGAACGCCATTAGTTGTGCAACCATCTCAGCAGCAATATCTTAAAAAATCTACCCAGAGAACGTCATTAGTTGTGCAACCATCTAAGCAGCAACATCTTACGTCTGCAAACAAATTGTTTTTACAAACGTTTGGTTTTAAACTGAAAAAATGACTACAATGTATGGAAAACGAACACGTTCAAACAACAACATCATAATGCCTCCAATATTTGATATTTATCGTAAGCCAGATGAATCGATTCGAAAGGCTGAATACCGAACTTATGCACCATTCATAAAATCATTCAACTGCAATGATATTGTTGAATTTAGCATTAATCAAGTTGACTCGTTTTTTGCAATGAGCGAAACCTTGTTATGCATTAAAGGATCACTCGAAATAACTGGAAATGGTGACGTCACACTAGCAAATAATGTGGGTGCTTCCTTTTCGATTCGTGTACGTACAGTGAAAGCGCAAGGGAGATGGAAACAGTGCGAGATCCTGGCATCGTAAGTGCTGTACGTGCCATGACATGTTATACGCAAGAAGATTCTAATTATATGGTTATGGCTGGATGGAATTACCCTAAGGATCCAATTCTAAACGCTGCAGATCATTCATTCAGCATACAGATGCCTCTTAAGCGTGTTTTCAACATTTTTAATGATTATCCATTGATTACGTGTGGTCGTCAAACAATAAGACTAGTTCGAGCTCGAAATGACAACGATTGCATAGTTATTAAAGAAAAACAAAACGCTGACAAAACTACAACTGTTACAACCGCTAAGATTAACATTACCAATATTGAGCTTAGAGTGAAGCACATATTCCCCAATGATGATATTAAATTGGAACTCATGAAATCCATTCAACAAGATCAACCTATAGTTATTCCGTTTAGAAAGTGGGAATTGCATGAATTACCTGCTATTACGAGAGGTGCCAGGCGTGAAGTTTGGGCTGTTAAAACTAGCACATCAGTTGAAAGACCTCGTTATGTCGTTGTTTTCTTTCAAACCAACAAACGCGACAAGACTACAGCTGATCCTACTTTATTTGACAATGTCAACATCCAAAGTATTAGATTATCGTTAAATGGAGAATACTGGCCAAACGAGAGAATGCAATTGGATTTTAGCAAAACCGATTACAATGAAGCCTATTTTCTCAGCTTTTAAGACTCATGCATTGTTCGTTATCGATTGTTCGAAACAAGAAGAAAGCATGAAAGCATCCACCGTTGACGTAAAACTCGATATTGAAGCGAATAACGGTTTTCCCGACAATACCAAGGCCTATTGTATTATTATTCACGACTGTGTAATGGAGTACTTCCCTCTCACCGAAATTGTAAAAAGTCTAAATTAGATGCATGAGGTGTCAGTAGTACACGAGCAATCATCATGAGAATAGCATTCGTAGATATTCAGGGATTCGTTCTGGATGGGTGGTTTGTTCCTAAAGAACTTTCCATTGAAATAGGTTATAAACGAAGTCATTACATCTTTTTGCCTCCGAAACCATTCCATGCGCTAAGTAATGTGGATAAGAAGACTGCATCATACGTGGAGAAGAATCTGCTAGGCATCCGGTACTCTGATGGAGAAGTTGAACTATCTGAAATAAATAAGATACTACAAACCGAGTTGTTATATACAGCTGACTGTATCTACGTTCGAGGGAAACAAAAAGCAGAATATTTGGATGAGAAACGCCACGTTTTTGGAATTTTTCCTCATATTATTGATGTTTGCAAGTTTGATGGTACGCCTCGTGCTGCTGGAAATCTTGGTTTTACTGCAAACCCCCCATGTCATGCCGCTGGATTATTTTCATGTGCAGAAACAAATGTGAATCGCCTGCGTGACTGGTTTGTCAATAAAATAATGCCAATGTAATTTTTCTGTGTACAAAATAAATATTTTTTAGAGTTATGGGTTTTTTATATAAACGTCTTATTTATTGATCAAGTCTTATATTACATGATGATTCAAATTTTCTCTTAACAATTTTAAATATAATCTTTATAATTAAAATAAACACTGAAGCTAATATTACACAAGACATTGCAAAAACATTATCTATTTCACTTTTCATGCTTTCTTTGTTCATCGTTGTTGGCGCCGGCGTCGATAACATCATTAATAGTAATTGGATGAATTCGCCTTGTTGGAGTTTCCCTAAATAAGTAATCCGCAGCACTTGAATATTCTTGTCGCAGCTGCTGACTAAATTCCTTAGGTGCCCAGTCTATGCTGCTTCCAATAAGTGTTAGGTTCTCTATTTGTTTTATAACCTTATTTTTATCCTCATAAAATAAAACCTGACTTCTTAACTGTGTCAGTTTTTCTCTAAATTCTGCTAATTTACGTCTATACTCATTCAAAGACATGATGTTACTACCTCACGTCGCGCTGTGACAATCAGGTCTTGCGACCGAGTCCCCCGTGCCGATGTGACAATAAGACCTACGCGACGTTTCACGAGCCCACGTGACGGTTTGATGTAACGTTTTACCTGACGCTTTCACGTGACAATAAGGCCTACGCGACATTTCACAAGCCCACGTGACGTTTTGATGTGACGTTTTACGTGACGCGTTGACGTGTTTTGACGTGACGCTTTCACGTGACATAAGGCCTACGCGACATTTCATAAGCCCACGTGACGTTTTGATGTGACGTTTTTACATGACGCGTTGACGTGCTGTGTTCCTTTTCCGCGAAAAACTTAAGGTACCGACCGCGCATCTGGTTCGCGCTTCCGCGAAAAATTTAGGTACCGATCGCACATCTGGTATCGCGCAACCAGCGCTTGGACGCCGTCACATCGGAACGCGCCCCATCGAACGTCATCACATCGGAAAGCGCCCTTTTGGCACTACGTCGCCATGTTTTTTTGTATTCGTTATCTCACCCCCATTCCAACGAGCCGTCGCACGTTAAAATCGGACCAATAGCAGCAGAGATACGTATAGTTCCATGTTTCTCTCTCTAACACACATAATTCCCTATATCAGCTGTGACATCATATACTTCTCTCTCTAACACACAGAATTCCCTATATCTGTAGTGACACCCGTTTAGATCATCTACTAATACTTCCTAAACAATATTTTTACGCTCTTTTCAATGGTGGTTTTAACTTTTTGAAAAATGAATACATACAGGGTGAAAGAATTGAAAAAAAAACAGCATATTTTTACATAAAAACCAAGAAAAACACAACTTCTGGTAAACCGATGCTTCCGGTTCAAAACCTTGATTTTATACATAAAAAAACCTATATACCAAATTTGGTTGAAATCTGAAGTCTCGTTCAAAAGTTATCGTGCTATTAGTCACAATGTATAGTCGAAATTTTGAATCCCCGCCATTTTTGTAAAAGGCAAAATCTGAGATGGCCTCCCATCTGATTTTAAACCTTTATATGTGTAGTATATGTGGTCCGAATTATATACTTCTATCATTAAATGCACAATTGTTTCACATATCTGCTCCACTAATCACAAAATATACCCTAGTGTATTCTGTGCTTGGATAGTCCATTAATAATAAATAATAAATAACTTTCTATTAATTTTACGTCTTAAATCAATTATTATTTATCAAATACACTATCAATATTGTGCCACGCAAGCTAGGACCGTGCCGGTCCTAGCTTGCGTAGGGGAGGAGCTCTGAATTGAGTAGGGGCTCTTCAGTACTTCACAGAAGACGAACTGGGAGGGGGATGTCCTCAACCCCGACACGGCGCGTCCCAATGGCTGATAGGGAACGTTCCTGTAGATATGCAGGTCAGGTACGAATAAGGTTAAACCGAATAAGTACCCGCGGATCAACTGAGGGCATGACATAGGGCAGCAGCTACGTCATTATTGCACTGGGGCTGTGTGATTCATACAGGTCTGGTGTAAAATACTTACAGGCGGCAACTACATCTTAGTTCAACCGACTGTGATACTGCGATCAGACAGGCAACGGGAAACCACCTGATTATCTTCTCAGAGAGCGTTATGAAATGACGACTAGGCAAGGAATTTCTGTGCTTTGCAATCCGGCTAGCAACCGGCGCCGTATCGATTCCGGGTAGAATGGTGTGAAATGGGCGACCGGGCAGATGATTGTGGACGACCAGGCAATATCTGCGAAATGGGATACTGGAAGATCAAACTTAGCATTACGTAAAAAACACCGCATCGCAACACAGAATGTTAGGATGCTGCTAGAGCCAGGTAAATTGTATATACTAGAAAATGAACTCATCAAGGAGAAGATAGATATCTGCGGGATATCTGAGACACACTGGGAAGGCCCAGGACATTGGGAAGGCACTCACTATAAAGTTTTCATATCAGGATCTAACAAATCAGGACAAAAACGTTGGGCAAAATATGCACATGAATACCTTCCAGTAAATGATCGTATAATAAAAATAGCCCTAAACGCTAAACCAGTCAAAATGCACATTATACAGGTATATATGCCAACATCCGAAGCGACAGAAGATATAGTAGAAGAAACATACCATCTGATACATGAAACCATCTATAATATACCCAAGAAAAAACCAATGATGATAATAGTAGATTGGAACGCAAAAATAGGAAGAACGAAAGTAGACGAACATTTGAAAGGAACGATAGGTGAGCATGGCTTAGGCGAGCGAAATGACAGAGGTGAACGGCTCCTTCAATTTACCATCGATATGGATCTCAGTATAGTAAACACAATGTTTAAACATCATCCGCGAAGATTATCAACATTGTCTTCGCCTGAAGGACGATACAAGAACCAAATAGATTATATTCTTATCACTAAACGATGGACGAGCTCTTTAACCAATGGGAAGACAAAACCAGCTGCAGACTGTGGTTCGGACCTTAAAATTCCACAAGCAGAATTTCGCATTAAATTGCACAGTAAAACAATTGCAAAAAAAAGACAAAAATTGGTTTCAAACACCCGGAAAAGTTTAGAGAGGCACTAGCAAAAAATGACCTACCAGTTACTACCGGAGACCCTGAGAAAACGTGGGAATACACAAAGAAGTTGATCACCGAAGCCATCAACAATACAAATTCCAAAGAAAAAATAGATAGGCAAAAATATTGGATGACTGAAGAAACTCTCAACCTTGTAGAAGAAAGACGAAAACTTAGAAACGGCACGTCAAATTCAATACAAAAAGAAATAGAGATAAGCACCATAAATACAATTATAAAACACTTGTGCAGAAGGCACAAAAATAATTATATAAAAAGCATATGTGAACAACTAGAGGAACATGCTGACCGCCAAGAATCTAGAGAAATTTTCTCCAAAGTCAAATATCTAGCGAGAGAATTCAGACCACAGACACAGATCATCAAAGATAATAGTGGAAATACCATAACAAACCCAGACGGTATCGCAGAGGTTTGGAAACAATATTGTGAAATACTATTCTCTAACAACAACCTAGACCATAATACAGAGAAAAGAGGTTATGAAAAAGAACTTCAAATATTGAAATCTGAAATTGAGTCGGCAATAAAAAAAGCTAAAATGTAGAAAAGCACAAGGAGAGGATGGAATAACAGCTGAAATACTCAAAGAAATGGGAGAATTAGGGACGGAAGTAATGCTTAGACTTTGCATTGAGATCTGGAATACCGGAAAGTGGCCAAATGGCTGGGGTAAACTCACGTTTATTCCCATATATAAAACAGGTTCTCCGACAGATTGCAGTAATTACCGTACAGTAGCGTTGATATCTCACGCGAGCAAAGTACTTCTAACAATAATCAATTAAAGATTAAAATCCATTCTCTTACCGCAAATTCCACAAGAAGAATGCGGATTCGTCCCAGGTAGGGGAACAAGAGATCACATTCTTAATATTCGTCAAATTATCGAAAAATCTCGAGAGTTTAATATAGAACATATTTGTGCTTTGTTGATTACTCCAAGGCCTTCGATAACGTAAAATGGGATAAAATGTGGCATATACTTAGAGAAATGGGTACGCCAGAACATCTAATCTATCTATTACAAGCACTTTATGTAAATAACACCGGTAATGTAAGAGTTAATAATGTGGTTTCGAAAAACTTCAAATTAAAATCTGGAGTGCGGCAGGGATGTATAATATCCCCCATTCTATTCAATATATATATATATATATATATATATATATATATATATATATATATATATATATATATATATATAGTGAACACATTATGCGTCAAGTTTTTGAGGAATGGCAAGGTGGAGCAACGATAGTAGGAAGAAAAATAAAAAACCTACGTTATGCTGATGACACTGTTATATTGCCTCTTCACCAGAAGAACTGGAAGAAATTATGAATAAGCTAGGAACGGTGTTAAGTACATTGACTTAGAATATGGTGTTAAGTACATTAAGTACATAAGACTGCAGAATATGGTGTTAAGTACATTGAATTTGAAATTTATTAGACTCTGCCAATTATTGTACAAGTGCGTATTACCGAAGATTGCCGAACGAAGTGACCCAAGTTCATTCGCCAGGGTTACTGGGTGACGAAAAAGTACATAACGACGAGAATACACACAAAACCAACGCTTCGATGAACGAACATTTTTACTCCTTACATTCAAGTTATTGTAATTTGTTTTAGATCTGTTGTATTAAAATTTACGTGAAATTCTGAAAATTCTTCACCACATCCACAACTATTGGTCCTTCGAACAACGAATCTACAGTGCCAGCAGAACTACAAAGAAAATAGCAACTTTACATTCTACAAACCGACGTCGTATTTGACCCGCTCTGTATCAACCCCAGGAAGCTACATTATTTACAACACTGAATACTGAATCCTTTTTATAATTTCACATTTTTTCAGTCTCTATTTGATAAATATTTAAAGTACATGAGTTTCAATCTAAATTAATATATTTATTTCGAATAGTGACATATTTGACGTTTTACCTACTCTCGTATTCATTGTGAATGTGCTAGCTGATATTTTATTTTATTATGACAGATCGTAACTAAACGTTAATAATAATTCTTACGTACATAATAATATTTGAATTACAAAACATTTATTTCCGTTTTCTGCACCTGAATAAATAATTTCTTTTTATTTAATTACATTCATCTAATGATGATGTAATCTATCTTTCATTCTGCCTCTAAATATTTCAAAAATACTTATTAGTTTTCTCAGGATCCGAAAATAATGGATGCATATAAAAAGCATTGGAAATAGATTTTGCTCGTACGCTCTTAAAAAGTGCATTATTACGAAAAAGTCATTAGAATCAAAAAGAAACATTTTAAAATATTAAATCGAGAGGTTTTTTAACTATTATCGCAACAGTACAACCCAAGTTATAGCCTAATTAAGGTCAGGAATTTTTCGAATTAATCTTGAATCGAACTTTTTATCAATATAAGAGGGAGATGATTTTTTTAAAAATTATAAAAATATTTTTTTAGTTAGTTTAATGAGACCTTTAAAATGTGCTAGGGCAAAAGTGATTTGGATGAAATATGGCCGAGTTATTACAAAAACAAAACGATTGTGTCGTAAAAAAATTACTTAAATCGGTGAATTTTCCACAAAAATAACAATTAACATTACTCCATGCAATGGGTGTTTTTTAGGGCTATAAAAATATAAGGTGGCAACACTTTTCTTATCTGGCGACCATTTTGACGCAAGTAACATTAAGTGATTTATATTGGTAAGTTTGGTTTGACATTTCAGCATGAATGGACTGACGACTGAAAAACGCTTTCAAGTTGTGCAAATTATTTTGAAAATAATGGTTCTGTTCGAAATACGTATCGCGCACTACGTCCATTTTATGGTCAACCTAATCTTCCATCGGAGCAATTAGTTCGATTAACTATGGAACATTTTCCACGTTTACTCGAAATGATAATAGTCATTCACAGAGACGTCGTACAGTGCGTACAGAAGAAGTTGTTGCTGCTGTAGAGCGTAGCATAGAGGAAGACCCGAGTCAGTCTAGTCTAACTGCCATCGTGCACAGCAGTTGGATATGTGCCCATCCACTTTATAGAAGATTTTAATTTGTTCAAGAATTGAAGCTACACGATCATATACCAAGGCGTAGATTCGGTAAATGGGCCCAAAAGGAGATTGCTGTTGATCCCGATTTTCATAAAAGAATTTTCTTTTGCAATTAGCCTAGCTCACTTTTAATTGATTGGCTACGTCAATAAACAAGACTCCCATATTTTAAGTGAAGGTAATCCTCAAATGTATATTGATTAGTGTTGCCCAAAATCAGTCTTGGTCTTGCAGTCTTGGTCTTGTTCTTGCGTTTTCGCAAGACCAAGACCAAGACCGCCTAATTTGAGCAAGACCAAGACCAAGACCAAGACTTACCGTGCAAGATTTGAGCAAGAACAAGACTAAGCCTGCAAGACTCTTGCGTCTTGCAATTAGAACTGGGGGTCGTTTTATGAAGTATATTAGTTCGGGTATATTCTTAGGTAGGTACTCTATGAGAAGCAAAAAAAAATTGTAAAATTGGACTTATGCGCCTTACGAACACTACCATAAACAAACATACATTCTTCGCTCTGCAATTAATTGTCCAGGTTTTGAGAATAGCCGCCCTCCATTCATAAATTAATAGGTCTGGATCCCGCGTATGAAAAAAAGTTGATTAATAGCAAGCTGAAAATTTGTTAATAGCTTAAGGGTGTCGAGTCGGACAAACTTTGATATATGGGAACACTGGAACAGGGGAAGTTTTAATTGTGGAACAGGTTAAAAATTTTTAACGGTCAGAACACGAAAACGGCACATGTATTTTGTCCGACAGAACAGACTTAAACTCTCCGAACAGAGATTAAACTCTCATGTAAAAATCAGATTGCTATTTATCACTAAATGGGCGTTTTAATGAGTGGAACATGTAGAATATGTCAAGTGACAGGAATTATGACAGGTGATAAATAGCAGTCTGATTTTTGCATAAGAGTTTAATCTCTGTTCGGAGAGTTTAAGTCTATTCTGTCGGACAAAATAAATGTGCCGTTTTCGTGGTCTGACCGTTCCAAATTTTAAACCTGTTGCAGTGTTCCCATATATCAAAGTTTATCCGACTAGACACCGTTAAGCTATTAACAAATTTTCAGCTTGCTATTAATCAATTTTTTTCCATACGCGGGATCCAGGCCTATAATGTATCGAAACTTTTTAAAAATATGTCATATGCTGATAAAAAATATACCTACAATAAGTAGTTCACTTTTTTCCTTAATTAGTTTTCTACGAATTTAAACACACAAAAATCATATCGATATAATATATAGAATAATAAGACTAATGTATATTTTTTCTGCTGAGTGTGATAACCATAAGGAGACAGACTACAACAGATAATGCCGTGCCGGCTATATAATACCGTGTAACCAAATACCCAAATATTTAGTCTATGAGGCATTCAACAAAGAAATATTTACAGTGAAATACATGGAAAACAAAAGGACATTTATAGCAGTTTTTTCTGTAGGTAGTTAAATTAAATTGGTCATTTGTTTTATCAATCGACTGTTCTTTTGTTATGCTCTTTGGTTGATATACACAATTCCAAGAAACGGGTCATATTTGGTCTCTCAAATTTCCTAAACTTGTTTGATTTAAGTGGTTGATAATTTGATTTTTTATTTATTTGATTTCAATGTTTGATAATAATATAGCCTTATTTTGTATAAATATCGCTGTAATAATATTGTTTCTAGACAGGTAAATTTGTCATTATACATCGGGTGTACCAATCAAACTGTATTTTTTTTTCTCAAAGTTCGCATCACCCTGTGGAATATTCTAGCATTTATAAAATATTGAAATTAAAATCCAACTATAGCCTCATATTTTCTTAACATTTTGTTTTTTTGATTCATTCGCTTATGTTGGATAATAAAAAGTTGGGTACTTTTTTAACTAGCCATGTTTTTCATCAATACAGGGTGTTTTTAAATAAGTATGGCAAACTTTAAGGGGCAATTCTGCACGAAAAATAATTTGACAGTTTGCTTTATAAGTGTATGTTCGCAAATGCTTCGTTTCCGAAATAGGGGGTGTTAAAATTTTTCTTACAAACTGACGATTTATTGCTCTTAAACGGGTTGAGATATGCAAATGAAATTTGGTGGGTTTTAAGAGGTAGTTATTACGCATTTTTGACATACAATTAAGAATTTAATATTCACCATTGGCGCGCATACGGGTAAAACGACCCGTTTGTTTAGAATTACCCCTTAAAATTTGCCATACTTATTTAAAAACACCCTGTATTGATGAAAAACATGGCTAGTTGTTAAAATACCCAACTTTACTGTTATCCAACATTAGCGAATGAAAAAACAAAATGTTAAAAAAAATCTGTAGTTGGGTTTTAATTTCAGTATTTTATAAATGCTAGAATATTCCACAGGATGATGCTAACTTTGAGAAAAAAACACAGTTTGATTGGTACACTCATTAGTACCGATAAGTTATCGAGTACCTATACAACGACAATTTAACTTCTATCAACAATATTATTACAGCGATATTGTTAACGAATAAGGCTATATAATATTAAAAAATCACTTAAATCAGACAACAGGTTTAGGAAATTCGAGACATCAAAAATGACCCATTTTCAAGGAGGTGCCTTAATTTCTTGGAGAAGTGTATTATTCTCAGTTTCGTATTCGGTACCAAAATGAGAACTGGCGTTAACATATGAAGGGCCAGGGGAAAGAACGATAAATGTCTATCTGCAAGCATTTTCGGTAAAATGAGAAATAAAGTTACATATTCATTGTTTTTACGCCTTGCGTCGAATCTTGTGACGTGATTTTAAGACGATTATCATATTTATTTCCCCTTGTCTATTCACAGGTTGATAGTGCCCTTTCTAAGCTAACAGATTGCACAACAATCTCAAAATGACCAAAAATGGACATTCATCCTTTTTCCCTCTGACCCTTCATATTGTGCACATCTGTCACTGAATTGAATTCTTTTTAAATCACACATTGTCAATGGCAAATACTTGAAAAAATACATAAGTTCCTAATAAACTTTGGTTATTTGGAACATAGACACGGATCGCTTAGATCGTAGGTTCAAACTCCACCCGGTGTCAGTTGTTTAGATATTTATTAATTTGGTTGGTCTTTACTATGGCTGTGATATTAAAGCTTAAAATTGACCTACTCTGTTACGTTGATCTAGTTCTAAGATATGTAATAGGCTAATGGGCAACTGCGAGACTTGCAAGACTCTTGCTGGAAGACCAAGTCCAAGACCAAGACCTGGAGCGCAATACCAAAACCAATACCATGACCAGGTGTACTGTTGCAAGACCAAGACCAAGACTCTCTAAGTCTCGTCTTGGTCTTGCACTTGAGCAACACTAATATTGATATACCAGTATACTAAGAAAAACTGACTGTTTGGTGTGCTTTAGGGGCTGGTGGATTCATTTGTCCGTACTTCTTCAAAAACGATCCTGGCCAGAACGTTACAGTTAATGGTGACCATTATAGAGCCATGACTACTGATTTTTTATTCCTAAATTAAACAACCATGATGTGCAGAAGTTGTGCTTTCAACAGGCGAAACATGTAACAAGTTTCGTGTTTCGGACCCGTAAATTGGCCTCCAAGATAGTGCGATTTAACACAGCTATTTTCTGTGGACATGGGGATATGTGAAGTCGCTAGTCTACTCCGATAACCCTGAAACGATTGATCATTTGTAGGTTAAGATTCGCCGCGTTATTGCCGATATACGGCCACAAATGTTGGAAAAAGTCATCGAAAATTGGACCTCCAGATTAGACTACTACAAATCCAGCCTTGGCCGTCCAATGCCAGAAATTATGTTTAATTAATAATGCGGAGAAATTATCTTTCAAAAAAAGTAAATTTCATGTCAATGTAAAATAAAAGTTAGCTTTGTTTTATTCGAATATACGAATAGTAGATAACGAAATATTTGAACAATTTAACTGGAAATTATTTTAAATTGCTTTACTCGGTATATTACAGAAATATTTTATTTTTCTACGACCGTGCAAAAATGTCTATTTTCGCGCACGCATTTTAGTTTAGAAAGTTTCACTTTTCCGCACGCGTGTTACTTTTCCGCACGCGGTTTTTACATTTCCGCACGCGTGTTAATTTAGATATGTTAATATGGCCTTAAAGTCATTATAATACATGCAATAAACTAATATTTAGATAAGGAAGTACAAAACTCAAAGAGGTACCACAAAAAATGTATATTAATAAAAGGTCATAAAAGGACGCGTTTCGGCTTTTCACGAGCCATCATCAGCTTTCAAATACAGGAGCAAAGACGAAAACTGTCCTACAATATAAAATGGAAATTTTAAGCATGTGGTGATAACTCCCACCTCAGCAAAAGAACTTACCAGACGAGGAAGGAGGAAGAATCTACTAGATTACATTATTTAAGGTTCTATAGGCTTCATTATTTAAAGTTTTAAGTACTGTATTAGACATTAAGTTATATATGAATATAAAAATTCATTAGAAAGATTTTTATGACTTCCACGTTGGGAGGAACCATCTTGCGAACCGATCAGGTGCAAGGAACTTTTTGGTGAAATGTTAAATTACTGTCAAAGATGACCGATGACATGTAGTACTCAAGGATGAATTTGTCGTTAGAAGGTAAATTTTGTAACTAGAAGACCCCACAGACTAGGAAAAGAAAAAGAAGAAAATTAAACGTCAGATTCGAATTTGTAAGGTGAATGAACGGAGGAAAAATAAATATGACAATATGAAAATATTAAATGTGTAAGGTATTAAAACGACGAGGAAATGCTTAAAAACAATGAAGAATAACAATAACCGATAATATTTGATATGCAATTACTGAGGTGGACAAGACCACTCAAAGTTTAAAAGGAGTAGGGCAGTTTAAGAAAAAAGAAAAAGATTCAATCAGGACAAAACATATTAAGGTAGCTCCATACAAAATACATTAAAAAGTCAAGTATAACAGTCGAGTTATGTCAATGTAACATATAAATTAGATAAATCACAGTTTTTTCAGATTCAATGAAAAGTTAAACAAAACCGTACCAACACCTAGCTCACTCAGAAGTATTTAAAGTAGTAGAGTTTATAAACTCAGTGTGTAAAGTTATTAGATTAGATTATTGGTGTTACCACGGTTCTGCTGCAAGATGTTATAATAATAATGAAGACCTACAATGATAACAGTGACAAAATTATTATTAAAAACAAATAAAAGGTATATTTGAATGTGTTATCTGGCAGTGACATCATGAGAAGTATGTAAAATAATAAAGAATTAATGTTGAAATGTAGTGTTTGATTGAAAAATATAAAGCAATTTTTAACTATATTATGACATAATATTATATTTATTATAATATGGGAAATGAAGACAAGTAGAAAAGGTGGCAATGCTATTGTAAAAAATTATTTATCTTAGAGAACGTTAAAAACAGGTCATAACGATAACAGTAGCTCAACCCCAAGTGGACACCACCAATCATTCTAAGTGTTAAATAAAAGTCAAGAAAGAACTAAATACCTCCACCCGAGTTATCAGCAGTATACTTATATTTATAGAAGGAAAGAGGAAGAGGAAAATTAGGAAACCAAAAGAGCTGTCGAGTAGAAAGGAAGAGGTAACGATTAGGTTCAATAAACAGAGAAGATGTATAAAGACCTATGCGATGGGTAATATTGACCTTTAATTAATTGACTGATAATATTGAGTTAAGGTGGTTGGTGTAAAGGAATATTAAGAAAAAAGTTCAATGGAGGAAGCATCTTGAAAAACAGTTGGTTGAATGTTAACAAAAGAATGACCATGTTAATGCCACATGAGGAATAGTTAACAAGAACATAAGGAAGATCAAAATTATTGATTGACTGAAAATTATTGTTTATTTTTATTTTAAAACATTAAATTAAGACAAATATAAGGTTCAGTTGGTAGGAGTTGTTCATTAAGGATATTTACAGATGTGTTATTAGTAGCTTCATGCATTTCGAAAGCTTCAAGTATGTTTAATCTATTTCCTTTATTACAAGAATGAACTATTTGAAAGTCAGAGGTAGAAAAATTGTGATTGGTAGATAGAATATGATTGGCAAAAGCAGAATTAGTATTTTGGATATCCGTATGTTTATATTTTTCAATAACTTTCAAATGTTCTGCAACATGAGTGTCTAGACGTCTCCCACTCTGTCCAATGTAAATAGAATTACAAGAAGAACAACAAAGTTTGTATACTCCTGATTTGTGGAAAGCTTGAACCAAATCCTTAGAGTTCACAATAGACCTGAGGTTATGATTGGTTTTGAAGGCGATGGGAATATCATATTTTTTGAAGATTTTTTGAACTTGATATGAGTGAGGGCCTAGAAAATGTAAAGAACCATAAAATGAGGGAGTGGTATTAGGTGATATGGTGGGGTAAGATAAAATCAGCTTATTATGGAGTCTGAACAAGAGTTTATCAATAAGCTGTAAAGGAAAATTATTATTGACAGCTAGCTGTCGAATAATATTAATTTCTTTATTGAAAGCAGTATCAGAAAGAGGTAGTCTTAAGGCACGTGTAAAGAAGCAGTTAAAAGAGGCTATTTTATGTGAGAATGGATGGTTTCAGAAATAATTGATCAATGTATCAGTAGTTGTTGGTTTTCTGTAAACTTCAAATGTAAGGATTTTATTAGGTGGTTTCCTGGTAAAGAGAAGGTCTAAGAAAGGAAGTGAGAAATTATCTTCAAACTCAATAGTGAATTTTATCCTGTCATGTAAGGTATTGAGATAACTAACAAAGTTTAATGTTTCTTCTTTGGTGCCATCCCAAAGAACAAGACAATCATCAACATATCTAAAGTAGAAACCAATATTATTTTTGAAATCAGAATTATATAAAAAGCCTGTTTCTAGGTTACTCATAAAAATCTCTGCCAAAAGAGGGGACAGGTTACTTCCCATGGATAAGCCTGTATTTTGAATGAAAAAGTTATCATTGATGGATTCGACCGTTACTTGATGGAAGTTCATTTTATCTAACAATAAAAAACTGAAAACGTTTGTTTTCTATACTTCCACAAAATTTATTATATCTAAGTGACTACAGCTGTTTCGGCGGAGTGCCTTTCTCAAGTAATATACAGCTGTTTCTACAGCCGAAACAGCTGTAGTCACTTAGATATAATAAATTTTGTGGAAGTATAGAAAACAAACGTTTTCAGTTTTTTATTGTTAGAAAAAGTTATCATTAAATTTAAAGAAGTTTTGCTCCAAACACAAACCTAAAAGCGAACAGATATCTAAAGTATTGTGTGTTGGAACATCATTAGAAGAAAGAAGGGTTCTTACCAATTCCACGCACTCAGAAGGTGGAATACTAGGAAATAAATTAGTAACGTCCAGTGAAAGTAAGATACTGTTATCTGGGACTAAAGTATTTTTGATTTTATTAGCAAGATCTACTGAGTTCAGTATTGAATATGGGTTATTGAAATTGGTCAGTTTTTCAAGTTGGAATTTAGAAAAGAAGCTAATTTACTACATGGTGAGTTTGAAAAGTTTACAACAGGACGGATAGGAATGTTAGGTTTATGTATTTTAGGTAATCCCCTAAGAAGTGGAGTGGTGGGATTCATAGTCGTTAAACGTAAAGGTGAACTATCTAAGGATTGGAGGCAGGTCTTGTAAAATTTTAAAGAGTTCCTTAAATAGGAGTGAAATTAAACAGTAGGATTTTGGTTAATTAGTTGAAAAGAAGAATCTGATTCTAAAAAGGAGTTAACTTTTGAAATATAATCTGGTTTGTTGAGAATTACTATGCAATTACCCTTGTCAGCTTTGGTTATAGTCAAATTTTCACTTTCACAAATCTTTTTTATTTCTTTAAAGTATTTATGTTGTTTTTTATGAGTAAAAGAGGATGAATTATAGTTATAAGAACGATTGATGTCATTTAAGGTTGATGAAATGTCAGCTCTAATAACATCTTTGTGGTTGGAAAAATAAGGAGCTTGAGAAGTACTCAGAGTGTTTTTTAAACTATACTTCATGTTTTCAATGATGTTATCTGAATTAATAGCTAAGAGTTTTAGGTCATTGTTAAAATTATTAGAGTGAAAATTGAAGTTTAAACATAAGTTCAAAATTTCAGTAATATTTTGGTCAAACTTATAGGAGCTGAGACTTAACACTCTTGGATGAAACTTAAAATCTGTAAAAGAAGTAGTATCTTGGTTGTTGAGGATACTGTCATCGTTATGCCCTGAGAAGTTCTCAACAATATTATGACTATTTTTGGATTTAATTAGGTTATGAAGTTTACTTTTAAGACTGTCAAATTTGCACTTACCAAAATCCTCCACCTCATCTCTAATATCACTATCCAAGATAACAAACTCAAAGTGTGTAAAAACTTCATTTAAACGAAAATAGAGAAACTTTAAATTAATGTTACAAGTATTTAAATTTGAATATTAAGATTTAATTTCTTCCCTTAACCAGATGTCCTTGGCTTCCTTAATGGTGTTTGATGAAGTTCTGGTGTTAATTTTCGTAAACAAAGAAATTGATTTAGGTGCTACTCGATTCTTTCTACAACTTGAAAAAAACCATATCTTAAGGAGAATATGTTTCCTTCTAATTGACTCCTTCCTGTATCTTTGGATACTATTAGTCTTTCTGACATCAAAAACATGAAGAGAAGTATCCATTCTCAAATGTGGTCTCGAGGTAAGGAAGTACAAAACTCAAAGAAGTACCACAAAAAATGTATATTAATAAAAGGTCATAAAAGGACGCGTTTCGGCCCTTCACGAGCCATCATCAGCTTTAAAATACAGGAGCAAAGACGAAAACTGTCCTACAATATAAAATGGAAATTTTAAGCATGTGGTGATAACGCCCACCTCAGCAAAAGAACTTACCAGACCAGGAAGGAGGAAGAAACTACTAGATTACATTATTTAAGGTTCTATAGGCTTCATTATTTAAAGTTTTAAGTACTGTATTAGACATTAAGTTATATATGAATATAAAAATTCATTAGAAAGATTTTTATGACTTCCACGTTGGGAGGAACCATCTTGCGAACAGATCAGGTGCAAGGAACTTTTCGGTGAAATGTCAAATTACTGTCAAAGATGACCGATGACATGTAGTACTCAAGGATGAATTTGTCGTTAGGTGGTAAATTTTGTAACTAGAAGACCCCACAGACTAGGAAAAGAAAAAAGAAGATTAAACGTCAGATTCAAACTTGTAAGGTGAATAAACGGAGGAAAAATAAATATGACAATATGACAATATTAAATGTGTAAGGTATTAAAACGACGAGGAAATGCTTAAAAACAATGAAGAATAGCAATAACCGATAATATTTGATAAGTAATTACTGAGGTAGACAAGATCACTCAAAGTTTAAAAGGAGTAGGACAGTTTAAGAAAAAAGAAAAAGATTCAATCAGGACAAAACATATTAAGGTAGCTCCATACAAAATACAATAAAAAGTCAAGTATAACAGTCGAGTTATGTCAATGTAACATATAAATTAGATAAATCACAGTTTTTTTCAGTTTCAATGAATAGTTAAACAAAACCGTACCAACACCTAGCTCACTCAGAAGGATTTAAAATAGTAGAGTGTATAAACTCTGTGTGTAAAACTATTAGGCTAGATTATTGGTGTTACCACGGTTCTGCTGCAAGATGTTTTAATAATAATGAAGACCTACAATGATAACAGTGACAAAATTATTATTAAAAACAAAAGGTATATTTGATTGTGTTACCTGGCAGTGACATCATGAGAAGTATGTAAAATAATAAAGAATTAATGTTGAAATGTAGTGTTCGATTGAAAAATATAAAGTAATTTTTAAATATATGATGACATAATATTATATTTATTATAATATGGGAAATAAAGACAAGTAGAAAAGGTGGCAATGCTATTTTAAAAAATTATTTATCTTAGAGAACGTTAAAAACAGGTCATAACGACAACAGCAACTCAACCCCAAGTGGACACCACCAATCATTCTAAGTGTTAAATAAAAGTCAAGAAAGAACTAAATACCTCCACCCGAGTTATCAGCAGTATACTTATATTTATAGAAGGAAAGAGGAAGAGAAAAATTAGGAAACCAAAAGAGCTGTCGAGTAGAAAGGAAGAGGTAACGATTAGGTTCAATAAACAGAGGGGATGTATAAAGACCTATGTGATGGGTAATATTGACCTTTAATTAATTGACTGGTAATATTGAGTTAAGGTGGTTGGTGTAAAGGAATATTAAGAAAAAAGTTCAATGGAGGAAGCATCTTGAAAAACAGTTGGTTGAATGTTAACAAAAAAATGACCATGTTAGTGCCACATGAGGAATAGTTAACAAGAATATAAGGAAGATCAAAATTATTGGTTGACTGAAAATTATTGTTTATTTTTATTTTAAAACATTAAATTAAGACAAATATAAGGTTCAGTTGGTAGGAGTTATTCATTAAGGACATTTACAGATGTGTTGTTAGTAGCTTCATGTATTTCGAAAGCTTCAAGTATGTTTAACCTATTTCCTTTATTACAAGAATGAACTATTTGAAAGTCAGAGGTAGAAAAATTGTGATTGGCAGATAGAATATGACTGGCAAAAGCAGAATTAGTATTTTGGATATCCGTATCTTTATATTTTTCAATAATTTTCAAATATTCTGCAACACGAGTGTCTAGACGTCTCTCACTCTGTCCAATGTAAATAGAATTACAAGAGGAACAACAAAGTTTGTATACTCCTGATTTGTGGAAAGGTTGAAACAAATCTTTAGAGTTCACAATAGATCTGAGGTTATGATTGGTTTTGAAGGCGATGGGAATATCATATTTTCTGAAGATTTTTTGAACTTGATATGAGTGAGGGCCTAGAAAATGTAAAGAACCATAAAATGAGAGAGTGGTATTAGGTGATATGGTGGGGTAAGATTATTATGGAGTCTGAACAAGAGCTTATCAATAAGCTGTAAAGGAAAATTATTATTGACAGCTAGCTGTCGAATAATATTAATTTCTTTATTGAAAGCAGTATCAGAAAGAGGTAGTCTTAAGGCACGTGTAAAGAAGCAGTTGAAAGAGGCTATTTTATGTGAGAATGGATGGTTTGAGAAATAATTGATCAATGTATCAGTAGTTGTTGGTTTTCTGTAAACTTCAAATGTAACGATTTTATTAGGTGGGTTCCTGGTAATGAGAAGGTCTAAGAAAGGAAGTGAGAAATTATCTTTAAACTCAATAGTGAATTTTATCCTGTCATGTAAGGTATTGAGATAACTAAGAAAGATTAATGCTTCTTCTTTTGTGCCATCCCAAAGAACAAGACAATCATCAACATATCTAAAGTAGAAAACAATATTATTTTTGAAATCAGAATTATGTAAAAAGCCTGTGTCTAGGTTACTCATAAAAATCACTGCCAAAAGAGGGGAGAGGTTACTTCCCATGGATAATCCTGTATTTTGAATGTAAAAGTTATCATTAAATTTAAAGAAATTTTGCTCCAAGCACAAACCTAAAAGCGAACAGATATCTAAAGTATTGTGTGTTTTAACATCATTAGAGGAAAGAAGGCTTCTTACCAATTCCACGCACTCAGAAGATGGAATACTAGGAAATAAATTAGTAACGTCCAGTGAAAGTAAGATACTGTTATCTGGGACTAAAGTATTTTTGATTTTATTAGCAAGATCTACTGAGTTATATATTGAATATGGATTATTGAAATTGGTCAGCTTTTTCAAGTTGGAATTTAGAAAAGAAGCTTATTTACTACATGGTGAGTTTGAAAAGTGTACAACAGGACGGATAGGAATGTTAGGTTTATGTATTTTAGGTAATCCCCTAAGAAGTGGAGTGGTGGGATTCATAGTCGTTAAACGTAAAGGTGAACTATCTAAGGATTGGAGGCATGTCTTGTAAAGTTTTAAAGAGTTCCTTATATTTGTCTTAATTTAATGTTTTAAAATAAAAATAAACAATAATTTTCAGTCAACCAATAATTTTGATCTTCCTTATATTCTTGTTAACTATTCCTCATGTGGCACTAACA
This sequence comes from Diabrotica virgifera virgifera, assembly GCF_917563875.1. Lineage (NCBI taxonomy): Eukaryota > Metazoa > Arthropoda > Insecta > Coleoptera > Chrysomelidae > Diabrotica > Diabrotica virgifera. The sequence continues at coordinate 117,466,704 of NC_065448.1, forward strand.
TGGTCATTCTTTTGTTAACATTCAACCAACTGTTTTTCAAGATGCTACCTCCATTGAACTTTTTTCTTAATATTCCTTTAGACCAACCACCTTAACTCAATATTACCAGTCAATTAATTAAAGGTCAATATTACCCATCACATAGGTCTTTATACATCCCCTCTGTTTATTGAACCTAATCGTTACCTCTTCCTTTCTACTCGACAGCTCTTTTGGTTTCCCAATTTTCCTCTTCCTCTTTCCTTCTATAAATATAAGTATACTGCTGATAACTCGGGTGGAGGTATTTAGTTCTTTCTTGACTTTTATTTAACACTTAGAATGATTGGTGGTGTCCACTTGGGGTTGAGCTGCTGTTGTCGTTATGACCTGTTTTTAACGTTCTCTAAGGTAAATAATTTTTTACAATAGCATTGCCACCTTTTCTACGTGTGTTCATTTCCCATATTATAATAAATATAATATTATGTCATAATATAGTTAAAAATTACTTTTTATTTTTCAATCAAACACTACATTTCAACATTAATTCTTTATTATTTTACATACTTCTCATGATGTCATTGCCAGGTAACACATTCAAAGATACCTTTTATTTTTAATAATAATTTTGTCACTGTTATCATTGTAGGTCTTCACTATTATTATAACATCTTGCAGCAGAACCGTGGTAACACCAATAATCTAACCTAATAACTTTACACACTGAGTTTATACACTCTACTACTTTAAATACTTCTGAGTGAGCTAGGTGTTGGTACGGTTTTGTTTAACTTTTCACTGAAACTGAAAAAACTGTGATTTATCTAATTTATATGTTACATTGACATAACTCGACTGTTATACTTGACTTTTTAATGTATTTTATATGCAGCTATCTTAATATGTTTTGTCCTGATTGAATCTTTTTCTTTTTCCTTAAACTGTCCTACTCCTTTTAAACTTTGAGTGGTCTTGTCCACCTCAGTAATTACTTATCAAGTATTATCGGTTATTGCTATTCTTCATTGTTTTTAAGCATTTCCTCGTCGTTTTAATACCTTACACATTTAATATTGTCATATTGTCATATTTATTTTTCCTCCGTTTATTCACCTTACAAGTTTGAATCTGACGTTTAATCTTCTTTTTTTCTTTTCCTAGTCTGTGGGGTCTTCTAGTTACAAAATTTACCTTCTAACGACAAATTCATCCTTGAGTACTACATGTCATCGGTCATCTTTGACAGTAATTTGACATTTCACCGAAAAGTTCCTTGCACCTGATCTGTTCGCAAGATGGTTCCTCCCAACGTGGAAGTCATAAAAATCATTCTAATGAATTTTTATATTCATATATAACTTAATGTCTAATACAGTACTTAAAACTTTAAATAATGAAGCCTATAGAACCTTAAATATTGTAATCTTGTAGATTCTTCCTCCTTCCTGGTCTGGTAAGTTCTTTTGCTGAGGTGGGCGTTATCACCACATGCTTAAAATTTCCATTTTATATTGTAGGACTGTTTTCGTCTTTGCTCCTGTATTTTAAAGCTGATGATGGCTCGTGAAGAGCCGAAACGCGTCCTTTTATGAACTTTTATTAATATACGTTTTTTGTGGTACCTCTTTGAGTTTTGTACTTCCTTACGTCGAGACCACATTTGAGAATGGTTACTTCTCTTCACGTTTTTGATGTCAGAAATAGGGATGGCGGTTTTTGACAAAACACCGGTTTTCGGTTATACCGGTTTTTTTTGCTTACGGTTTAACCTGGCGGTTATAACCGGCCAAAAAAACCGGTTTTTGGAAAAACCGGTTTTCGGTTTTTTTAATCCAATAGGTTACAAAGTTACATTTACAATACACTTTAGTTTGCGATACTCCATTCGACTCGATATCAACATGATCAAAATTAGTACTATCGAAAGTACATGTATTACTTTTAACACGTTTGTATATTTGTAGAATAGTTCATACATTTTAACTCATTTAATACTTCCTGTATGAGTGTATGGTTTTAAAAACGTAGCGAAATTCTTGGAGATTCGTATTCGTAATCAGAATCAGTAATTCGATATTCATAGTCAGAGCATTATTTTTGGTAACCTGAAAAAGTCATTCACCCACTTTCAATGTCAAGAGTTAAGTGTGAAAAATATATCATGTTTGCGTCTAATTCAACCAGGTCACTTCTTATGTAAATATTATGATTGCAAATTCCTTTTCAAGGAAAAATTATAATAAAACTTAATAATTGTTTCTGGCTGATGTGAGATTGCACTTTTAGTTTGCTTCTGTATTTTATAAAATAAAATAAAATTTGAATTATGGTATTGTTTGGAAAAATTACTTGAGAAGAATAATTATGATTGGGATCCGAAATAATACCTAACCTAATCCTAATCACCGTAAAAACCTATTAACCGGTTTTTACTTTAAAAAGAAAAAACCGGTTATAGCCGGGACAAAAAAACAACCGGTAAAACTGGTTATTGCGAAGTAAAAAAAACCGGGTTTTGGTTTAAACCGGTAGGTTTTTCCCATCCCTAGTCAGAAAGACTAATAGTATCCAAAGATACAGGAAGGAGTCAATTAGAAGGAAACATATTCTCCTTAAGATATGGCTTCTGTCAAGTTATCTATAAACCAAACATTTCTTTTACTCTTACCAAATCAATGTGTGAATTTATTGAAAAATGTAGTAGAGAAAAAGAAAATTTAATCATTTGTGAAGATTTCAATTTTAAGGATTTGAAATGGTCAGTTCAAACTCCGCTTATTGGAGATAATCCGAGTGTTCCATTTTACAATTTATTTTTTCAAACCAATCTAAACCAATTGGTAAAAGAACCTACTAGATATCGTCAAGGTAATACACCTTCGATTTTAGATTTGATAATCACTAATGAGGAAGAACTTATTAGTGAAATTCATTATCTTTCACCAATAGGTATTTCGGACCATGTAGTTCTTCAGACACAAGCTCAATTGGACACTACTGGAGCAATTAATGAAAAAATAGTTAAAGAATTTAGTAAAATAGATTATGTTAAATTAAATCACTATTTTAGAGAAGTAATTTGACCGGATTTAGATAATTGTTCATGTAATGATTCTTGGAATATATATAAAGAAATTATATATAAAGGTATTGATAAATGTTCTTCAAAGTACACTATTAGGACTAATCCCAGAAGCCCTTGGATCGATAACTGACTGATCGCAATGACTAAAGAAAAAAACATTTTATGGAAAAGGGTAAGAAAAAATCCATCGGAAGAAAACATACTTACACATAGACAATTTTCCAATAGATTGACAAAGGAGTTGAGATTATCGAGAAGTAATTATGAAAACAGAGTTAGCTCCAGAGGTCCCAAATCTTTTTACAAATACGTTAGATCAAAATTCTGTACAAAAACTGGTATTCCTTTATTAGAAAAATCTAGTGGCGAAATATGTTTAAAACAAGAGGTTTGTGAGTTATTTGCTGAGACTTTTTCCACTGCTTTTACAGTTGACACGGATGCTGCGTTTTCAGGTTTGCCCACTACTGATAGGATAATGGAGAGTTTATCAACAATTGACATCTCTACTGAATTGGTTAGAGAGGTATTATGTTCTTTAAAGACTACTGCGTCTCCTGGATCGAAAAATATTTCACCATTGTTATATCATAATTGTGCAGATAGTTTAGCGGCTCCAATGGCAGCTTTATTGGCCAAATCTTTGCAAACAAATTCAATACCAGCTTCATGGAAATCTGGTATAGTAACACCGATATATAAAAGTGGAAATAAACTCCTTTCGTCTAATTATCGCCCAGTAACAGTTCCACCATCAGTTAAAATAATGGAAAAATTAATAGCTAATAAATTAATGTCCTTTTGGTTAGAGCATAATGTTATTCCAGTCTCTCAACACGGATTTCTGCCGAACCGTTCTGTAACTAGCAACCTTCTTCACTCTCTTAATGAATGGACTTTATCTTTGGACCGATATGAACCGATTGACATTATTTATATAGATTTTTCCCGTGCATTTGATAAGGTACCCATACAAAAATTAATGCTGAAGCTAGAACATTACGGCGTGCGTGGTGAGTTGCTATTGTGGTTAGAAAACTTCCTCTCTGAAAGAACTTTTTCGGTCAAAGTGGAAAATGACTGCAGTGTTCCACGTGCGGTAGCCAGTGGTGTCCCTCAGGGATCAATATTAGGGCCTATTCAGTTTTTGTGGTACGTATCTGATTTAACGTGCGGATGGCAGTCAAAATCAGTTTCATATGCCGACGATTTAAAGTTATATTACTGTCCCGATATTGTTAATACTCTTCAGAGTGACCTTAATCAGCTATCAGAATGGAGCATGAAATGGGCTATTCCATTAAATTCGCGTAAGTGTTGTGTTGTTCAATGTGGATATAATAATCCACATATAACATATTTTTTGGATGGAGTTCCTCTGAAATCGCTACAGGAAGTTAATGATTTGGGCGTTACGGTCAACCAAACGTTTAGTTGGTCTACTCAAACAGCAAAATTAGTCGGTAAAGCTAACTCTGCTTTATACCTCATATCAAAAGCTTTTCCTAGAATGTCTCCAGACTTGTTTTTGAAACTCTATAAAAGTTATGTCAGACCTCACCTGGAATTTGCGGTATCTGTTTGGTCACCTCATTTACAAAGAGATATTAATTTATTAGAAGGAGTACAACGAAGAGCTACTAAGCTACCTTTTAATTATGCAAGATTAAGCTATGAAACTCGATTAATAAAGCTTAAGTTGTCTCCATTGACTCATAGAAGAGAGAGAGGTGATTTAATATCTACTTACAGAATTCTTAGGGGAGAATTTTGGGGAACATCGAATTTTTTTAATATCAGCGAAGATGCTAGACTACGAGGTCATCACTATAAATTAAAAAAGGAACCTTTTAAAACTACTGTAAGGCAAAACTTTTTGGTAAATCGAGTTTTTGATAAATGGAACAGTTTAAGTGATGACATCGTAGGGGCTATTAGCTTAAATAGTTTCAAAAACAGGTTTGATGAGAACTAACTGGACATTGTATGTGTAATGTTAGCAATTTTTGTTAAAATAGTTGTTGTAAAATATAAGGATATATTTTATGTTTTTTTAATGAGAAAAAAAATTTTGTAATTTTTAGGTATACTTACTTTTTGTATCTTTTTTAATTTGCTATTGTTGTAACAACTTTTATGAAAACCAATTCTTTTGAATATTTACTTTAATTTAATTTTTATTTTGTAAGAATTTGTTTTATGTTATATTATTTAGTTTAAGACCTACAATTATTTTTGTACTTTGAGCCATATAAGCTCTGCTTTGGCTCGATATTGTTGTATAATAATAATAATGCATACCTGTGGGAGTTTTATGTCAGTTCTTCTATCAGGCGGGACCCCCTGCGAATGGGGGATGCTTTCTGGGTATTCGTAGCGCCAATACCCAGAGAGTAGCAGGAATACTTGCTGTGGAACAAAAACTGACACCTGGCAGTAGGTATAAAATGCACACCCATGAGAATGGAGACTAATAGTTTATGTTTAGGGCCGCTGTCTGGGGATCGCCAGGGCACGTCTGGAGCCGACGCTGGACGTCGGTGGCAGGGTGTTGAGGAGGCGGGCCCCTGTCACACAAACAGCTACAGCCCAACAACAAGAACAACCACAAGTGAGCCAAACAACAGCAAGAGCTCCACTCGCTGAAGGTGCTGCGCCGGAACATCAGCCGGCGCTCACTCAGGCGGGACGACCGAGGCAGCGCATGAAATGGATTGTGTCCATTAACGAAAGCATTTTGCGCTTTTATTATAAGGTGACAAACCTCGGTCAAGAAACGATCGGCTACAGACAACAGCTGTATGCCGAATTTTGCAGGGAGTACCCAGATATTCAAGTATCGGAGCAAAGAGTATCAGATCAATACCGGGTAATCATAAGAAACAACCTTATCCCAGAGACTAGACGCAATACGATCAAAAGCGAAGTCGAACGGGAGATTAATAATCAAGAGCTAGTTTTAGATCAAGTCCCTAGTGAAATCCTTGATGAGCAGATTCCTGAGATTCCCATACCAGAAACTCAACCTGACAATACACAGCAGGAAAACAACGAGTTGCGCGATAGTCTAGAAAACGAAATGGCTCGTGCCGTACAAGAGTTTAATGGAACAAATCCACTTAGCAGACCACCGCTACCACGAATAAACTCTTGTAAGAAACTAGGTGCGCTGTTACAAATTGTGAACACCGAAGTCCTACCCAATTATGTCGTTGAAGCCCACACATTGGAATATCTGCATATGCTAATCTACTGTGCAGCAACAGCAATTGCCAATGTAATGGGCGTTAAGATCAGAACACGACGGGGTACTAATAACGGAAGGACTGGTAACAGAATTGCACCCTGGGAAAAAAGACTTCTCGGAAAAATTGAATTACTGCGTAGGGATATTGGTCAAGTCACAGAATATATAAGAGGTGTAACAAGTAGAAAAGTCATTAAGAGAGCTGAAGAAATAATGCGGAGCACTGCAAGACACTCGAGATACGATCCAGAAAATAACACATCCCAACAGTGTCTGGATACATTAAAACAAAAACTCTCCGTCTATTCAGGACGATTAAGAAGGTATAAAGTTAGTAACAACCGAAAATGTGACAATGCACTTTTTGAGAACTCTGAGAAGGCGTTTTACCGAAAACTCAATTCCACCGTAGAAAGTGTCGACAAGTCTTATCCAAGCCAAGAAGAAATTCATGAGTTTTGGGGAAATCAACTTTCCACACGAGCTGCTTTTAACAACAATGCTGGCTGGATAGAAGATACGACGCACAACTGTCACCACTACGTCACTGCTAACTACGAACCATTCACGACTGAAGAAATCTCAAATGTCATCAAAGAGCTTTATAACTGGAAATCTCCTGGACTCGACGGAGTTCAGAACTTCTGGCTTAAAAAGTTTTGGAGTATTCATGAGTGCTTATCAACATTAATTAATCATGTTATTTCTAATCCGCAGGAATTGCCATCATTTCTAACTCAGGGAACTACTTATTTAATACCTAAGGATCAAAATAACACCCAAGATCCATCCAAGTACCGCCCAATTACTTGTCTTCCAACTGTGTATAAATTGGTCACATCCTGTGTAACCCGGCGTATCTACCAACACTGTGCTCTAAACAATATCATAGAGCCTCAACAGAAAGGATGCGCTAAGGGTTCCATGGGTGGCAAAGAACAGCTTATCATCGACTCAGTCATTTCTAACCAGGCATTCGCTAAAAAAAGGAACCTTTTTACTGCTTTTATTGACTATAAAAAGGCCTTTGATTCAGTACCGCATAAATGGCTAATAGATATATTGAAAATATACAAAGTCGATGATAACATAGTGACCTTTTTAAGGCATATAATGAGAGATTGGAAGACTAAAATTCACCTCCAAATACCTGGTGAAAACAATATCGAAACCGAAAATATCGCAATCAACCGGGGCCTGTTTCAAGGAGACTCGTTGAGTCCATTGTGGTTCTGTTTAGCTTTGAACCCACTTTCCCAGCTATTAAACGCCACTGACTCAGGTTTTAGCATTAAAAGCAATAATACTGTGGTAGCGAAGCTCAATCATCTGTTGTATATGGATGATTTGAAATTAATGGCTTCTACTAGAGAACACCTAGAAGAGATGCTAAAAACTGTAGAAACATTCTCTAATGATATTAGTATGCAGTTCGGTCTAGACAAGTGCCGTGTTTTGAATATATTCAGAGGAAAGGTACAGCCCGGTGGATTCGATATGCAAAATGGCCAGAACATCGAGGCCATGGGCGATAACGATGTGTACAAATATCTTCGAGTAAAGCAGGCGCGGAAAATTGACCATAAGCAAATGAAAACGGAGATAACTACTGAGTTTATAAGAAGGGTAAAACAGCTGCTTAGTTCACAGCTTAACAGTAAAAATTTGTTTAAGGCACTAAACACCTACGCTTGTTCCGCGCTTAGCTATTCATTTGGTATTGTTAGGTGGACAAAAACGGATATACAAAATCTTCAGCGAAAAGTACGAACACACCTCACAAATGCACAAAAACACCACCCTAAAAGTGCAGTAGAACGAACGAGATTACCCCGGTATTTAGGAGGAAGAGGACTTATGGATATAGGTGAGCAATTAGATAAACATATTGCTAATTTAAGAACATATTTTCAGATGCAGGCTGAGACATCTACTCTACACCGCGCAATTTGCGCAGTAGATGACACAACACCGATCAAACTGAGGGAACCAGAAATGCGCCGAAACCACCTCACTAAAAACGAAAAAATGCGCACCTGGATGGGTAAACCTCTGCACGGGCGACATCCCAATGAGGTCAGCCAAGACTATGTCGACAATACAGCGTCGAACTATTGGTTGACATCAGGAAAGATGTTCCCTGAAACGGAGGGTTCATTACTGGCCATTCAGGATCAGGTAATACCAACCAGAAATTACCTGAAATATATCATCAAAGACCCTCAGGTTCAAAACGACAGATGCCGATATGGATGTCAAGCCCAAGAAACCATCCAACATCTTACAGGGGGCTGCCAGGCATTTGCTGCAGCTGAATACAAGGAACGGCATGACGCAGTGGGAAAAATCCTTCATCAAGAGATAGCTATCAAACTGGGACTTCTCTAAACGGACCATCTCCCGTATTATCAATACGTCCCTGAGAGTATGCTTGAGGATGGCAACTATAAGCTATACTGGGACCGCACTGTGCTCACAGACCAAACAGTGGCACATAATAGACCAGATCTCGTACTAGTTAATAAATTAACAAGACAGACAACACTAATTGATGTGGCGATACCTAACAACAATAATCTGCGTAGTAAATTTACTGAAAAGTTCGCCAAGTACAGAGATCTGGAAATTCAAATACGAAGGCAATGGAGATTGCAAAGTACCCAGACGATACCGATTATTATGTCTACTACTGGAGTCATTCCGAAGACCCTCCTCGAAAGCATAAAAAAGTTGGGTCTAAATGAACACCTTTTTAAGACCATGCAGAAAGCTGTACTACTTGCGACGGCCAGATGCGTACGAAAATTTCTGGGAGAAACTCCAGCATACCAAGTCACCTAGGGCTCGAAAATACGGAAAGAGTCCCAACAGAGCTCAATCCTTTTGATACCGTAGGTATCTGGGATGAGTCAATTTTCCCCTTAGAGGGAGTGTGAGCCGTATGGCTAAATCTGGGATAATAATAATAATAAGTTGTAGAAAGAATCGAGTAGCACCTAAATCAATTTCTTTGTTTACGAAAATTAACACCAGAACTTCATCAAACACCATTAAGAAAGAAGAAAGCCAAGGACATCTGGTTAAGGGAAGAAATTAAATCTTTATATTCAACTTTAAATACTTGTAACATTAATTTAAAGTTTCTCTATTTTCGTTTAAATGGAGTTTTTACACACTTTGAGTTTGTTATCTTGGATAGTGATATTAGAGATGAGGTGGCCGATTTTGGTAAGTGCAAATTTGACAGTCTTAAAATTAATTAATATAATATAATAATATAATAATAATAAACAATATAATAACCTAATTAAATCCAAAAATAGTCATAATATTGTTGAGAACTTCTCAGAGCATAACGATGACAGTATCCTCAACAACCAAGATACTACGTCTTTTACAGATTTTAAGTTTCATCCAAGAGTGTTAAATCTCAGCTCCTATAGTTTGACCAAAATATTACTGAAATTTTGAAATTAGGTTTAAACTTCAATTTTCACTCTAATAATTTTAACAATTACCTAAAACTCTTAGCCATTAATTCAGATAACATCATTAAAAACATGAATTATAGTTTAAAGAACACTCTGGGTACTTCTCAAACTCCTTATTTTTCCAACCACAAAGATGTTATTAGAGCTGACATTTCATCAACCTTAAATGACATCCATCGTTCTTATAACTATAATCCATCCTGTTTTACTCATAAAAAACAACATAAATACTTTAAAGAATTAAAAAAGATTTGTGAAACTGAAAATTTGACTATAACCAAAGCTGACAAGGGTAATTGCATAGTAATTCTCAACAAACCAGATTATATTTCAAAAGCTAACTCCTTTTTAGAATCAGATCCTTCTTTTCAACTAATTAACCAAGATCCTACTGTTAAATTTCACTCCTATTAAGGAACTCTTTAAAACTTTACATGACATGCCTCCAATCCTTAGATAGTTCACCTTTACGTTTAACGACTATGAATCCCACCATTCCACTTCTTAGGTGTTTACCTAAAATACATAAACCTAACATTCCTATCCGTCCTGTTGTAAACTTTTCAAACTCACCGTGTAGTAAATTAGCTTCTTTTCTAAATTCCAACTTGAAAATCTGACCAATTTCAATAACCCATATTCAATACTGAACTTAGTAGATCTTGCTAATAAAATCAAAAATACTTTAGTCCCAGATAACAGTATCTTACTTTCACTGGACGTTACTAATTTTTTTCCTAGTATTCCACCTTCTGAGTGCGTGGAATTGGTAAGAACCCTTCTTTCCTCTAATGATGTTCCAACACACAATACTTTAGATATCTGTTCGCTTTTAGGTTTGTGTTTGGAGCAAAATTTCTTTAAATTTAATGATAACTTTTTCATTCAAAATACAGGCTTATCCATGGGAAGTAACCTGTCCCCTCTTTTGGCAGAAATTTTTATGAGTAACCTAGAAACAGACTTTTTACATAATTCTGATTTCAAAAATAATATTGTTTTCTACTTTAGATATGTTGATGATTGTCTTGTTCTTTGGGATGGCACCAAAGAAGAAGCATTAAACTTTCTTAGTTATCTCAATACCTTACATGACAGGATAAAATTCACTATTGAGTTTGAAGATAAGTTCTCACTTCCTTTCTTAGACTTTCTCATTACCAGGAACCCACCTAATAAAATCCTTACATTTGAAGTTTACAGAAAACCAACAACTACTGATACATTGATCAATTATTTCTCAAACCATCCATTCTCACATAAAATAGCCTCTTTCAACTGCTTCTTTACACGTGCCTTAAGACTACCTTTTTCTGATACTGCTTTCAATAAAGAAATTAATATTATTCGACAGCTAGCTGTCAATAATAATTTTCCTTTACAGCTTATTGATAAACTCTTGTTCAGACTCCATAATAAGCTGAATTTATCTTACCCCACCATATCACCTAATACCACTCCCTTATTTTATGGTTCTTTACATTTTCTAGGCCCTCACTCATATCAAGTTCAAAAAATCTTAAAAAAATATGATATTCCCATCGCCTTCAAAACCAATCATAACCTCAGATCTATTGTGAACTGTAAGGATTTGGTTCAACCTTTCCACAAATCAGGAGTATACAAACTTTGTTGTTCCTCTTGTAATTCTATTTACATTGGACAGAGTGGGAGACGTCTAGACACTCGTGTTGCAGAACATTTGAAAGTTATTGAAAAATATAAAGATACGGATATCCAAAATACTAATTCTGCTTTTGCCCATCATATTCGATCTACCAATCACAATTTTTCTACCTCTGACTTTCAAATAGTTCATTCTTGTAATAATGGAAATATATTATACATACTTGAAGCTTTCGAAATACATGAAGCTACTGACAACACATCTGTAAATGTCCTTAATGAACAACTCCTACCAACTGAACCTTATATTTGTCTTAATTTAATGTTTTAAAATAAAAATAAACAATAATTTTCAGTCAACCAATAATTTTGATCTTCCTTATATTCTTGTTAACTATTCCTCATGTGGCACTAACATGGTCATCCTTTGTTAACATTCAACCAACTGTTTTTCAAGATGCTTCCTCCATTGAACTTTTTTCTTAATATTCCTTTACACCATATGTCCTACGGACATATGGTTCGCAGCTCTGGGGATCAGCTAGCAAATCTAATATTATGAAAATACAAAGATTTTAATCCAAAACTCTAAGAACAATCGCTAATGCCCCTTGATACATCCATAATGACGCAATACATAGAGATCTTCAGGTACTATCAGTCTCCGAAGAGTGCAAAAAATCTTCTGAACAATATCAAAATAGGTTGCGGGTACATCCAAACACCCTGGCACACAATCTTCTCAACAAGCAACAAGCGAAGGGATTGAAGCTATATGATCCCTTGGACCTACCTAACCGATCATGACAGAGCCTACAGCAGAGGAAGCTACGCCTTCAACAGCGTCCAGCCATTGTGTTCTTTGCCAGTTTTAGTTTTAGTTTTCGTGCTCGCGTATCAGTGTATGTGCGCATCTCACCGGTAAACAAGGTAATGTGTGTGTGTCGTGATGCTTTGGTCACTGGACCTTACATCTCTCTGCCATTGTAAAGATGGCAATTTTACTTATTGTTTTCATTGTAAAACAGATTGTAAAAAAACTTGGATGTTAATAAAAAAAAATTCCTTTACACCTACCACCTTAACTCAATATTACCAGTCAATTAATTAAAGGTCAATATTACCCATCACATAGGTCTTTATACATCCCCTCTGTTTATTGAACCTAATCGTTACCTCTTCCTTTCTAATCGACAGCTCTTTTGGTTTCCTAATTTTCCTCTTCCTCTTTCCTTCTATAAATATAAGTATACTGCTGATAACTCGGGTGGAGGTATTTAGTTCTTTCTTGACTTTTATTTAACACTTAGAATGATTGGTTGTTTCCACTTGGGGTTGAGCTGCTGTTGTCGTTATGACCTGTTTTTAACGTTCTCTAAGATAAATAATTTTTTACAATAGCATTGCCACCTTCTCTACTTGTCTTCATTTCCCATATTATAATAAATATAATATTATGTCATAATATATTTAAAAATTACTTTATATTTTTCAATCACACACTACATTTCAACATTATTTCTTTATTATTTTAGATACTTCTCATGATGTCACTGCCAGGTAACACATTCAAATATACCTTTTATTTTTAATAATAATTTTGTCACTGTTATCATTGTAGGTCTTCATTATTATTATAACATCTTGCAGCAGAACCGTGGTAACATCAATGAACTGTCAACACTGATGGAGTGGCCCCGTCCCATTCTAACATTGAAGCGAGATAGGCGCCAACATACAAGAGAGAGGTTCTAGCACTTCTAGAGGTACATGAGAGAGACAGAGAATTTGTCAGGTAAAATTTGCTACAACTACATACCTGACTAGCACTGGCAATTTGTTTGCTTACGAAAGATAGCGATTATCTTCCCTCCTTTACCTGATTATCTTCTATCTCATCCTGACGCCATTAACTTCGTTTTATGGCGATTCCATCAGTGTTGACAGTTCGTTGGGTAACACCAATAATCTAACCTAATAACTTTACACACTGAGTTTATACACTCTACTACTTTAAATACTTCTGAGTGAGCTAGGTGTTGGTACGGTTTTGTTTAACTTTTCATTGAAACTGAAGAAACTGTGATTTATCTAATTTATATGTTACATGGACATAACTCGACTGTTATACTTGACTTTTTAATGTATTTTGTATGGAGCTACCTTAATATGTTTTGTCCTGATTGAAGCTTTTTCTTTTTTCTTAAACTGCCCTACTCCTTTTAAACTTTGAGTGGTCTTGTCCACCTCAGTAATTACTTATCAAATATTATCGGTTATTGCTATTCTTTATTGTTTTTAAGCATTTCCTCGTCGTTTTAATACCTTACACATTTAATATTGTCATATTGTCATATTTATTTTTCCTCCGTTCATTCACCTTACAAATTTGAATCTGACGTTTAATCTTCTTCTTTTTCTTTTCCTAGTCTGTGGGGTCTTCTAGTTACAAAATTTACCACCTAACGACAAATTCATCCTTGAGTACTACATGTCATCGGTCATCTTTGACAGTAATTTGACATTTCACCGAAAAGTTCCTTGCACCTGATCTGTTCGCAAGGTAATTCCTCCCAACGTGGAAGTCATAAAAATCTTTCTAATGAATTTTTATATTCATATATAACTTAATGTCTAATACAGTACTTAAAACTTTAAATAATGAAGCCTATAGAACCTTAAATAATGTAATCTACTAGATTCTTCCTCCTTCCTGGTCTGGTAAGTTCTTTTGCTGAGGTTGGCGTTATCGCCACATGCTTAAAATTTCCATTTTATATTGTAGGACAGTTTTCGTCTTTGCTCCTGTATTTTAAAGCTGACGATGGCTCGTGAAGAGCTGAAACGCGTCCTTTTATGACCTTTTATTAATATACATTTTTTGTGGTACCTCTTTGAGTTTTGTACTTTCTTACCTCGAGACCACATTTGAGAATGGATTCTTCTCTTCACGTTTTTAATATTTAGATATTATTTACGAATTTATTCCAAATATATCTTATTATGTTCCTGTTTTAATGAAATTAACGCAACAATTCAATGAAATTCTTTTGACATAATATTCGAAAGTCAAATCGGTAGACAATAACAGTCGTTTTGAATTATCGTCATGGAAACCAAGATCGTCGTCATGCTAACTAATTATATTGAAAGTTTGCTTTTGACAACCTTGTCAAAGAATTAATTTGTGTATGTATTTTCATATTAATTAAATTAATTGATTAAGATTTGGTATATTTTTAAAGATTCTTAGAAATAATATTGTTCCTAACTCTTGCGGAAAGTCTCTTTTCCGCACTCGACTGCTTGACGAACTCCCGCTTCGCGTCGTTCGGCAAACTGTAGTCGCGTGCGGAAAAGAATGACTTTCTGCACTTGTTAGGAAAATAACTGTTCTGTATCTTTTTAAAACTATGTATTCCAGAAAAAAATGCAAATAGGTTGACTATGCCGTAAGGATCAAGAAATTATTTTAAAAGATACTTCGTCTTAATAATTTTTAGGTTGGTACCAAGTGAAGAACACAGGGAAAACACAAGGAATATCACATTTTATACATTTGAAATAAACACCAATAAAGGTTTAATTCTTATGAGATCTAAAACTACTTTGGAGATTCTTAGCAGAATTCTAGCAATTATTAGTCTATATTAATCTATATTAACTTATTAATTTAATAATGCACCAAAAAATTGCTAACATTCCTTATTTTTGTCCAGTGGCATGCAGACAATCCTGGTCCTTCGCCTAGATACAAATTCTTAAAAAAATTATATGACTGATCTTTCTGGTTATTGTCCTGAATCGATAGTCTAGTCGATAGTACTTAGTTTTTGCTACAATATGGCGAGAAAAGCCGAAATTCATGAAAAAATGACATTCCTTGTTTTTCCCCTGTACTCTTCAAGTGATACTGTTACCGCTAATAATGCTCTGAAGTTATTTTCTTGTGGCATCTTATACTATGTATCTATCTATCTATGAGATTTCTATATCCTCTGCCGCATTCCGTATTTCGATCTACACCTTTTTCTGTCGGTCCATTCCCTCTCATTTTTCAATGCTGGTCTTCTTTTCCTTCATATATTCTATGGAAGATAGTTAAAGGCCTGTTTTGGCCCTCTTTCATCTTTAATTCGCATTACATGCCTGTACAATAAAAGCTCTCTGGAATCTATTGTATCCACGGTATTGTAAATCCTTTCTGTTCTTCTTCTTATTTCTTTATTTGGGATATGATCAAATCTAGATATCCCACACACTCTTCTTAGATAGATCATTTCTACTATTTCCAGTTTTTTTCTTCTCTTTCATCGTCACTTGCCAACATTCAGATCCGTACATTAAAATTGGTATTACAACCAACTTGTAGATTGTCATTTTTCTCCGTACACTAATTTTAGGAAACCAAAGTTACGAATTTAGTATTTGTACCACTTTTCGGCCCTGCTATATTTTCTATTTTTTCCTTTGCTCTCACTGTCCTTGGGTTTTTAAATTATTAGCAATTGTTGATATCTCTAATCGAGAGTTGTGGGTCTCTTTCCTTCGTCCTTAATTCTAAGATATTCCGTTTTGTTAATGTTGATTGTAAGTCGCCAATTTTCGTATGTTTACGTTAACCTTGGAATTATATAAAATCTATGTCTTTCTCATCGTTTGCCATAATCTCTTGATCGCCTGCGAAGGAAATATTTGTTATGTGGGTACCTAAATTTACTATTTTTTTGGGAATAGGCCACAATTTTACTTTAAAATTAGTTTACATTAACATTTTTTAGACATTAATTAATTATTAAACAATTTTTGTATTTGTTACTGGGTAAAAAATCTTGTAATTTAATTTTATCTGACTCATTCATATTCACAATTTAGACATATTATATTATACATTTTAATGAATGACTTTAAAATGATATTGTCAATATTTTTAAATTGCGTACTTGGGACGACTTTATTGAAAGATAGTTCAGTCGATTACACGAAATCAACTTTAACCTAACCCTTACCCACTGGCATGCGGTATGCCATACCGCGCTAAAAATATGTTTTGTTGTAAAACATGTTTCATAAAAGATTCCCAAAACACCATCTGTGTACATTCAAGTGGTGTGTAATTCACACATT
Source organism: Diabrotica virgifera virgifera (assembly GCF_917563875.1). Classification (NCBI taxonomy): domain Eukaryota; kingdom Metazoa; phylum Arthropoda; class Insecta; order Coleoptera; family Chrysomelidae; genus Diabrotica; species Diabrotica virgifera. The sequence continues at coordinate 117,483,262 of NC_065448.1, forward strand.
AAAAGCAGTCCATTCAGTATTCCTTTAATATTAAAAACGCAGCAAGTTCATTGGGTTGTTATATTTTTAAGTGCTTTTAACATATTTTACTATTTTTTAGTTACCAATACTCCAGTTTTTTGTAATTCAGTTTATAAAGGATTTTGTAAGAACCTCCGCCAGTTTTTTAATATGCACGCTTTCATAATTTTCTTGAAAAATTAAAGTTTATTTTATTTGGAGCAGTATTTTATTCTACAGCAATATGAAGAATCATTACGTAGTTGATGTAAAAATCAAATAATACACTGATATAAAATAAATTCATATTGAAAACAAAGGAGAATAGGCGACTGTCTGACATACCGCATGTTATAGTCTACGTCCTGAAACATTCACGTCAGTAGTTAAGGATTAAGAATAGCCGTTAGAAAAAGCATAGCATGTAACTTGACTTTAAAAAGACTAGCAACCACATACAATGATGGCCATTTTTATTTAACAACTTTAAACAAACTTTTAACAGCTTTACATTTGGTCAGTATAAATTGTCTTATAAAAAAACGAAAAAAAAAAAAAAAACAAAAAACAAAACCACTTTTATCGTGAGAGCCCTGAATCCTGCAAAATAAAATGTACATCGTTGGAGTCAGGCACAAGAAATATGTAGGGGGTGCGGTAAAGAAGGAGAGAGCAAAGTTGGCTTGGCATCCCGCATACCTGGCATAATGGGGGCATCATGGTATTTACTCATTAGTACCACTACACTCACCTACACTTCACCAGATATTAAATCGGATGCCTTTAGTCCTGTGCTACAGGGTTGGATTGAAGAAAATTGACCTACGATTGTAAATATGATTAAGAAAATGACCCCAAAATTAATTCTGGCGAATAGAATAGATATTAACCTTCAATTTTCAATATTAGGATTAATTATTTTTAGATACATATCATTTCTGATTATATCATAATAAAAAAAAGATTTAAATACGATTAAAAAGCGTAATATAACAGGGTTTTAGGTTTTAGTTTAGGTTTTTTACTTTATATTTCTATGTTCCAAAGAAATTAGTCTAGAAAATTTTGAAAATATGTTTAGGTAGCGAGATTTCTATATCAAATGAGGTTAAATTTTAAATGGTTTTACATTTTTAAAATGAACTTTTCGAAGAACCTCGTTATCCAACTTAATTTTTAGAGTTTTATTGGTTTCATTGACTTCAAGAACAACATATGGTCCTCAGTCCCGAATTAAGAATTGTAACATTTGTTTAAATAATAGGATTAGCAAATAATTAATATACCCTTTGGATTAATTTTTAGCCCACTAGCACTAATTACTGGAACGCCTATGGATGTTTCCGTAAATAACTACCCTTGGGTAATTTTATAATCATAACCGTAGGAACTAGCGGTACCTGGCACATTTCGTTGTCGGTACGAGAAACGCAAATAGCTTATAGAGGCCCTAATAAACTAGTATTGTTAGAATTTTTCTACATAAAGACAAATTTAAACTACGAGTATTCGCATCATAAATCTAATCCCGTTTTTATAACGTTAGTAAATAGAGTAATAAAAACTCTTTACGGAAATAGTGTTAACAACCTTTTGACTGAATAACTTTCCCTTCTGAAAACAAGCGTTAGGTTCCTTGCCTTTCTTTGCGGCCCGTTTGAAGCACTACCCTAATTCAAAGGATCTATATTTATTGAACACTTTACAACTAAAGTACCGTTAATTACAGTTACCTAAAAACCAAAATAGGTCCATTCTTTTCTAAGGGTTGCAATTTTTTGAGAGGGGATATACCTCCACTATTTTTAGAGGAAAATTATCGCAAATATTGCGAAAAGAAAAGTACTTGTTGACTGAGTATTTGAGAGTGCAAACGTGTATCTCTAATATCTAATCTACAATATATCTTGGGAGTGAGAAGTCACTCTATTATCTGATGATCGGATCTGAGTGGTATTCACTCTATTATCGTTTCTGTATTTGGATCTAACATCCGATTAGATTCAAATTACCATATAAGTATCTTCAGTGCTTGATTACTAGTTAAAATAAAGTTAGATTCAGTGCAATTTAAGAAGCAACATCACCAGAGTTACTGTGTCTTAATTAAACATACATCCAATTATCTATACAAGTAGAGCTAATCTACGGGCTATCTACATCAAACCTTCCTTCATCTGTGGTTAAGGCTAATCACCGATGTAATCTAGTTCACTAAAGGACAGCGATTTCATTAATAGAACTTTTTATTGATTAAATAAGAATTTTTTATTATCAAACATTAATCACAAACATTAACTATTTAATTAAAGCTGTGCGATTGGCTATTTTTTCTAAAACCATGTGCGGGGGTGGCTTTTGAATTTTGAACCATAAAATTTTGATAACGAATTTGTATGCTTTGCCTTTAATTTTATTATATATTTGTTCTTTATATTTTCTATCCATCATTAAATTTACCATATCAGTTATCTCGAGATAAGCCCTAAAACAGTAAAGAGAGATCTTTGATGATAGATGCTTGATTAGATTTTTTTAATTCAAAACCAAGCTCTCTTTACTTGTTTTTAATTGTGCATGATTTTACCATAATATGATACTTGTATTTCTTTTATCATAATTATTGTTTATTTCTAATTGTACACCACCACACATTAATTGTTGGTGCAGTTTTGATTTGTGTATACTGTTGCCTCTTTATTTCTTGTTGTTTTTTTTTGATTCACCCTTCTGGTGAACCATTTGTTCAATATATTGTTTTTTGTTTATTTTACGATTTTTATTTATCTACTCCTTATAAGTTTCCTGATAAGAGACTATCACTATATTATCTTCGACCAGGAGAAAGATCACGTAGAATAAGTTTTATAGGTAAGTAGGTGGACGACTGTCACCGAATATATTTATTATTTCTTTATGTAGTGTCTTGACAACATTTATTTCTTTTACTAATTAACTGTTCATATCTTTTTTGGTATTTGGTCTCAGAACCTAATTATCTCTTCTTACCTGTTACCGTCTCTAAGGTTTCTTAATTTTCCCCTTGTAACCACAAAAAGTTAAGTGGCGCCCTCTTTCTATCTTCCCTTATCTTTGGTAATTTTACCTATCTATCTTTTTATCTGTTTCTCTCTTTTCTCTAATTTACCTTCTCTTGTCTTATTTTAACGTATTTCTTCTATTGGCCCCATTCCACGTTCCAAAAGCTAGTTTCGAACCCACGACTCGCTTTCCACCAACCATCTGGCTGCCGTTCGCAGTGTCTCCATTAGTGACCTTTCTAGCACCATCCAGAAAGGTTTCCGAGGTTACAGAATCTTGAGGCCCCTAGGCAACCCAAGCTAGGAGGCCCCTTAAAAAACTTTTGTCTGTTCCCTCCAAAACCTGGGATAACTCCTCCATCTCCGAGCTGTATTCCTTTGATATATTAGTGGACATTTTGTAGATTTAAAATTAAATTTTTTTTCATTTTGTAAAACGCTTTGCTTGAAGAAATAAAACAAACAAATTGTCAAGTAACTGTTTATTTATATAATTTTACGTAAATTGTCAAATAAAAAATTATTTTAGTATTTTTGGTATAGTTATCCATAAACGAACGATTCATTTTAAAGTATAATCAGTTTTCTAGTAATAAAATAAAAGGGAAGGTCGTAGAAAAAATATAGTATTCTACTCACATGTAATGGCTATTACTCACTCAGACAAATAACGAAACTCGCCTTCGCGTCGTGTCGCAAACTTCATCATCGTGAGTAATACCTATCATTACATGCTCGTTGAATAATATACTACCTGACAGTTTTTAATAATTTTCATTTTTGAAAATGATAGTACGCCTAGTGCATTTGTCATCATTAGCGCAAGATAATCTTACAAGCTACTGACAAATTTCGAAACTTCGATTCGAATTTGTTCTCATAAATAACCCAAAAAGACTATAAAGTATGAAGCAGGAATAAATTGTTTTCCCTACAAATCCTGAAGATGGACTATAAAATATTTTAACTGTAGTAGTTCATCTTAAATTTCACGTTCAATATCATCAGTATAGTTTTCATGTAGTTTTGAAGCACACTCCTTTATTTGAGTATAACTCAGTTTTGGAAAAACACACAAAACACCAAATACACTGACTCGTACGCTGTCAACTGACGACTATATAATATATAATATCGGTTTACAACGTTCTTCGACGTCTTCCGATTTCCAATCTCCATCTCGTTCTGTCATTCCATAGATCATCCTCGAGTTCTCTGTCCCTGATTTCTCTATCAACTCCTTCTCTCCAACTTCTTCTAGGCCTTCCTGGTCTGTGCCTTCCTCTTGATTGCCATTCGAGGATTTGTCTTGGTATTCTATTCTCCGGCATTCTCCTTATGTGTCCGTACCAGCTAAGTTGTTTCGTTCTGATGTCGTCAACAATAGTATGTGTAAACCCCATGATTTCTCGGAGTCTCTCGGTTGTTATTCTGTCGCGTCTAGATATTCCCGCCGAACGGCGCCAGAAGTCCATTTCTGTTGCTCTAAGCATTTTCTCTGTTCTGTCTTTTAGGGGCCAAACTTTGCATCCATATGTTGTGATGCTTTTTATTATAGTGTTATATATTCTTTTTTTATTTTCCTTAGAAATATTTTATCCCACAGTACGCTGTTCAGTAAGGATATGAATTTCCTTCCCTGTATATTTCGTTCCTTAATAGCTGCATCTAATTTTCCGTCTTGAGTGATCTTTACTCCCAGGTATTTGTAGTCTTCACATAATTTTATTTCTTGATTTTCCTCTACTCGGAGGCTATGTTGGTCTCCTCCGATACTGATGTATTCAGTTTTTTCCATATTCACTTCTAGACCCCACTCTGTAAACTCTTCTAATAGTTTTCGCATCATGTAACTAAGATCTTTAGAGTCCTGTGCGATGATCACCTGGTCATCCGCAAAGCACAGCGTGTACAAAGTTGAGTCCGTTAGTGGTATGCCCATATTCGAACATTTTTTCTTCCATTTGTTGAGTGCTGCTTCGAGGTATATTTTGAATAGTGTTGGTGAGATACAGCATCCTTACCTTAGTCCTTTAGTTACTGTGAATCCTGGTGTTATGAGATTTCCCGTTTTAATTCTTGTTGTTTGTTGGTAGTACAATGTTTTTACGGCTTCAACCAATTCTATATTTACAACTGACGACTCAGCTCAATAATTAGGTTATCCAAAATTGGTATATTCATTTCAACTTTTAGCTTTTCTCCACCGTGTAGAAAAACCTCATTGAAATTAGCATGTAGCATTAGCAATTTGCTCGCGTTTGTTTACTTTCGTCGGTATATTCAGAGTATTGTAGACCGCAGACCTTCTGCTCGTAGTAAGCAAAATTATCTCTTTGGGATTTTAAGAACTCCAAAAGTCATTTTAGAAGCTGAACTGTAGTTTCAAGTTCATTTTCTCTCTGTGATGATTTACTGACAGGGTTGATGAGTTCTAAAATTGTTGCTCAAAACTCATTCATTATATTATGAATGTTTCCGTTTTGGCATTTCTTTTAACAAAAACTTAGCTTCATGAACTGTTTTAGCTTTCTGATTAGGGTCTTCAGCAAGAGTATGAAGAGCAGATTTGAAGGCGTTGTAACCTTTAGACAAATCTTTTGTTGCATCAGCTCTTGCAGTGTAACTATTGCTGCTTGTTCTTTTAAGGACAAGGTTTAAATCGTGGTGAATGGGATCGCTTAGTTGAGTTTCATTTAAGCATTTGATCGTAGCTTTCCAGCGGTGGGCAGAGGCTGAAAAAAAGTTGTCCACTAACTCAACAAATCCAAAATACGATATTGCTCCAACGGGTCCAACGCAACTTTTAGCATCACTTTCTCCAACTAAAGCGAGTTTGCGGCACAAAAATGTAAATTGTAAGTTTATTAATGTTAGATAAATAAGCCTGGGAACCATTGTATTTGCCCGACGTGTAGCGAAAGGCATGAGTAATGAAGGAGAGGGTGGCGTGTGGGCACTGACTCATTTGTTGCTCTTGCTCTTACTACTTTTTTAAGAGACCATGTAGACTGATAGGCAGTACTGTTCCTTCTACCAAACGGCATTCATTAGCGGCTTATTCTCACAACATAGGCTTTCTGTGTAAACAAAAGTAGTATGCATTGTAATGTAGTTTTATACGTAGACCATCACTTTTATGGTATTGCGCGGTATTTGAATTTTTCAACATAATATGACTTATAATTTTTATTTACATCTAATTATAATTATAATTTCATTTTGGGCCCTACGAGGCCCCCTTTGGGGCCGAGGCCCCTAGGCAACTGCCTACTTTGCCTATTGGTTAATCCGGCACCGATGGTCCTGTATTTAATACCGATTTTGGTGTATTTGGCTTTTTTGGTCTTTTTAAGAGAATCTTATCTCCAACTTTATACTTAACTTCCATTGCTCGTTTTCAAGTTATCAAAACGGTTCTTTTGTTTTTCCTTTGATCACATTGTTTTTCCCTTATATTTGCCAACATTATTATACGAAATTTCATCAAATTCCCTATCATTTTTATATGGAAATACTAAACTATATGAAATAGTGGATGTTGAATGATGTTTACGTGAATTATATGAGTACATAGCGAATAAAAGTGCATCTTATAAACCGCACTGGTTATGTTCTAAAAGATAGCTTTGCAAAGTATCTGTGATGGTACCTTGCAAACGCTCAATTATACCGTTAGAGGCATGGTACTCAGATTAATTAAAGTACCATTCAATATTCAACGAATTTATAAAACTTTGCAACTTTATATTACTAAATTCACCCCGTGATCTGACATAATCATCTTAGAAAGGCAAGAAAAGAGAAAAATCTTTTTTAATTTACTAATCATCGTTTCTGGGGTTTTGTCAATTAAAATATAATTTTCGCGCAAATTTTCTTAAATTATCTATAACAGTGAGCATTTTTTGTTTGTCAAAAAAGAAAAGGTCTACAGATAAAGCCTCAAATGGTTTCTCCGGAGAATCCCTTATAGACGAGTGGCACACCCAAAAAAAAAACGCTTATTTCTCGAGATACTGACCACGGAGATGGGAATGGCCAATTTTAGTCATACTTTATGTTTTTGATGGTGCTGAAAACGAAAATGAGGTTTATTTGGAATTTTATGTCGGGGAACATTGTCAAAATTAAAATTTTACCATAAAAATAAAAAAAAAATGAAATCACGTTTTTTTAGTTTAGCTCGCTGCAACTCTGTTCCATTTTAATATTTTCTAAAAATTGTTCAGTATGTGTTGCTCACCTATCTAAAGACAATGGTACCCGCTTCAAGCTTTTAGTCTTATTTTAATAAAAGTTATAAATTTTTTAAAGTAAAAGGTGAGGATTCGTGAATTGCTAAGTTTAATCGCAAAAGTTTTCTAAAAAAATTTAAAATTTAGATTTATAGGTACATTTTTGTTAAAACATAGAGTACAAGGAAGTTTTCTGGAAAGGTTTAGATCAAAACGTTTAATAGAAAACAAATGGTGCAACTTTTAATATCGACGTATAAATCTCCAAAATACCGCTAATTTTTCGAGGTACTGATCATGGGTGTTGAATGGCTAATTTTGGTCAGACTTTATGTTTTTTATGGTGCTGAAAACGAAAATGAAGTTTATTTTGAATTTTAGATGGAGGAACATTGTCAAAATCGCAATTTTACCATAAAAATAAAAAAATTAAACCACGTTTTTCTGAAAATTAAAAGTTGCACCATTTTTTTTTATAACACATCTAGATCTAAATCTACCCATAAAACTCCTTTGGACTCTGTAGTTTAACACAAACGTGATCAAATAGATAAATTTTAAATTTTGCCACTTAATTTTTGCGATTTAACTTTGCAATTCACGAATCTGCACCTTTTATTTTAAAAAATTCATAGCTTTTTTGAGAAAAAGAAATGAAGTCTACAACCGTTTTTATATCCTTCACAAAGGTGAAAAATATATGCTGTAAAAATTTTAGAAAAAAAATATATTAAAATGGAACAGAGTTGTAGCGAGTTAAATGTAAAAAAAGTGATTTATTTTATTTTTTTTCATTTTTAGGTTAAAATTGCTATTTTGGCAATGTTACCTCACATTAAATTCAAAACAAACTTCATTTTCATTTTCAGCACCATTCAAAACATAGAGTAAGATCAAAATAGCCATTCATTGCCCATGGTCAGTATCTCGAAAAATAAACGTTATTTTGGGGATACATAACGTCTATATTAAAAGTTGTACCATTTTTTTTTCTATAAACCATTTGTATCTAAAACTTTTCAGGAAACTTCTTTGTACTCTGCGTTTTAACATACACGTGATTAATAAGATACATTTCAAATTACGTCACTCAACTTTTGCGATTAATCTTTGCAATCCACGAATCTGCACCTTGTACTTTAAAATTCATAACTTTTACTATAATAAAACTAAAAGCTTGAAGTAGCTACCATTGTCTTCAGAAAAGTGAGCAATATATACTTTATAAACTTTAGAAAAAAATATTAAAATAGACCAGAGTTAAACGCAAAAAACCTGATTTCATTTTTTTTTATTTTTAGGATAAAATTGCGATTTTGACAATATTTCCTCACCTGAACTTTAAAATTTTTATTTTCGTTTTAACACCGTCAAAAACATAATATAAGACCAAAATTAGCCATTCACCTTCCTTGGTCAGTATCTCGAAAAATAAGCATTATTTGGGGGATTTCTAATGTCGATATTAAAAGTTGAACTATTTATTTTCTATAAAATATTTTGATCTAAAACTTTCCAGAAAACTTCACCATACTCTATGTTTTAACATAAACGTGTTGAAAAAGCTAAATTTTAAATTCCGTCACTCAACTTTTGCGATTAAACTTTGCAATGCCCAAATCTGCACCTTTTACATTAAAAAATTCATAACCTGTAACAGAATAATACTGAAAGCTTGAAGCAGGTACTGTTGTCTTCAAAAATGTTAACGCTATATACTGTAAAAATATCAGAGAAAAATATTCAAATAGAACGAAGTTGTAGCGAGGTAAACGCAAAAAACGTAATTTCATTTTTTTTTTACTTTTAAGGTAAAACTGTGATTTTGACAATGTTCCCCCACATAAAATTCAAAATAAACTTTATTTTCGTTTTCAGAACCGTCAAAGATACACAGTATGACTAAAATTGACCTTTCCGTAGTCAGTACCTGGTCATTTGGGGGGGGGGGGTGCCTACCGCGCGCCTATTACATTTAAACCTTGAATACGATTCCTACATTTTGAGTTGACAAGTAGGACATAAAGTAATAAATTCGGTTATTTCTCTATACATATTTTTCCATTTATAAAGTTGTCGAATTTTGTCTGCAGTTTCATTAATTCCTTTTCTACTTGTGATAATTATGGGTCAGTGTGGTATTCGAAAATTATTATTTGCCTATCTTCTACAGGCGGCACAGTAACGATATTTTTACCAATTATAAAGGTAACGCCTGGATAAAGGAAACTGAGCATTTTATAATAAATATTGCTTTCAATATAAGGTTAAAATACTAGTTTTTTCAAAATATTTAAATTCCCAAGACAATGATGTTGCGTAAATATTATAACTAGAGTAATCTCTCTACTACGATTTTCGTTATATAACTTTAATATTTTTTTAAAACCTGAGTCACCAATATTGGGAAAACCATCATTTATAATTTCGAAATGATTTAAGGGAACTTGGAACTTGGGTCACAGTGAACCATGTTACACAGTGAACCAGCAGCCCCCACTCTTTGACTATGCACTTTATTGCCCAACTCTATGCTTCAAATCTCTGCCGGTTTTACGCAAGCAAGCAAGCAATTTGATTCAACCCGACCTGTGGGATGTGTCCACCCTATCGAAAAAGTACATTCGGGTGTAACAATTCATTGGAGCGAGGTGTTTTGACCCGAGTATGAACAGGGATCACCCCACCTCGCTCCAATGCCCCAGGCCATCCCTTTCCCCCCCATAGCACGCTGATGCGCGATGGGGGCACAACTATCGTAGCCAAGTGCTCTTCACAATGGAATCCTGGGTAATAAGATTCCATGTGGTACCCTAATCGAATGCAAAAAACTAGGCCAGCGTGAAGCGCTCTGTGCCTTTATCTTCTTACTTACTTCTCCGCGGAAACTAAAATTGCTTGCTTGGGCCCCAAGTCATTGTACCGAGCCCCATTGAGCTCTGTCCAATGACTTGTTGCTCGAGTTTTTTTGAGTGTTTTTGGGTTTTTTATATTTTTTGGGGGGCTTACGCCTTTTTTGTATTTTATATATTTTTTTGGGGGCTTACGCCCTTCTGTAATTTTCTATTACTGTCTTACCTTGAGGTGATCGTGGTATTGAACCTACGTGTGTTACGTTATCTTCGGCACTTGTTGTTTTCGAGCTACGAACCGTTCACTGTTTTCACTATTTTTCCCATTTCACAATATTTGCTGTTTTGGACGTTTGTGCTTCCATCGGTGGAACGCATCGTACCCTAGCATCTCTCGCAGTATGTGACTTGGGTGGTGCTCCAGTTCCGCGAATTTGACCCTTGCCTTGTCTGTCATCATTTCGGTGACTCTCACCTGTTGAAGTTCTCTGAACAGGAATCTTTCTGCTACGTATCTTGGGACTCTGGCTGCTTCTCTTAAGCTGCTGTTATGGACCGCTTGTATCTTCTTTTTGTGGGTGTTACATACTTGGCCCCATGCGAGAGATGCGTATGTTAATACCGGTAATATTATGCTGTTTATTAATCTTAACCTTGTTTTTAGCCTTAGTTTACTTTTTCTGCCTGTGAGTCCTCTTAATGTTGCTCTCGCTATGTTGGCCTTCTGGACTGTGGCTTCTACATGTTTTTGGAAGGTTAATCCTTTGTCCATGATGACACCTAGGTATTTAGCTTCATTTTTCCATTCGATGGGGGTGTTCTGCACTGTCAGCTGTTCTTCTGGCTGTTGTCTTCCCTTCTTGTATAGTACCGCTTGCGTCTTTTCTGAGTTGATGGCTATCTTCCATTTTATACTCCATTCCTCGATGTCTTCTAACGCTGTTTGCAGGTTGGTCACTGCTATTTCTACATTTCTGTGTTTGGCCGCTATCGCTGTATCATCGGCGTAGAGGCTCATTAGGGTCCCTGGTGTTCTAGGTACGTCAGCGGTGTATATTGTGTACAGCAGAGGTGACAGGACCGCTCCCTGTGGCACTCCAGCTTCCGGGCTCCCGAGCTCGGACAGGACTTGTCCTATCCGAACCCTGAAACTCCGGTCGCCCAAGTACGAAGAGATCAGTCTCGTCATCGCCCCGCTGTACCCATATCCTCGCATTTTATAAATGAGCCCCTTATGCCATACTCTGTCGAAAGTTTTGCTTACGTCCAGGAATGCCGCTCCAGTGTACTGCTTATCATTGAAACCAGCTGCTATGTACTCAGTTAGTCTGAGTACTTGTAGCTCACTGGAGTGCTCTGCTCTGAATCCAAATTGAGCTTCAGGGATTATCTCTAATCTATTTGTTTCCGCTTGCAGTCTGCTGAGGATGATTCCTTCCACTATCTTGCTGATAGCTGGGAGTAAGCTGATTGGCCTGTAGTTCTGCGGGAACGTGTGGTTTTTGCCAGGTTTTGGGATCATGATGACATGGGCCTCTTTCCATCTGTTTGGGAATCTTTTATATCTGAGTATAGCGTTCACTATGTTTGTAAAATACACTATAGCTTTTCTGGGAAGGTATTTCAGAGCTCTATTTGATATTTGGTCTAGACCAGGCGCTTTTCTCGGAGAACTGTTTCTTATATGTTCGTTAATTTCTTCCGGTGATGTTGGGGGAATAATGTCATCCGGATCCTCTGGTACCTCTTCTTGCTCTTCTACTTCTTCCAAGAAGTCATCGTCTTCGTCTACATGGAAGTTTAGCCTGCATTCACTTTCGAGTGTGGACCTCATCGCCTCAGCTTTTTCTTCTATGGAGTATACTATGCCGTTTACTCCGTGTAATGGGGGGATGGGTTTTCTATCGCTTTTTAGCATTTTCTGAAGCTTCCAGACGTTTTTCATGTTTGAGTCTGTTTCTTCCATCTCTTGTACGTAGTTTTCCCATTTTTTGCTGCGGTGTAGTCGAAGAGCCGTCTTCACCTCTCTATTTAGTGTATTTGCCCAGGTTTTGTCTACTCTGTTTCTCGTTCTTCTGGCTATTTGCTTCGCTCTGTTCTTTTCCCTTATAAGATCTTTTGTTTCTTGTGTTATGTCTTTGAACCTTCCCGTGTGGATCTCGACTTCTTCTTCCGTTGTGCTGTTTCTGATTGCTTCTTGTATGATGTTTTCTAATTCTAGGACTTTTTCTTCTATTTGTTCTGGGTCGGTTAGAATTGGTACTATATTTATTCTTTCACTAACTAGTCTTTTGTAATTTGTCCACTTTATTTTCTTTTTAGTTCTCTTCGGTTTGTTTGTTTCTTCCCATGTTCCTATTTCTAGTAGAATGGGGTTGTGATCTGTGGTTCCTTCATTTAGTGTGATTAATTCTGTTTGGAGTCCTAGGTTTTTAGCAACAACGATGTCTATGTGGGTGGGAAGTCCATTTCCTGGGAAGTGTGTTGGATCTTCTGGGCCCATTGCCACTGTATCTTCGTTGTTTTCTATGTAACTGTTTAATAATCTTCCGTTTCGGTTCGTAGCTCTATCATTCCAGTTGGGGGATCTTGCATTAAGGTCTCCTATTATTATTGATGGTTCTGGGATGTTTAGGAACGCCTCTAGATCTTCGTCCATTAATGGGTCTTGCGGTCTTACGTAGGCTGATGTTATTCTGACTGCGCCTTGCCTCATTTTCACTTCTACCGTTGTTGCCTCCATGTTTACTAGTGGTGGAGTCGTGAATCTTGTGTGTTTAATTCCCTTCTTGACTAGTATGGCCGTTCCTCCTGATCTTCTTGTGTGGTCGTTCCTGTAAACATCGTACCCAGGAAACTTTAGGTTGAAGTTGTTAGTGAGCTTGGTTTCCTGTATTGCTACGATGTCCATCTCGTATCTATTGACGAGTTCATCTAGGATGTTTTGGTTGGTTGAAATACCGCCTGGATTCCAGGAACCTATCCTCAAGTATCCCCTTTCTGTCACCATTACTTCTGTGCCTCCCTGGTGCCCAATATCACCTCTCTGACTACCCTAGTCACTATTCTGACTATGTAGTCTTCGTCTGGGATCGCTGTGGTGTTTTGCGCGTTTTGTGTGGCCTGGGCGTAGGAAACCCCGGCTGCTTGTGGTCGTCTTTGTTGTTGTGCTTGTTGGTGTTGTGGCCTCCTTGGCGGTGGTCTTCCCCATATTGGGCACCTAGGGCATCCTCTGTAGCTGGCTGGATGGCTGCCTTTACAGTTTGCGCAAGTTGCTTTGACATCTCTGACACGTTTGCACTCTTTTGTTTGGTGGTCTTCACCGCACTTAACACACTTTGGGTCTTTGTGGCAAGCGTTTTGGGCGTGATGGAAGCCCTGGCAGTTAAAGCACTGCGTTGGTCCGTTTGCCTTTCGTAGGTCCTCTACCACGACCTTCATATGGCACAGGTTGGTTATCCGCTTTGCACCCTCAACGTCTTCGTGGTCCAGAGTCAGGACGAACATCGGAAGCTGTCTCTTGGGACCGGCTCTGGTGGACATGTTTTTCGCCGAATGGCAGACAATGTTATATTGTGCTGCCATTTCGTCTTTTATTGTCTCTTCTGTGGTGTTCGTTGGTAACCCTCTTAAAACCACTCTGGGTTTTCTATCCTCGTCTAACGGGAAGGCTATCCATTGTAGCCTTTTGGTTTTGTCTTTTGCGTCGTATGCTTTTGCATAGTCTTCCACTATCCTGACCATGCTTCTGTAATCTTCGGGGCTTTTTGCTTGAATGAGGGTTTCCCTACCGCTCCTGGAGATTTTGTTTATCGTGATTATTTTTTTCTTTTGGGCGATGCTGAGGATGGCCCCTGTCTCGCTCACGCTCTGTAATTTTATTACAGGCGGTTTTCGGTGATGTGTTACCTGTTGTTCAGGCAACACAGCGGTGTCTTCGTCTTCGTTTGTTTCCATCCGACTTTCTGACTCTGAGACACTGGGACGTCTCGGGGCAGGCGTGTCGCCACCTGCGCTCGTAGCTGGATGGATTGGGGAAACTGATCCTTGGGGCAGGTTGGGGGTGTCTTGCATCTGGGGAGACTTTGCCCTCATAGCGTTGCCTGCTTGGAGTTCCCATGCCGTCGCCTCTTCCTTTGAAATCGGTGATTTCAGCGCTGGGAAATCTTCTTTGTTTTTTGGTTTAGCTTCGTTTCGGATATTTTTTAATCTCTCTTCAGCAGTTGGTTTTTGCTTTTTATCTTCAGGGCTTGGCTGTGGCTTCTTCACTTCAGAGGCTGGCTGTGGCTTCGGTTTAATCTGCTGTAGCTGTTGTTGCATCTGTTCCATGAGTTTTCTTGTTTCTTTCTGTTCTGTCAACAGGTCGTCCAATCGGTTTGTCATCTTCCGGAGTTCAGCTCTTAGTCGCTCGTTTTCTTCTTCTTTCTTTGCCATTTGTTCTTCGGCATTTAGAAACCTGGCCCTCATCGTTTCTATTATTTCTTCTAGGATTGCTACTTTGTCTCTCGGTTCATCTTCGCTCTCGGATTTTGATGTCCGTGCTCTTTTGGTCGTACCTCTGCCTGCCTCATCGGGAACTTCTTCCTCCATGGCCTCTACTTCCGAGCTTTCCTTTTCTTTCTTGTCGCTCTCTTTCTTTTTCTCCTCTTTCTTTTTTTTTGACTTTTCCTTCTTTATCTCGCTCTTGGGGAGTTTAAAACCATCGGTTTTTGCGTTCTCGTCCACGGACGAGTATCCATCATTTTCTTCCGAACTTAATCTCTGAAACACGTTTGAACCCACTTTACGTGTGTCCTCATAAGTTGGCGGGGGAGGTGCCATGGAACGGGGGGTGATCGAGATCTAGCTCGATTCATCTGGGGTTTGGGGACGGATTTATCTAATTTTGATGAAGCCTTTTTGTCTGCCGACTGGCCCGACACCACGTCGGCTTCAGGGTTGGCTCCCTGCACAAAGGCGCGGTTGTTCACGTACTCAGACAGAACTGAGTACGGGATCCTCTTGCTGTTCTCGTTCTACTGACCTAGGGGCCGGGGCTGCCCGATGTAGATTCCAAAGAACTACACCTTGCAGTGTCGATACCCTTACGGAGGCACAGTAGAAATCCCGTGACGGGCTCAAGTAGAGCCCGTCTTGCTTTTTCCGCTAACCGTTGTCTAGCTACGGCGTCTCAGAGAATCCAATAAAATCAAATTCCCTAAGTTTCACCGCATCCAGTCAATCGGCCTTTGCCTCTCCTTCTCGCCTCGGAGAGTGAGTATCGCTCAACTGGTGTTGCGCTTACATCCGCAACTGGACTGCCGGTTTTACGCAACACCTTACTACTTTAGTTCGCATCAAGCTAACATAGTGTGTATGGGCTATTCCACGAATATACGCCTGTCTTGGATTATCGCGACAACGAATATTTTAGTGTGCAACATAAGAAGTGCGAAAATAAATGGCTCTAATAATTGTTCCAATAAACAACAATGTATTTTGCAATTTACTTTCGTTCTTCATAATTTGCACAGTAAAATATTCGTTGTCGCGATAATCCAAGACAGGCGTATGTTCGTGGAACAGAGTATAGATGTGTATTTCGATATCTGTTGAATGGTAAGTCTAATGTTTTTTTTTCACATTGTTCTATTAATTTATAAGTTTTGTTCCAAGCCTGGCGATAAATTCAGATCAATTATAATTTCAAGCTACTTATAGGTCTTTGTACATACTGTTTATGTTGTCTTTCAAATCAATGTAGTTTATTTTTGTTTACCTAAATAAATTTTTTAGTTGAATAGGTGGCGGTGAGTAACAGCGAAACATTGACGAATGGGTTACACGTTACACTGAACCTGGTTGACTGTAACCCACAATGGTTTACTGTACAAATGTTATACTAAGAATGTATGCATTTAATTTCATTAATCATAATTTGGTTTCTGATTACGTTTATTTATTGTTTTTAAATTCAAAATGCCACGCAACCGAGCACAAAAAAAAAAAAAAAAAAAAAAAAAAAAAAAAAAAAAAAACAAACGTTGGCATGCACAGTGAAGAGCAGATGCGAAGTACTTTAGACCTCATATCGAGAGAAAATCAAAGCATAAGAAGTGTGGCAAAACTTAAAGGGATTCCCTATCCGACTGTTAGGAGATATAGGAAAAAATTTAAAAATACAGATGAACCAATACGGCTAACTCCTAATTATGTAGTGAATAAAATTTTCACAGCCATCCGGGAAGAAGCACTGGCCAATTATATTGTAAAATGTAGTCAAATGTTTTATGGGTTAACGCTGCTGAAATGTCGTCAGCTGGCCTACGAAATGGTAATAGTCAACAACGTCAAAATTTCTGAAAAATGGAATGATCGAAAGCTGGCTGGCATGGAATGGCTATACAATTTTAGAAAGCGACATCCCCGGTTAAGCCTTAGGACACCTGAGGGATGCAGCCTGTCCCGAGATACGTCATTTAACCGACATAGTGTGAACATATTTTATGATAAGTTACAAGAAGTTATGTTACGTAAGCCCGAATTTGCTGATAAGACTTGGATATATAATCTTGAAGAAACTAGTTCCCTGACCGTGCAAAAATCGCAAAAGGTGCTCGCAGAGAAAGGATAAAAACAGGTCAGCAAAGTCACTAGTGGTGAAAAGGGAATATTAGTAACTACCTGTTGTATCATCAATGCTTCCGACAATTTTTTACCACCAGTCATGATTTTTCCTCGTGTCCATTTTAAGCATCACATGACAAATGGGGCTCCCACCGGCACGTTAGGATTGGCGACACAGTCTGGGTGGAAAATAGCACACTATTTGTAGACACGATGGAACACTTTATTAAATTCTCAAACACTAGCAAAGAAAACCCCAGCTTACTGATAATGGATAATTTTGAAGCTCTTATTTCCATAAAAGCCATTGAATTGACAAAGGAAAATGGTGTGACAATATTAACAGTTCCTCCTCTTTCTACCGGAAAGATGAAACCCTTGGACGTTTGCATTTATAAACTTTTCAAAACTGCTTACAATGCAGCTGTAGACAGTTGGGTGATGCAGAATCCAGGAAAACCTCTAACCATTTATGAGGTAGCTGCTTGCGTTGGGGATGCACATATGAAGGCAATGATTCCGTCAAATATTTGTAGTGCCTTTAAGAAGACTGGCATCTTCCCGTACGATAGAAATGTTTTTACCGACATAGATATATTGCCAAGTGAAGTTACTAACAGGCCCATTACTGAAAATGATGTGAATACTCCAGATGGGCAAATCTTTAATCCAGAAAATCCACTGGCACTCTGAGCCGAACATAGTAGAAGTAGAACTCCTGACTCTGAGGCTGAAATATCTTTGGAATCTGTAACTCCGAATCAATTCCGAGGGCTGCCAAAGGCTGGTCCGAGGAAAAATAACAGACAACCAAAACGAAAGGGTAAATCTATGATAGCCACGGAAACCCCAGAAAAAATGGAAATTGATATTACCAAAACCACCTATCTGTGGGAATACTAAACGACAACAGTCATTCTATTCATTCAAATTAAATTTTACTCAAATAGATATACGCTAGTTTGTAGTAGTAGTGAGTTATTAAAGGTTTTGCTATATCATGCGTTTTCTTTTCTTCAAGAAACCTGCTTATTCTCTGTACCCCCATTTGGTTCATTGTTACCCATAGTCTGGTTCACTGTTCATAAGGACAGGAGCACACTGAACCAAGTGACGTTTTGAAAAAATAAACTAGTACCAAACATCTGGTTATATCATGTTTCACTTATGAGAGCAGTAGTTCGTACCTTATAGCATTCATCATCCAAATTTCAGACATATATGCATATTTTTTCCTAAGTTACAACACTCCAAATAAAAAGTGGTTTACTGTAACCCATGCTCCCCTACATTTCTGTCATTCTCATTGTAAAAATATAAATTAGTCTTATTACTAACGTCTAAGATTTGCTCATTACATTACATAGAGTAGGAAAAATTATTTAAAAAACTAAGTTAGTTTTAATATTCTTAAATTCGGCATATTCATTTTGTTTTTGATAGACATGGTTTAATCGAATTCTTGACAGAGCGTCTGCAACTCTGCTTCACCTGAAATACGCTGAATATCAGATTATATTCACTTATTTTAAGTCTCCATCGTGATCATTTAGAATTAGGATTTTTTTAAATTTAAAAGCCATATAAGTGGCCTTTGATCTGTGACTAATCGAAATTTAACTCCAAATAGATATGGACGGAAGTAATTATTTGTAAAGTGAACAGGGGTGGGGGTGAGGGTAAAACGGCTTCTTTTATTCAGATGAACTTACTCTAAGTTTTTTTATGTATTTTGACCCGTAGAACACAAATTTTTTGGGTGACAGTCGATCCGGATGTCGATAAAATTGTTATAAACAAAGAACCTGAGGAATTGCATAACAGCGATTTTTTGCAAAACAAAACATTTTTTTGTATATTTTGATTCATTCTAAGCAAAATTGTTCTTACAACTTTATTCGTAGTATGTATAGTTTTCGAGATAAACGCGGCTAAACTTAAAAAAAATCGAAAAATTGCAATTTTCGAACCCGAATAACTTCTGATTAAAAAATAAAATAGAAATTCTGCTTACCGCATTTGAAAGTTCAAGTCAAATTATACCGGTTTTGATTATTTGCATTGCTAAAAATTAATTTTTTATTGTCAAACAAAGCTATAAACACATAGTGCTTAAGTGATGTTTTCTATGTATTTCTCATTTAAAATCGAACGAGTAGGCGTGCCAACAAACAGGCTATAGTTTAAGAGCTAGTGAACCCTCCGAGTAACGGTCTTCCTGTAAGGCTATAAATTTGTATAGTGATAATTTCATAGCACACCAAGGCTAAAAACAATGACCTGGCAGGCATCAGCCCTGCAGTGTATCTACCAGGTGAATCGAAAAGTGCATAAGACCTTGCAGGCGAAGGGAGAGATTAGGGTTTTTTCCTAAAATTATTTTTTTTGCATCGAACAAAGTTTTTTTAAGTTTTTTAAACCATTCTAAACAGAAAAGTTCTTTAGTGACTTTTCTTTTAGGTTAATAGTTTTTGACATATAAGCGATTGAAAATTTAAAAATTGCGAAATCGGCCATTTTTAACCCTGAATTGGACATTTAGCTGAAAATTTCAATGTTACCAAGGTAGCTAGATATTCTTTAAATATCGATTGATGACATCCCAAAGAGTTATTTGCAATACAGTATCGAAAACCCTTTTGTTTTACAGGGTGAATGATACAAATTGACAAAATGTATGCATACAAATTATTATACAATTAAATAGTTAGATTTTCTTCTTCCTCCTCTCTGCCTTTATTTATTTATGACAACTTCCCCAACCTTGGATACGAACAAAAAATTGAGATTGAAAAAGAAAAAAAAAATTTTTTAGACCCAAAATACTCAATCCTTTTGCTTTTATCCAATCTCCTCTTTCTATACTTAATATCTAAATTATTTACATGTTTCTGCAAGTTATTATTCAAAATACCGGTATATATCGTTAATGTTAAATACGCCCCTAATATTGCCATTCTCTATGTGCCCTAATCTGTAGCTGTTTACACCATTTGCTGTTTGCACGACGTATGGACCTTCAAATACTGCCATCAATTTCGCACAGACACCGTTATTCAAATTGGACACTGTTAGTGCTCTCACCATTACTTTATCACCTTGTTGAAATGTAATAGATCTTCTTCGCCGTTGTCTTTGCTTTCTTTGGATGTATTTTTCTCCACTTCTTATTAATCTTGTAGTTACTTTGTTTATTACTTCTTCATATTCTCTTTCTGTTTATTCTTCCCATGGTCTACGTGGCATTCTTCCTTTTATCACATACATCGGAGATTCTTTCGTTATTGTGTTTGGAATAGAGTTTATATATTCTTCTACTTCTTCCACCTGTCTATCCCATCCTGTATGTTGTCCGTTAGATGCAATTCGTGAAAACTTTGTTACTTCCTGTATATGTATTTCCGACGGATTGCTCTGAGGATGTCTGATGCTTTTAAATACAGTGTCTATTCATCTTTGTTTTAGCTCACCTGTAAATCTATCGTTTTTAAAATACGTAGCATTATCTAGCAGTATTTTCCTCGATGTCCCAACTTCTTCTATAAAATTGTCTATTTTTCGTAATATTTCATTTCTTTTTGTTGTTCGACAAGGGTATAATTATACAAATTTCGAAAAAATATCCACCATCACCCACCAAAATGTGCTGATATCAATCAATATTTTGTTAGTCAGTTCGTTCGTAAACACATACAGTTTTCTTTTCTGTGTTATTTTTATATAAATTCCATTTTCTTGTATTGCTCTGTTTTTTTCTTGTTCTGTCAGATTCTCTAGGTCTCTCTTGACCTGCTCTAAAGAACAGATTTCGTCGTCGTCTCTTAGAATGTTCATTCCAACCTGAAATTCCATTTTTTCTTCTTTGTTAAAGTATTCGTCTCTGGTGAGAGCATCGGCGATGATATTATTATCTTTTCCTTTGATATATTTGAATTCAAAATCATACTCTTGTAGAAATAAAATGCCACGGTGTATTCTGTTGTTTACTACTCTATTGTTCATGATGTTAACGAGAGCAGCATGGTCTGTTTCTATGGTGAACTTTGATGCCAATAGATAAAATAGTAGTTTATTCACGCAGAAAAGAATACTGGCAAATTCTAGCTAGGTCGCGCTATATCGTTTTTCGTATGTTTTTGTTACTCGGGACACAAAGCATATTGGAACTTCTATTTCTTCTTGTATTTGGGATAACACCCCTGCAAACTTGTTCATCGAAGAGCCTGTTCGTAAAATAAACGTGCTGTGTATATCGGATGGTATATTTTACTTCCACGTGCAAATTCTGTCTTTAAATTTTGAAATGCTTCTTCCTGCTCTTTGCCCCATTTTCACCTTTCATTCTTCTTTAACAGACCTATCAATGGCAGTTCCTTTTGGCTGATGTCTGATATGAGCTTCCTAAAATAGTTTATCATTCACAGAAATCCTCTCAGTGTCTTTAAATTTGTTGGACGTGCGTATTCTTCTATGATCTTGACTCTCTCTTCGTCTAGACTTATGCCTTGCCTGTCTAGTTTGAAACCTAAGTAAATCACCTCTTTTTGAAAGAACTTGCATTTTCTTATGATTAATTTTAAACCTGCTTTGTTTAATTCTTCGAGAACTATTGGTCGACAACATTTGGTCGACAAACAGTTGGTCGAATGCACAATTCATCGAATGGACAATTCGTCGACGAACATTTGATCGAATGGAATTTTCGTCGACAAACTGTTATTTATCTTTAGGATAAAGGGATTAATGGTGACAAAAGACCGACGGGTTGTTGGTTTTTATTTTGTGAACTGGAATATTGTATTAGGGTGATTCCATTTCATATCACTCAATTTTGGATCAAAAAAACTTTTGGACCTCCGTTTTTTCTGAAACTTGGTGTATAGCTTCTGCGGGACGTAAAAATAAGAGATTTAAGGTCAAAAAATCTTCTTCTTCTTTTTTTTTCTCAAAATGTTATTTTAAGCGATTTTACAGTGATTTGGTATTTATTTAACAAATTTGCCTTTTCTCTCGTAAAGTATCAATGGAAAAATTGATATTTTAATAAAAGGTACTCAAAAATGTCATTATATGACATTATAACAAGTTAATTTGATTCAAAACAAGCTTTTGATCAAATTTTATAGTGTAGAAAACGGTAAAATACCGTTTTTTACATTTTACTCCATTCCCAAAATACATCATAATCGATTTGGCTGAAAATTTGCCCGCAGATAGCCAAAACATAGGACTTTGAGTGGTTAGAAGGATTTGAATTATATTACAATACCAAAAAAGTTACATGCAATATCATAGTCAAAAATATAGGCGTCTACTGTAAGTAAAATTAACTCGGAAAATATCGACCTCACGACAAAAATTGTTAAAAAGGAATTGTAATAAAAATACGATTTATTTGGAACAATTTCAGTTCCTACCATTTTTGTCGCAAAGTTAAAAATGGTGGAGATATTGAGCAAAAAGGGTTCTCCTTTTCCAAAAATAATCAAGATGGCGGCTAACGTAACAGAGGAATTCATTCGCGATTTTAAATTTAGGCTACTATTGACCCCCCTAAAGATTAGAAAAATAAAATTTTAGGCAGCTCGGCATGCAAGGCCAAATGCTATCCCGACTGGGCTAATATACTTTTGAGTCTGATATTATTGCATGTAACTTTTTTAGTATTGTAACATAATTAAAATCCTTCTAACTACTTAAAGTACTATGTTTTGGCTATCTGTGGGCAAATTTTCAGCCAAATCGATTATGACAAATTTTGGGAATGGAGGAGAATGTAAAAACTGTATTTTAACGTTTTCTACACTATAAAATTTGATCAAAAACTTTAAATCAAAATAATTTGTTATAATGCCATATAATGACATTTTTGAGTCCCTTCTATTAAAATACATATTATTTTTTCCATTGACACTTTACGATAGAAAATGCAAAGGATACCCCCCGTTAAGATAGGCAAAATGCCCTCACTACCAGAATTAATTTTTTTTTCATTTTTTTACGTTCTATGCAATTAAAACATGAGATTGCGCGGAGTTTTAGCTCACCATCCCCCTTACCCCTCCCAACAGCCAAAAATTAATATTTTTAGATTTAATTTTTATTAGTTGGGCTGAAATTGATTTAAAAATTTCAAAAAATTCACAGGACAGCTGAGGCTTTCACAAAACACGTCGAAGGCTTTTTCTTCTGTTTAATTGTTCGTTTTTATTTGGGTGCTTTGCTTCTTTCTTTCTGAGAACCTGTAACTACATTGTTTACTCCCCTACGCTCGTCATGTTGGCACAACTCTCGATTATGTTCCGAGCAGTGTTTCTGGGATTCTGAGAAACTAGAGCATGGCATTCTCCGTTCTTTTATATGGCGTGGAGTCATGGACCTTAACTGAAGCATCACTGAAGAGACTCGAAGCATTTGAGATGTGGTACTATAGACGCATGTTGAGGATATCCTGGACAGACAGAGTTAGCAACGAAGAAGTTCTACATAGAATGGGTAAAGAGCGCGAACTAGTCGTAACCATAAAACGTCGCAAACTGGAATACCTGGGCCATATGATGCGCAATGAACAACGATATGACCTACTTCGGACCATACTTCAAGGTAATGGGAAAGGAGGTCCAGGACGAAGAAGAAGATCCTGGCTGCATAACCTGCGAAAATGGTTTAACTTAACAACTACCGGACTTTTCAGGGCAGCAGTCAACACAGTCAGAATAGTCATGTTAGTGTCCAACATCTGTAACGGATAGGCACCATAAGAAGAAGAAGAGCATGGTAAACGTTCTGTCTTCTCTCTTGGTGAATATACAGACTTACTGACTGTACGCAACAGTACCGGTGTAAAAATTGATGATGTTGATGTGCGTATATGTTCGTAGGAATATGGAAACAAATCTACTCCCGCACTACACAAAATTCGCAAAAAAAATATTCGAGACGCTAATTACTGCCGTATTTTATTCAAAATAGAATATCAATAAACGTTTTGGAACGGAAGATAAATGTAAATCTCTATTAATTTTAATGAATAAACACTTCCGGAACCTCCGCCTATGATTTTACTACTTTTACGACCGTTTTATGACTTTGAGGCAAATTTTGTGCTCTCAAGAATATAAGAACGGACTATAGTTTTATCATAAAATTAGTTCTAACAAAAATGTAGATTAAATAATTATCTATAAAATATATCTTAATACATTTTCCTTAGAGCCACCGTTTTTCAGATACAACGATTCAAAGAGTTGAAAGACTTCTAATCGTCATAATATAATGTATTAATACACCAGGTATATACATCACTGAAGCTGTAATACAAGTAAACATAATATTCTATCGGTCAACTTAACTTATATTACACATAATAATATAAGGTTATAAATATGATAATGTTTCATATTTATTATTTAACAGCTTGCGGTCTACCGAGGGATACAATGTATAAGCTGTATTATATTACAGTGCCAACAAAAAAATCTTTACAAAGTGCATGTAACTCAAAAATAATAAGAATTATTTGAATTTTAGGACTTAATTTCAACAAAAATAGTAAATTGATATGACAAAGTACTCACTTATAGTAATTCTTTTTATTTATGCGCCTTAATTCAATTTGTACAGATGGGTTTTGTCGGAATAAACACGTTCGTCGGCTAATCTAATGATCCTACCTATTCTTTCTCAGAAGGGTTTGAATATAATAATGAAAGACAACTTTCTAGGCAAAATGTTTATTGCTAAATACTAATAGTCGAGGAAGTGAAGCTGAAAAAATGGCAAAACCTCGCAATTTTTTCGTCCAGCATCGATTTTTACAAAAATTTGGGATTAGGCTCATTTCACCCTCTAGTTCATTTTCTATATTGAGCCGTTGTACGCTTTTGGTTTTTTAAGGGTGAAAACACCCCTAATTGTATATATAATCATATCCCTTCTACCATACAATGATGTAGGTTTGCAACATTAATCTACCAAATTAACATATCTAGTTTTACATAGGTACTTACAAATATACAAATTACACTTTTACATCTAATTCTATATTTCTAAAATTAATTTCAATAATTCTATAAAAGTATCAGTTATCTTCATATAAATTTTTTCCACTCTTTTCTGTCTTGTGCTATCGCTTTAGCATCTATCCAGTTTGATCTTTTCTTTTGCAGAATGGCTCCTATTGCTTTATCCCATGTGTGTCTGGGTCTTCCTCTCTTCCTATTTTTTGATATTTTTGCTTCCCATACTCTTCGAACTGGTCTAGTTTCTTTCATTCGTTATAGGTGTCCCCACCAACATAATTGTCTTTGCTCTATATACTCCAATGTGGATGGTAATTTTAACTCGCTTCTTATGTCTACATTCCGTAGTCGGTCTAATTCAGTGACGCCTTTTACTCTTCTCAGGAACTTCATTTCCATGGCTTGGATCTTGCTTTTTGTCGGTTTGTTAAGACCCAAGATTCGCTGCCGAAGTTTAGTACTGGTCTATAGATTGATTTGAACACTTTTATTTTTGTTTCTCTTGAAATTTCTTTTCTACTAATCAATTTTTTATTCATTGCATGGTACAGCTTTATTGTTTTGTCTATTCTATTGTTTACTTCAGCATCTTGAGTGCCTGCCTGGTCAATCATTACACCTAGATAAGAAAAAGTTTTCACTTGTTCAATTTATGTTCCTTCAATTTCTATTCTTAGCTCCTGTCCCTCTTCACCGATCTGTAGTACTATGGTCTTGCTTTTGTTTATTACCATTTCATTTTCGATGAATACTCTGTTCCATATTTCAATGTTGTGTTGTAAATCTTTTTCACTTTTTGCAATTAACACCAAGTCGTCTGCAAACACTCCTTCTGATATTTCTACTCTACGAAGATATCTGTGTCCAAAATTTAATTTTATGCTTTCTATTGTGCATCTTTTAATTATTTGGTCCATAAACAATATAAACAGCGTTGGGCTAAGAGCGCCTTGTCTTAGTCCTTCTGTTACTGTGAAAGTGTTTGATCTATTGTTGTTACTAATCACCAAGTTCACATTCTCACTATATATTTTCTGGATGATTCGTATCATTTTATGTCCTACAACTTTCTCTCTTAGCACTTTCCACACTCTCTGTCTGGGTACTTTGTCGAAGGTCTTT
This sequence comes from Diabrotica virgifera virgifera, assembly GCF_917563875.1. Taxonomy (NCBI): domain Eukaryota; kingdom Metazoa; phylum Arthropoda; class Insecta; order Coleoptera; family Chrysomelidae; genus Diabrotica; species Diabrotica virgifera. Next base: position 117,509,142 of record NC_065448.1, read on the forward strand.
TCTAGGTCTAAGAAGGCTAAGTATATGTTCTTTTTCTCTTGAAGTGCTTTTTCGTCTATTTGTTTTAGCGTGAATATATGATCTTGTATGCTCCTTCCGCATCTGAATCCACTTTGTGACTCGTCTAGTGTATCTTCCGCGATTAATCTTATTCGTTTATCTATGATTTTCTCTATTATTTTCATGGATATACATAGCAATGTCAATCCTCTGTAGTTATTACATTCTCTTTTGTCACCTTTCTTATGTATGGGAACTATCAATGCGGTTTTCCAGTCCTCTGGTCATATTTCATCTTTCCATACTTTATTAATTATTTCTAGTAGTATTTCAGTACCTAGTTGTCCCATGTTTTTTTATTATTTCCACCATTACTTTGTCAATTCCCAGAGGTTTTCCATATTTTAGCTGTTATATGGCTTCTTGTAGTTCTTCTAATGTTATTGGTTCTTCTACAATTTCCTCAGGTGTTTCTTCTGGTTCAGTATTGGTTTCTGTATGGTTGTCATGGTTCAATAGTTCTTCAAAGTATTATTGCCATCTAATCATTATTTGAGTTGGTTCTGCTAATAAGTTTCCATTTTTACTCTTAATATTGTGTACTTTTTGTTTGTTCTCTGTTCTTAATGTTTTTAGTGTTCTATAGAAGAGTTTTTGATTACTTTTACTGTCTTGTTCCATTTTATCACCAAATTTTGTCCATGTTTCCTTTTTAGCTGCAGTTACTAGTAGCTTTACTTTTCTTCTTTCATTTTTATAAATGTTGTAGTATTCGTTTGTCTTGGTTTGCAGATATTGTTTCCATGCTTTTTTCTTAGCTTTTACTTGTGTTTTTATTTGTTCTGTCCACCAAGCTGTCTGTTTTTTCGTGGGATTTGTTTTACTTATTCCGCAGACTTCTTCATCTGAGTCTACTAATAGGTGTTTAAACCAATTCCACGCTTGGTTTATATTCTCTTCGTTCGTTTCTATTGTATTATTGAGTTTTTCGTTTACTTTCTTCTCATATTCTCTTGCTGTTTCTTTATTTCTGAGTTTATAAGTATTAATTGTCTCCACCGTTACCATTTTTTGATTATCTGGTCGATTATCTTTTATGTCTATTGTTTTCTCTCTTATCTTTGCAACAACCATGTAGTGATCACTACCTATTTCTGGGCCTCTATGTACTTTAGTATTCATAACTTTTTTTCTGTCGTTGCTTTCAACTAGTACATAGTCAATTATGGATTTTTCGTTACGGCTCTTTACTTCTCTTGTGTACATATATATATCTTTGTGCTTAAAGAATGTGTTAGTTATGATCAAGTTGTGGATTGTGCATAATTCAAGCATTCCTCTCCCATTATTATTTCTAGTCTGCTCTCCATACTGTCCTATGCATCTTGTGTATACCTCATTTCTTGTTCCAACTCTACTATTGAAGTCGCCTATTACGTATATCTCTCCTTTAGCGCTTTCTGTGATCAGTGTCAACTCATGCCAAAATTCATCTTTGTTGTATGCTGTGTCATCTTCGTTTGGGCCATAAACTACTATTACAGTTTTTATGCGATTATTCTCTGTATTATTAATTTCGATACTAAATATTCTTTCGGACCATGCTTTCCAATCACCTATTTGTTTCTCCATACTTTTATGTATTATACATCCTACTCCTGCAGCTGCTCTTTGATCTTCTCGGACTCCACTATATATCATTGTGTGTTCATTCTCTAATTTTATTTCACCTTTACCTTTTTTATTAGTCTCAGTTATTGCTAGTATGTCTAACTCCGTTGTTTCAAATTCTTCTATTAGTTCTATTTCTTTCCCAGTTATACTTTTAACATTCCATGTTCCAATTTTCCAATATTTACCTTCATTTCTTCTTTGCTTTGATGCTTTGGTTATTTTTGTATTACTGCATGTACTTACCATTTTCTTGTCCTTATTCATAGCCAGTTCCGTTCCTTTATTTTCGGTCCGGCAGTTAGTTAGGTTTTTGTGGCCTTATTGCTTATTAGATTTTTATTGAGCTCAAGTTTTTCTTGAGATCTATTCCAGGTCCACAGTTTATCATTTATTATGAGTTTATTATATCTAATAATGACTTTATTACCTTTGGCTCGTTCTTCTTTTCCTTTTTCTCTTATAATTTTTTGTATTTTCCTCTCGTTGTAAGTTAAATTATCATCAATGAATATGTTGAGTTCTTTTACTTGCTTATATTTTTTCTTATATTGCAGTATTTTTATTTTGTTTTCGGTGGTATTCATTTCTACTTTGCAAAAGTTATTTGAGAGTTTCGTAACCTTTTTAATTTCTGCCTGAACTCCTAAGTGCGATACTATATTATTGTATATTTGTTCTTTCATCTGGTTATGGTCATCTCCAATTATTTCTAATCCTTTAATAATGATATTGTTTTTTCTTTCTCTTTTTTCTGCAATTTCTATTTTCTCATGTAGTTTCTCTATCTCCTTTTTCGTCTCAGCATTTTCAGTTTTAAGATTAATGATTTCTTCTCGATATATTTTCATGTCACACCTCATCTCTTTAAATTCTGATAGCATTTGTTTAAATTCCGATAACATGTCTTTTATTATTTCTTCCATTTTGTTGGACTAATAGTGTTCCGCCACTGTGTAAGTTCGATTGTATCTCTATCGATTATCAATACTGTTTTGTTCTTATCATTGACTTCCCCGCTCCCCGCTTCGCACTGTTCCCTCGGTTCAACACCGCGGAAGGTCACAGCACGAGTTTGTTAATAAAAATAACCTTTAAATAAGAACTTTTACATACCAATTTTTGTCCACAAAATTATGTCTGTCTGCTGCTTACTTTCTTAACAATTTTCACTTTCGTGTATTTATTATTACTCGACACGTCTCAATAGATTTGAGTTTGATATCAGAGCGATAAATACACGTCAATAACACACCATTAGCGTACCTGTTTTGAAAAATTATAAAATAACATTTTAAACTTTAATATTGTCAACATTTGGTTCTTATTAGTTACATAATGATTGTTTTATGCTTTAAGATATACTACCATAATATTTCATCCCTTAAAACCACCCTTGTTGGAGCTATATATAACAAATTTACTTATCCTAAAAGAATAATTTCGGCTTGCATCGATTTACATCAAAATTTAGGATTAGGATTATCTTACCCTGTGCTTTATATTCTATAGCATGCTAAAGGGCGTTGATTACTTTTAGGGGTGTAAACTACCCCTTATTGCCAAAATTATATAAAAACATTGTAAACTTTAATATGGGTAAAATTTGGTGTTGATTGGTTAAATAATGATTGTTTTATGCTTATAATATCATAATATATAAACCCTTAAAAACCACCCTTAATAACATTACAATTTTTATAAGTAGATAATTTAATTGATCTATATAGAAAAAAAGTAGAATTAAAGAATTACAAAAACATTTATTTACAGAAAAACACGAATTTACAAATGTGCACAAATACAAATACAAATAGTTTTTTAGTCATCTTCTAGTATACGAACCGGTTCTGTGGTATTATACATGCATTGAAAATGCTCCATAAGCGGACTACTCGAATTTTTTCGAAAAAAAAAGATGGTTTTATGGACATAGCTCCTTCATTTTTGGCGATAAAAAGTTTTTTCAAAAATAATTTTTTTGGATTTTTAAAGAGCTATAAGACTGTCTAAATTAAAGTCCGTAAGATCCCTTAGTTTCTAATTGGGGTGGATTTAAAGGGCTCGAATAAGGGGGTGTTTGCTCGTAAATTGAGGTTTTAAACAGCGATATCTCGCTAAGTGTTCACTGTAAGGAAAATCTATGTACAACTGAATTTTAGTTATTAAAAAAGATACAATTTAGTAATCTATCATTTTTTTCGTAACTCCAGTATTTTCGGAGATATTTTGAAGTAAAACGTGAAAAATACGAAATTACAAAAAATCAATTTTCATTTAAACTTAAATTTTTCTAAAATTAGGCATTTTAAATAGGTCAAATTTCTTGAATGTGTTGGTAATACACATATACAAGGAATTACAGAAAGGTTAAGATTAATTTTTAATTAGGAGGGTAGTTAGAGCGTTATTTTCACTGATTTTTTCATAGAGAAAAGCAGGTACCGACCTTTTTTTGATCATAAGTCGCTAAATTTTCATGCTAGAAACTTTCTATTATTTTTTTTGTTAGATCTAATTATATACTTAAAAAATATTATGTAAATTTTTCTCAAAAAATGCAAATTTTTACCGGTATTTGGCTTTAAATATTTCAAATTATACATTTAACGAAAAAAGCTAACCTTTAACGTACCGTATCTCGGTTTGTATTGGTCTTCAAGATATTATAGAAAAATAATTTGATTTTTGTTACAAAAAGACACAATTTTTATAAAATATCTACAGTTTTTTCGATTTTATGCATTTTCGATTGCATTATGCATTCGATTGCATTCGATTGCGATATGCATTTCGATTTTTCGAGGTATTCTCAAAAAACCCTCCAAAGGAGTCAATTTTTTCGTCGAAAAACTGTTACTTTCAAGCGCGAATTACTCGAAAAATATTAGTTTTACGAAGAAAATGTAAAAAATATGTTTTTCTTAGATATACTTTTTACATCAATCTACATAGTTAACATTTAATAAAAAATTCCCACCCCCGATATGGGGTGGCAACCACCCCAAGATTTTAGCGTACAGCAGTATGATATAGGAAATGATCCTTGGACTATTCCCTACCTTCTGTATAAATTTCAAGTAAATCCATGCCGGACGAACAAATTGCGAGCCAAAATGCTTCATTTCCTCGACTATAATAAATATTTCATTATACAATAAATTTTATGCAAGCTTAGTTTGTTTACTATTATGCAAATTACACCGTAATCTTCCTTCAACCACTCAACAGAAATTTCTTGCAAATACTCGGTATACATTTCTTTACAAATACAACAAATCTCGGTTCATTTCAATGCTGAAATAAAAGTTTATTGCTGAAAATATATCGGTAAAACAAGCAAATAATGATGCTGACGTAATGATAATTAAAACAGCCATAGAGCAATCCAATTTAACAAATACAACTATTGTTGTAGGTGAAGATGTAGACTTGCTCGTATTACTCACTGGTAGAACTCCAATCGAAAATACTATCTTTTTTTTTAAATCTGGAAAAGCTCAACACCAATCGGAAATATATTTATCGAAAAGTTTATCTACTTTTGCAATGTGTCAAAATCATATACTATTTTTACACGCAATAACTGACTGTGATACGACATCTGCATTTTTCAGCAGGAGTAAAACGACTGTTTTTAAAATGTTTGAAAAACAAGATTTACTTGAGTGTGCTGAAGTTTTTAAAAAAACTAATTCAACTTCACAAGAAGTTATTTCCAACGGAATTAGCTTTCTTCTCTCTATGTATGGAGCGCCTAAGAAAACTACGTGCTTAGATAAGTTTCGATATGCATGTTTCTTTAAAAGTACTCGAAACAAAAAACAGGTGCAGTTACCTTGTCTTCCTCCAACCTCAGCGGCTGCTCATTAACATCTTTTTCGGGTGTATGTATTACCAAGTTCAAGTGTGACTGGGTTATCAGCTAGATCCAATAGACTATAGATGGAAATTAGTCGACAGTTCATTAGAACCAATTCAAACTTTACTCCCACCTGCGCCGGAAAAACTCCTGAACACAATTTTTTGCAACTGTAAAAAGGGATGTAGTGCTAAATGTGGATGCAAAAAAGTTGGACTGTTTTGTTCGGTAGCATGCACTAATTGTCAAAACCGGTCGTGCTCCAATGTTGAATCACCAACAATTGAGGATTTATTTGATTCTATCGAGGAGCCATGCGATATGTCATTATTGGGGCAATTTACTTGCACCCAGGATGAACAACAAGAAGAAGAAGAAGGACTAGAAGGTGAAGAAGGGGAAGAAGAAAAAGGAGAAGAAGAACAAGGGAAGCAGAAGTATTAGAAAATTATGAACCAATTTGATAAATTTTCCCTTTTATTTTTTAATTTATACCGCTTTTTATAGCTTTTATCATTTTTAACCCTTGAGAATATCAATTATTCAATAGCTTCAAATTAAACAGAATCATAACAGATCCGTGGAATAGGTCTACTGGGGAAACGACGTTAAAAAACGCGCTAAGCACACTACCTCAAAAGTGGTGTGGAAACGTGTGCGCATATTATGACGATTACAACTTTTGAATCGTTATATCTCAAAAACGGTGGCTCTCAGGTAAAAAAGTAATAAGACATTTTTTATAGATAATTATCCAATCTACATTTTCTGCTAGAACTAATTTTATGATAAAACTTACCGTTTCGCTGAAAATCGCTAAAAACTATATTTGGTGACTTTTGACCCCGCGTAAATTTTTTAGCTCGGGTTGGATTTATGAGGACATTTTAGATTTCATTTATGATGGTATTTTGAACAATCCTGCCAATTTTCAGCTTAATGGTAATTTTTGCAGCCTCGTATGTGTAAGTTGACCGGAGTAGGAACAATATCAGAAACACATAGGTAACACAAAGGTTAAACAGTTTAGAGAATTTGTCCAAGTTGGACGGATTAACATTTTCTGAATCAAAAACAAAGTGTATGGTGTTTTTAAGAAAACATAAAAAACAAACTATATCATCATCATCATTCGATATTGGTTCTCATCCTATACTGGTTTGTGTTAATGTCGTGGTCAGGCCAGAAAATTTTTCTAAATATTTATCGTTTAAAACGTCTGAGCTTTTCTTCGTTTGATTTGGTCATGGTCCACGTTTCGCATCCATATGTTAGTACTGGTCTGACGATGGATTTATAAATTTTGATCTTGGAACTTCTTGTAAGATTTTTTGATTTTATAAGCTTATCCAGTGCGAATAGACAGCCATTTGCTGATTGGATTCTGTCTTTTATTTCTTCAGTAACATCGTTGTCACCTGTGATTACGGCCCCCAGATACTTGAAATGTTGTACTCTTTTGAAATTGAAGGTGTTGACCGTCACATTTTGTCCTATCCTGTCTCTTCCTCTCGTTCTATTTGTACACATATATTTCGTCTTCTCTTCATTAATCCTCAGCCCTACTTCGCTTGTTGCTCCTTCCACTTTGTTGAAAATGGCTTTTGTGGATAGGATGGAGTCTCCAACGAGATCAATGTCATCTGCGTAAGCTAGTAATAACTTGGGACCTTGAACCGATAGCAGTTCTGTCCTTATTTCGGACGACCTCATGGCTTTCTATAATACAAGGTAAAAAAGTAGTGGAGATAACGCATCACCCTGTTTGAGTCCACTGTTGATTTCAAAGCTGTCAGACAGTTTATTATTGACACGTACTTTTGATATTCCACCCTCCATACATACTTTAGTCATCCGAATGAGTTTCTTAGTACATACTTTAGTCATCCGAATGAGTTTCTATACCTTAATGAAAATTATTTGGATTTCGTAGACAATATAAAGATTTTAGGAATAGTTTTCGACACAAAACTTACAAGGAGAAATCATGTTGAATGAAAAAAAAATTGTCAAACTGGTTTTTTCCACTGGTTTTGGATTCTACATTATTCATCATCATCATCAGCCCATAGTTATCCACTGCTGAACATACGCCTCCTATAAAAACTTCCATTCAGATATATCCTGCGCTGCTGCAATCCAGTTGGTACAAATCCTCTTTATGTCGTCAGTCCATCTTGTTGGTGGTCTTCCCGGGTTTCTTCTATCCGCTCTCGGTCTTCATTCCAAGATTTTTGGTCCACCTATCATCTCTCATTCTAGCGACGTGTCCTGCCCACTTCCACTTAATTTTGTCTATGTGTTTTATAATGTTGTCTCCACCACTTCTTCTACGAATTTCTTCGTTTCTTACCCTATCTCTTAACGTTATGCCCAACAATGATCTTTCCATTCTACGTTGCGTCACTTGTCGTTTTCGTGTAGATGTCCTTGTTAGAGTAAGTGTCTCTGCGCCATATGTAAGAACAGGCAGGACACACTCATTAAAGGCGCTTCTTTTAGGCTGATAGGTATATCACCTTTAAAAATATCACGTAGTCTTCCATATGCTGCCCATCCCAGAATTATTCTTCTTAGCAGATCAGCAGTTTGATTGTCTCTGTTAATTTTTACCGTATGTCCAAGGTATACGTAGCTGTCAACAACTTCAATTTCGACGTTTTCTACCTTTAAAAGCTGGCTCGGAACTAAATTCGTCATCATTTTTGTCTTTTGGTAATTAATATTTAGACCTACTTTATTCATTTACCACAACATTAGCAGTTTTTAGGTCATCTGAAATCAGAACAATATCATCTGCGACTCTTAGATGTAAGCAGCTCACCATCGATATTTATTCCTTTCCTTATTCCAACATACTTCAGTCCTTCCTCTCAGTAAAATCACATTATAAAGATTATTGCTTATTATACAGTAGGGGGTGGTGCGAAAAAAGTCAAGTTGATAATTTCGTGTCGCTATAGTGCGGAAAAGTTGCAATTGCTAATTACAAGAAAAACAAAAAAAGAATTATTCAAATCGGACTTTATCTTCCGATCCCGCAACGGGCCTAAAGATTATGAAAAAAATGAAATTTTACCTTTTTTTAAATTTCTATATAATCTCCATGTACGTTTTATTTATCGCTATAGTAAAATTTATTTACAGTTTGCATGATTAAGTAATAAAAAAATAGTTTTACGCATTTAACGAATAACTTCCGATCCCACAAGGTCAATCAAAATTTATGAAAAAATGAAATTTTTGATAATTTAGCTAAATTAAAAAACATTTAGTTATCTCATTTTTTTGTTACATTGTGAAGCTCTGCGCTTGTTTAGATATTGTATGACAATATTTAAACAACTCAGAACTCACAACGAGGAGGTGGTTGCACTTCTAGCTCCACCCATACCCTTCTCTCCAACCAACCAATGATTGTGTTTTTTTGCATTATTTACATATATTTGTACATTTCTTTTTGATCTATTTGCGTCCAGATTTTAAACGCCAACTTTGTATTGTAATTTGTTGGTAAAATCTGGCAGCATGGACCTTGATTTAAGTGTTGCCCTGATGAATCCAGCTCTTGATTGGGACCCATATACATTAGACATTAGACGATGCTTTCGTGACCAACTCTACGCACCGCTCGTCAGCTTGCGTGTGGCAGGGATAGTTTTGTACATTCCAGTCTGGCATGTCGCCCGATGTAATGCAATAACTTATATATCTTCATTTGAAACTCTTCGAAGAAGTGGTGGAGAAGATAGTTTTGCAACGTTCTAGTCTATTATTTTAGTTTAGTCCTGTGAGAAAGGAAAGCCATTAGAGAGCTAGCGCTAGCTAGCTCCGGATTAAAAGCCGGACAGAATAATGTTAAGGGCTAAAGTATTAGAAATTTCATTCCTCCCACTTTAAATTTTGAAGCACAGGACTACATTGAAATAATAGACTGGACTGTTGCAAAACTATCTTACCCACCAGTTCTTCGCAGAGTTTCAAATGAAGATATAAGTTCCCTGCACTACATCATGCCAGACTGGCATGTACAAAACTATGCATGCCACCCTCAAGCTGTCGATCGGTGCGGAAAGTTGGTCATGTCGGTTGCATCGTATAATGTATGTGGGTCGTGGGTCCCAATCAAGAGATGGATTTATCAGGGCAACACTCAGATTAAGGTACACGCTGACAGATTTTACCACTTAATCACAATACAAAGCTGGCGTTTAAAAGCTGGACACAAACAGATCATAAATAAATGTACAAAAGATTTCTTTTGTATACCAGAGAAATTTTTCGTTTATTTCATATGGCTGTCGTACCTAGTGTACTGAAGTCTGGTTATTTTATTATTACCAGGAAGGCCCAAATTAATTTTGTTACGCTTCGACAATCCACCTAAATGTCTCTGACGAGCGGTTGACATGACTGCGAAACACGCCGTGTAGGATATCGGTGGTGGTCGAAGTGAAATAAAATGCAATCGCCGTTACTTTTATATATATATATATATATATATATATATATATATATATATATATATATATATATATATATATATATATACAACCACCGATATTCTACACGACGTGTTTCGAGCTCATGTCAAGCTCTCGTCGGGAACATCTAGGTGGATGGTCGAGGTGTAACAAAATGCACTTGGCCTTTCTGGTAATAATAAAATAACCAGACTTCAGTACACTTGGTACGACATCTATATGAATTAAACGAAAAGATTTCTCTGGTATACAGAAGAAATATTTTCCGTAGCGGACGCGAAAATGCAAATTTCAAAGTCTTCATAAAAGACGATGAACGACAAAAGACACCTCTTTGTGTCACAGATTTGTCTACAAAGCCACGTTATTGGCTACACATTCGTCAATAACGGAGAAACCGTGATATGAAAGGAAACGGCGATTGCATTTTATTTCACCTCGACCACCACCGATATTCTACACGACGTGTTTCGAGCTCATGTCAAGCTCTCGTCAGAAAAGATTTCTTCTGTATACCAGAGAAATCTTTTCGTTTAATTCATATATATTCATTCATATATATATATATATATATATATATATATATATATATATATATATATATATATATATATATATATATCCTACTATCAATTTGGCATGGATACATTATGCATTTACCATCGATTTGGCATCGTCTTGCAAAGTGGCATCTGTATATCGATGCCACTTTACACTACCTTAATAACATTTTTTCTGCACTTGTTACCAGAAGTCTAATCAACTCGGTAGTTAGAGATTTGATTTCTTGATGTTACTTTAATATATCAGCTTTCTTTGTTTATCCCTTACTAAGTTATATAAGTTTATTCCATAAAATGTTTGAGTCCAAAATGATGGTACAGTGAAAATATTATATAAATTTAGTTCAGTGTTTTACCGTTTTGTCGCTGCCGCTATATACATGAAAACGTATATCCCACTTTCATTATCAATCATTTTGGCATCAGAAATTTGGCATCACTGTTGAATATAATATTATCCACACCGAAAAATAGGCAATGTGAGAATGTATATATTATTTTCATCAACAAATCATTCTGGCATCATGTTGTTTTCACCCAATTTTGAAAAAATGTGAAAACTTTGTATTATCCACGTCCGTCTGTCTGTAATCACAACTCCTCCGTCAACATACCAGCTAGAATGACAAATGAGGTGTCAACTGAAAGCTGATAATCCAAGGATGGTACTAAAGGTGAGATATTTGACCTTGGCGGTCTGTTTGTCGGTCTGTCCGACCGCGAATATAATTCCTCCATCATTATACCAGGTAGAATGACAAATGAGGTGTCAAATGAAAGCTTATAATCCAAGGATGGTACTAAAGGTGAGATATTTGACCTAGGCTGTCTTTCCGTTGGTCCGTACGACCGCGAATATAACTCCTTCGTCATTATACCAGGTAGAATGACAAATAAGGTGTAAAATGAAAGCTTATAATCCAAGGATGGTACTAAAGTTGACATATTTGACTTATGCGGTCTGTGCGTCGGTCCCTCCGACCGCGAATATAACTCCTCCATTATTATACAAGCTTGAATGATAAATGAGGTGTCAAATAAATGCTTATAATCCAAGGATGGTACTAAAGGTGAGATACTTGACCTAGGCTGTCTTTTCGTCGGTCCGTACGACCGCGAATATAACTTCTCCGTCATTATACCAGGTAGAATGACAAATGAGGTGTCAAATGAAGGCTTATAATCCAAGGATGGTACTAAAGGTGAGATATTTGACCTAGGCTGTCTTTCCGTCGGTCCGTACGACCGCGAATATAACTCCTCCGTCATTATACCAGGTAGAATGACAAATGAGGTGTCAAATGAAAGCTTATAATCCAAGGATGGTACTAAAGCTGACATATTGGACTTGGGCGGTCTGTGCGTCGGCCCCTCCAACCGCGAATATAACTACCAGCTTGAATGATAAATGAGGTGTCAAATAAAAGATTATAATCCAAGGATGGTACTAAAGGTGAGATATTTGACCTAGGCTGTCTTTCCCTCGGTCCGTACGACCGCGAATATAACTTCTCCGTCATTATACCAGATAGAATGACAAATGAGGTGTCAAATGAAAGCTGATAATCCAACGATGGTACTAAAGGTGAGATATTTGACCCAGGCTGTCCTTCCGTCGGTCCGTACGACCGGGAATATAACTCCTCCGTCATTATACCAGGTAGAATGACAAATGAGGTGTCAAATGAAAGCTGATAATCCAAGGATGGTACTAAAGGTGAGATAATTGACCTTGGCTGTCTGTCCGTCGGTCTGTCCGACCGCGAATATAACTCCTCGATCATTATACCAGGTAGAATGACAAATGAGGTGTCAAGTGAAAGCTTATAATCCAAGGATGGTACTAAAGGTGAGATATTTGACCTAGGCTGTCTTTCCGTCGGTCCGTACGACCGCGAATATAACTCCTCCATCATTATACCAGCTTGAATGATAAATGAGGTGTCAGATGAAAGCTTATGATCCAAGGATGGTACTAAAGGTGAGATATTTGACCCAGGCTCTCTTTCCTTCGGTCCGTACGACCGCGAATATAACTTCTTTGTCATTATACCAGGTAGAATGACAAATGAGGTGTCAAATGAAAGCTGATAATCCAAGGATGGTACTAAAGGTGTGATATTTGACCTAGGCGGTCTGTCCGTCGGTCCGTACGACCGGGAATATAACTCCTCCGTCATTATACCAGGTAGAATGACAAATCAGGTGTCAAATGAAAGCTGATAATCCATGATGGTACTAAAGGTGAGATATTTGACCTTGGCGGTCTGTCCGACCGCGAATATAACTCCTCGATCATTATACCAGGTAGAATGACAAATGAGGTGTCAAATGAAAGCTGATAATCCAATGATGGTACTAAAGGTGAGATATTTGACCTTGGCGGTCTGTCCGTCGGTCTGTCCGACCGCGAATACAACTCCTCGATCATTATACCAGGTAGAATTACAAATGAGGTGTCAAATGAAAGCTTATAATCCAAGGATGGTACTAAAGGTGACATATTTGACTTGGCGGTCTGTGCGTCGGCCCCTCCGACCGCGAATATAACTCCTCCATTATTATACCAGCTTGAATGATAAATGAGGTGTCAAATAAAAGATTATAGTCCAACGATGGTACTAAAGGTGAAATATTTGACCCAGGCTGTCCTTCCGTCGGTCCGTACGACCGGGAATATAACTCCTCCGTCATTATACCAGGTAGAATGACAAATGAGGTGTCAAATGAAAGGTAATAATCCAAGGATGGTACTAAAGGTGAGATATTTGACCTTGGCGGTCTGTCCGTCGGTCTGTCCGACCGCGAATATAACTCCTCGATCATTATACCAGGTAGAATGACAAATGAAGTGTCAAATGAAAGCTTATAATCCAAGGATGGTACTAAAGGTGAGATATTTGACCTAGGCTATCTTTCCGTCGGTTCGTACGACCGCCAATATAACTCCTCCGCCATTATACCGGGTAGAATTACAAATGAGGTGACAAATGTCAAAGTTTAGTAAAAATGACTCAAAATTAGTAAATTCGTATATCAATCCACGCAAAGTTTCACATAAAATTCAAATATCGTCTTCCAGTTCTACTTTCGATTACTTTGGGTGAAAACCTAGGACTTACGAAGTCCAATTACTTGTTTTGTTTAAAAATAAGGCATATCATAGACATGCCTTAGGCATCATAGAAGACAATGACACAGAAAAATCAAAACACAGCAGCATGTCAAAAAGGCCTTAGTTATGTATCTTCGGTCCTGTTAGTCCAATCGTGATGTATAGCACCTCAAATGATAGGATTTGACAAACAGAATACAATGACATAGAAAAATCAAATACAACAGCATGTCAAAAGGGCCTTAGTAGCGTATCTTCGGTCCTATTAGTCCAATCGTGACATACAGCACCTTAAATAATAGGACTTGATAAATAGAATCAAATTTGACACAAACAAATCAAATACAGCAACAAGTCAAAAGGGCCTTTGTTATGTATCTTCGGTCCTATTGGTCCAATCGTGACATACAGCAACTCAAATGATAGGGTTAAACGAACAGAATACAATGACACAGTATAATCAATTACAGCAACATGCCAAAAGGGCCTTATTTACGTATCTTCGCTCCTATTGGTCCAATCGTGGAGTACAGCACCCCAAATAACTGGATTTGTCAAATAGAATACAATGACATAAAAAAATCAAATACAGCAGCATGTCAAAAGGGCCTTAGTCTTGTATCTACGGTCCTCTTTGTCCAATCGTGATGTTCAGCACCTCAAATAATAGTATTTGACAAATAATATAAAATGGCACAGAAAAATCAAATACAGCAACATGTTAAAAGGGCCTTAGTCATGCAGCTTCGCTACAATTAATCCAATCGTGACGTACGGCGCCTCAAACGATGGGATTTAACGGGCAGAATGCGGCTGTAGACAAATCAAAATGGCGGCATGTAATAGCACCTTAAAATTGTAGAAATAAAATGGATTAACGCACAGAGGTGTATGACATATTATGTGACAGTATTTAACAAATTGAATACGATTACATAATATGTAATCGTATTATGTCCAGTTTTATGTCCAGACATATTATGTCCAGTTTTTGACAAGTGACTTCTCTACATGATAAACGCGAAAAGGCTCCGTTCGTTCACTGTTCGACATAGGCCTCCCGTTCACTGCATATATCCACTGCTTCCTGAAGCCGTGACATAAGAGGATAGAATTTAACGAATTAAACGACAAAGAAGACTAAACAAGGCAGCGTGCGGGAAAAACAGGACCATCCTTTGTATACTCCACAGGAAAGCATTATATATTCAACGTTAGAATTATGTTATAGTATAAGGGTATATATTTTTAAATGATAAATATATTTTTTTATTCAGTACATTCCGTACGTTTTTTAAACATGATCAGGAGAATTTGTTGCCTGAAGTCTATAAAAGAATTTCCTAACCATCCTTGTGTTATGGATTATTTTTGAGAATGTGTTTAAAAGGTAGCTTACATGCTTATTGTTCAATGGTCTTATCAGTTTTAAGCGCTTGTCTTTTTGTAGGGCTATTAATTGTGATTTCAACCATTCTTGCGGGACAATGCCTTTTCAGTAAATGAAGTGAATATTGTTATACATTTAATTTTTTTTCTCAATTAATTGGATGCCCCCTACTGGTGTTTGGTCTAAGCTTACAGCTTTTCCACATTGAAGCTATTTTATAACTAATTATAATTAGGGGTACGGAATTTTCGCAAACAAAAACATGAATTTCGCATTTACTTTTTTTATAATTACAAAATTTCGCATTTATTTTTAACTACGAGTAAAACAACAGAAAACATTAAGTAAAAGCTAGCATCGTTGTAATTTCGACATTCGACTCTTTAAGAGCTGTTCTTCGATCTGTCACTACAATATTATATGTGCTGAAGAATCGTTCTGCGTCTACGCTGTTTGTTGGACTCCAAATGCTCTGTAATGCTGCTTTAGCAAATGACGGAAAACTGCACTGTGTAGCAATTGTGTCTTGTGTCACACAGATATAGGTCATCTGTTGTAAATTCTTTGACTCGATCACTCAAAATTGTTTTAGGGCGTCCCATTTTAGGGGATACTTTAAGTAACTTTATGTTACTATGAAAACTTTTTTGATAGACCATGTTCTTAATAAAAATTGACGGAATGAGCACTGATTGTCCTGTTTGACTAATTTATATGTTTAGAAAATAAGAATTAGCCGACTTTTATTCCTACTTAGATTTTTACCAATACAAAAGACCGAAATGCAGATAACAACAGTCAGATTATTTATATTTCTCAAAGAATCAACATTGAAAAATATCAATTCCTTATCTTACCTTTATCTATTTAATGATGAACAATGAAAGTTCCTTCTGTTTCAACACGTGTTAGAAAAATAAACAACCTTTCAAAAATTATGTACAATAGAAAACTTTCCGTAGAATCTTTCCATGCCTTATTTACTACGTAACTACCTACTTATTTACGGGAGAGTTGGGCACCTGCAGGTATTTCGCGGAAATAAACAAAAACTCCATATTTCACATTTATCGCATTTATGTTCAAAATTTCGCCGAAATTCGCATCTATTTCGTAAAAACGAAAATTCCGTACCCCTAATTATAATAAAACAGTTGGTCCAGAATCATTATCTCGTTGACTGTTTCTTGTTTATCGTTGATAATTCTGCCGTTTGAACCTTCTGATAATCCATATATTTTCTCTATCTGCTCTTAAAGTGTGTTTATTATATTATTTTCTTTCTCATTTAATTTACACCGATCCAGACTAGTATAGCTCCATATAACAGTTCTAGTTCTGCAGTAACGAATCAATACTTTTATTTAGCACATTAATTTTTGTTTTGTCTTCGGGTCTATTAAATAATTTTCTTGCACTGTTTCTCGCAATTTTTAATTATCCATTTATTACTCTACTTGTCTTATTTTTTGAATATACGACTTGAATAAAGACTTTAATGTTTTTCCAGTCGTTATTGTTTAGTAGACTGGAATATTGAGATATTAATTCTTTACATTACATATTTGTCTTTCGGTGATTTTCTATTATTAATATGAAGCTGGAAGTGTTAGGTTACACTGGTTTTTGATATTTGGTCCAGAGTTCCCTCTCAATTCTTTTGTCGGATTTCTCTTTAATATTATCGCAGCTGCATGCACTGGTACTAGGTTCTGAGTGCTCAGGTGACCTTTGAAGGACTACCAATTACTCTATTTCGTCCACTTCTTCTGAGGTGGGTTCAGAAGTGGATATCAACTTCTATTCCATTATTCCATATCTATTTATATGCCATCTAATGATTTTACTTTAAATTTAGCTGCTTGATCTTCTTCATGAGTAATAAAATTTTTGTTATTTTTGCTACTTAGCATAAAGCATTAGAAAGTCTGTAAGCTTTTTTTGTGAACTGCTGAAGTGCGTCCTATAAAAGTAGACATATTTTCATGAAAAACATGTTTTCATGAAAATTCCTTAATTTTATTCAATATGTTCAATACAGCGATTTTAACGGTTTTACAAATTTTTTATGTCGATGCCGTGCGCATAATACGGTTCTGAAAGCTCTGAAAAATAGTTATTTTTTTCTTCAATTATCTCAGCTGATTTTTTTATTTACGAGTCATTTCTTCAGATTTGGGAACACTTAATAATCGGAGGGGGCCAAGTCAGGAGACTAAGCCGCATGAGAAAGTAATTCGAACCCCAACTCGAATTTTTGCTACTGTGACAACGCTCTTGTGAGTCGATGTATTGCCTTAGGTCTTGAGAACACTTTAAAGAACACTTTTTTCTTCTGTTTATAGAGTCGTTTTTCATTCATCACATACCGGAACTCACCACATAAATTTTGAAGACCCTGACATCAAAACTGTATTAAATTATATGTCATCTAAGTAAGTTATAGAAAAAGTCAGAATAGATAGAGTAGAACACTTATAAAAAAATTGTAACAAGCAATTGGACATCGTAAGTTCTAATTTTTCACCCAAGGTGACCGGAAGTTGAACCGGCAGTCGATATTTGAACTCTTCGTGTAACTTTTTGTCAGTTGATATGACGGATGAATTTTTTTCACCGACAGACATGGACGAACAGACAGGCATGAAACCGGAAGTATGTATTTGCTCTGGTCTTTCTTAGTCGCGTTGAATAATAGTTTGTACTATTTCGACGAATTTAAAACAGTACTTTCAGTTGCAACTCTGGAACAGCCAGTCCGAGGTCAAACTTCTCACATAATATATCATATTTTGGTTATAGGCTTTCATTTGACACCTTATTTGTCATTCTTTCTGTCCTACTAACAGAGGAGTTGTGTTTATTGACGGACAGACATGGATAATTCTAGGTTTTCACATTTAATAATAAAAACAATAATTATATAATTCAGTTAACCTATGTCATTGTGATAATGACTTCTTATCTAAAAGTGACAACGGCAATCATTCCATTCACTCACGGTAAAATATCGCAAAACCTCCAGATTTTAAAGAACCGCTTGGATTGACATGAAATTTGGCACACACGTAGCTAAGATGCCAAAGAAAAAAATGAGATTATGCCGATATGTTCTCTTGCCCTGGATGTGACTTTCACCCCTTCTTGGGGGTGAAAAAACATACGTTCAAAATAAGTCCGGGAGTGGATAAACTGACTAATTCTAATTCTAAGCAAATTTTGTTCTATAAAAGTTTTAAACGGCTGAAAATATTATAAGAATTTTTTGCTCTACATTGTGCTTTCTATCTATACCTTTAAGGAACGCACTATTTTCGGGGACACCCTGTAGATGATCTGTAAGTTGCATTGGTTAAAAATGCTTATTTTTGAAAGGGGTTTTGTTGAAAGGGCTCTAACGAATCACTAGTCACGAGTATGTATATGCAAATTTTAAACAGCCATATCTTAACCAATTTTTGTCTTCCAGAAAATCAAAAAATCCCAAATATTTAAAAAAGCAAAACCTACATTTTTTACTCTTTAAGATATTTGGTATCACTAATAATTTTTAAGTTATTTTGAAAAAAGTCTTTTCTTTTCAAAATTAATGATTTAAAATTTACTTTAAAACCAAATTTTTTCACAAATAAGCACTTTGAACTGATGAAAGTTACAAACACAAACAATACATAAAGTTACTTGTGAAGTGGTAACGATTAATTCCATTTGGGCTGTTAATTAGAGGGAGATTTTTACGATATTTTTAACCAAAAAATAAGGAACAACTGTATTTTGAGCGTAACTTGCTTACTCTTGCTGCTAGAAACTTTTTAAAAAAATAAAAATAAACGTTTTCTTAAACACTTTAAAAAAGTTGTAATAAGTTTTCCCAGAAAAGTGTTTCATTTTTTTTATTTCACGTTAAAATATTCGATTTGGAATTTGACATATAAGAGCTTATTTTTCACTATAGTCTGTTTTTAAACCAAGAGGAGTAATTCAAATTTCCCGCGCCGTAAACCTTGTTTGTAATTGGTACAACCTCAGGCAATTTTACTCATATCAAATTTTGACAATAATGACATTTATAAAATTTTAACACTATTGGCATTTCATAGGTTAGTTTATTTATTTTAACAGCGATTTTTAACCCGGTCTATATAGACATTTCAAATAACAAAAATTGCCACAGAGCCAAATTTTGGTGGAGAGCTAGGGTATACCATAACAAATAAAGTTTAAAAAGTCCCCATCGATCCCATGTGTGCGTCAAAAGTTATTCGGGGTCAAAGGTCAAAATTTGAGATTTTTTGGATTTTTTTCGAAAACGGTAAGTTTTATCAAAAAAAAACCTTATACCAAAGTTGTAGATCTTAAAATTCTCTACAAAAATAGTCCTTACTATTTTTTTCCTAAGAGTTGCCATTCCTGAGATATCGCGATTCAAAGAGTCACATTATACATGATATGCACACGTTTCCATACCACCTGTGAGGTAGTGTACTCGGCGCGTTTTTTTTACCGTGGTTTCCCCTGTAGGCCTACTCCACTAACTGTTTTGACAATTTTAGGATAATTTAAGGAAACAATACCGGTCAAGTTCTAGATATTACCTTATTACTGATATTGATTATTGATATTGAATATATTTTATTACTATTGATTATTAGGTTAAGTATTGTTTTGATTTCTTTAGATATTTTAATCAGATTCATATTCTTGAAAGTATACTTCAACAGTTAAGTCTTCTTCGATTTCATCTTCTTCCTCTTCCTCTTGCTGGATGTTCAAAAATTGTTCAAATGTGACTGAGTCATTGGTCTCTTCATTAAAATCACAGGAGTCTTCCTCTGTTGTACTAAACTGGACATTTGAGCAAGACTGACCTTGGCAGTTGGTACACACTAGAGAACACAGCAACCCGACTTTTTTACATCCACATTTGGCACTACAACCTTTTTTGCAATTGCAAAAAATACTGTTAAGGAGTTTTTCTGGAGCAGGTGGGAGTAAGGTTTTAATCGGTTCCAGAGTATTATCTATTAATTTCCAACCCCAGTCTTCTGGATTCAGTTCATTGCCTAGCCATATTTGAACTTGATAATATACTCGATACAAATGTTGAAAAGCAGATGCTGATGTTGGAGGAAGACATGATAGTTGTACTTGTTTCTTGTTTCGCGTATTTTTTACAAAAGTTAAGTATCGGTATTTATCAAGACAAATAATTTTTTTTGGAGCTCCATAAACCGCAAGAAGAAAGCGAATTCCTTCCGTAATTATTATTTGCGGTGTAGAATCAAGTTCTGTAAAAACTTTACAGCAGTCAGTCAAATCTTTTTTTTCGAATAATTTAAGTACTGACGTTTTGCCCCTCCTGTACATTGCGGATGTAGTGTCGCAGCCGGTTATCGCATGTAAAAATAAAATGTACTTTTGGCATTTGGGATAAGCCGATAAACTATTCGAAGAATATATTTCTGTTCGCTGTTGAGCCCTTCCAGGTTTCAGAAAATAAATAACTTTATCTACTGGAGTCCTTGCAGTAATCAGTACCAACAAATCAACATCTTCACCAACTACAATTGTTGTGTTTGTTGCCTTAAATTTTTCAATTGCTGTCTCAATTATAAGGACATCTGCGTCATTTTTAGCTTGTTTCACTTCAATATTCGCAGCTGTTAATTTGTCAGTTAACATGGAAATGAAACGAGATTTATTATTAATGTTGGCGAAAAATTGTTGTTGATTCGCTGGAACTGTTATATTTTCATCAAAGATAATCTCGGAACCCGATGATGTTTTTGTAGTTCGTCGACGTTGTTCTGCAGATTTAATATTCTTTGTCGAGTCATTGTAGCCGTCAAATACCACTGTCACTGTAAGCCCGTAATGTCTGCGTAGATACTGAACATATTTGTCAAAAATAACGCTAAAGGTTTCTTCTCGATCCCACACAACGTGATGTAGTAGGTACCCTCCATCAATAATGTAAGTAGCGTTTCTACGATCAACCTCAGTATTGACCGATTCAAAGCAATCATAAATTGCTGACTTTGTTGTTTTACGCATTCCAGCTGCATCGAAAAGTGATAAGGGGTAAGGAGCTAATTCATACTCAAAAAATTTTTCAATCTCATCCTCAAAAGCTTCAGTGATACTCATGCGTTGAAATAATAATACAGGATCTATAGCTACTTCTTCTTCATGAACTTTCACGGTGCTACTCGCAGCTAAAAGAGGCAGTACTTTTTCAGAGCGTTTTAATTTTATATTATTAAATGTTTCATCTGTCATTTTGGCCATTGAAGCAATCCCAACTTCACGAGCTTTATGGCAATTAATCTTATCATCACCAACCACTCCAGAAGCAATAGATATGATTTTATTAATTTTAGGAAAAGGATCATGTGATGAAAACCAGTCTAGAAGTTTTTTAATATCTTTAGCATCTTTTATGAGCCGCGAGTCACTTGCATCTACATGCTGATCTGTTGTGTCCATTCGAACATTAGCAAGAACTTGCAACCCCTCACACACAGTATTCATTGCATGCATTCCGTAAACCCATTTACTTATCACACTATCTTTCGTACTTCTTCCTCGAGAAATGCCCCCATGTGTTTTCATAGATTTCATCATAGATTGTTCAATAATCATATCTGTTGAAGTTCCACAACAAAGTTTATCAGAACGTCGAACAGTAAAAAATCCTTCTGTAAACATTTGATAAATACTAGGATCCATTACCTCGTTCAATTGAAGCATGTCTTGTAAGTACAAGTGCGCAGACTTAGCATAAGATAAATGTCCAGATGCATGGAAATAAGGCAGCATTTCTTTAACGCAGTTCAAATGTGCTTGCCAATCTCCCATACGTTCTGCTCTTATAAACTCCTTTGCGATGGATACCATCCGAAAGTATTGTACCCATAATTGTGCGGTTGGCCCTCGTTTCTGATAATCAATTAATTTGTTATTAAACTGATCAAGTAATTTTTTACATATTTTATCATCTTCGATGTCATAGTATGAAAGAATGTTATTTAAAATATTTTCAACGGTAATAATAAGATTTGCATCCATTTCATCATCAATAGTGAGTTCTTTTAATATTCTTAATGCTAAAGTGAGTTGAAGTATTGTATGAGATCGAACTGCTCTCGCGTAAGCATGGCCATTAAGCATTTTCTCTAAAGATTTCAGTGCATAAATTTCAGCGAGTACTTCCTTTAAACCACTTCCTTGCATAATGTATCCGATTGCTCCAAAAAATGACATAAGCAAATGAAATCCTCCTAGTCTTATTATTATATTCGATACTTCAGATCCTTCAGGCGCAGCAGATACAATCTCACGTGCTTTCGCATACAGAGGTTGATCAAAAGTAATTATACATACTTTGTGGTTATAACGTTTAGCATTCTCTAAAGCACAAAGTAAAGTTGTGTATATTGTATTGTAATTACTTGCTGGTTGATGAACAAATGGCAAAAAAGTAATTTTTGACTTATAAAAATCTATAATATTACTCGTCACGCATTCAATGTAACCATTCCAACCAGGTAGAGAAAAATTTTTGTATTTGCCCTAGAACCATGTCACATCAACTTTTTTCAAAAAAGATACTTGAGATTCACATTCATAATCAAAATTTCGCACATTTATTTTGCTGTACCCAACCACACCAGAGTTTTGATAGACCTGTATAGGTACATGGGCCTTTGCTGCAAAATCTTTTGCCGAAAGAACTTCAGTTACTCGTGGCATCGGCTCTTCTTGTAATACTGAATTTTTGGGAGTCACAACTTGGATAATACCCATTATATGAAGCGTATCATTGCCGTCCAAAGTATTTACGTTAATGTCAGCATTGTCTGCAACATCTTGGATGAATGTGCCTGTTTCTGGTGGTAAAATGTGAGGTGGATGACTGAAAACTGCTGCTGCTTCATAGTTCATTGTTTCACTGTAAGAGGCGCATAAACCAAGAGACGAAAAAATTTGTATGAGACGTTTCGAAGCAAACCGCCGATGAAAAAAAACTGAAAGACCCAGCTGTAGTTTAGATTTAAAGGTTCTAGGCCGAACAGCTGTCATGATGTAGTGGCTAATATTCGTACAAACTAATTTTAGATGATCTAAATTATGACGCTTGTTTTTTAAGATGACTTGTTCCAAAAAATATGACAATGATTCGGGAATATCGTTATTTATATCCTCGAACATTCTACCTGGTGAGGGGTACATAGTATTATCGAAAACACAAGATTGAATATCTTCACGAACAATTGCTGCTGCGGTTTTCAAAGTTTTTAACCGCTTGTCTTTTTCATCCAAGTCTTTTTTATCAGACCAGACTTGACTTAAAATATCTTGGTAATTGTCAATAAAACAAATAAATGTTAATTTTCCAGGCTTTTCTGTAATAATTATTCTACTACCATACTTCAATTTCAATCGTATTTTTATAGTTCTGTCATCTAAGACTACATCTTGACAAACATTCCTTAATTCATCCAACGAAAACTGGCAATCATCACTAGTTTCTATGAATTGAAACATTTTCTCCATCGCAGAGTTTACAGTCTCATCTTGTGGACGGCCAATTTTACGACTATTATTAGGTTTTAAGAAAGATTTGTAACAACTGTCATGGTATTTTGCATCAGCAGCGACTAAATCATACTCAAAATTAATACGTTCAAGAACAGCCTTCGAAACATCATCAGAACGATCTTTAGCTAATTTCAACAGGGATTCTTTGAATTTTAGTGTAGTCACGTTACGAATTATTTTTCGAAGATGCTGTGCTTTCTTTGTCTCAGATTCTTCATTGGCTTCATTGCCACAAAATAAACAGTATTTTTTAAAACAAAAATGTGATTTACTTACTCGCGTTCTAGTATGAGGTGGACTTACTTTTGAAGTACTAGCCTGTTCCTCCTCACGTTGTCTTTTCACTGCAGCGATTGAAGTTTTCCGAATGTATGATTTTCTGCAATTCACGTGTATTGTAACGGATTTTTGAGTTCTTAAATACTCAATAAACTCATCACCTCTCTCGACACTAGCCTCGATTAAATTTGGCATTCCACGATCAACCACAACTGTTTTAGTTTCACTTAAAAGTTTATTGCAAATAAAGCAAAACTGAGACATTTTTAAAACTATAAAATTGTACAAACAACGGTAACAGTACCAAATGGTAGACGCTTGTAATAAGTACTTATATTCACTTGAACTGAACTTTTAGCACTAAAAGAAACAGATAATATTATGGACCAGACCTGCCAACAATATTGCAGCCTATAAAAGACAATCTGTTCTTTTTTAAGCAATGGTATAGCCAAATGTTTTTCAAGGCCACGTGGATAGAGGAAATTCAGTTTGGGACTGATTACCTTTTGAAGAAATATTTTCAGAATAGTATAATATACTATATAAAAGAGACACAAATAGGCATTTACACTTGTCTTAAGGGCCACATATGTATATACGTGGCTTATATGTACATATAATGTATAAAGTAACTTTTAAAATCGCGATATCTCAGGAATGGTAACTCTTAGGAAAAAAATTGTAAGGACAATTTTTGTAGAGAATGTTAAGATCTACAACTTTGGTTTGAGGTTTTTTTTTGATAAATCTTACCGTTTTCGAGAAAAATCCAAAAAATCTCAAATTTTGACCTTTGACCCCGAATAACTTTTGACGCACACATGGGATCGATGGGAACTTTTTAAACTTTATTTGTTATGGTATACCCTAGCTCTCCACCAAAATTTGGCTCTGTGGGAATTTTTGTTATTTGCCAAGCATTTTGATGTCTAAGTTGACCGGATTATTTTGCATTTTCTGCGTTATTCCTTTTATTTTTAGATTTTTAGTCAATATTACCGTCAAAGGCCGATATGATCAACCAAAAAGAAGATGTATCTGAAGATATTTCTAGTGACTTTCTTGGGTGTGAATCTGTCTTTTTACCCTAATAGCACAAGGACGTCCAATGGACGTCCATAGGACGTCCTTCACGGACTTTAAGGACGTCCGTTTACGTCCGAGGAACGTCCTTTATACGTCCTATTTTGGTCCAAATGTCGCGCTACCGAACGTCCATTGGACGTCCATCTAAGGTCCGAGGGGACGTAAATTGGACTTTAATCGGACGTAAATTGGACCTTAATCGGACGTCCTAGGGGACGTAAATTGGACCTTAACAGGACGTCCTAGTTTGGTCAAAAGCCACATTGCCAAATGTCCAATGGACGTCCACCTAACGTCCGAGGGGACCTAAATTGGACCTTAATCGGACGTAAATTGGACGTTAATCGAACATAAATTGGACCTTAATCGGACGTAAATTGGACCATAATCGGACGTCCTAGGGGACGTAAATTGGACCTTAACAGGACGTCCTAGTTTGGTACAAATGCCTCGTTGCCAAACGTCCAATGGACGTCCATCTAACGTCCAATGGACGTCCACCTAAAGTCCGAGGGGACGTTCGGTGGACGTCAATTGGACCTTCATAGGACGTCCCAGTTTGGTCCAATGTCGTGCTGCCGAACGTCCATCTAACGTCCTGAGAGGACGTTCGGTGGACGACTAGCGACGATATTTAGACCTGTGGAGAATGTATTGTGGGAAATAAAAAATACATTTTTTAAGGAACTTATATTACATCTTATATTAAATTACAATTATTGGATATTACATTATTTACATTAAATTACAATTACACTTCTCCAAGAAATTAACGCACCACCTTAAAATGATGCATTTTTGATGTCTCGAATTTCCTAAACCTGTTGTCCAATCTCAGTGATTTTTTTTATAATATTATAGCCTAGGCTACAAGGTTACCTCCTTAAGCTTGTCATGAACGGGGAGCTATACTGTAATATATTATGTATATTATATCATATCACTCCCTATAGTAATGAGTGAGCCTGGAGACACGGAACTAATGGTTCCGTGTGTGCAGGCTCACTCATTACTATAGAGAGCTATGTGATATAATATATATTACAGTATATAGCTCCCCGTGCATGACAAGCTTAAGGAGGTAACCTATAGCCTAGGCTATAATATTATAAAAAAAAATCACTTAGATGGGACAACTGGTTTAGGAAATTCGAGACATCAAAAATGCTCAATTTTTAAGGTGGTGCGTAATGGGCTGTATATTATACATATACATATTATTTCAAATCGACACCTTGCTCATTTGGAGATAATGGACAATTTCTTAAAAAGAAGATATTCTATCTATGTATACTTATTATACAGAGAGCACGTAAAGGTTGGAATAAATTCATTTTTTTTGAGAATGGAGGATTTTGGAGAAAAATCCCGAAACAGGTCAATTTTTGTTTTTAAATTACGACTTTTTGGCATATATATCATACTAGTGACGTCACCCATCTGGGCGTTATGACGTCATCGATGATTTTTTTAAATGAGAATAGGAGTCGCGTGATAGCTTATTTGAAAGGTAATTCAATTCTCTATTCAGTAATATAAACATTAACATAATTATTTATATAGGGTGTCCAAACATTTTTTTTGATTAAATTAATTGACATGGAAAGAAGAATGTATGTAATTTATTTAATTCAAAATACATTTTACTGCTCTCAGAAAACAAAAAAATGTTTATTTGAAAAATATTCATGGCTTTTCGCTTAAATTAAATATTCAAACTGTCACGAGGCTGGTGGGTGGCTGCTTTAATATTGAATTTAAGCAAAAAACAATATTTATTTGCCAAATAAAATTTTTTTGTTATCTTCTGATAGCAGTAAAATGTATTTTGAATTAAATAAATTACGCACATTCTTCTTTTTATGTCAATTAAATTAATTCAAAAAAATTTTTTTGGACACCCTGTATAAATAATTATGTTAATGTTTATATTACTGAATAGAGAATTGAATTACCTTTCAAATGAGCTATTATACGATCCCTATTTTCATTTAAAAAATTCATCGATGACGTCATCACGCCCAGATGGGTGACGTCACTAGTATAATATATATGCCAAAAAGTCGTAATTTAAAAATAAAAATTGACATGTTTCAGGATTTTTTTCCAAAATAGTCCATTCTCGAGAAAATGAATTTATTCCAACCTTTACGTTCTCACTGTATAGTGTAATATTATATTATATTATAATAATCATTCAACTTTTGTCTAATTTTTTTTCATCCGCCTTCGCTTTCTGTCTTTAGATAATTCAATATTATAAATAGATTATAAAATACTGAGATAAATACTTTTTGCTTACTAGGTACAATAACCAACCCAATCTGTTTGACAAAAGAACCGTTATGGGTAAAGGTAATAAGTTAAGACGAACAAAAGGCGACCGCGGTAGCGAAACTTTCCTTTAACAATTGTAATTCAAAATTCAAGGAAGTCTATACTTTATAGAAAATCAAAAAAATTGGCTAGAATACAAATATGTACTTATACAGAGTGTTTGGTAAAGAATAGGCCATAGATTAACCTTAGATTTCGGAGGGTAAAATAGGTCGATTTAAGTTAACTTACGTTAGTACTAAAGTTGATAATAACCGAAATACAAGGTGTCAAATTTAAACTTTTATTTTATTTATTCTTGAATATTTCCTAACAAGCATGGGATAATATCACGAAATTTGGTAAGCGGGGTTTTTTTGGGACAAGAAATCTAAATTCAACACCAAAATTGATGTATTGCCCAGGAAATAATCAAGAATAAAATAAAAGTTTAAATTTGACACCCTGTATTTCGGTTATTATCATCTTTCGTACTAAAGTAAGTAAGCTTAAATCGACCTATTTTAAGCTCAGTAATCCAAGGTTAAGCTATGGCCTATTTTTTACCAAACACCCATAAGATTGAAAAATGTATGAAAAATATACCAGAAAGAATAAGAAATATATATCAAAGAGCATGAAAAAATATGTAAATGTAATAAAAAACGTAAATAATACCAATGTTTGGATACCAGTTGTCCTGGCTGGTGGTTTTTTCCATCATTCTCGGTGAGTTTGTCCTCTAGGCCATCAGGGATCGATAGGCTATGTCCAGACGGTGGTCGCAGCAGAGTCTGAATGCTTCCTCTTTGGCGTTCACTTACCAAGAAGTGACTGGCTGCAACGTGGAGCTCCAGTAGCTGTCTGGGGTTGATGGCTCCGAAAACTCCTCATCTGATCGAGGAATCAGGAACATAGACTGTTTCAGCACTTCAGAAAAACTCCAGGAGCAGGAATCCTCAGGGTGGTAGATTAAAATGTTGTGCGCCTATGTCAAAGGGGCACATAATAATCCATTGGATGGGCTTATGCATTGATGCTCTAAATGGCCCGATGAGGCGGTCGGACTCTGTGTTATGTTGTGAAACAGCGTCTTCATAGTTTTACGTAATATATAGTATATGTATAAGTATATTATACTTTAATTCGTATATAATATAATTTCTTACATTATGAAAATCAGTGGTTAATGAATAAAACTCTACGCGGGAGCCCTAACGACGACAACGACTGAGAGATCAACTCTCCAACTTCGAACTGATATCGGTGGGTGAATCGAAAATCTATCGCCTATCGTTATAGTTTTGTGAACAGAGGAACCAAGTAGTGGGGGTGATTTTCAGACGTCCACAAAAAGTCCGTATTTCGTCCAGTACGGACGTCCAAAGGACGTTCGTATTTATTCCACCATTGGACGTCCACCATCGGAAGTCCGAAGGACGTACATATTTAGTCCACCGTATTCATATTTATTCCACCCGAAGTACGTCCAACGTCGGACGTCCAAAGGACATCCATTTATAGTCCATAAACATTAGGACTATGACTGGACCTATTTTGGGCACGGCCACGTATATTCAACTTCAAAAAGATGCTCTTAAGATTCATTTTTAGTACAGATACATTGATAAAAATTATATTTTTGCTTACTAGAATTAATGACATTAATTAATTACATGTTTAGAATATTAAACTGTGCAATTTTGAATTAAATATAATTATCTTTTCGATATAAACTATTTTATTAACATAATTAAATTAATATTTTATTGAATTATTTTGCTATTTTATCCCGTAATTCGTATAATATGTCGAATATGGACGATCAGCAAACGTCCGTATTTCGTCCAGTACGGACGTCCAAAGGACGTTCATATTTATTCCACCCGAAGGACGTCCAACATCGGACGTCCGAAGGACGTACATATTTAGTCCACCGAAGGACGTCCAACGTCGGACGTCCGAAGGACGTACATATTTAGTCCACCGAAGGACGTCCAACGCCGGACGTCCAAAGGACGTTCATTTATAGTCCATGGACGTTAGGATCAAAAATGGACCTATTTTCGACGTCCAGAGGACGTCGTGTGCTATTAGGGTTAGTTTACCTACTCCTCTTGGTTTTAAAACAAAGCTTAGCAATAACTCTGTTTCTACTGGGTCTACAGACCTGACACATATACCATTTTTTCACTTTTCTATAAGCTATATTTGCTATTTGCTAATTTTTTTTTTTTTCAATAAAGTAGGTACCTACTTTTTGAGTTATTTGCGAAAAACCGTCTAAAAACGTGTTTTTTTTTGTTGAAAAATGAACATATTCACTTGCAAATATCTCTAAAAGTATTGACTTAGTGAAAAACTCTGTAAAATAGAAGTTTCTTAGAATTAGTCAGTTTATCCAATTCCGGACTTATTTGAACGTATTTGTTTTCATCCCCGATAACGGACGAAACTCACCTCCAGATCAAAAGCACATATCGGCACAATATCACTTTTTTTCTTTAACATATTAGCTATGCGTGTCCCAAATTTTATGTCAAACCAAGCGTTTCTTCAAAATTCTGAACAAAAACCGTAAGTAAATTAAATGAAAATGTAAAAGGTACATTCCATGTCAAATCACTCAGGCAAAAAAATTTGGATCTCCGATTTGTCTGAAAATTGGTATATAGCTTCTGCGGGACGTAAAAAGAAGATATTTAAGGTCAAAAAAATCTTCTTCTTCTTTTTTTCTCAAAATGTTATTTTATGCGATTTTACAGTGATTTGGTGTTTATTTAAACAAATTTGCATTTTCTGTCGTAAAGTATCAATGAAAAACATAATATTTTAATAGAAATGACTCAAAAATGTCATTATATGGCATTATAACAAGTTATTTTGAATCAAAACAAGATTTTGATCAAATTTTATAGTGTAAAAAACGTTAAAATACCGTTTTTTACATTTTCCTCCATTCCCAAAATACATCATCATCGATTTGGCTAAAAATTTGCCCGCAGATAGCTAAAGGATAGGACTTTACGTGGTTAGAAGGATTTGAATTATATTACAATACCAAAAAAGTTACATGCAGTAATATCATACTCAAAAGTATATATTAGTCCAGTCGGGATAGCATTTGACCTTGAATGCCAAGCTGCACAAAAATTTATTTTTCTGATCTTTAGGGGAGTCAATAGTAGCCTAATTTAAAATCGCGAATGAATTCCTCCGTTACGTTAGCGGCCATCTTGATTTTAAAGGAGAACCTGTTTTGCTCAATATCTCCGCCATTTTTAACTTTTCCACAAAAATGGAAGGAACTGAAATTGTTCCAAATAAATCGTATTTACAATTATTACAATTTATTTTTAACAATTTTTGTCGTGAGGTCGATATTTTCGAGTTAATTTTACTTACAGTAGACGCCTATATTTTTGACTATAATATTGCATGTAACTTTTTGGGTATTGTAATATAATTCAAATCCTTATGACCACTTAAAGTCCTATGTTTTGTCTATCTGTGGGCAAATTTTCAGCCAAATCGATTATGATGCATTTTGGGAATGGAGAAAAATGTAAAAAAAACGGTATTTTAACGTTTTCTACACTATAAAATTTGATCAAAAGCTTGTTTTGAATCAAAGTAACTTGTTATAATGCCATATAATGACGTTTTTGAGTCCCTTCTATTAAAATATTATGTTTTCCATTGATACTTTACGAGAGAAAATGGAAATTTTTATAAATAAACACCAAATCACTGTAAAATCGAATAAAATAACATTTTGAGAAAAAAAGAAGAAGAAGATTTTTTGACCTTAAATATCTTATTTTTACGTCCCGCAGAAGCTATATACCAATTTTCAGACAAATCGGAGGTCCAAATTTTTTTTTGCTCCAAAATTGAGTGATTTGAAATGGAATGACACAAAATTAATTTTTCAAACAAATATTTTAAGTCGTTATGAGAAAATTATAATTTAACAGATGAAATAAAATAAACACAATTCAACTCGTAAAATATTTGGACCCTTACCAGCCGAACAGGTAAAGAACCCACCTTTTATATAGTTTCTAATATACCTTTTCTACCTGGCCTCAAACGCTCGATATTTTTAACTCGTGGCAACCTCGATTGACGGCAAATAGATCGCAAATACACATTTTTATGTGGTGGAAGTCAAAATGGCTGTGAAGTGTAAAAATTTTTGTATATAATT
Organism: Diabrotica virgifera virgifera; assembly: GCF_917563875.1. Lineage (NCBI taxonomy): Eukaryota > Metazoa > Arthropoda > Insecta > Coleoptera > Chrysomelidae > Diabrotica > Diabrotica virgifera. Next base: position 117,540,722 of record NC_065448.1, read on the forward strand.
TAAATTTTTAAAATCAAAATTTTAGAAAACTGAGAACGATACAGGGCATTAAAAAATGCGCTCAACAAACATACACGAATTAAAATTCGAAAATGATAGTATTTGTTAGTGATGCCAAATGACTGCAACATGAAAAGATGACATAATGATAGCGGGATGTATATATATATATATATATATATATATATATATATATATATATATATATATATATATATATATATATATATATATATATATATATATATATATATATATATATATTGTTATATTCCTATTTGATATGAAAATTAAAATTTTATAATTATAAGCAAAATTTAAATTAATATAAAAGATCTTCAATTTTCTCAACCACGGGCATGTAAATTTAGAACAACCTGTATACAACAAATTATTATATTTAGTTTTTAAGAAAATGATTCGAAGAAGCGGACGAAACTCGGTAACAATGCGCCAAGACAAACAAGTTTGAGTGACGCGGACCATTATAGTGTTCGCGGAAGATTCGATCATTAGCCTACGCTAAATAAGACTCAGTGAAATAGATAATAGGTCATTAAGTTTTGTAAAAAGTAGAAAGTAAGTTTAAATTGGGAAATGATTATTTTTTCTTGAAATCCATTAAACATATTTAGAAAGATTAAAAGTTGGTATTGAGGAATACGGCGAATTATAATTTGTGGTGGAATGTTGATTTTTGAATCTGGAAGGGATATTTAGAAAGTAGGGAAATGAATGAGGATGAGAGATCAGAATGTTTTGAGCGGTAGAGAGGTGAAGTCCAGTGGTAGACGGTAGTGTACGAAGAGTGAAAAAGCCGGTATAGTTCCGTGAGTGTTGAGTACCCATCGGAACGAGAGGTAGGCCGAGTCGAGAGAAAAGAATCTCCTTGAGCAAAGAGTGTCCCGGTAGCTGATTGAAGTGGTTCGAAAAAGGATAGAACACGGCATCACGAGAAAAGCAGGAACGAGAGCGATACGAGGTAGTTTTCAAAGGAGAACATTACTGGAGGCCAGGACGAGTTTTTCATCGCAACCAAGGGTAGGAGGAAACGGGTCTTGTGTGAGGACATTCGCAGTTCACCAGATAAAGGTCAGTCTCATTTGTCAGGACATGAATGTATGGTTTTTTGTATGAAATACCACATTAAAAATTGAAGAACATAATCGCTAATATCAGAAGATTTTCATCAAACTTAAATCAATTTGTTGCTAATAAATCCTAATAGTTCATTATTAATAAAAATTTCAAATTGGAAACCAAAAGGAAATAAGATTCCGATTTTTAAATGTTTGTATTAAATAAATATAAGATCTAACAAATATTAAGCAGTAATTGCCATTTATATAAAATAAACAAAATTTTGATTTATAATTGTAATCCATATGTGTGTATTATTTTATTTTTTTTTTCTATCCCGATTAGGAACCACTAAGAAATACTTAGAAGTCACGAAAGTAAGTAAGTAATTTTATAATTCGCCCTGAAATTGAAAACATATTGATATGTGATCTGGTTGATTAATTAGATTATCATTAATGCATTAATTAAATTAAATTACATATAAGAATATCATCACATATAAATAAATAAGATTAAAACAATATATATATATATATATATTTATATATATATATATATATATATATATATATATATATATATATATATATATATATATATATATATATATGTATATATATATATATATATATATATATATATATATATATATATATATATATATAGTTTGAGTTTAATTCTTGAACCTTGATATATTTTTTTACCAATGTTTCTTGGGTTTAGGTTCATAAAAAAAGCTTGTCTATGATGTTATGACCATATTTATTGATATATTATCCGACGTTTCGGCAGGAAATCCATGCCTTTTTCAAGGAATGACTAAAACAACATTTATTGAAAGCTACAATACAATTTAAAAGAAAATCGACTTACCATGCAATCGTAAATTTAGTTTTGAAACAAGTACACAAGTAGACGTCACAATTAAAACATTGTTAAAATGTTAAAGCATAGGAACGGACCCACTAAGTCATTGCGTTAAGAGAGTAATGAACTGTGTCAAAAATTATTATGGTGTTTATTGATGTTTGATTTTATGTTAAGTCAAAATAGTTGTCTTCGTCTCATATAGGCGTGCTGAAATATTATATAGTTAATTTTAGATTAAGTTGAAATATACCCTAATAAGGTTTTTGACATCCCGTTTATCATTGACAGCTTTGTTATTTTTTTTAATTTCTATGGACTCTAGCAGTTCCCTCTTCTTTTTGTTGGGTTCACTTTTTAGGATTTTAGTTTTATCGATATCAAATTTGTGTTTCTTTTCGTTTTCATGTTTTGTGAGGGCTGTAGTGTTATTTTTGTCATATTTGTGAGACCGAATTCTAGAGTTTAGTAGCTGGCTGGTTTGTCCGATATATACCCCATCGCAATTTGAACAAGGAATTTCATATACAACATGTGATTTTTTTGATTGCGGGGTTTTAGTTTTAAGTTTAGTAAAATTCCTTTTCAAGAGATTATATCCTTTGTGAGCAACTGTAATGTTATGCTTGGATAGGAGATTCGAAAGTTGTTCAGATAACCCTTGTATGTAAGGCAAAGACATATATTTCTTCTTTTCCTTATTATTTTTGTTGTTGTTTTTGTTGTTGTAAAATGTATGTAGTCGTGACTTGAAGGTGTTTTCAATGAGGTGATGTGGGTATGAATTAAGTGTTAGTGCTGTTTTTGCTTTTTTTATAGCATGAGGTCTATTGATGGGATCAGACAATCTGATGGCTCTGTCGGCTAGGCCAATAACTACTGATTTCTTCTGGGACAACGGGTGATGAGAGTTGAAGTTTAGGTATCTTGACGACCAGGTTTTTTTGGTGTACCATGAAGTAGTTATGATGCTGTTTTCTCGATGTAAGGTCAGGTCCAGAAAATTAATTTGACAATTTTTCTCAACTTCTAACGTGAATTTGAGTTTTTGGTGGCAGTTATTGAACTCATTTAGCAAAACATTCATTTTGTCCTCTGGTGCTGCACTTAAACAGGTGACATCAGGTGACGAAAGACATCATTAGAAAAAAGTGGAATGAAATAAAAGTATTTACAGACATCCCTCTAGAAGAATTTGTTTCAGCAGTCGAAACAACATTAAAATCAACATATTTTATATATAAAAACAAAATTTTCCAACAAACAGATGGATGCGCTATGGGTGCTAGCATATCTAGCGCCATAGCTCAATTAGTTCTAGAGCACCTAGAGGAAATTGTTTTGAATAAAATAGATTTCAATATTCCTTTTTTCTATCGATACATAGATGACTGTTTAAGTGCAGCACCAGAGGACAAAATGAATGTTTTGCTAAATGAGTTCAATAACTTCCACCAAAAACTCAAATTCACGTTAGAAGTTGAAAAAAATTGTCAAATCAATTTTCTGGACCTGACCTTACATCGAGACAACAGCATCATAACTACTTCATGGTACACCAAAAAAACCTGGTCGTCAAGATACCTAAACTTCAACTCTCATCACCCGTTGTCCCAGAAGAAATCAGTAGTTATTGGCCTAGCCGACAGAGCCATCAGATTGTCTGATCCCATCAATAGACCTCATGCTATAAAAAAAGCAAAAACAGCACTAACACTTAATTCATACCCACATCACCTCATTGAAAACACCTTCAAGTCACGACTACATACATTTTACAACAACAAAAACAACAACAAAAATAATAAGGAAAAGAAGAAATATATGTCTTTGCCTTACATACAAGGGTTATCTGAACAACTTTCGAATCTCCTATCCAAGCATAACATTACAGTTGCTCACAAAGGATATAATCTCTTGAAAAGGAATTTTACTAAACTTAAAACTAAAACCCCGCAATCAAAAAAATCACATGTTGTATATGAAATTCCTTGTTCAAATTGCGATGGGGTATATATCGGACAAACCAGCCAGCTACTAAACTCTAGAATTCGGTCTCACAAATATGACAAAAATAACACTACAGCCCTCACAAAACATGAAAACGAAAAGAAACACAAATTTGATTTCGATAAAACTAAAATCCTAAAAAGTGAACCCAACAAAAAGAAGAGGGAACTGCTAGAGTCCATAGAAATTAAAAAAAATAACAAAGCTGTCAATGATAAACGGGATGTCAAAAACCTTAATAGGGTATATTTCAACTTAATCTAAAATTAACTATATAATATTTCAGCACGCCTATGAGACGAAGACAACTATTTTGACTTAACATAAAATCAAACATCAATAAACACCATAATAATTTTTGACACAGTTCATTACTCTCTTAACGCAATGACTTAGTGGGTCCGTTCCTATGCTTTAACATTTTAACATTGTTTTAATTGTGACGTCTACTTGTGTACTTGTTTCAAAACTAAATTTACGATTGCATGGTAAGTCGATTTTCTTTTAAATTGTATTGTAGCTTTCAATAAATGTTGTTTTAGTCAATCCTTGAAAAAGGCATGGATTTCCTGCCGAAACGTCGGATAATATATCAATAAATATGGTCATAACATCATAGACAAGCTTTTTTTATGAACCTAAACCCAAGAAACATTGGTAAATATATATATATATATATATATATATATATATATATATATATATACTGGGTGTCCCAGACTAAATTACCCATGCTATATCTCTTAAACGAATAGATATTTTCGAATGGGACAAAAAGTAGTATATTCTACTGGTAATACACTTTAATATGGCGTACAAAAAATCATCCCCTAGATATTCATCCCTTAGTTACAACGCCTAACTTTAATTTTTTTAATAGCACCCTGTATATTTTTTTATAATTTTGGATGTGGTCTTTTATCGTCTATACAACACATTTTTTGAAAATAAAATCGGTTCGTAAATAACGAAGAAACTATCAGTTTATTTTTGTTAATTGTGTGTCCCAGACTAATTTATCCAGGCTATAATTCTTAAACGAATAGAGATTTTCGAATGAGACAAAAACTGATCTATTCCATTTGTAATACACTTTCATATGGCGTAGAAAAAATTCATCCCCTAAATATTCATCCCTAACTTACAGGGTGTTATTTAAAAAAAAATAAAGTTAGGGGTTGTAAGTAAGGGATGAATATTTGGGGGATAATTTTTTTTTCTTCGCCATATTAAAGTGTATTACAAATGTAATAGATCAGTTTTCGTCCCATTCGAAAATATCTATTCGTTTAAGAAATATAGCCTGGATAAATCAGTCTGGGACACATAATTAACAAAACTAAACTGATATTTTCTTGGTTATTTACGAACCGATTTTATTTTCAAAAAATGTGTTGAATAGACGATAGAAAACCACATCCAAAACTATAAAAAAATATACAGAGTGCTATTAAAAAAATTAAGGTTAGGGGTTGTAACTAAGGGATGAATATTTAGGGGATGATTTTTTTCTACGCCATATTAAAGTGTATTACAAGTAGAATAGATCACTTTTTGTCCCATTCGAAAATCTCTATTCGTTTAAGAGATATAGCGTGGGTAAATTAGTCTGGGACACCCTGTATATATATATATATATATATATATATATATATATATATATATATATATATATATATATATATATATATATATATATATATATATAGACTTTAGTTTTTTATTGAGGTTGCAGTCATTTATTTCTAAGGGGCAGGGTAAGAGAAACTCTGTGTTATAATCAAGCTTTCGCAAAATTTATTTTCTTCGTCAGGATTAGCTAAAATTATTATATAGTTATAAATAAATACAATGAAATGAAAGAACATTGCATAAAAAATAGTATAGTACAAAAACTTACAACGTGAGGTTTGTTCCTTAATTTAACATTTCTACAAAACATAAAATATCTAAAAATATCTTTATCCTAATGGTTTCCAAATTCCAATGTCTTAATTTTTACAATTCATGATAAAAAATATGATTTAATAATATATATATATATATATATATATATATATATATATATATATATATATATATATATATATATATATATATATATATATATATATATATATATATATATATATATATATATATATATATAAGGGTTGTCTACAGCTAATGCCGTTTCCCTTCCGTCAGCCAGGACTTCCATTTTTTTCGATCTTCCCAGTCTCCGTCTTCCAATCCTTTCTTAGACATGGCTTCGTCGACTTCATTTTTCCAAGATCTTCTAGGTCGTCCTCTTCTTCTCGTTCCTCTTGGGCTCCATTCTGCAACCTTGTTTATCCAAGTGTTTTCTGCTCTGCGTACGTGGCCGTACCATTTCAGTCTTCTCTCGTCTATATATTGCAGGGCATCTTTTTCCACTTGCATTCTTCTCCTTATCTCCTCATTTGTTATTCTGTCTCTTCTGGTGAGACCACAGCATCTTCTCCAGTATTCCATTTCGGTTGCCAGAATGCTTTTTTGGGTTTTTTTGTTTATGACCCAAATTTCTGCGGCATATGTCATGATGCTTCTTACTATTGTCTGGTATATCATTCTTTTTGTTTTTCCCTTGATGTTTTTATTCCAGATTACATTATGGAGTTGTCTGATGCAAGATCTTGTTTGTCCCAATCTACTTTTTATTTCTGCTTCTGTTGTTCCGCTTTTCGACATTATAAAGCCCAAATATTTAAAATTCTTCGTTCCTTTTATTTCAACTTGTTCTTCTACTTCTAAGTTTTTTACGTCTTCTTCCGATATTACTAATTATTCCGTTTTCTTCATATTTATTTCCAGGCCCACCTTTTTGTATTCCTCTTTTAGTTTTCTTACCATGTAACTGATATCCTCTTCATCTTGAGCCATCACCACCTGATCGTCTGCAAAACACAATGTGTAGAGATAATCGTCCCTTATCGGTATTCCCATACCCCTACACTTTGTCTTCCAAGTTGTTAGTGCGTGTTCTAAAAATATTTTAAATAGAGTCGGTGACGTTGGGCATCCCTGTAGTAATCCTTTTGTTGTTTTGAAGTTAGCAACTACCTTGTTTCCGATTTTTATATTTACTTCATTTCCACTGTACATGTTTTTGATTGCTTCTGTTAGGTTAGGTGGTATCCCTATTTTAGTCATTGCTTTGTACAGTTCTTTCCTTGGCACGGTGTCGTATGCCTTCCTAAGGTCTATAAACGCCATGTGTACATCTTTGTTCTTAGCTCTTTTTTTCTCTATTGTCTGTGTATTGTATGGATATGATCTAGACATGATTTCCCTGCTGTGAAACCTGCTTGTTCTTCTCCGATTTTACCTTCTATATTTTTCTCTATTTTGTTCCTGAGGATCCTGCCATACAGTCTTCCCATTGTAGCGATGACGCTTATCCCCCTGTAATTTTCGCAATCTTTTCTGTTACCTTTTTTGTATATCGATGTTATGTAGGCTTCCTGTCATTGTTTAGGGATGTCCTCTCCATTTATTGCTCTTTCCATGATTCGGCATATCATTCTTCTTAACTTCTGTGTTCCGTATTTGATTAGTTCCGCCACAATTCCTCCTGGTCCTCCAGCTTTATTGTTCTTCATGGAATTTATTGCTTGTTTCATCTCTTTGTCTGTTATAACTACTTTTTCTTCCTCTGTGGTCATTATTTTTTGTTCGTCTAATTAATATAATTTTGTGATTTAATAATTTAGTTCTAAATTTGACTAATGCCAGAAAGACACTTAAATAATGTCAAAAAGACACTCGTAGGTATTTGTTTATTTGATTTTAATTTGTTAAGAACTAGATTTTTGATTATTACTTGCTTGTCCATGTGCATTTTAAAATTTTAGGAGTTATAGATATATTTTGTTAATTATTGTTTTCTTAACAAACTAAAGTGGATATTATAATTATCCCACACCAGCAACATCAACAAAGGATTACTGGAACTAAAAGAAATTTTATTGGAGAATTCTTACCCAATTAAACTAATTTTTATTTAATATCCCTAATAACAGAATGACTGATACGCATATAACAACAGAACCAAATGACCAAATTTTACAATCCCAATTTACTTATACATCACTACCTTATATACCAATATTAACACCTAAATTAACTAAAGTATTTGCTAACCACTCACAAATTAAAATCGCAACTAAAAATGTAAAAACATTGGCATCACTATATACAAAAACTAAAACACCTATTGGTATTATGGAAAACTCACATGTAGTATACAAGATACCATGCGAAAATTGCGATACATCGGACACACATCCAGGAGTTTATTAGGTAGACTAACGTCACATAAAAGCGATCTTAGAAATAACAAAAACACGTGTGCATTAGTAGATCATGCAATAAATAAAAAACATAAATTCAAATTAAATGAAACAACGATACTAAAACACGAAAATAATTTAAATAAAAGAGAATTTCTAGAAATGGTGTGCATAAATAAATATCAATGTGTGAATAAAAAAACTGACATAAATAAACTGAGTAACATCTATAATTATATTCTATCTTTCGATAACTGATATTTTAATTCCAAAATAATAAATTCCCCGACAAAATTTCAAAAATTAAATTAAATTTTCAAATTTAACACCACTTTAATTTGTTAAGAAAACAATAATTAACAAAATATATCTATAACTTCTAAAATTTTAAAATGCACAAGCAAGTAATAATCAAAAATCTAGTTCTTAACAACTTAAAATCAAATAAACAATTACCTACGAGTGTCTTTTTGACATTATTTAAGTGTCTTTCTGGCATTAGTCAAATTTAGAACTAAATTATTAAATCATATTTTTTATCATGAATTGTAAAAATTAAAACATTGGAATTTGGAAACCATTAGGATAAAGATATTTTTAGATATTTTATGTTTTGTAGAAATGTTAAATTAAGGAACAAACCTCACGTTGTAAGTTTTTGTACTATTTTTTATGCAATGTTCTTTCATTTCATTGTATTTATTTATAACTATATAATAATTTTAGCTAATCCTGACGAAGCAAATAAATTTTGCGAAAGCTTGATTATAACACAGAGTTTCTCTTACACTGCCCCTTAGAAATAAATGACTGCAACCTCAATAAAAAACTAAAGTCTACATATTGTCAGTCAATAATACCAAACTTCTATATATTTATATATATATATATATATATATATATATATATATATATATATATATATATATGTTTAAAACATAAGATGTAGATCTTTGAAACACACTCAGTGATCAAAAGATCCAAGGTTAATGGTTTAACGACCACTCGTACAGAATCAAACAGATGAAATAGAGAATGTGGAAAAATCCCCTTACGAACAATTCACACATCCACCATTTCGTGCTGGGAAAAATTTTTTGAATAGAATCAAAGATCCAAACACCAGTTTTTTGAAAACATTTCTAAAACAGCGAAACACATTTCTAAAAACTGGTGTTTAAATCTTTGATTCTATTCAAAAAATTTTTCCCAGCCCGAAATGGTGGATGTGTGAATTGTTCGTAAGGGGATTTTTCCACATTCTCTATTTCATCTGTTTGAATATATATATATATATATATATATATATATATATATTATATATATATATATATATATATATATATATATATATTTATATATATATATATATATATATATATATATATATATATATATATATATATATATATATATATATACATATATATATATTTCCCAGCCCGAAAGTGTGAATTATTCGTAAGGGGATTTTTCCACATTCTCTATTTCATTTGTTTGATTTCGTACGAGTGGTCGTTAAACCAGTACCTGTGGATCTTTTGATCACTGAGTGTGTTTCAAAGATCAACATCTTTTGTTTTTTCATAAACATTATCTTAATTACTCTAAAGTAATTAGGGAATTAAAACTTGAGACTGTCATTTTCAGGTTGGGCGTAGATTTACGCTCCTGCTACGTCTAGGACTCGAATGTTGTTTTTTGATTGGAATTTGTCTAAAGATATTCAACTTCTCATCTTTACCGATGAGCCCAGAGAGGTTGAAGAGGGCGAAACACATTTCTAAGAACTGGTGTTTGGATCTTTGATTCTATTCAAAAAATTTCCCAGCCCGAAATGGTGGATGTGCGAATTATTCGTAAGGGGATTTTTCCACATTCTCTATTTCATTTGTTTGATTTCGTACGAGTGGTCGTTAAACCAGTACCTGTGAATCTTTTGATCACTGAGTGTGTTTCAAAGATCTACATCTTTTGTTTTTTCATAAACATTATCTTACTTAAAATAAAAATGTGTACCATTTTTATTCGGTTGCGATGCGAAGGCAGACCAATCTTACTTTTTAATTAGAATACGGAGTGCAGTCCAGTTCCTTTAACCGCGATTTTCTGCTCTTATTGGAGCTTCATCAGAAGGAACGTAGGCACTGTTCTCCATACTCCAACTAAATTGCATCGAGAGGTTTTCCCACACATCGCAACCAAAGTGATGATAATAGGTGGCAAGCGCCATCTGGCAATTGAAAGACGAAGCAAGTTTTCAATCCTAATAGTAAATTAATAATATTGAAAAATATTAAAAATCACTAAAAGATTTTAAATTGAAAACTTATTGGTACATTTTCATGGTAACACCTCCAAGACTTCAATAATTTGCAAGTCATATGCCCCTTACGAACAATTCACACATCCACTACTTCGGGCTGGGAAAATTTTTTTGAATAGAATCGAAGATCCAAACACCAGCTCTTAGAAATGTGTTTCGCCCTCTTCAACCTCTATGGGCTCATCGGTGAAGATGAGAGGTTGAATATCTTCAGACACATTCCAATCAAAAAACAATATTCGAGACCTAGACATAGCAGGAACGTAAATCTACGCCCAACCTGACAATGCCATTCTCAAGTTTTAATTCCCTAATTACTTTAGAGTAAGTAAGATAATGTTTATGAAAAAACAAAAGATGTAGATTTTTGAAACACACTCAGTGATCAAAAGATCCACAGGTACTGGTTTGGACGACCACTCGTACGAAAACAAACAAATGAAATAGAGAATGCGGAAAAATCCCCTTACGAACAATTCACACATCCACTACTTCGGGCTGGGAAAAATTTTTTGAATAGAATCGAAGATCCAAACACCAGCTCTTAGAAATGTGTTTCGCCCTCTTCAACCTCTATGGGCTCATCGGTGAAGATGAGAGGTTGAATATCTTCAGACACATTCCAATCAAAAAACAACATTCCAGACCTAGACATAGCAGGAACGTAAATCTACGCCCAACCTGACAATGCCATTCTCAAGTTTTAATTCCCTAATTACTTTAGAGTAAGTAAGATAATGTTTATGAAAAAACAAAAGATGTAGATCTTTGAAACACACTCAGTGATCAAAAGATCCACAGGTACTGGTTTGGACGACCACTCGTACGAAAACAAACAAATGAAATAGAGAATGCGGAAAAATCCCCTTACGAACAATTCACACATCCACTACTTCGGGCTGGGAAAATTTTTTTGAATAGAATCGAAGATCCAAGCACCAGCTCTTAGAAATGTGTTTCGCCCTCTTCAACCTCTATGGGCTCATCGGTGAAGATGAGAGGTTGAATATCTTCAGACACATTCCAATCAAAAAACAACATTCGAGACCTAGACATAGCAGGAACGTAAATCTACGCCCAACCTGACAATACCATTCTCAAGTTTTAATTCCCTAATTACTTTAGAGTAAGTAAGATAATGTTTATGAAAAAACAAAAGATGTAGATCTTTGAAACACACTCAGTGATCAAAAGATCCACAGGTACTGGTTTGGACGACCACTCGTACGAAAACAAACAAATGAAATAGAGAATGCGGAAAAATCCCCTTACGAACAATTCACACATCCACTACTTCGGGATGGGAAAATTTTTTTGAATAGAATCGAGGATCCAAACACCAGCTCTTAGAAATGTGTTTCGCCCTCTTCAACCTCTATGGGCTCATCGGTGAAGATGAGAGGTTGAATATCTTCAGACACATTCCAATCAAAAAACAACATTCGAGAACTAGACATAGCAGGAACGTAAATCTACGCCCAACCTGACAATGCCATCCTCAAGTTTTAATTCCCTAATTACTTTAGAGTAAGTAAGATAATGTTTATGAAAAAACAAAAGATGTAGATCTTTGAAACACACTCAGTGATCAAAAGATCCACAGGTACTGGTTTGGACGACCACTCGTACGAAAACAAACAAATGAAATAGAGAATGCGGAAAAATCCCCTTACGAACAATTCACACATCCACTACTTCGGGCTGGGAAAAATGTATATAAACTTAAACTTAATAACTTAAATTTATAAACTAAACCCACCAGAGTATACTTAGTACGACATCTATATGTGAAAAGAGAAAATAATTATTCTCTTGGTAGCCCGGCGAATAGCAAAATCAAGCTTTATAACAATAAAGCTATGAAAGGCAATGTAACGGAATCCTTTTTCCGACAATACATCATGCAAACACCGTTTGGGCTAACCAATTCGTCTCTTACTGGAGAATACAGTAAAATGAAAAATAGATAATTGCATTTCAGTTAGATTCGAACCCCACCGGTGTCCCGACTAGTTTCGACTCATGTCAAGTCGTCATCAGGAGACACTAGGTAGGTGTTCGAAGCTAACTGATTTGCCGCTATTCCTTGGTGAATTTATAAACTAAACCCACCAGAGTATACTTAGTACGACCTCTATATGTGAAAAGAGAAAATAATTATTCTCTTGGTAGTCCGGCGAATAGCAAAATCAAGCTTTATAACAATAAAGTTATGAAAGGCGATGTAACGGAATCCTTTTTCCGACAATAAATCATGCAAACACCGTTTGGGCTAACCAATTCGTCTCTTACTGGAGAATACAGTAAAATGAAAAATAGATAATTGCATTTCAGTTAGATTCGAACCCCACCGGTGTCCCGACTAGTTTCGACTCATGTCAAGTCGTCATCAGGAGACACTAGGTAGGTGTTCGAAGCTAACTGATTTGCCGCTATTCCTTGGTGAATTTATAAACTAAACCCACCAGAGTATACTTAGTACGAGCTCTATATGTGAAAAGAGAAAATAATTATTCTCTTGGTGGCCCGGCGAATAGCAAAATCAAGCTTTATAACAATAAAGCTATGAAAGGCGATGTAACGGAATCCTTTTTCCGACAATAAATCATGCAAACACCGTTTGGGCTAACCAATTCGTCTCTTACTGGAGAATACAGTAAAATGAAAAATAGATAATTGCATTTCAGTTAGATTCGAGCCCCACCGGTGTCCCGACTAGTTTCGACTCATGTCAAGTCGTCATCAGGAGTCACTAGGTAGGTGTTCGAAGCTAACTGATTTGCCGCTATTCGAACACCTACCTAGTGTCTCCTGATGACGACTTGACATGAGTCGAAACTAGTCGGGACACCGGTGGGGTTCGAATCTAACTGAAATGCAATTATCTATTTTTCATTTTACTGCATTCTCCAGTAAGAGACGAATTGGTTAGCCCAAACGGTGTTTGCATGATGTATTGTCGGAAAAAGGATTCCGTTACATCGCCTTTCATAGCTTTATTGTTATAAAGCTTGATTTTGCTATTCGCCGGGCCACCAAGAGGATAATTATGTTCTCTTTTCACACATAGAGGTCGTACTAAGTATACTCTGGTGGGATTAGTTTAAAAAATCACCAAGGAATAGCGGCAAATCAGTTAGCTTCGAACACCTACCTAGTGTCTCCTGATGACGACTTGACATGAGTCGAAGCTAGTCGGGACACCGGTGGGGTTCGAATCTAACTGAAATGCAATTATCTATTTTTCATTTTACTGTATTCTCCAGTAAGAGACGAATTGGTTAGCCCAAACGGTGTTTGCATGATGTATTGTCGGAAAAAGGATTCCGTTACATCGCCTTTCATAGCTTTATTGTTATAAAACTTGATTTTGCTATTCGCCGGGCTACCAAGGGAATAATTATTTTCTCTTTTCACATATAGAGGTCGTACTAAGTATACTTTGGTGGGTTTAGTTTATAAATTCACCTAGGAATAGCGGCAAATCAGTTAACTTCGAACACCTACCTAGTGTCTCCTGATGACGACTTGTCATGAGTCGAAACTAGTCGGGACACCGGTGGGGTTCGAATCTAACTGAAATGCAATTATCTATTTTTCATTTTACTGTATTCTCCAGTAAGAGAAGAATTGGTTAGCCCAAACGGTGTTTGCATGATGTATTGTCGGAAAAAGATTCCGTTACATCGTCTTTCATAGCTTTATTGTTATAAAGCTTGATTTTGCTATTCGCCGGGCAACCAAGAGAATAATTATTTTCTCTTTTCACATATAGAGGTCGTACTAAGTATACTCTGGTGGGTTTAGTTTATAAATTCACCAAGGAATAGCGGAAAATCAGTTAACTTCGAACACCTACCTAGTGTCTCCTGATGACGACTTGACATGAGTCGAAACTAGTCGGGACACCGGTGGGGTTCGAATCTAACTGAAATGCAATTATCTATGTTTCATTTTACTGTATTCTCCAGTAAGAGACGAATTGGTTAGCCCAAACGGTGTTTGCATGATGTATTGTCGGAAAAAGGATTCCGTTACATCGCCTTTCATAGCTTTATTGTTATAAAGCTTGATTTTGCTATTCGCCGGGCCACCAAGAGGATAATTATGTTCTCTTTTCACACATAGAGGTCGTACTAAGTATACTCTGGTGGGATTAGTTTAAAAAATCACCAAGGAATAGCGGCAAATCAGTTAGCTTCGAACACCTACCTAGTGTCTCCTGATGACGACTTGACATGAGTCGAAGCTAGTCGGGACACCGGTGGGGTTCGAATCTAACTGAAATGCAATTATCTATTTTTCATTTTACTGTATTCTCCAGTAAGAGACGAATTGGTTAGCCCAAACGGTGTTTGCATGATGTATTGTCGGAAAAAGGATTCCGTTACATCGCCTTTCATAGCTTTATTGTTATAAAGCTTGATTTTGCTATTCGCCGGGCTACCAAGGGAATAATTATTTTCTCTTTTCACATATAGAGGTCGTACTAAGTATACTCTGGTGGGTTTAGTTTATAAATTCACCAAGGAATAGCGGCAAATCAGTTAGCTTCGAACACCTACCTAGTGTCTCCAGATGACGACTTGTCATGAGTCGAAACTAGTCGGGACACCGGTGGGGTTCGAATCTAACTGAAATGCAATTATCTATTTTTCATTTTACTGTATTCTCCAGTAAGAGAAGAATTGGTTAGCCCAAACGGTGTTTGCATGATGTATTGTCGGAAAAAGATTCCGTTACATCGTCTTTCATAGCTTTATTGTTATAAAGCTTGATTTTGCTATTCGCCGGGCAACCAAGAGAATAATTATTTTCTCTTTTCACATATAGAGGTCGTACTAAGTATACTCTGGTGGGTTTAGTTTATAAATTCACCAAGGAATAGCGGAAAATCAGTTAACTTCGAACACCTACCTAGTGTCTCCTGATGACGACTTGACATGAGTCGAAACTAGTCGGGACACCGGTGGGGTTCGAATCTAACTGAAATGCAATTATCTATGTTTCATTTTACTGTATTCTCCAGTAAGAGACGAATTGGTTAGCCCAAACGGTGTTTGCATGATGTAATGTCGGAAAAAGGATTCCGTTACATCGCCTTTCATAGCTTTATTGTTATAAAGCTTGATGTTGCTATTCGCCGGGCTACCAAGAGAATAATTATTTTCTCTTTTCATATATATATATACATATATATATATATATATATATATATATATATATATATATATATATATATATATATATATATATATATATATATATATACGTCTTCATATCAAGGCGAGATCCGACTAAATCGAGGACAACCCGAGATCCACCAATAGGAAATTAATTATTGGAGTATATTGTTCATAAGTATCTTTATAATTAACATATTAATCATGGCACACTTAGAGGGGAAAAGATTTTTGTACTTAAATTTTTCTGATAAATTTACAGCGAAACGAGATCCGTCGCTGAAAAGTAAAGGGGAGGACTTATATACGAAATTTTAGATATTTACCGTTCAACGCGAGATCACACACTGATGCCAGCTCTAAAGAGTATTAGTCGAGCGGTTGGAGCTCGTGTTGTATTGTATATTTCCCACGATATAAAGATATATAATGGGCGTAACTTTTAAGTATCGCTTCTTTTGTGTCTTTAAAGTCTACGATTGACCTTTCAGAAAGTCCCTTAGTTTTATTACATACTAAGGGTGTGAAAAAAGAAAAAGAATACTTGACAAATAATAACCATTTAATAATGATAATTATTTGCAATACAATATTTTAAAACTATACATTAATATTCTTAAAAAACACTTACTACGAAACCAAAATGTAATTATTATATTATTAAATAATACAAATTGTTACAAAATAATTATTTAAATGATTGCTTGTTTTAAAAATACATTACAAGAAAGTAAAATTTTTTATAAATATTATTAAAGTTTAAAAAATAAAATAACTCAATATGTAATTATTATTTGATAGTTAAAAAATGATTTTAAGTAAAATGATTTAAAAGATAAAAAGAAACACACATAATTTTCAGGGTCAACTCCTAATTGCATGAAAATTTGGATTTAGATTCTACCCATCCCCCACTTCAAAGTTAAATTTGTGCCGTTGATTGCTTTTACTTGGAGGGTGAAAAAATATACGTTTAAAATAAGTCCGGAAACAGATCTGACTAAGTTTAAGCAACTTTTGTTCTATAGAGTTTTTTTAACTTAGGTACTAGGTTAATTTAGTAGTAGGTACTAGAGTCACTTGCGACTAAAAATATTTACTTTTCAACAAAAAAAAAACACGTTTTTCGGCGGTTTTTCGCAAATACTCAAAAAGTAAGTATTATATCGAAAAAATATTCTTGGAAAAAATGTAGCATATAAAAAAACGAAAAAATGGTATATTCTTAGTCTATAGAACCAGTAAAAGTAAATTTGTAGCTCATAAAAAAGACGATCTTATCCTTCAAATTCCAAATCAAATATTTTAACCTGATACATAGTACCAAAAAATGAAGCTCTTTTCGGGGAAACCCATTAAAATTTTTTTAAAGTGTTAACAAAAAGCTTTATTTTATTTTATAAAAGTTATATACGGGTAGGAGAGACAACGGAACGAATTTTTGAACGTTTAAACAGACGACATCCCAGATTTACCAATTTCTGGACAATTGATCCAAAGGCTGGATTCTAACAACGAAACAGTTGTGGATTTTCAAGTTTTCAATGAGAGTTAGAATGAAAAAACATTAGTGACCTTGAGTATGATGGTTTGGAGAATTTGGCTGGTTATATCTGCCATAAATTGAAGGACTCCAGTATTCAACCCGAAGATGTTTCAACGTACACGTGGGTTGATCATTTGAGTAAGTGTGGTTTATGTAAACCATCAGACACTCTCTTGTCATATATTAAGTAACTGGAGACAATTTTTCCTTCCACATGAATGGTGATTCCATTTTGGTAACTAAAAATTATTTAGAAAACCTTATGCCAAAAGTGTAACTGTAGACTGTTCTAACAAAGCGAACAAGTTATTTTTTAGGTCTCGGATGTACTTCCGAATTAAAGAATTAAACAAGTCTCTTAACAACCTGACATTGCGTAAAAGAAAAAATATGAAAACTGCTACATAGTTGCTGTATGTACGTCTATTTCACATGCACAAAATTTAAATAAAGTGCATGGCATGAAAACTGTAAAACTTATTTTTGTCTTTTCCAAGCCTCTTACTTAAATCTGATGAAATACATTATTTAAAAAGTAAAAAATTTTGGTTTTTTATCAATCCATTAAATTTATGGTTTTATTTTGGGGCTTTTCTTCCCCTTGGTAAAAATTATATTTACTAATGTGTAGGCCACTAATCAATTTTTGCCAACTAACGAAATATAATAATTTTAGTAGATATCGATTATATGAATATTTTTATTTTCCGGATACCAATATAATCAAGAAACTGGGAACTTTACAAATAACTGAAAATCAATTTAAATAAAAGTAAATAGTTTAATGATTTTCCTCTAAACTATAAAAATCACTTAGTTTCTTTTGTACTATTCTCAAATTTCATTCGCGTTTGTATTACGAACGCATAGACGGGACTATGCTTTACTCTGTTGTTAACGTCATGCGCCAATCGGACGAGCTTACGTAACTAGAATATCAGGGTGTGCATATTTCCGGGTCCCGGTGAATTCGTATCTATTTTAATCCCCATCCTAATTACAGACCAACTGGCAACTCTGGTGCGCAGGTAATTTTTAAATAACGCATTAACTACCGGTGAATTGGTAACTTTCATTTTTTAAGTATTGTTGATAATCTAATATCGGTATTCCAGGTATTTAGCGCTGCACTCCTAGAAAATGGAAAAAATGTCACAGGAAGTGAAACCGATGATGAAACGAAACGCAAAAGAGAAAACTTGGATGATTGTTTTAATAGAAGTAAAATTAAAAAACGGTCACCAAGCAAAGCAGGCAACGAAAACAAGGAAGACATGAAAAATGTTATGATTACAATAATGAAAGAGCTAATGAATAAAAACGATGAAATGCTTCAGGAAATAAAACAAATAAGGAAAGAATAATAACAAACCAATAAAGAGTTAATGGGTGTAAAAGCAGAGAAACAAAAACTAAAAAAAGAAGTAAAACAGCTACATGAATGAATGGAGCAACTGGAGAAATTTAGCAAAAACATAAGCTTGATCGTAACTGGGTTGAAAGTAAAAACAAATGATTATAAGAAATTAAAAGAAGAAATGGAAAATTTCAGAGCCCAAGAGTTGCAAATACAAATAAAACTAACAAGTGCAAAAAAAATAGGAGAAACAGTATGCGCAATAGAAACAGAAGCCCTCACGGATAAAATGGAAATCCTAAACAAGAAACGTAAACTAAAACAGCATAAAGATCGTATCTATATAAACAACGATTGGACATCTAAAGAAAAAGAAATACAAAAGGAAATAACTAAAATAGCAAAGGACGAAAGAAGCAAAGGTAAGCAAACGAAAATCGGCTACAAGAAATTAATAGTGAATGGCAAAATCTAGATATGGGACGAAGAGAGAGAGCAGCTGATAGAAAATTCAAAAAACTAATAAACGAAGAACAGCGGCTGAAATATGATATTGACATGGCAAAAAAAGACTCGGAAATGCAAACGGTTAACGAAAACAAAATAACGCACACAAAATAAAGAAAGAATCTCAATAAGAAGAAAAGAACAAAACCCATTAGAATGGGCTCTTGGAATATTAGAACCATGCTGGCAGCAGGTAAGATGCAAGAAATAGCTCTTGAAATGAAAAAATACCAACTAGAAATCCTAGCCGTACAGGAAATACGATGGAAGAAAGAAGGAAAAATTGAGAAGAAAAACTTTAGCATGTATTATTCGGGAGAAAACAAACAGGGAACGAATGGTACGGCATTTATGGTGAACAAAAAAATGAGGGAAAAACTGATACAATTCAAAGCAGTTAATGAAAGGATATCTTACATAAGAAAATAAACAAGCCCACATCTCGATAGTCAATTGCTATGCACCCACCGAAGAAGCAAACCGAGAAGATAAAACAGAATTCTAAGACATCCTGGAAGAAACCTGTGAAAATATTCCGAGGAATGACATATTAATAATATTGGGTGATTTCAATGCAAAGATCGGAAAGGAGGACTATAATCGTAATGTAGCTGGCAAAGAAACCATTCATGAAACTACGAATGATAATGGAGGAGAAATCTGCAACCTAGCAGCAGCAACAAATACATATATAGTTAGTACTGGGCATAAACATAAAAAAGAAAACAAAATAACATGGATGATACCAGGAAGAATGGATGGAAACCAAATAAATCATACTCTAATTTCGAAAAAGTGGACACAAATAGTACCAGACGTAAGGTCATATAGAGGGGCAAATGGAGGCACTGACCACATATTGTTGATAGCAAAACTTAAGATGAAAATAATCACAGCAAATAATCATAAGGAAGGAAAAAGGAGGAAATGGAATATAGCCAATCTGAAAACGCAAGAAACAAAGCAACAATATACAGAACAACTGGAACAGAAATTGGGTCAGTACGAGCACATAGAAATAGAAGGAGAATGGAAAAACATAAAGAACAGCATAATAGAGACAGCAGAACAAATAATAGGATTCCAAAAAAACAAAGAATCGAAAGAATGGTTTGATGAGGAATGTCACCACAAAAGTCAACTGAAGCACCTCGCAAGAAACAAATGGCTACAAAGTGCCGAACAGGAACAACTGGACCAATATAGAAAAGAAAAACAAGAAGCATTAAAACTCTATAGAAGAAAGAAGAACACATGGATCTCTGAACAAATGCAAGAATTAGAAACGAATAATAAAGACAACAAGAAATTGTTCGAATAGATAAAACAACAACACAGTACCAAAAAATCTGTCACAAAAATAAACAAAAAAGATTGGGAAAAACATTTCACGGACCTAGACAAAAACGACAATAAGGCATATTCAGAGGATGAGGATATAAGAGATAACAGAGATGAAGAGGAAGTCGCACCTACTTATTAGGAATTCATGGAGGTATTAAAACAACTAAACAAGTAATGGAGTAAAAGGTAAACAAAACGCCAGGGCCAGATGAAATCAACAACGAACTGATCATCAACGGCGGAGAGGAGCTCACGAAGCGAATGCACAAGTTAATGGTTACAATTTGGAAGGACGAAAGCATGCCCATAGAATGGAAAAACGGACACATCGCACCAATCTTTAAGAAAGGAGATCCAACTAAGTGCTGCAACTACAGACCAATTATGCTACTAAATACAACGTATAAGATATTGACCACAATTATAAGAAACCGACTAAATCAATACACAGAAAAAATTATAGGACCATATCAACAGGGTTTTAGAACAATAGATCAAAGGAAGATCAACAATAGATGCAATACACGTACTGACACAAACAATTGAAAAAAGCTATGAACATGACATAGAATTACACATACTATTCATCGACTTCCAACAGGCCTTCAACAGCATATACAGACAACAATTATTAAAAGAAATGAAAAAATGGAGATACCGGCAAAATTAATAAGACTAACTAGAATGACAATAAAAGACTCAACAGCAAAAGTTAAAACAAATGAGGGCGATACAAATGACATCAAAATAGAACTTGAAGTAAGACAAGGAGACAGTCTGTCAACGACAAACGACACTATTTAATATCGCTCTAGAAGGAGTAATTAGGGACACAGGGCTGAAAAAGACAATTATTCAAAGCTCAACACAGATCATAGGATATGCAGATGAACTGGGACTGGTAGCACGAGATAAAAAAAGACTAGAAGAGGCACTTTTAACCCTGGTAAGAGAAGCAAAGACGAGAGAACTAATAATCAATCAGAATAAAACAAAATATCTTATAAGCACACGAGACAATGTAAACAGAATAGCAGAAATAAAGATAGGTGAAAATACATTCCAGAGATTAGATTGCTTCAAATACCTGGGGGTGATGGTGGACGGCAAAAACGGAAGGAGTATAGAGATAAACGACAGAATTAAAGCAGGTAATAGAGTATATTGGAAATATCAACAACTACTCAAGGACAAAAACCTGAGCAAAAAAAACAAAATCAAAAATATACACAGCAGCAATCAGATCAGTGATAGCCTATGGAACAGAAGTAATGTGCCTTACGAAAAAAGACGAAGAAAAGTTAAAAATAATTGAGAGAAAAATTATAAGGATACATGGCCCAGTAAAGACAGAAACAGGGGAATATTGAAAGCTGATGAACCATGAAATAATAAATATAAATAAAGGAGAAGATATAGTAAAATTCATTAAAGCACAAAGCCTCAGATGGTTTGGGCACACACAAAGAAGAGGGGTAGAAGAACTGATCAGAAAGATAATGAACTGGAAACCAGTAAAAAATAGACCAAGAGGAAGACCAAAAATTAGATGGGAAGATCAACTGCTAGACGATATATCAAAGATGGAAATTGAAAACTGGAGAGAAAAGATTCAGGACCGGAGAGAGTGGAAGAAGATAGTAGAGAGGGCAAAAAAACATCACAACCTATGAACTAAGACCTAAAGGAAAAGCGGACTAATTTACCGCGTGAAATGGATTAAAAGAGCTCATATTTGAGCGAACTATACTCTAACAAGAGTGAACGGTCCATATAATAATTCCAGGTATGTACCTGTATAAATTACCCTCCTTGAAGTTGGTGTAAAAGGTATTCACCATTTATGTATTGTCTTTTGGAAGGATTACTAGAGAAAATCCAAATAAATTTTGAAAAAATGGCTGAAATCGCTGAAATTCTTGTAACAGATTCCGTAATGAGTGTACATGGGTGGTAAATGATTTTAAATTTCACTTAAAGAAAGTGCTAAAAAGTCTAAAACATTTATGGTACTGTTCTCCATCTGGTTTCCAGGCAACCTGTTATACCGACGGTTAGTTTTTTTAATATTTTGAGTAGTAACTATGTTGGTTATCAACAATTTGATGTCAAAAATGCACATTTTGCCATTTTTTGTCTACCAGTAAGAATAAAAACATTCAAAACAAAATTTAACATAACTGCATTATAGAGCATGTAAAACAATTTAAACAAGGTTTTGTAAATTTCGCTATACTTAATTGTTGCTTATAAAACTATAAATTAAGTCAGTTTAACGTTAATATAACTTATGTAAAAAATACAACTTATATCTCGATATTACGTGAAATAGCTCAAAGAAATGAGTAAAAATACACGGTTTTTATGACACTCAGTGTAACTACGTAACAATTGTTTTAGTTTCTATATGGACGGAGTAACAAAATTTATGTAAATCTGACCAATTTTTTCTCAATTTAATTATTTATTGACAATTTAAATGAAAAATAGCCGATTTTAAGAATTTTCGTCTATAAGTTACAATATTTTACCAAAAAACTGAAAAAAGAACCGATTAGTTTATTGAAATAGCCTTAAAATGAGTTGAAGTAAAATAGAATTGGAGCTTTGTTTATCAATAAACATTAACTATTCAAATTTATTTCTTACGTTTTAAGCTAACTACCTGAGGTACCCCTAAACCCTAAAAATGTCATCAAAACGACGATTTTGAAGCTCTTCCGACTGGATTAAAGAAGCTATTATCGATTCAAACAAAAGTTGTGTATTTTTAATTCTAAATTTCAACTATTTAATTAAAAATAAAGTGTTTCAGTTGAAAATTCAAAGTTGCTACACCCACCGCTTTCGCAGGCAGAATAAGAACCCTGCTATTGCATAAGTATATAGATTTTGAAAAACCATTCAAAAAGCATTCCAAAGTTTTTTCGATATGCCGTCTAGTTCTCGAGATATTTGACAATCGCCTTTCTGGACAGAGCCCTTAAATAATGTAAACATTCTTATTCAAGCTAGACATAAGCCGAGTGAGAGAGCTGACCGTGAAATTCATTTGCGATGTTTCCAAATTTACCGGATCTCGGGTTGTCTGCAAAATATATATTTACCATATACACAACGGATCGCGCGCGCTGCCCTCTACAGCGGATTTAGTGGAACCACTGCAATATAAAATTCACCAAAAGGGGTGCAAAATGAGGTCCAGACAAAAATCGATTTCCTTGTACCCTAACCATTGTTACATCGAGATGTCACTATATACACGTGAATACAAGGTGAGATCCAAAATCGGATCTCGCCTGGCAAAACGGATCTCATCTTGTATAGCTTATGATACAAACGGATCTCGCCTTGATATGAAGACATATATATATATATATATATATATATATATATATATATATATATATATATATATATATATATATATATATATATATATTTTATATTTATATTTATATTTTTCCACATTCTCTATTTCATTTGTTTGATTTAGTTACGTTTGGTCGGTAAACCAATAACTTAGATCTTTTGATCACTGAGTGTGTTTCAAAGATTTACAACTTTTTTTTTTTTTGTTTTTCAAACATATATTTTACTTATAGTAATTAGGGAATTAAAACGTGAGGCTGTCATGGTCAGATTATTCGGCGTAGATATACGCTCCTGCTATGTCTGGGTCTCGAATGTTGTTTTTTGATGGAATGTGTCTAAAGATATTCAACCTCTCATCTTTATTGATAAGCCCAGAGAGGTTGAAGAGGGCGAAACACATTTTTAAGAACAGGTGTTTGGATCTTTGATTCTATTCAAGAAATTTTTCCCAACCTGAAATGGTGGATGTGTGAATTGTTCGTAAGGGGATTTTTCCACATTCTCTATTTCATTTGTTTGATATATATATATATATATATATATATATATATATATATATATATATAAAGACAGTTGAAGGTAACCGGGAACGACCCAATACTAAGGAAGCAATAAAAAACGGGTGCTTCTAAGTGAGTGTCTTTTATTAAAAGTCAAGCTTTCGCCACATAATTTTGGGCTTCATCAGAACTTGCTGGAATGGAAAAACATTCTTTACAATCATCATAAATTAAAGATGTTATTTTTTTAATCTTACTTAAATGTTGACACTATTTCTTAGTGCATAATAAAATTGATATGAAACCACACATTGTCACAAAAACAAACCAATCACATCTCCCAACTGGAGGAAAAATGGCAATCAAAGCCTTTATTAAGTATTAAAATTCATTTTTTAAATCACCATGTGGCCGGCATTTTTGACAAGTAATTGTTAATTAAGTCATGTGTCGTTTCGACTGTCAATTATCGAAACGCCACCTGTCTTAATCACTTCTTCTTTTTTCAGCATAGGACATTAACTTTATTAAGTCACATATTAGACACTTTTTAAATTTCACACAAAATACTATAGAAATATAGGTCCCGTTCTATATAAACATATCATGTTAAATAAATTATGTGGTTTGTATTTAGTGTTGGATATAGTAGTCAACACTCCGATGAGATGTACGTATTACATACCTTTTGTTAAAGAAACAAGTATATCAGTGATGTTGATAGATGAAAAAGTTAGATCTTGTTTACAAAAGGGAAATAACACATCCGTGTAGGTGTTAGTAATGTAACAAGTAATTTCATTGTTGTCTTTTTACATTTACATTCCTTTATGTTAGTGGTATAAACATAATATGTCCAAGAAGGGTTTGACATTAACAAATTTTTTTAAAAATTCAAAATTTGACAAAATTGTCTGGTTGAAAACATAAAAATATAAAAACATGGTCTGTACATGAAGTTAAGTTTTTTTTTTTTTTAAATTGTTTTAAAATTATTAACAATTGACTTGTATATTAAATTGAATTCAGTACACATGTAGTGCAGGCAACCATCAGAGTCACAATAAGTAGAAAATGACATCAGTACAATTCAGTGAAGCGTGGAGCACAGTATTATGTGGATCTAATATAAGAAGGTGGTAGTTTTTTATTTTTAGTAAATTTCTGTTGTAAAATGTAAGTATAGATGGAACTTAAGTTATCAACATCTTTTTTGTAGTTTAGTGAATTGGAACAATTGTTAATATAACACATCTCTAAGATTTTTCGGTGAGATTCTTTTTCAGCTCTATCTAGAATTATAGTCTCATCATATAAGACACGATGGTCATTATCGTTGACATGAATACTCAAACTTGTTGCTAAGGGTTTGCGTTTGCAATCACTTTTGTGAAGGGCTAGGCGCTTACTGAGTCGTTGACTTGTGTGGCCTATGTATATTTTGCCACATTCACAGGGTATACCGTAGATTACGTTACAGTTTTTATCTAGTGGAACTGGATCTTTTAGTTTAGAATAGAACAAATTGAGTTTTTTGTTGTTATAATTGGCTATTTTTATGTTAAATTGGCTGAAAAGTCTAGTGAGAGATTGTGTCAAACCTTCTATATATGGTAATGATCCATACTTCACCTGCATGACGTCATCAGATGCTGACCGACTATGACCAGACATGTCGCCCCTTATACTACGTTCTGTGTGTGAGTACAAAAGTTTATTGAGTAAATTTTTTGGATAATAATTACATAGTAATGTGTCAAACAACAGTTTCAAATTCTTTTCAGTAAAAGAAGTATGTGAAATTTTTAATATTCTATTTTTCATTGCTAGAACGGTGTTAACTTTCTGTTTCATAGGATGATATGAGTTAAAGGGTATATATCTACCTGAGTTAGTAGTTTTTCTATACCAATCTAAACAGATGGTGTTATCTTCCGTTCTAACAACTCTTGTATCAAGAAAGGGTACCGAAGAGTTTGACTCCTCCTCAACTGTAAATTGCAAATGAGTATTGAATGAATTAAAAATTGTAAGTGTATTCTGTACCTCATCTTGTGGTACTGATGTTATTAAATCATCTACATATTGGTAGAGAAAAGGAAATTGAAAGTGTACGTGTTGATGTACAAAATACAACAATTTATTCATGACGATTTCAGCTAAAATTGGTGAGGTTGCTCCACCCATCGGTAATCCTAATTTTTGTTTGTAAAATTTACTCTCAAATGAGAAGTAGGTATGATTATACAAAAAGGCAATAATCTCTACGAACACTGTCTTTGGAATATTGCAATTCGGCTGTATTAGGTCAAAATGTTCTTCCATAATTGAAGTTATTAAGTCTAGAGGTATATTAGTGAATAATGAGACAACATCAAAAGACACCACTACGAAGTTGTAGGGTATAACTGTGTTATTAATTTTTTGTG
Source organism: Diabrotica virgifera virgifera (assembly GCF_917563875.1). Taxonomy (NCBI): domain Eukaryota; kingdom Metazoa; phylum Arthropoda; class Insecta; order Coleoptera; family Chrysomelidae; genus Diabrotica; species Diabrotica virgifera. Next base: position 117,567,559 of record NC_065448.1, read on the forward strand.
CAAAATCAAAAGTATCTTTTATTTTAAATTTATTAAACGAATCAAAGGAAGAGGACAACACCTGGGCTATCATTTTGGCTAATGGTTGAATAGAAGATTTAACACAAAGGTGTTGTCCTCTTCCCTTGATTCGTTTAATAAATTTAAAATAAAAGATACCTTTGATTTTGCACAAAAAATTAATAACACAGTTATACCCTACAACTTCGTAGTGGTGACTTTTGATGTTGTCTCATTATTCACTAATATACCTCTAGACTTAATAACTTCAATTATGGAAGAACATTTTGACCTAATACAGCCGAATTGCAATATTCCAAAGACAGTGTTCGTAGAGATTATTGCCTTTTTGTATAATCATACCTACTTCTCATTTGAGAGTAAATTTTACAAACAAAAATTAGGATTACCGATGGGTGGAGCAACCTCACCAATTTTAGCTGAAATCGTCATGAATAAATTGTTGTATTTTGTACATCAACACGTACACTTTCAATTTCCTTTTCTCTACCAATATGTAGATGATTTAATAACATTAGTACCACAAGATGAGGTACAGAATACACTTACAATTTTTAATTCATTCAATACTCATTTGCAATTTACATTTGAGGAGGAGTCAAACTCTTCGGTACCCTTTCTTGATACAAGAGTTGTTAGAACGGAAGATAACACCATCTGTTTAGATTGGTATAGAAAAACTACTAACTCAGGTAGATATATACCCTTTAACTCATATCATCCTATGAAACAGAAAGTTAACACCGTTCTAGCAATGAAAAATAGAATATTAAAAATTTCACATACTTCTTTTACTGAAAAGAATTTGAAACTGTTGTTTGACACATTACTATGTAATTATTATCCAAAAAATTTACTCAATAAACTTTTGTACTCACACACAGAACGTAGTATAAGGGGCGACATGTCTGGTCATAGTCGGTCAGCATCTGATGACGTCATGCAGGTGAAGTATGGATCATTACCATATATAGAAGGTTTGACACAATCTCTCACTAGACTTTTCAGCCAATTTAACATAAAAATAGCCAATTATAACAACAAAAAACTCAATTTGTTCTATTCTAAACTAAAAGATCCAGTTCCACTAGATAAAAACTGTAACGTAATCTACGGTATACCCTGTGAATGTGGCAAAATATACATAGGCCACACAAGTCAACGACTCAGTAAGCGCCTAGCCCTTCACAAAAGTGATTGCAAACGCAAACCCTTAGCAACAAGTTTGAGTATTCATGTCAACGATAATGACCATCGTGTCTTATATGATGAGACTATAATTCTAGATAGAGCTGAAAAAGAATCTCACCGAAAAATCTTAAAGATGTGTTATATTAACAATTGTTCCAATTCACTAAACTACAAAAAAGATGTTGATAACTTAAGTTCCATCTATACTTACATTTTACAACAGAAATTTACTAAAAATAAAAAACTACCACCTTCTTATATTAGATCCACATAATACTGTGCTCCACGCTTCACTGAATTGTACTGTTGTCATTTTCTACTTATTGTGACTCTGATGGTTGCCTGCACTACATGTGTACTGAATTCAATTTAATATACAAGTCAATTGTTAATAATTTTAAAACAATTTAAAAAAAAAAAAAACTTAACTTCATGTACAGACCATGTTTTTATATTTTTATGTTTTCAACCAGACAATTTTGTCAAATTTTGAATTTTTAAAAAAATTTGTTAATGTCAAACCCTTCTTGGACATATTATGTTTATACCACTAACATAAAGGAATGTAAATGTAAAAAGACAACAATGAAATTACTTGTTACATTACTAACACCTACACGGATGTGTTATTTCCCTTTTGTAAACAAGATCTAACTTTTTCATCTATCAACATCACTGATATACTTGTTTCTTTAACAAAAGGTATGTAATACGTACATCTCATCGAAGTGTTGACTACTATATCCAACACTAAATACAAACCACATAATTTATTTAACATGATATGTTTATATAGAACGGGACCTATATTTCTATAGTATTTTGTGTGAAATTTAAAAAGTGTCTAATATGTGACTTAATAAAGTTAATGTCCTATGCTGAAAAAAGAAGAAGTGATTAAGACAGGTGGCGTTTCGATAATTGACAGTCGAAACGACACATGACTTAATTAACAATTACTTGTCAAAAATGCCGGCCACATGGTGATTTAAAAAATGAATTTTAATACTTAATAAAGGCTTTGATTGCCATTTTTCCTCCAGTTGGGAGATGTGATTGGTTTGTTTTTGTGACAATGTGTGGTTTCATATCAATTTTATTATGCACTAAGAAATAGTGTCAACATTTAGGTAAGATTAAAAAAATAACATCTTTAATTTATGATGATTGTAAAGAATGTTTTTCCATTCCAGCAAGTTCTGATGAAGCCCAAAATTATGTGGCGAAAGCTTGACTTTTAATAAAAGACACTCACTTAGAAGCACCCGTTTTTTATTGCTTCCTTAGTATTGGGTCGTTCCCGGTTACCTTCAACTGTCTTTGTTTTACCAGTAACCCGTTACTGTCTTTGACTTTCTTTTTATATATATATATATATATATATATATATATATATATATATATATATATATATAAATGAAATAGAGAATGTGGAAAAATCCCCTTACGAACAATTCACACATCCACCATTTCAGGGTGGGACATTTTTTTTTAAATAGAATCAAAGATCCAAACACCTGTTCTTAGAAATGTGTTTCGCCCTCTTCAACCTCTCTGGGCTCACCAGTAAAGATAAGAGGTTGAATATCTAAAGACACATTCCATCAAAAAACAACATTCGAGACCCAGACATAGCTGGAGCGTATATCTACCTCGCATAATCTGACCATGACAGTCTCACGTTTTAATTCCCTAATTACTATAAGTAAAATATATGTTTGAAAAGCAAAAATACAAAAGATGTAAATATTTGAAACACACTCAGTGATTAAAAGATCTAAGTTATTGGGTTACCGACCAATCGTAACTAAATCAAACAAATGAAATAGAGAATGTGGAAAAATCCCCTTACGAACAATTCACACATCCACCATTTCAGGGTGGGAAAATTTTTTTGAATAGAATCAAAGATCCAAACACCTGTTGTTAGAAATGTGTTTCGCCCTCTTCAACCTCTCTCTCTCTCTCTATATATATATATATATATATATATATATATATATATATATATATATATATATATATATATATATACAAAAGATGTAGAAGTTATTGGTTCAACGACCACTCGTACGAAATCAATCAAATGAAATAGAGAATGTGGAGAAATCCCCTTACGAATAATTCACACATCCACCATTTTGGGTTGGGAAAATTTTTTAAATAGAATTAAAGATCCAAACCTAGTTCTTAGAAATGTGTTTCGCCCTCTTCAACCTCTCTGGGCTCATCACTAAAGATGAGAGGTTGAATATCTTTAGACACATTCCAATCAAAAGAATGTCATTGTCAGATTGGTCGTAGATTTACACTCCTGCTATGTCTAGGTCTCGAATGTTGTTTTTTGATTGGAATGTGTCCAGGGCCGGACTGGCTCATAAAAAAGGCGCCAACCCAAATTATAAAAAAGGCGCCAGCCCAAATTCTAAAAAAGGTGCCAACCTAACATCTAAACAATGGCGCCAGTCCTCCCTCTTAAGCTTTGACATCAAACTTTTTTGAAATCCTAATGCGTGTAAAGTAAATCAATATTACTAATTTTAATTTAAATCCATAAAATAATTTATTATTTTTATTGGTAATAGTAAATTATATTAAGATTCCACAAAAATATAGCTTCAGTTTCCCAGTATCCGTTTTACTCTGCTACACTCTTTGATACTCTCTGAAGACTCCAAAACAATTTTCGAAAAGTGTGAGTAATTTTCACTTGCTACTACAAAAGAATCTATTGGTTCAAAAACATTTAACAAAAATCATGATGATTTGTGTTCAATAGAAGTCACTTTTTGAATTTTTTCAATTTTTTTACTAAATTCCATATAGCATAAGAGTACACCTCGACAAAAAATCAGTAACCACACACGGTGTCAGGAGATCCGTGCCTAAATGGTGAATGGCCTAACGTCACACGGTAGCAAACGGAGCTCTCGGAGAACTGGTGAAACTCCTTTGTAATTCAAGCCTTAGTGTTGGCAAGGGCGCACTGCATCGCCAAATCTAATTTGCCCCTACTCGTGGGAACTATATGGATTAGTATTTAATCATGCAGGAAAAAGGGAAACAACAAAACGAAGGGAGAATGGAGCGAGTCACCAGTGATGGTACAGCTGTAACAAGCTATGAATGAGATGATAAGGTGTTCATTGTAGTAAAGCGAACAAAGGGAAAGTACTCAGAGAAGAGGAAAAGAGGAAGGAGGAGACTATGATCTTCGGAAGAAGATCTGTTGGAAAATCTCCAGTCCAGGGGTAGCGACCTGATCAATACGGATCTTCCAGAGGAGACAACCTTGCAAAGGAGCTCTTCACTTGGGGAGAAACACCTAGAGACTTAGAGAGAAGGAGGAGAGCTCCAGCGTTACAAATAGTTTAGTGAAACTAATGTCCGACCATACAAACATTAAGGTCGAGATCAAGAATGAGGTAAAAAACCTTAAGAGAGTCACCGAAGACATGGAGGTTGCGAGGTTACTTTCAGACAAGTCGCCCTAGGCAGCATTAAGAAACGAAATAGAACAGTGTAGAAAACCGGTGAGGAAAAAACGACTAGGAAGACTGTACGAGTGTCCACACAGATGGATTTCGACGAGTTCTTCCCCGAAAATCTTAGTGAAGGAGAGATAAAAATGATCGCAACGGTCCTGAACTCAGGGGAAAGGGGCTTTGAAAAAATAAAGGACATTATAAAGTCAAATTAGAAGAGGATCACTATAAGGTCGCTAAACCGGGAAGAAGAAATACACTTGCAGGCGACTTAGTAGTGGTCATGGAACATGGGCTTTTCGGTGAGGAAGAAAGGTTCCACGAACTGATAAGGGAAAAACATGAACTGGTAATATGTGCAGGAGGTGCAAACACACCAGGAGAGGTGGAGTACTTCCAACTTAATACTATGACTACAATTACAAGGAAGAGTCAGAAGAAAGAGAACCGAGGAAACCGTCAGACTATTTTCATGGTCCCCCGTAGAGACAAGTGTGACGGAAATGGACGGGGACGAGAGACTACTGGCAATTATTTATAAATTGAGGGAAGACATAGAGACACTGGAGACCAGAGAGGCATACCTGAGAGTAGTGGGGGCTACAGTGGTAGCAACCTCAGGAAGCTCTTGAAACTCACCTTTGTGGGTGTATACCTCCACCTCGCGCTGGATGAGTATAAACTCGGGAAAAGGAGAGTGGAGGCGTAGAAGGTGATCGTGAAGGGAGGCAGAAAATCCTACGCCGAGTTGCTTAAGCAAATCAAGGGTAGCATAGACAGGAGGAAGAGGGGGATTAGCGTTAAAAGCACTAAAGAAGGCATAAGAGGGGACCTCATCCTCGAAGTGACAGGGAAAGAACAGACCGAGCGCCTGAAGAAGACTATCGTGGCCCACACGGAGGGAAACGCAGTAGAGGTTGTCTGGGGCTATCAGGTCCAGGTGTACCTATTTGATATAGACGGAGGAGTCCCAAGGTAGAAATCCTGAGACAAGTTCGGAGGTATATCGGCAGCAGGGAGCCTGACGACGTCAAACTCGTCTGTATAAGGGAAATAGAGAACACAAACGTCACGATTAGACTGACACGTATCGCAGCCAAGAAGGCACTGGAAAGAGAACATATATCTATTGGCTGGAACTCATGCAAGATACGAGAGAGACTGCGTATCCAGGGGTGCTTTAGACGCCTGCAGTTCAGGCATAGTAAAACGGACTGTAAGAGAGAAAACAGGAAGGACTCCTACTACAGATGTGGTAAGGAGGAGGCATCAGCCACTAGAGTGCAGTAGTGAGAGGACATTTTCCCTCACTTTTAAAGAATCCGGTCACAGTGCCCACAGCTTACAGTGCCCGGAGTGTAAAAAACTGATCCTGGAAAAGCGGCGCCTCAAGAGACACCCTGCCACAAGCGATGAGAAAAGGGTGGGTGAAAACACCTAGGACCAGGAATCAGACAGCGTATGGATAAGTAAGTTAGAAAGATAAGAACCATCTAATACGTAGTCCCTTTAAATAAATGTGGGAAGGGCGAGGGCCGCTCACGACGTTGCAGAGGCACTCGTACGAAGGGAAGAATCGTTAAAGATAGGAGATATGACGTGACCGTATACGTGGTGAACCGAGGTATTGGAATCACCAGACACTCTGTTAAGAATGTTAATAGGTATGTTAAGGCATAGGTTGTAGACCGGCTGGCGTACAATTGTTATGTTTCACCAAACGTCCCGCTTCAAGAGGGGAATACCTATCAGAATGGATCCACGCCATGGGACTTACCGTGCTAAATGACGGTAAGCCACTTACGTTCGTAAGAAGTAATAGTGAATCCTTTCTGGACCTCTCGCTGGTTTCAACATCACTTCTAAACAGTGTCATAAGCTGGACTGGTTTGGAAAAACAATCGGTCAGCTTCTATAAGTATGTGAGTTTTAAACTAACGAGCAAAAGAAAGAAACGGAAAGATGAAGATAGCGATCTAAAAAGATTTTCAAATCAGGAAGCTTTTGTGGATACTCTTGGCTCGATTGGTCCGATATGCGAGAATGTGAAGGAGTTGATAGAGAGATCATGTATCAGATAACCAAATAGCTTAGATGCGACGGGTAGTGTTTTCGCGTATAAATATCCGTTATTTGATAAACAGCGGAAATTGATACCCACAAAAGGTGCCCCAATCGTAATAATGGTCTTCGAGGGCGCCGCTCGTTGCATCTAAGCTATTTTTTATAATAGAAACAGCGGAACTTGATACCCACGAAAGGCGCCCGAATCATAAAAATAGTTTTCGAGGGCGTCGCGCGTCGCATCTAAGCTACTTATTATAATAGAAACAGCGGATATTGACCCTACGAAAGACGCCTGAATCGTAAAATGGTCTTTGAGGGCGCTGCGTATCGCATCTAAAGTGTTTGATTTTCTGATACCTGATACAAGTTGTATTTTATTGTACCCACTGACTTCATTATTTAAGAGTTTGGGACACAACAATCCTGCATGTATAATGTAGTTTTGGAGCACTGAAAACCACACCTGTATATTTTAGTCCAATTGTGGGATGTAACACTCTTTGTATCAGGTATCAGATAAAAAAAATAGCTTAGATGCGACGCGCAGCGCCCTCGAAGATCATTTTTCGATTTGGGCGCCTTCCATAGGTGTAAATATCTGTTATTTGATAAACAGTGGAAATTTATACCCACGAAAGGTGCACCAATCGTAAAAATGGTCTTCGAGGGCGCCGCTAGTTGCATCTAAGCTATTTTTATAATAGAAACAGCGGAAATTGATACCCACGAAAGGCGCCTGAATCACAAACATAGTATAGTCATCGAGGGCGCCGCGCGTCGCATCTAAGCTATTTATTACAATAGAAACAGCGGGTATTGAACCTACGAAAGGCGCCCGAATAGTAAAAATGGTCTTCGAGGGCGCCGCCTATCGTATCTAAGCTATTTTATTATCTGATATCTGGTATTTTGTTGTACCCACTGGTTTTATTATGTAGGTTTCTGGTGCGCTTTCGGTGCCAAACGGCGAAATCAGAAGCAAGTAAAAACATTTTTTAGGGGAATGATAGCTGCATCATTTTTGTGTAAAGGTTAAAAAAAAATTTTTCAGCGTTTAATTTTTTTAATGGATAGATACTAACCAAGGCAAAAGGCGCACCGGCCCGCGGGCCGGTGGGCCGGCGGCCCAATCCGGGCCTGAATGTGTCTAAAGATATTCAACCTCTCATCTTTACTGATGAGCCCAGAGAGGTTGAAGAGGGCGAAACACATTTCTAAGAACTAGAGTTTGGATCTTTAATTCTATTTAAAAAATTTTCCCAACCCAAAATGATGGATGTGTGAATTATTCGTAAGGGGATTTCTCCACATTCTCTATTTCATTTGATTGATTTCGTACGAGTGGTCGTTGAACCAATAACTTCTACATCTTTTTTTTTTAAACATATATTTTACTTTAAGTAATTAGGGAATTAAACATTGAGACTGTCATTGTCAGATTGGGCGTAGATTTACACTCCTGCTATGTCTAGGTCTCGAATGTTGTTTTTTGATTGGAATATGTCTAAAGAAATTCAACCTCTCATCTTTACTGATGAGCCCAGAGAGGTTAAAGAGGGCGAAACACATTTCTAAGAATTAGTGTTTGGATCTTTAATTCTATTTAATGGATGTGTGAACATTCTCTATTTCATTTGATTGGTTTCGTACGAGTGGTCGTTAAACCAATAACTTATACATCTTATATATATATATATATATATATATATATATATATATATATATATATATATATATATATATATATATATACAGGGTGGTTCATCTTATTCGCCTCGGTCTCTGTACGGAAAACCACTTGATATTTTAAAAAAATTTCTTCACAGAAATATATAGGGTCTTTAATACTACAACCCAAAAATAATGTGAATTATACAGGGTGTTCCAAAAAAGAGTGGTATATCAAAGTTATATTTTTTCTTATGGAATGCCCTATATCTGATGACATTATTGAATTGACCTTAAAAAATAAGCTATACTTTCATAAGGGTTCCCTATACCTAAATACAGGGTGTTTTGATTTATTTCGATTTTTATAAAAATGTAAGGTTTTAGAAAAAAATAAATATCTACGAATCTAAGAAGCAGTAACAAATTCTTTCTTGGATCTTAATAATATGCTATTTAGCATACTTAAACAGATGCTTATTGCAACAGAATTTCTTACAGGGTGGTCAAAATATGAGATTGTTCTATTAACAAATTCAAGCTGTAATAACTTACTTATTTTAAATGGAACACCCTGTATCTTACTAGTCTATCGCGTAGAAAATTTACATAGCTTTCAATTTGTATTAAGGTTTCCTATACCTATCTTTTTACGGGGTGGTCAAAATATTAGATTGTTCTATTACCAAATTCAAGCTGTAATAACTTACTTATTTTAAATGGAACACCCTGTATCTTACTAGTCTATCGAGTAGAAAATTTACTTAGCTTTCAATTCTTATTAGGGTTTCCTATACCTATCTAGCTTCATTTTTTAAATATTTAAAGATTTCCTAATTTGTAAGCTTTAAAAATTAGAATTAAGTACCTATGTCCTGGTTATTTACAACACATCACCAACACCGGCAATATACTTAAATATCTTAGTCAAGATAGTTTAATTAATAAAATTCACATTTTTATCATTTAATCACACAGAGTGTTCTTATTTTAAATGACATACTCGATATTCTATTCTTTATAATGGAAGATATTTAAAATCTCTTCAATTCCATGTTAACATTCTCAATACACATGTTATTCTGTAAATATAAATTCCCATGTTATTCTGTAAATACCCATTTTTACATATTTTTGTACAATAGGCTCGTTTTCGTCAAAGTAGCCATTGCATTTAATTGTTTGTAATTGCGATTTAAAGATTCAAACAAAAAGTGGCGTTCTTAAATTTACTTAATAACCGTTGGGTTAAGATATGAAAGATACTTATACGGAATGAAATATAATTTACATATCTTCCAGAATACGGCATCTAATATAGGGTATGCAGTTTAAAATAAACATATTATTTAATTTCACATGTAGGCCAAAATCAAATAAAATAATACAACACTCTGTGTGATTACATGATAACAATGAAAATTTTATTATTAATGACAGTACATTGTCTAAGTATATTGCCGGTGTTGGTGATGTGTTGTACATAAACACGACATAGGTACTTATGTAATTCTAATTTTTAAAGCTTACAAATTAGGAAATCTTTAAATATTTAAAAAATGAAGGGAGATAGGTATAGGAAACCCTAATAAGAATTGAAAGCTAAGTAAATTTTCTACTCGATAGACTAGTAAGCTACATGGTGTTCCATTTAAAATAAGTAAGATATTACAGCTTGAATTTGTTAATAGAACAATCTAATATTTTGACCACCCTGTAAAAAGATAGGTATAGGAAACTCTAATACACATTGAAAGCTAAGCAAATTTTCTACGCGATAGACTAGTAAGATACAGGGTGTTCTATTTAAAATAAGTAAGTTATTACAGCTTGAATTTGTTAATAGAACAATCTCATATTTTGACCACCCTGTACGTAATTTTGTTGCAATCAGCATCTGTTTAAGTATGCTAAATAGTCTATTATTAAGATACAAGAAAGAATTTGTTACTCCTCCTTAGATTCGTAGATATTTATTTTTTTCTAAAACCTTACATTTTTATAAAAATGGAAATAAATCAAAACACCCTGTATTTAGGTATAGGGAACCCTTATGAAAGTATAGCTTATTTTTTAAGGTCAATTCAATAATGTCATCAGATATAGGGCATTCCATAAGAAAAAATACAACTTTGATATACCACTCTTTTTTGGAACACCCTGTATAATTCACATTATTTTTAGGTTGTAGTATTAAAGGCCCTGTATATTTCTGCGAAGAAATTTTTTTAAAATATCAAGCGGTTTTCCGTACAGAGACCCAGGCGAATAAGATGAACCACCCTGTATATATATATATAATTGTGGATGTGTGAATTGTTCGTAAGGGGATTTTTCCACATTCTCTATTTCATCTGTTTGATTTTTATATATATATATATATATATATATATATATATATATATATATATATATATATATATATATATATCTTGATTATTGATATGAGATAATATTCTTATATGTCACTTAATTTAATCAATGTATTAATACTAATCTAATTAATTAACCAGATCACATATCAATATGTTTTCAATCTCAGGGCGAATTATAAATTAATTACTTACTTTCGTGGCTTCAAATATTTCTTAATGGTTCCTAATCGGGATAGAAAAGAAAAGAGTAAAAAAAATACACATATGGGTTACAA